>NC_050074.1:26726307-27345436 GCF_009764565.3 Dermochelys coriacea | reverse complement strand
GCCAGCCCTTAGCACTGCAGGATTCTCACAATTTTCAAAAGTCAATGTGGTTCAGGCCCTGATCCAACAAACGCTAAAGAACATGGTTAACTTTGAGTGAGTAGTCCTGTCAATGTCAGTGAAACCACTAATATGCTAAAAGTTAAGCATGTACATAAACACATTTTTGGATCAGGACCCAGCTTCTCAAGGGAGTTTGCTCCCTATAAGCACCGTGCTTTACAAACCAAGTTTTACAGGAATTATGTACACAATGTGTTCTAGAGCTGTGCTCAGTGATGAATATATTATTTGTTATGAAAAATGTGTTCATTTTGGATTTTTTGTTCCAAAATGTGGATTTGAATGCAAATAAACATGAGTATGAGCCAAGTGAGAGACCCTCCTCCTACATTAAAGTTATTAAAAGCTTGATCATCCTCAATTAAAAAATAAACAAAAAAGGCATGACATAATAACTGGCCTGAGACAGTAACAAGCATTTACTTATGTAGTTTTATTTATTTTTTCATGTATGTAACTGAACACTATCTAGGCAGATGCACAATAAATTACATTAATACAACAGCTTTAAACATCTGCTCATCCCAGGTTAGCCAGTGTAAACAAATGAAGTCCCCCATGAAACCAAGAAGCTCTAGGACCTCTCCCCCTTAAATAATCCTCTCACTAAATGCCTGAGGAAATGCATGAGCCATGCAAAAAACTTGGCCTCTGTTGGATCAAATAGGGGATCAAGTTCCAGAGTTGAGGACTCTGTGTAAGGAGCATTCTGCCTTCACCCACAGGACAAACATGTGTTATAGGGTCTGCTGTATCAGATACCACAGCTGATTTCAAATGAGAGGTTTAAACAAAAGGGCACACCAGCAGCCTCAACGCACACAGGACCAAAACTATGGAGATAAAATGCCAACACCTGATGAACTTCACTTGTAAGTGAATCTGCAATAAAATCTATGGCAGCATCCTAGCAGTTTGGGTAAAAACCTCCTGTGCTTGAATTATGGTGTCCGCTATAGAGGGTGAGAAGGGTTGCTCAGTTTTCATCTTTATTTTTTATGCAGGACCTGGAGGCTATAGTTAGAACACTGTGTAGTAAATTAATAATATACAAAGGAGGCGGCGTAAATGCTATTTGCTACAGCAGAGTTTCTCAACCTTTTTGATACCAGGGACCGGCTTGTTGCCTTCCTCAACTGTGTCAGGGAGATCTCAGGGTGTGGTGCCAGCCCACGGACTGGTCATTGAGAAACACTGTGCTAGAGGACTAGAACTAATGAAAGAATACACCTTTGTGTCACAGGAATGAGACAGACCTCAATGTAAAATAGTAAAAGCCTCTAGGCAGCAGCAGTGAAGACATTTTGTTCAATGAAGAAATACACAAAGGGAAAAGTTCATCATCGTTCCCATGCCCTGTACAACACTTAAGCTCTATATTAAGGGCCAAATTCTGGTCAACTATGAATCAATGGTAAAGCAACCACAAAAAGGATTAGGTGATAAATGCTTAAATAAGGCCTCCATGGGCCCTTGACAATTAAGAGAATTTCAACCAAAATGACTATTCAAATGGAGGACCTGGAAGAAAAAGAAGGAAGAATGAACAAAGCTAGAGGGCTGGATGAAGCATTTAAGTGTGTTAAACCTTAAACAACAACAACCACAAAAACCTAACATGACCTAGATTGCTCTTTAGGACACAGGACAAGATCATGACAGTATGGTAGATAAGTGAGTGTCATGAGCAGCTGAAAATTTTAGATAGAAAATTCTAGCCCATCTTGGATGAGGGAGAGGATATAATGCCAGCCCTCCCCGTCTTAGTAGGGGGGTATTTGATCATACCATGGGGAACAGACAAACTTTGGGGTCCTGGGAAGAGTTGGGGAAGGGCAGGCTCAGCTGCTCTGGAGTTTTCCCATCCCCACTCCTGGTTGGGAAAAGTCAGGGGAAAAGAGAGAGGTTTCTCCCTCTCTTCCTACTGCCATTGGCTAAGCTGAGGCAGGATTGGAGAGTGGATTGGTGTTTTGGGTATAAAGTGCATGAAGCACCCATCCTGCTGCTGTTGCTACCCTGTTCTGTAATCTTCTCTAATCCCCAAAAAGAGGGAGAGCTAAAATTGAGGCAGGTAACACAAAGAAATGTAAATGTTAAATAAGTTATGATGGACTCCCTGCCATTGTTAATAATTTGTGAGCACAGAGGATGATAAGCAAACACCTCACTGGAAGCACCAGGGTTGTGTGCTTTCTAAAGTATAATGTGTAAAGACACTTATTGTAGCAATTGCCGCATAGTAATGACTGATTTAAACCATGAAAACAGACAGGCTTTTTTTCTGGATACATTGTAATGGATAAATCTCAAGTGATTAATGAGTTACTGGTGAACATGTATAGACCCAACTGATCACTCTGCATGGCTTTCATTCGCTGTCTGAATACGGCTATTCAGTTGGAAAAGCCTCAGAATGTAGACCTTTGAAAAGCTTAAACACATAAAAATGTTACACTTTTTTGTGCCTGCAGTAAACATACAGTAAAGCAAGACATCCACCATATATTTAAACCACATACAGATGGAGATACACACATATATAGTGAGAAATAAAAGAAAGTGAAAATAGTGTTCTGAAGCTATTCACAGAAATTCTGTTGCATCTTTTTAAAAGGATTGTGCTAGAAAGAGAGAGTGAGAGAAAGAGAGAGCTCACTTAATATTAACAAAAACAATTTAAGTAAATCAGATTTTCAGACATCACTCTGGTCACAGAAAACACAAATATTCTACAAGAATTAATGGGAGAACTAGACCATGGAAGCCAAGAAATAGGGTCTGAAAATAAGCTTGATTAAGAAGATAATGCTCAAGACATACAAAGGAAGACTGATTAGCATAGATGGGAACATCAGGGAACAAGCAGAAGAATAAATCTAACATAGACAGCTGCTCAGATCAGATTGGAACATATTTAAAAGATGAAAGACAACATGAGGAGCAATTTCTCATTTAGACTGCAGAGGAAGGCCTCCAGCTGATGTATTCCTTCTAAATGGCTTCTGGCCAAGACACAAAGCTCCATCCACAAGAAAATGTGGTAGTTGGTTTGCTTTTATCCTGAGAATCTTTAGAAGACTATGACAGGAATTTCATTATGAGAAAGGAACTCAAACAGATGAATAAAACAAACTACATCAACAATTATATTTAAAGGCGGAAAGGCTAAGTAGAATTTGAAAGCATAAATATGAGAATCTGACAGGTAGTTCATGTATATGTCAGGTATGTATCCACTCTACCTCTCAATGATTTTGGAGGTAAAGGTTTTATGTTGATTTTTAAGGGCAAACTCCTCAACTGGTATACATGGGCATAGCACATTGAAGTCAGCTATACGAATTCACTGTTGTTGTTGTTGTTGTTATTAAATATTTATATTATGGTAGGGCCCAAAGGTTCCTGATGTGATTGGGGCCCCATTGTATGAAGCACAGTACAAACACAGGAAAGAGACAAATTCGCCCTGAAAGGCATGCAGCCTAAAGACACAATAAACGATCAAATGAATATGGTGAAGAATTCTTACAGCTTTGTTAGTTACATGTATTGCACGGTTTGTTTTTGTTTTTTTTAACTGGGTGAAGAGGCAGGAGGAAGGAAGCAAGTAGAAAGATTGTGAAGAGGGATAATGACAGTTTGTCACCTGTGACTTACATAAGATGAGGACTGGCCCCCTTTTTTTTTGGTTCCCCAGAAGAATACCTGAAGAGGTGTTAGAAGGCCTCATTTGGCCAACATTCAAATGTGATTCCTATAAGCACTGCTTTCTGATTACCCCTATTCCTGGGCTGAAATTAAAATACAATGGCCTCAACAAGTCTAAGAACACTCAGTGGTTTGGTATTTTGTGTCAGGCACAGGCAGTCATGGGCTGATGCTATTTTTGTGCTGACTCCTCTCTAATCACTCAACACATTTTAAAATAAAAAATAATGATAGATTACACTGCCAGGAGAGAAAAATCAACAGAGTATCCAAGGGAATATGAAAAGAAATGAAAATTCAAAATATATCTGGAAGAGAAATCTAACGGACCAAAAAAAACAACAACCAACTCCCAAATAAAACCCTTCGATATAGGCAAGTTCTAAAACCTTGGCAACATTTTTGCCTGTCTCCTTGTTTTGCTTTATGTCAATTGGTATGTCCAAAATTAGAAAATACAAGGAAGTCTGTTCTCTTGACACATTCAGCTCAGTTTCCAGGCCTAGTCAGGTCTGAACATAATATCAGCTCAAATGGTTGGATACTGTTAAGAAATTTAGAATGGAGAAAGTTTTCCATTACAAGAATAAGACAACTTTCTGGAGGTCACATATACTAGTTTCCATTAAAAAAATCAGCATTTACCGGGGGGCCGATTTGGCACCTGAGGCAGGGAACTCAAATGATGCCCCCGTGCCCCCTCACTTGGGCCAAAACTTTGAAAGTTTGAAACTCAATTCTGCCTTCTTTCTGTTCTACTCCTCTCATGGTACTGCTCTGCTACGTACCCCAATAAAGGAGAACTAACAACTTAAAATGCCTTGTTTAAAAATGTTAAGTAACACTTAACTTTCAAACGCCTGAACAGCAAATGTAACTTTTCTTGTCTGCATAGTAAACACTGGCATTTTGATCTGTTTAAAGAATTAAAGTGGTGCTTTCCGTGCCCTCTTGGTTGCAAAGATTTTAACTGCTTCCTGAAGGTCCACAGTTTGGGCCAGCTCATGCTCTACTGAGATGTTTGCAAGGCCGACCAACCTCTCCTGTGTCATTATGGAGCGTATGTGCTTTTATTAACTTCAGCTTGGAGAAGCTGCGTTCTTCACTGGCAACTGTTACAGGAAGTATTAGAAATATGCACAGAGAAACAAAAACATTTGGAAAGAGGGTGGTCATCTTATTTGTGCACATATATTCCAGAACAGCCTTTGGAGTTGATCCTGCTGAAATGTATCTTGAAAAGGCTTTCAGTTCATCACCTAAATCACTCACATCAATATCCCTCATGACATCAGGTGTCAACACTGTCTCTAGTGCCCTGCATTGCTGGTGTAGGTCTTTTTCAGGTATAGTGAGGAGTTTTGGAATATCATACAACATCCCAAATATACTGCCGTGTTCCTTGAGCTGCATGAAACTTTCTTCAACTGACTGTATTGCACAATCTAGCACCTGGTTAAAGAATTCAATTTTGAATTGTTGTTTGGGGTCTCTTATGGGATTATCCCGTACCTTGTAATCAAAATGTCGTCTTCTTCAGTAACACTTCTATTCTTGAATGGGTGGGAAAATAGCTTCAGTGTGAAGTTCCTCTGCCAACTTCTGTGCACTCTTCAGAACATTTTGAAATCCCTCATCTGACCAGTAAGACTGTACATATGACTACTTTGTCCAGTTGTTCCATTGCTCCAGATGCATCAAGGCCAACACCTTGGAGTCTTGTGCTTAAAACATTTATTTCAAACAGCATGTCATGCCACAACACTAAGCCACACAGAAATTTGAAGTTATGTATGTTTCTGGTGATTCCGTTTCTGTCTCCCACTGTTCTCCCATGAACAGTTCCTGTCATAGCATTATCTTCCATAATGGTAACTGTGGTGTCATCTATCTTCCCAATTTGGTGTTTGATAGGCTTTATTGCCTCCACTTGACTTTCCCATTGTGTGACACTCAGTGATTTCAGTGTCAGAGAGGATGTTTCCAAATGTTGCTTCAAAATTTGCCATCGATGAGTTGAGGCAAAGAAAAATACATAGATGCTTTGAATTACATTAAAAAATTCAGCAGCCTCACTAGAAGCTGATGCTTCATCACTGACCACCAAGTTCAATGAATGAGAACTGCCTGGGACAAAAAAAGCTCGAGGGTTTAACTCTCTGATCTATGTCCGCACTCCTCTGTTCTTCTCTCTCCTCATGTTGGCACCATTATCGTAGCCCTGACCTCTCATGGTCAGCTATCACAATTCCCATATCTTCCAGCTTTTCAAGAAGCACATTTGTCATACCAGCTCCTGTAGTATCGTCAACGTCAATAAATTCTAGAAAATGCTCTCTGACAGTCACCATTGCAGGGACATTTTCACTAGGTTCTGTTGTTGTTACAAAACACCCCATTAAAATTATTTGTTCCGTATGGCTGATGTCAGGTGTGCAGTCCAGAATAACAGAGTATATCTTGCTGACTTCAGATCTGCCACAATCTTCTGTTTGACTTTTGTTGCCAGTTATGGTCTGATCTCATTTTGAATTGTCTTTCCAAGGTAGTGGTGTATGTACGTTTTTTGGGTGGTGACTCTTCTTAGATGCTCCTGGAGTACAGCATCAAACTCAGCCATCAGCTCCACAATTTTAAGGAAGTTTCCATTGTTTGGCACATACAGCTGATCTGAAGTGCCACACAGTGCTAGGTTTTGGGTAGCAAGGCCATTCTCACAATGGCAATGAGCCTTTTCAGAACATTTTGACAGTAAAGAGACTCTGATGCAATTTTCTCTTGATGCTGATCATCTATGGTGGCCTTTAACGTTACTGACAGGTTTCAGAGTAGCAGCCGTGTTAGTCTGTATTCGCAAAAAGAAAAGGAGTACTTGTGGCACCTTAGAGACTAACAAATTTATTAGAGCATAAGCTTTCGTGAGCTGAGCTGTAGCTTTTCTTTTCTTTTAACGTTACTCTATCTCAACCTCTTTCCACTTATGGAATGCTCTCTGGTGATTTGCTGCCTTCTAACGGCATGCCAGATTTCTAGTCAGATTTTTTCAGTCCTTTGTTTCTGTAGAACCCAATCTGTCTGGAACATTAGACTGGAAGAGTTTGCAACAAAAACAATATGCAGCATTCTGGGTTTTTGAGTACATAAGCCATGACCTCTCCACTTTGTCACAATTGAGGATTTCACACCAGTGATGTGTTGGATGGAAACTTCTATTTTCATTGTCTTTGGGGAACATGAAGTTTTTCACTTGCTGTGGCCCATGCAGTACAAGAAAGTCTCTCAGGCTACTGCTCAAGTGGGTCCACAGTCCTGGATCATGTAGACTTAAGGAACTAAACTCAGCAGCAGCTGTTTCTTGCGCCTCCACCACACTCTTCTCTGATCTACACTTTTCTTCAGAAATGTGCATGGTTACATCCATTTGAGATGGAGATATGGATGCTGCAGTAGCTGCCAGGTCACCTGCACTCTGACTAACTGGAAGATCAGGCATCTCCTCACCACTCACATCCTCACTGGGGCCGGAAGGCTCACCGTGAACATTTGTGTCTATGTATCTCAGGAGAGCTCCTTCCTGCTTAGATAGAAAAGCTTCCTTTGCTTTCTTTCTTTTTCTGAATGCTGCCCCAGAGGGGCGTTTTCTTCTTTCACTTATGACCGCTGTTCTGTTCCAGCTGTAGTAGCTCTCAACACTCATTTGAAGGGGACAAATAAGCAGGCTGGTAGCAGGGCCTGAGTGGGGGAAGATATCAGCGTCTTAAGGGCATAATTGGCTCCTTATACTTCAGTTGACTGCCTGTTCTCCTCTAGTGCATTCAGGGAAGCAGCAGGAAACAGGAAGCTCCCTGAGAAGCTGGTGTTAATCAGTACTGGTTCCTGGGCATGCTAGAGAGGTACATAAGAGGGTCCTCCTCCTCTCTCTCCCTGCAGCTCCTGCTGCTTTCTGTTATTCCCTCTCACCTTTTCTCCTGCCTGCCTGTTATGTCTCTTGTGCCCTCCTTCCTCCAGCACAGCACTCCACCATCTCTGTGCATCCAGAGCAGAGAGAATACCTATGCACCAGCAGCAGACACAATTTTCTACGCTCTGTGTCCTAGTGGCACCCTCCTTCTCCCTCCCCCCCACCCCAGTCTGGCACCCGAGGCGGCTGCCTCAGTTCGCCTCATGGTAGGACCAGCCATGAGCATTTACCAAAAGTTCCCACATTGCTGTATGTGCAAAATCAAATTATTCTCTTATACATGGGACAGAAAATAACTCCTGTATCTAAAATATTTCTGTGAAGTAGCTGTTGGTTAATATTGCCTTTTTATAAGGACCACTGTGCGGGGTCTCGATTCAGCTCATATTAAGTTCAACAGTGGAGGATTCAACCTTAAAAGCTTAATGTTTTTATTTAAAGACATAGGACAAAACTGTTGTGTAGTCCCTCGTAAGAGCCCTGTCCAAACCGTGTTAACACCAGTGAAAAGACTCCTATTGATTTGAGTGTACTTTAGATGAGACCCAAAATTGTGACGAAAAAACATAATCTCCTTATTGCCCTCTCTTTCCTCAAATGTAAATTCTGTCATTTTTTGTTTTGCTATTTTTTAATATTTAAAAATGCACTGGGGAAAATGTAGAACAAAGTAATTTTTAGTTTAATAGTACCTTAGAACTTCTAGAAACACCAAGCTGCTGACTGGATCATATACTGTATTATCCAACAGTGCTGTATAAAGATCCCCGTTACCTCTTGGGTTGAGTGGGTTACTGTAAACAGGTAACTGAGAGGAGGTTAAATGTTTTAATGCTTCAAAATGTAAAGTGCTTATTACAGTATTATTCTTTTAGTTAGGCGTATTGATAGAATTTCTGAAGTTAAAATTGAATATAAAATATATGTGGGGATATTATCTGCCAGGGTTCTTTCCAAAGTAATACAGTACCTATTTTTGAAATGTGGCTTATTATTGTTATATGTATTATGTATATGAAGCTGGTTGGGTTACATTAAAAATATGTAAAAGGGAAAAATGTGTGTGGCTTCACAAACTGTGTAGGAGGTCCATTTAAGTCAACATGAAAGTTTTTAAAATGTTTATACATGTTGACATTTTGTAAGCTTTTACAACTAATATATCAGATTGTGCTACATGACAAAATCAGAATCCAAAACATGTAGTGATACTGCAGTTTTCAAATAATGGAGAAATTCTTCTTCAAACTCAGCAAATTTACAAATACTGGCTGGACTAGATTAACATAAATGATTGTGTCTCTTTTTAGATTCTTTGAATGCCCAAAGCTGCCATTGATTTCCATGAGTGTTTTGAGTGCTCAAGGAAAGCCTGCTCCAGTAACATATTTAACTATAGGTTTCAGAGTAGCAGCCGTGTTAGTCTGTATTCGCAAAAAGAAAAGGAGTACTTGTGGCACCTTAGGGACTAACAAATTTATTAGAGCATAAGCTTTCGTGAGCTACAGCTCACTTCATCGGATGCATTTGGTGGAAAAAACAGAGGAGAGATTTATATACACACACACAGAGAACATGAAACAATGGGTTTATCATACACACTGTAAGGAGAGTGATCACTTAAGATAAGCCATCACCAGCAGCAGGGGGGGGGGGAAAGGAGGAAAACCTTTCATGGTGACAAGCAAGGTAGGCTAATTCCAGCAGTTAACAAGAATATCAGAGGAACAGTGGGGGGTGGGGTGGGAGGGAGAAATACCATGGGGAAATAGTTTTACTTTGTGTAATGACTCATCCATTCCCAGTCTCTATTCAAGCCTAAGTTAATTGTATCCAGTTTGCAAATTAATTCCAATTCAGCAGTCTCTCGTTGGAGTCTGTTTTTGAAGCTTTTTGTTGAAGTATAGCCACTCTTAGGTCTGTGATCGAGTGACCAGAGAGATTGAAGTGTTCTCCAACTGGTTTTTGAATGTTATAATTCTTGACGTCTGATTTGTGTCCATTCATTCTTTTACGTAGAGACTGTCCAGTTTGGCCAATGTACATGGCAGAGGGGCATTGCTGGCACATGATGGCATATATCACATTGGTAGATGCGCAGGTGAACGAGCCTCTGATAGTGTGGCTGATGTGATTAGGCCCTATGATGGTATCCCCTGAATAGATATGTGGACAGAGTTGGCAACGGGCTTTGTTGCAAGGATAGGTTCCTGGGTTAGTGGTTCTGTTGTGTGGTGTGTGGTTGCTGGTGAGTATTTGCTTCAGATTGGGGGGCTGTCTGTAAGCAAGGACTGGTCTGTCTCCCAAGATCTGTGAGAGTGATGGGTCGTCCTTCAGGATAGGTTGTAGATCCTTTATGATGCGTCGGAGAGGTTTTAGTTGGGGGCTGAAGGTGATGGCTAATGGCGTTCTGTTGTTTTCTTTGTTGGGCCTGTCCTGTAGTAGGTGACTTCTGGGTACTCTTCTGGCTCTGTCAATCTGTTTCTTCACTTCAGCAGGTGGGTATTGTAGTTGTAGGAATGCATGATAGAGATCTTGTAGGTGTTTGTCTCTGTCTGAGGGGTTGGAGCAAATGTGGTTATATCGTAGCGCTTGGCTGTAGACAATGGATCGAGTGGTATGATCTGGATGAAAAATAGAGGCATGTAGGTAGGAATAGCGGTCAGTAGGTTTCCGATATAGGGTGGTGTTTATGTGACCATCGCTTATTAGCACCGTAGTGTCCAGGAAGTGGATCTCTTGTGTGGACTGATCCAGGCTGAGGTTGATGGTGGGATGGAAATTGTTGAAATCATGGTGGAATTCCTCAAGAGCTTCTTTTCCATGGGTCCAGATGATGAAGATGTCATCAATGTAGCGCAAGTAGAGTAGGGGCATTAGGGGACGAGAACTGAGGAAGCGTTGTTCTAAGTCAGCCATAAAAATGTTGGCATACTGTGGGGCCATGCGGGTACCCATCGCAGTGCCGCTGATTTGAAGGTATACATTGTCACCAAATGTGAAATAGTTATGGGTCAGGACAAAGTCACAAAGTTCAGCCACCAGGTTAGCCGTGATATTATCGGGGATACTGTTCCTGACGGCTTGTAGCCCATCTTTGTGTGGAATGTTGGTGTAGAGGGCTTCTACATCCATAGTGGCTAGGATGGTGTTTTTAGGAAGATCACCAATGGACTGTAGTTTCCTCAGGAAGTCAGTGGTATCTCGAAGATAGCTGGGAGTGCTGGTAACGAAGGGCCTGAGGAGGGAGTCTACATATCCAGACAATCCTGCTGTCAGGGTGCCAATGCCTGAGATGATGGGGCGTCCAGGATTTCCAGGTTTATGGATCTTGGGTAGCAGATAGAATACCCCAGGTCGGGGCTCCAGGGGTGTGTCTGTGCGGATTTGTTCTTGTGCTTTTAGGTTTTCCTCCTTTCCCCCCCCTCCTGCTGGTGATGGCTTATCTTAAGTGATCACTCTCCTTACAGTGTGTATGATAAACCCATTGTTTCATGTTCTCTGTGTGTGTGTATATAAATCTCTCCTCTGTTTTTTCCACCAAATGCATCCGATGAAGTGAGCTGTAGCTCACGAAAGCTTATGCTCTAATAAATTTGTTAGTCTCTAAGGTGCCACAAGTACTCCTTTTCTTTTTGCGAATACAGACTAACACGGCTGCTACTCTGAAACCTGTCATTTAGCAAGGCACTGAATTTAGCCGTATAGAGTGGAAATCTGTCAACTTCATGAAAAAACTCGCACAGATACAGACAGACATCATCTTCCTCTCCAAATGCAAACAGATGGACATCATACCGAAAGGACTGAAGGTAAAAAATCCATTACAATCTACATACCACACAGACTATGCTGACAGCTTGTGCCACACACTCTCAAAGAAACTGCGGAACCACCTGATCAACATCCTCTACAGCAAACAGGGAAAGATTAAGAATGAGCTCTCAAAACTGGATACTCTCATAAAGAACCAACCTTCCACACAAACTTCCTCGTGGCTGGACTTTACAAAAACTAGACAAGCCATTTACAAAACACACTTTGCTTCTCTACAAAAGAAAAAGGACACTAAGCTATCTAAACTACTATATGCCACAAGGGGCCACAACAATGGTTCCCGTAACCCACCCAGCAATATTGCTAATCTATCCAACTATACTCTTAGCCCAGCAGAAGAATCTGTCCTATCTCGGGGCCTCTCCTTTTGCCCCTCCACCCCCACGAACATGATACAGTTCTGTGGTGACCTAGAATCCTATTTTCGACGTCTCAGACTCAAGGAATATTTCCAACACACCTCTGACCAACATATTAACCCACAGAGACCTTCCTGCCAACACTACAAAAAGAAGGATTCTGGGTGGACTCCTCCTGAGGGTCGAAACAGCAGCCTGGATTTCTACATAGACTGCTTCTGCCGACGTGCACGAGCTGAAATTGTGGAAAAGCAGCATCGCTTACCCCATAACCTCAGCCATGCAGAACACAGTGCCATCCACAGCCTCAGAAACAACTCTGACATCATAATCAAAAAGGCTGACAAAGGAGGTGCTGTCGTCATCATGAATAGGTCGGAGTATGAACAAGAGGCTACTAGGCAGCTCTCCAATACCACTTTCTACAAGCCATTACCCTCTGATCCCACTGAGAGTTACCAAAAGAAACTACAGCATTTGCTCAAGAAACTCCCTGAAAAAGCACAAGAACAAATCCGCACAGACACACCCCTGGAGCCCCGACCTGGGGTATTCTATCTGCTACCCAAGATCCATAAACCTGGAAATCCTGGACGCCCCATCATCTCAGGCATTGGCACCCTAACAGCAGGATTGTCTGGATATGTAGACTCCCTCCTCAGGCCCTTCGTTACCAGCACTCCCAGCTATCTTCGAGACACCACTGACTTCCTGAGGAAACTACAGTCCATTGGTGATCTTCCTAAAAACACCATCCTAGCCACTATGGATGTAGAAGCCCTCTACACCAACATTCCACACAAAGATGGGCTACAAGCCGTCAGGAACAGTATCCCCGATAATGTCACGGCTAACCTGGTGGCTGAACTTTGTGACTTTGTCCTGACCCATAACAATTTCACATTTGGTGACAATGTATACCTTCAAATCAGCGGCACTGCGATGGGTACCCGCATGGCCCCACAGTATGCCAACATTTTTATGGCTGACTTAGAACAACGCTTCCTCAGCTCTCGTCCCCTAATGCCCCTACTCTACTTGCACTACATTGATGACATCTTCATCATCTGGACTCATGGAAAAGAAGCTCTTGAGGAATTCCACCATGATTTCAACAATTTCCATCCCACCATCAACCTCAGCCTGGATCAGTCCACACAAGAGATCCACTTCCTGGACACTACGGTGCTAATAAGCGATGGTCACATAAACACCACCCTATATCGGAAACCTACTGACCGCTATTCCTACCTACATGCCTCTAGCTTTCATCCAGATCATACCACTCGATCCATTGTCTACAGCCAAGCGCTACGATATAACCGCATTTGCTCCAACCCCTCAGACAGAGACAAACACCTACAAGATCTCTATCATGCATTCCTACAACTACAATACCCACCTGCTGAAGTGAAGAAACAGATTGACAGAGCCAGAAGAGTACCCAGAAGTCACCTACTACAGGACAGGCCCAACAAAGAAAACAACAGAACGCCATTAGCCATCACCTTCAGCCCCCAACTAAAACCTCTCCAACGCATCATCAAGGATCTACAACCTATCCTGAAGGACGACCCATCACTCTCACAGATCTTGGGAGACAGACCAGTCCTTGCTTACAGACAGCCTCCCAATCTGAAGCAAATACTCACCAGCAACCACACACCACACAACAGAACCACTAACCCAGGAACCTATCCTTGCAACAAAGCCCGTTGCCAACTCTGTCCACATATCTATTCAGGGGATACCATCATAGGGCCTAATCACATCAGCCACACTATCAGAGGCTCGTTCACCTGCGCATCTACCAATGTGATATATGCCATCATGTGCCAGCAATGCCCCTCTGCCATGTACATTGGCCAAACTGGACAGTCTCTACGTAAAAGAATGAATGGACACAAATCAGACGTCAAGAATTATAACATTCAAAAACCAGTTGGAGAACACTTCAATCTCTCTGGTCACTCGATCACAGACCTAAGAGTGGCTATACTTCAACAAAAAAGCTTCAAAAACAGACTCCAACGAGAGACTGCTGAATTGGAATTAATTTGCAAACTGGATACAATTAACTTAGGCTTGAATAGAGACTGGGAATGGATGAGTCATTACACAAAGTAAAACTATTTCCCCATGGTATTTCTCCCTCCCACCCCACCCCCCACTGTTCCTCTGATATTCTTGTTAACTGCTGGAATTAGCCTACCTTGCTTGTCACCATGAAAGGTTTTCCTCCTTCCCCCCCCCCCCGCTGCTGGTGATGGCTTATCTTAAGTGATCACTCTCCTTACAGTGTGTATGATAAACCCATTGTTTCATGTTCTCTGTGTGTGTGTATATAAATCTCTCCTCTGTTTTTTCCACCAAATGCATCCGATGAAGTGAGCTGTAGCTCACGAAAGCTTATGCTCTAATAAATTTGTTAGTCTCTAAGGTGCCACAAGTACTCCTTTTCTTTATATTTAACTATGCACTTTATTGTGATCATGTGACTCTTCATATTGACTTCCATGGGACTACTGACATGCTGAAAGTTAATTGTGTTCTTCAGAGTTTTGCTGGATCAGAGCTGGAATGCCTGAGTGATTCCCCGCATGTATAACTTACTGATACATGAAAAGGAGTACTTGTGGCACCTTAGAGACTAACAAATTTATTTGAGC
Source organism: Dermochelys coriacea (assembly GCF_009764565.3). Lineage (NCBI taxonomy): Eukaryota > Metazoa > Chordata > Testudines > Dermochelyidae > Dermochelys > Dermochelys coriacea. Next base: position 27,330,839 of record NC_050074.1, on the reverse strand, counting down.
ATAAGCTTTCGTGAGCTAGAGCTCACTTCATAGGATGCATCATAAACTATTATACCACAAGTCATTCTGTGCATTTGAAAAGCATATGCTTTTCAATCTCAGATAACAAATTCTTCTTTTAAGTTCTGTGGAATGTCAATGGAATGCTAGAAAGCTCTTTGGGGCAAGGACTGGCTTTTTGATGCGTGTTTGTGCAGCACCTTGCACAGTGGGGTCTTGGTCCTTTATTTCTGCTCCTAGGTGGTATGGTAACACAAATAATAATTAATAATAATAGATTTAAAAATGTATTAGACCCTGAACCTTTATGTCGAACTACCCATGTAAACGAGCTTCAAGAGATTGCTTGCAGTAATTGCAAGAAAATGTTACATTTACGTATTATATTGTAAATTAAATAGTAATATTTTGATACCACAAACAATGCATTCTAATTCTATGGTTTGTTCTCATAACTTGCACTTAGTTTTAAAAAAAACACTTCAGGAGTAAATTCATACTCCAAGACAATCCAAACAAATTGGGAAATAGTTCCATACGTTAGCTGAGTAAACCACTCTATTCAATTTCCTAATTGGTGATAATATATGCATTGTAGAAATCAATCTTTTTTGTTTCAAACTATTACCTATAATTTCTAATGTATAGATATCTTGTCCGGTTAAAATATTTTCACCTTGGCTTTGAATATTTATTGAAATCCACCTACTGTAAAATACAGGCTAAAATATTCTAGCAAAAGTCTAACAGAAATATACAATCAAATAATAAAAAGCAAAGTCCAGTTAAAAGTCCAATAAGATAATTTACTGAAAGCTGCAGAGTAACAATATAGAGTGTTTTCCTGAAATTCAACAAAGGCTTCTCATATGATAAGTCACTGAAAACTATGTAGTTTATCTTAAGGATTTTTCAGTATGCTCCATCACAGAACAAGATGCAACAAACCCCTTTGATGCAAGCTCTCTGGTTTTTAAATCATGGTTGATGTTTCTCTAGTCCTGTTTCCGCTAAGGTGATGTTGCTTAATCAATGTGCAGCTATGTACAGCTGACATCATTTTTCTATCATCATAGTGTTTCCCAGAATGTAAGTAAACTTGCAGCTGTTTTAAAGATGCTAATTTAAAAATTATTCTGTCATATTGACTCATTTTAGGTCCATGTAGTAATGGGTAAACATCACAAAGTTCAGAGGTCTGGTTTGGATTCTAATCTGAATGTTATTTGCTGATTTATGAAAGCATTCATATCAAATCTTGAATCCGTTTGAACAGGCTGTAATGGCTGTTGCTTTCATGAACCTCAGACTATGACCATGAAGTTCACAAACATATGCTTCCATCAGGTCTCAAAGTGAATGAATTCTGGGGCAGAGTCACTATTATGTAGGTTCAGGATTAGCTAATCTCTATTTTAGTAGCTAGGGAGCCTGTAGCAACTGTGTATTTTGAAATATGGCCCATACATGCTAACACAGCGTTGCTAATGAACTCATAATAAGTCCTAGCACAGTGTTGCTAGGGAACCCTTCATAAAGTCTAGCACAGTGTAGCTATGGTTACAGAACATCTTTGCTCTGCACCCAGGTCTTTACCTAAATAGCTGCAACAGGGAGTGGGAATGTTTCCATGCCCCTGTTTCCTTACTGAGTTTGTGCTCTGATTTCTCCCACCCCCACCCCTTTTATGAATTGAGGGGGAGAAATCCAGACCATGCAGCATGGTAAAAAGCCTTTTAGAAGGAAAAATGTCTGCCTGGTATCTCCTAAAGTTTGAGGAGGGGGCCACCTAGCATAGAGCCAGGGGTAGGGCATGGAGCATCCCTGAAGATTTCAAAGGTAAGGCAGAGCAAAGAGATCCACTGCTTAAAGTTAAGCATACGCTTAAGTGCTTTGTTGGATAAGTGCATAATTTATATAAAGAGAGAGATGTATAGTATTCTAAATGTTTATTTTCCTTGTGTTCTCTTCCAGGTTTGAATTTATTTTAGATTATAAAGAATCTAAAGAATGGAGCCATGCTTTTTTTCTCACTCTATCTAAACAGATTTTTTAAATGACCTATTATTATTTTTTAAATTCTGACAAGTTTAGGGGAAAATATTTAACATTGTGAGATTATCATCCTGGTCTAGGTAATATTCTGATGCCTAGAATGCATCAATATCTTGTTATGAAAAATTACCCTAAGGCACTACCTGTGCCATAATAAAATAATAACAGTGAAGTCAAAAAGAAATAGAGTATATAAAATAGCAACAACATATGATACCAATTATATAACAGCCAAAAATAATACTTTTTGGCATGCTGTCCTCAAACTATGTACTGTTAGTGCTGCTTAGAAATAGGCAGTTTTCTATGTACACTTAGAAATATTTCTATTTAAGAACGATTAGGAAAATATTTTGGAATTACAATGTTTGAGCATGTGGAATGAGTTACCTCCCACAATTATGTGAACTACTGTATTGCAGAGCTACATTAGCTTCCCTGTAGCTAATGAACCATGTCATTAATTACAGACATGAAAAATAAAAATTACGCCAAGGCAAGCCAAATATTTACAATAAATAAAAGGGTCAAGAACTACAAAGTAGCCATTTGATTCTAAACCAATTGTGCTTAATTTTTATCCTCTTTCTTCTCAAATTTAATTTGAAGCAGATTAACCTGACTTTATATGTCAAATATGACAGCTATATATGTGCCCGCAATGAAAATTCTCTCAAAGGTTACAATCACTCAAAGACTTCCAACAAAAATGTGAAGTACTTTAACAAACTGTTTATTACACTCCTGGCTTGCTGTTATTCTGTGATCTTATTGGATATAGCTAAGAAATTAAGTTTTGAAATATTTCCCTTTGACTCATTGAGAAAATGACCTTAAATTATAAATGAAGCATTATTAAATTGGTGAATAGTAGCCACAGTTGCCCACCTGTTATGTGAAGAGGCTCACCATCCAAAAAGAGCTGATTCTGCCTGAAATACAGTAATTTGCCAGAGCTCTGGGACCTGCAAAGGAAGCATAGCTGCTGCATAAACCTTGAAGATGGTGGAGTGTCTGATACCTGCAGTTCCCAGCTGCTCTGCAAGCCATGGCAGAAGGGAAAAGGATCTATTAGTCCTGTCCATCCCTCCTCACTCTCTTTGTCTCGGCTAGAACTGAGAACTATATTAGGCTTAGTTGTGTCTATTGTGCAAGGACTGCCATCATGTCCCACTGACTTCAATGGGCATTGTAAGCAGTGCATTCAGCACTTTGTATGATTAAGCCCCTTATTATCTTGTTAGGCTATGCATATCACAGACCCAGATCCTAGAACATCAGAGAATGCTGAAGAAGTCCATCATTGTTAAGTTTGATTAGATTTGTGGGATGGATGGTATCTAAGAAATGCCTGTAAGTGCATTAGACAAAGACTGAATGGATCCCAAATGAAGTCTTACTTTCCCCCAACATTAATGGCTGCTGCTGTTGAAAAGCCACAGCATCTGTTATGTCCACAGGAAAGTAAGCCTGCCTTATAGAACAAATGTCCACTTCCTTTTGTTATGTTTCACAGCATAAACATAGAGAAGTTAGATAAAAACAAAATGCTGTTGCTGGAAGGTGGCAACATAACACTACATTATTTCCTAAAATTCAGAATGTTAACACACAAGAACCCAGAGACAGAGAGAGAGAATGGAGGCTGCTCCATAAAGCAGAAAAGTAAAATTCACCCTACCTTACTTTAGCTGGCTGCCTGCTGACTATCTGCTTCTAGGCCTAGGTCACACACTTCCCTACAGAACTCCCTGCAAGCAGGACCAGGAAAAAACCTTGAGCATTTAAAGTGATAGCTTACAATTTCAGGTTTCAGAGTAGCAGCCATGTTAGTCTCTATTCGCAAAAAGAAACGAAGTACTTGTGGCACCTTAGAGACTAAGCTCACGAAAGCTTATGCTCAAATAAATTTGTTAGTCTCTAAGGTGCCACAAGTACTTCTTTTCTTGTTACAATTTCAGTACACCACACTTGTTCAGTACAGGTGTAATGATGCTCCAGAGTTCTCACTCAGTATGTTTTCGCCCTGTGTCACAGGAGGACAAGTGAAAATAATGGTCTCCATTTGAATATAACATTATTCTTTTCCTTCTAGACAATTGATGAAAATTCTTCCACACCAAGCTTGCTGTGGATCTATGTAGCTAAGAAATAGATGAGCATTCTGTACTGCATGCTGAGTGTCCCACTGTTTATTCACTTTCAGCTCTATAATTTGACTGTTTATACAGAAAGTGGATTCAATAGAAAAAGATCACTTCATTGTTAAGACATATGTTTTTCCTTACTCCGCCCATTGTATAGCCCTTTTCATGGCATTACTGAAGAACAGTCTATATGACAGACTGTATGTGTACGTTTCAGATGAGAACAGGTTACTTGATTATTGTTTGAGGTACCTGGCAGATTGCTTATTTCAACAGAGAGAGACTTTGCATTGACATCAACATGCTTTGGATCAGGCCTTTTGGACTGTTACATTAGGCAGTCAGGTTTGAAAATATTGACCTTTATGTTTGTCTGTTTTTAAGTAATTACTTTTAAACAATAGAATGGTGTGGAAAAAAAATCTCATTACTGGTAAAATTTGTGTTAAAAATATTGTTTGTGAAATATTTTGCTTGTTCACGTCCCATGTTTAGGTTAAGATCAGACCTGAGAAATTTAAGAGATTTAGCATCTCTTGACTTATCATGATGGATTGTCTTCATCATATGTTACATCACCTATGCTTATTTAATAATTTATATACATAGCACAATTTGGCACTCCATCTTCCCTCTTTTTTCCTCTGGAAACCACATTGCTACCTCTCCAAAAGCCAGACATAAAGTTAGACAGATATGCTGAACATATGGATATCAAGCAAGTGGTTTCCCCAATGAAAATAACCACATAAAAGCGCCTCAAACTTCCTCTCTACAAATGTAACTTTTTAGTGGTTGGGATGATGGAGATAATAGAAGCAGATAAGCATCCAATCTAAATTTATTGCAGGGGATAAAAGCAGCCAAAATGATAAAATATTGCTGCTATCAAGAAACCAGAAAATGTCCTGGCCAGGGTTCCAAATTATTTTCATTTAGTTTCTATTATAGTCATGACCATTTTACCAAAGTAAAAAGAAAAAGAATACGACTCAGTGAAAGGCAATGACTTAAGTCAGCTTTGCTGGAATGTGAGAAAGTTGCTAAAATCCATATTAAAATCTACAACTGCCTTCAAAATATGTCATGTAGAAGAGGAGGCTGTTTTTAATTAAATGGAAGTATCACCCACAAATAAAAGTATGTGTAATTAGAAAAAATTACAAATCTTTCATTCATTAGTCTTGGGATTGATTATATGGTAACTTTAAAGTGACAACTTTTACAGCTGTACTAGACATTAGTGGTGAAATCCTGGATTCACTGAAATCAATGGCAAAATACCTTTTGACTTTATTTGAGCCAGGATTTCACCATAGAGCTCTGTCTTCTCTCCTTCTTACTTGATAACTGTACTGTGAAATAACTGGCAATTTTTTTCTGCATAAATCCAGATCAAAATTCCAATTTTCTACTCAGATCTCAAGATTATTGTTCTATTTTCTGACACTTTTGGTTTGGTTTTGTTGTTGGGTGTTTTTTGAAGAACTTGAAATTATTATCCATACCATGACATGTTCTAGAGCTATATTGTCCATCCAGTTCTGTGGATGGAGAGGATAAAAATCCAATAGATGTGGAAGGTTATCAGGGCCAGTAACTGAAAGAGGGAAGTGCAGCCTCGGGGGCATTGGTAACCACTTTCATGTGATCGAAAGAAAAACCATTCTTCGGGCTCCACAGGTATCACAGTCCACAGTTTTGGGGGGTGTGGGGTAGGAAAGGATGTGGGCGGGTCCATGGTGTTGTTCCCACCACCCACCACATGATACTTCAGTTGATATATTAATGGTTATACTTTGAGGTTTGATCCCATTTTATTGAATTTATGCTGGCACCTGTTCCTACAAGCTACTAACTGCCTTAATGCTTTGATTCACCAAAGCATTTAAGCACATACTTAATTTTTAAGGAAGTGCTTAAGTCCATGTTGACTTCAATGGGACTTAAGCATGTGTTTAAAGTTAAGCATCTGCTTTGCTGAATAGGGAGAGACTTAATACATACTAAAATGCTTTTCTGAATTGAGGCCTAAACTCCCATTGAACTCAATCCTGTGAGGTGAGATGTTCATTGGACTTTTTAACCCAGAGGTACATTTGCGGAACTCATTACCTCAAAGCAGGGCCTCTGCATAGTGCAGGATAAGATTGCTAATGTGTGTGGAAGAGGGATTTATGGTGCAAGTTAAGAGGCTCATAAGACTCTTCTGATAGAAGATGAATATTTGCACCTATTTATGGGAATTTATGCCTCTGAACATAAATGTTAATCTAGAAAACTGCATGAGATTAATGAAAACTCAAATGAAGAGAAGGAAAATGTAGAACAGAAAATAATAGATATATATTAAACTCTTACTTTGCATCATCATTTAATTCAAATGTATCTGCCAGTTGTATCATGTCAACTGCATAAATTAAAGATCATCCAATGTCCAATATAAGAACATGATGAAAAGCAATGGTGATTGCATGCCCCCCTTCTCTTACACCAAACTTGAACCAGTTGCTTAATTTTCCACCAATTAATACAGCAGTGAGGGAGTCTTTGTACATAGTTTTTATAATTGCAATTATCTTATCATAATGCTTCCCTTAAAAACAAATCAAATGCCTCTTGAAGTCAATGAAAACACCAAACATCTTTAATTTCCATTGTTGCTTTTTTCCATCAGCTGTTGGAGGGTAAATATCTGATCAATGCAGCTCCAGCCTGTTCTAAAGCCACACTATTCCTCGACTTCCTTCTAAAGCCACACTACTTCCTCTAAAACTAGCCTTTATTTGTTAAAAATTACTTTCCTCAATATTTTTCCTGGTACTGACAGTAATGTTTACCTCTACAGTTATTCAGATCAGCAGGATCTCCTTTTTTCAAGACTGGTGCAACTATTGCCATTAGCCAGTCATCTGGTACCTCCTCTTCCTCCCAGACCTTCTTGTATATTTTTTTCCAGTGCTTTGATAGCGTTTGTCCCACCATCTTTTTGCAGCTTAGCTGTTATATTGTCTATTCCTGCAGCTTTCCCGTTTTTTAACTGCTTCACTGCATTTTTCATTTCTTCTTCTGATGGTGGTACAGTGCTGATATCCATTCTGCCTTGCAAACTGCCCTATTCATTTAGCATGTCTAGAATTATTGCATCTGGATGAACAAAAGGTTCCAGCAGTACAGCACTTTGTCAAAATGTTCCTTCTATACTTCCAGCACCTCTCTGGCATGTGTTGTCAGTTCACTTGCCCTGTTGACTTGATAGTGTTTCTATACAACCTACCTTTTTGTATATTATTTTCGTATTTTGTTTTCTTGATATCACCTCTAGTTGTTGAGCCTCCTCTTTTCAAAACTTTTGCTTATTCAATCTTTGTGATTTCTTTCCTGCTTTGAACAGTGTGTTTACCACTTCAGTTTTCCCAGCATTCTTAGCTTGTTTACACTTTTCCTGTAATGTTCTTGTTTTGTTGCTGGTTCAGATTTTCCTTCTTTGCTTATATCTTCCAATAACTCCTCCCCCCACTGTGTTTTGTTTCACTTCCTTGAATGTTTCACATCCAGTCACATTCATCATCACAAATTAATGGCCTGAAATGCCCTAAAAGTCCTACTTTGTAAGTCTCCTTAACAAAAACCTTTAGTTTATCAAGATCGAAATTTGGTCTTATTGCACCCGTCTTTTATTTGAACTTTAACTTAATATTAATCTTTCCCATTAGTAGTTTATGATCGCTGGCACTTTTAATAACTCTTATATCCAACAGTGACTCTCATTGATGATAATAATGTGGCCAGTCTGGTTTTTGGTTTGACCATCTGATGAATTCCACATAATTTTGAGTCTCATCTTCTGATTTGAGAGGGAAAAATAAGTTTTTAAAACTTCTGTTATCATAGCAGATCCAACACAATTATGGGAGGATGAGGTAGATTATTCTCTGGCACATTTATTAATTAAATTTCGATTCCAGAAGCTTATTTTTTTATTGGTAATGACAAGAGACCTATAAAAACCACAGCTTGACTTTCAGATCCAGAGGGAGTTTGCACAGATAGCAGTTAGGATAAATATTGTATAACTAGTTGATTGATCATATTTATTCTTGAAGATATTGAGAGAGAATAAACAGAACCCTACATTGCCATTTTTAGAGAGTCACTTTTCAGAGAACAGTATTACCGCACTTTGTATGAGATTACGTCAAGAATCTATTTGTGATACTTCCATGAAATTCAAGATGGTGGGAACTAGCAAGTCCTACCAAACATTGCCAGAAGGATTGTATATTGCTTCTTTACTGTTTCAGTATGCCAGTTGTTTTTGCAGCTATGTGCAAACCCAGATCTGCCATGTGACTTCATGATGGGAACTAAAGATGTGTGTCAAATGACAAAACCATGATACTAGCTAAGACTAAGGATTTAAGTAACAAGCAATGGCTGAGGAAATTAGGGTTGTTCTCACTAGGAAAGAGGAGACTTTGTGGTGATTTAATTGATGTTTTTCAGTATATGAAGACGACTGATAAAATTGATCTAGACAAACTTTTCCCACTGGCAAAAACACAAAAATAAGATGACATAATGCCCGGACTAGGAAATTAGGAGCAGATAGGAATTTAACACAAAACTACTGTATTCCACCCAAAGGGAAATACACATATTGAAAAGATTACAAGGAAGGGCCAGGAGAGCTGGCAAAATCAATTTGTTCAAGAGATAGTTAAAGAAACTGCAGACAGAGATGATTGAAGGCCAGGGGGAAAAAACAGTACCCTGAAAATGAGGGAAAGGGGAAAGTGTTCCTTTGGTGTTCATGCACCTACAATTTCTTAATCTTTTGAAAAAACATAGACTGAGAAACATGGAAGCAGGAATTTGAGTACTGAGATATTCCAACTGGTTGGTTGAACTCTGAGATACCAACACTGAAATACATTTGTAACTATTTTCAGATGACAGGATTTCCCCAAACTTCCTCTGAAATTTAAATATAAAATCATTAAGGTGATGCAAATCCTTTAAAAAGCAGTCTAGATAAAATTTTGGCCCCATTTAAGTCAAAAGCAAAACTCCCATATTTTGGAGAAATTAAGCCCTGGTCTTACTCATCACTAGGAGTTGAGGTCGAATTTAGCAGCATTAAATCGATTTAACCCTGCACCCGTCCACACGACGAAGCCCTTTTTTTCGACTTAAAGGGCTCTTAAAATCGATTTCCTTACTCCACACCCGACAAGAGGATTAACGCTGAAATTGGCCTTGCTGGATCGAATTTGGGGTACTGTGGACACAATTAGACGGTATTGGCCTCCGGGAGCTATCCCAGAGTGCTCCATTGTGACCGCTTTGAACAGCACTCTCAACTCAGATGCACTGGCCAGGTAGACAGGAAAAGGCCCGCAAACTTTTGAATTTCAATTTCCTGTTTGGCCAGCGTGGCAAGCTGCAGGTGACCATGCAGAGCTCATCAGCAGAGGTGATCATGCAGAGCTCATCAGCAGAAGTGACCCAGAATCTCAAAAGAGCTCCAGCATGGACCGAATGGGAGGTACGGGATCTGCTCGCTGTATGGGGAGAGCTATCAGAACAACGTTCCAGTTTTTGAAATGCCAAAACATTTGTCAAAATCTCCCAGGGCATAAAGGACAGAGGCCATAACAGGGACCCGAAGCAGTGCCGCGTGAAACTTAAGAAGCTGAGGCAAGCCTACCAGAAAACCAGAGAGGCGAACAGCCGCTCTGGTCAGAGCTCCAAACATGCCAGTTCTATGATGAGCTGCATGCCATTTTAGGGGGTTCAGCCACCACTACCCCAGCCGTGTTGTTTGACTCCTTCAATGGAGATGGAGGCAACACGGAAGCAGGTTTTGGGGACGAGGAAGATGATGGTGATGAGGTTGTAGATACTCACAGCAAGCAAGTGGAGAAACTGGTTTTCCCGACAGCCAGGAATGGTTTCTCACCCTGGACCTGGAGCCAGTACCCCCCGAACCCACCCAAGGCTGCCTCCCAGACCCACCAGGCAGAGAAGGGACCTCTGGTGAGTGTACCTTTTAAAATACTATACATGGTTTAAAAGCAAGCATGTTTAATGATTAATTTGCCCTGGCATTCTCGGCTCTTCTGGATGTACTCCCAAAGCATTTGCAAAAGGTTTCTGGGGAGGGGAGCCTTATTCCAGCCACCGTGGTAGGACACTTTACCACTCCAGGCCAGTAGCACGTACTCGGGAATCATTGTAGAAAAAAGCATTGCCGTGTGTGTTTACTGGCGTTCAAACATCCGTTCTTTATCTCTCTGTGTTATCCTCAGGAGAGTGATATCATTCATGGTCACCTGGTTGAAACAGGGTGCTTTTCTTAAGGGGACATTCAGAGATGCCTGTTCCTACTGGGCTGTTTGCCTATGGCTGAACAGAAACATTCCCCGCTGTTAGCCACGCGGTGGGGGGGAGGCAAAATGCAACCTTGTAACAAAAGCACATGTGCTATGTATGTAATGTTAACAGCAAGGTTTACTGTGAAAGAGTGTACCCATTGTTCTATAAAATGTGTCTTTTCAAATACCACTGTCCCTTTTTTTTTCTCCACCAGCTGCATGTGTTTCAAGGATCACAGGATCTTCTCCTTCCCAGAGGCTAGCGAAGATTAGAAGGCAAAAAAAATGCACTCGCGATTAAATGTTCTCTGAGCTCATGCTGTCCTCCCACACTGACAGCACAGACCAATGCATGGAGGCAGACAATGTCAGAGTGCAGGAAAGCATAAAATGACCAGGAGGAGAGGTGGCAGGCTGAAGAGAGTAAGTGGTGGGCTGAAAAGATGGCTGAAGCTGAAAGGTGGCGGCAGCATGATGAGAGGAGGCAGGATTCAATGCTGAGGCTGCTGGAGGATCAAACTAATATGCTCCAGCATATGGTTGAGCTGCAGGAAAGGCAGCAGGAGCACAGACCACCGCTACAGCCCCTGTGTAACCAACCACCCTCCTCCCCAAGTTCCATAGCCTCCTCACCCAGACGCCCAAGAATGAGGTGATGGGGCCTCCGGCCACCCAGTCACTCCACCCCAGAGGATTGCCCAAGCAACAGAAGGCTGGCATTCGATAAGTTTTAAAGTTTTAAACTTTTAAAGTGCTGTGTGGCCTTGTCCTTCCCTCCTCCACAACCCCTCCGGGTGCTTCTCTCCTCCACCACCCATCCTGGGCTACCTTGGTAGTTATCCCCCTATTTGTGTGATGAATTAATAAAGAATGCATGGATGTGAAGCAACAATGACTTTATTGCCTCTGCAAGTGGTGATCGAAGGGAGGTGGGGAGGGTGGTTAGCTTACAGTGAAGTAGAGTGAACCAAGGGGCAGGGGTTTTTATCAAGGAGAAACAAACAGAACTTTCACACTGTAGCCTGGCCAGTCATGAAACTGGTTTTCAAAGCTTCTCTGATGCGCACCGCACCCTCCTGTGCTCTTCTAACCGCCCTGGTGTCTGGCTGTGCATAACCAGCAGCCAGGCGATTTTCTTCAACCTCCCACCCCGCCATAAATGTCTCCCCCTTACTCTCACAGATATTGTGGAGCACATAGCAAGCAGTAATAACAGTGGGAATATTGTTTTCGCTGAGGTCTGAGTCAGTAAACTGCGCCAGCGCGCTTTTAACATCCAAATGCACATTCTACCACCATTCTGCACTTGCTCAGCCTGTAGTTGAACAGCTCCTGACTACTGTCCAGGCTACCTGTGTATGGCTTCATGAGCCATGGCATTAAGAGGTAGGCTGGGTCGCCAAGGATAACTATAGGCATTTCAACATCCCCAACAGTTATTTTCTGGTCTGGGAATAAAGTCCCTTCCTGCAGCTTTTGAAACAGACCGGAGTTACTGAAGATGCGAGCATCATGTACCTTTCCTGGCCATCCCACGTTGATGTTGGTGAAACGTCCCTTGTGATCCACCAGTGCTTGCAGCACTATTGAAAAGTACCCCTTGCAGTTTATGTACTCACCGGCTTGGTGCTGCGGTGCCAAGATAGGATATGGGTTCCGTCTATGGCCCCACCACAGTTAGGGAATCCCATTGCAGCAAAGCCATCCACTATGACCTGCACATTTCCCAGGGTCACTACCCTTGATATCAGCAGATCTTTGATTGCATTGGCTACTTGCATCACAGCAGCCCCCACAGTAGATTTGCCCACTCCAAATTGATTCCCTACTGACCGGTAGCTGTCTGGCGCTCCAAGCTTCCATAGGGCTATTGCCACTCGCCTCTCAACTGTGAGGGCTGCTCTCATCTTGGTATTCTTGCACCTCAGGGCAGGGGAAAGCAAGTCACAAAGTTCCATGAAAGTGCCCTTACGCATGCAAAAGTTTCGCAGCCACTGGGAATCGTCCCAGACCTGCAACACTATGCGGCCCCACCAGTCTGTGCTTGTTTCCCGAGCCCAGAATCGGCGTTCCATCGCATGAACCTGCCCCATTATCACCATCAAGCCCACATTGCCAGGGCCTGTGCTTTGAGAGAAGTCTGTGTCCATGTCCTCATCACTCTCGTCACCACGCTGATGTCGCCTACTTGCCTGGTTTCGCTTTGCCAGGTTCTGGTGCTGCATATACTGCTGGATAATGCGTGTGGTGTTTAATGTGCACCTAATTGCCAAAGTGATCTGAGCGGACTCCATACTTGCCGTGGTATGGCGTCTGCACAGAAAAAAGGCGCGGAATGATTGTCTGCCATTGCCCTGATGGGGGCGAGGGGGTGACTGACAACATGGCTTACAGGGTTGGCTTACAGGGAATTAAAATCAACAAAGGGGGTGGCTTTGCGAGAAACAGAATGGCCCCCTCAAGGATATAACTCAAAACTGGGTTTAGCAGGCCATTGATTTCACGGAGGGAGGGAGGAGAAAATGAATACAAAACAAATCTGGTCTATTTCTTGTTTTGAGCCACTTCATCTATCTTTATACATCTTGCTGGCAGCAGACTGTGCAGTACGACCGCTAACCATCATCACCTCCTGGGTGCTCGGCAGAAGACGGTGCAGTATGACTGCTGGCCATCATCTTCTGCTGGATGCTGAGTAAAAGACAGTGCACTGCCGGTAGGACTCAATTGCCATGAGACGAAACTTAAAAGGGAAATGACTTGGCTGAGTCACTCCCATGTTTACCCAGGTGCCCCTGAACTCATTGAGGTCAGTTAAAAGTGCACCCAGGACTACGTCAACGACGGCTACCAGTCATACTGCACTGTCTGCTGCCAAAAGGCAATAAACTGCTGCTGTGTAGCAATGCAGTACCGCATCTGCCAGCACTCAGGAGACATACGGTGATGGTTAGCTGAGCGGGCTCAATGCTTGCCGTGGTATGGTGTCTGCACAGGTAACTCAAGAAAAAAGGTGCAAAACGATTGTCTACTCTTGCTTTCACGGAGGGAGGGAGGGAAGGGGGGCCTGACAATATATACCCAGAACCACCCGTGACAATGTTTTAGCCCCATCAGGCACTGGGATTTCTACCCAGAATTCAAATGGGCGTCGGAGACTGCGGGAACTGTGGGATAGCTACCCACAGCGCAACTCTCCGGAAGTCTATGGTTGCTCGGTACTGTGGACACACTCTGCTGACTACATGCACTTAGAGCATTTGTGTGGGGACACACACAATCGACTGTATAAAAATGCTTTCTACAAAATCGACTTCTATAAATTCGACCTATACCCTAAGGGTATGTCTACATTGCAATTACAAACCCACAGCTGCAATTTGCAATTACAATTACAATCTGTGGGTTGGGACCCCAAAGTGGGTCACAAGCCCATTTTAATGGAGTTGCCAGGGCTGACTTAGACTTGCTGGGGCCCAGGGCCAAAGCCAAAACCTAAGCCTGAGCCCCACCACCCAGGGCCCAAGCCCCACCACCCAGGGCCAAAGCCCCAAGGGCATCAGCCCTGGGTGGCGGGGCTCAGGTTACAGACTCCCTGCCTGGGGCTGAAGCCCTCAGGCTTTGGCTTTGGGGTGAGCTTCAGCTTTGGCCCTCCCACCAGGATGGTGGGGCTCAGTTGGCTCAGTCCCCCCTCCTGGGGTCATATAGTAATTTTTGTTGTCAGAAGGGGGTTGCGGTGCAATGAAGTTTGAGAACCCTTGCCCTAAGGTATATCCGTTGGCTTCAGTTGTCTTTGGATCATGCCCAACCCTCCTGTCTCCTCATTTAGGACACACATATATGAGCCAATCAGCCCAAAAGCCATTCAGCGGTATCCACAGGCAACAATGTCTTTCAGCAATTTGGCTTTTACTTGCACGAGAAAATACTGTCCCATAATAGAGACATTTAACTTGAGATCAAGGATGAAAAGTATTGCATTTTCTTTGCTTCAGGAAGGTGAAATATTTGCCTACACCCCTAATTTTCCCTTTAGAGATGGACCAAATTGTCAGTCACTACATCTATCTTTCAATAGATCTTTAAACTGTTGGGACTACAGTTTTCTCATCATTGCCAGAAAGGCTGCTTTCAGAAGGTAATAGCTGAAAATTCTTGCTGCGTCATCTGAACACTACTGTCTATCTTTGTGATGTTATTTTTTAGGAAGCAACCATCTGGGAATGGAGGTGAAATTAATATTATTGGCCTCTGAATTTAAATTGTGATTGTGATAAAGAATCTATTTTTTCTATTTTATTTTTTTTCTAGCATTTTTGACTAAACTTGTTATACACTAGGGGCTAGCTTTAGAAAAGTATTTAGGTGGCTACAGATGCAGAGAGGCACCTAGTAGGATTTACAAAAGCAGCTAAATCCCACTGACTCCAATGACACCTGCTTAAAGTTATGCGCATGCTTCAGTGTTTTGATGTATCAGGTCTTAGGGCCCAGATCCACAAAGGCACTTAGGGGCCTAACCCCCAGACTTAGGTACCTAAGTCCTGTTTGTAGGCACCGCTGTGACCCACAAAACTGCAGCTTGGCTGCCACCTAAACTTATAGATTCCTAAACTCACTTGGCACCTACATTTTTGCAATAAAAAAATTGCACTGGACTATAGCATCATTCTCATTCTTTCTCTGACCTAATTAATATTTAATTATTTAATTTAAGTGGAATGCCTTCAATAGGAGTGATTGAAGGAGACCCACATCAGCATATCCTGTAGTCCAGTGGTTAGGACATTTCTGTTCTAATCTCTTTTCCTCTCATCAAGCAGCTTAAATACGGGGTTTAAGATTACAAGCTATTGGCCCTCTCACTCTTTCCCATGTCTTTGCCTCTCATTCACCTTAACTATCACTGAATGAGAAATACACACAAATTTTTATAAACCAAAATACGGTCTTTTGAAAAAAGACTTCTCTGTGGATGACTGAAAACCTTATATAGATGTTAGTGGGCTTAAAACTTTCCTGTGATAGATAATGTACTGAACACTAACATAAGGATAATTAACCTTTGGAACAGATTACCCACGGATATGGCAAATTCTTCATCACTTTACATCAAAGTTGGATATCTTTCTAAAAGATATTCCATCCCAAGATGTTGGGCTAGTTGCAGGAACCACTGAATGAAATCTGTGGCCTATGGTATGCAAAAGGACAGCCTAAATGATCATAATGGTCCCTTCTGGTCTTAAAATTTATGAAGTTATACTATTTTTTGGCAGTAGAAAAAGATACCCTGGCAATATGAATAAAATATGGAGGCTGATGCAGCTTTTCCTTTATAGAAACAAAAAAAAATGTATTTGAAATATTCAAGCTGATCAAGAAAAAACTTTCTGTGCCTCTTGAAATGCATATTTTGCATCTATTGTTCCAATACAAACACATCACAGAAGTGGAAGTGTCAGCCTGTAGGCTGTTGAGTACTATGAATATTTCCAACATGTTCCAACTCAGTTAAGGCTCAGGAGGCTCTGCGATGGCACAGCAGACAATTAAAGTGGGCTATCAGGATTTAAGAGAGATTTATAACAAGTGTAAAGAAAGTTTATCAATTAATTATTCTCCCCTTATTCAAACCCCAATTTAATATCATGGTGATTTTTGCTAGGAGTATAATCAGCTGTTGTTTATTTATGGTATATTGCATTTTTATAGCAATGTGATCTAAGGTTCAGTTTACAATTTTCTCATTAGCTTAAAAAAAGGCTGTAAGCTTTAGGACTTTTTTCTGCAACTGCTACAAAAGGATATCGTCCTACTTTCACTGTAACCAGTAGGACTTTTGCTATTGCCTATAATGGGAGCAGGATTGCCCCTTGGCTTTCATTTCCTTCTCTTTGTATATTTTTTTGATCAAAAGATTTTTTTTTGTTATCTAATCTGAAGTGCACTTCCCCATCCATTAGCTGAGATATTTTAAAGATCTGAGGTTTTAGTTTTTGGGTTTTTTTTATCTCACCATGTTGTTCCTCATTATTTACTGCTCTTTGAGATTGAGTATTATTTGAAAGTTTGGAAATCTTGCTTTCAGTACCAACATCCAAGTAGTTTCTATAAATAAAAAAGCTGGAGTCACTTAAAATAGTTTCAAAGACTTCAAAAATGGTCTGTAGTTTTCTGGTATTAATCTATGTTTTTATTTTAAATAGTAGTATTATGTTGCCACTTTTTTAGTCTTCTGGATCACTCCTGAAATACATAAGGTTATACAAATAAATGATACATCTTAAGAATGCTAAAGTTTTTCTAATTTCTGCTTACTTTCATTAGCTCTTTGGAATATATTGTCTTGTTTTCAGACCTTATTAACTTTAAAAACCTTTAACCCTTAAATAGCTAATATCACTGGTCCCTGAATATATCTTAATTCTTAAGAAAGGGCAGATTGTTTACAATTATATATTGTTCCAAGGAGTATAGATAGGAATAACTCTTAAAGGTAGGAGTTGCATCTAAACAGAAGAAATTATAATAGCAATCTGCTCTTGGCAGGAAAAATAGCATATTGTAGGACTCGATAAACTGCTAGCAACACACACATGTTGAGTGGCAGTTTGATATCACACTCAGTCCTGAATGTTGCAGACAAAGTGAATATTGGATTCATGTAATGTAAGATAATACAGATATTGCAGGACTGCTTATGCATCAACTTCCTTTCCTTGAATGACAGACTTGGCTGTCTTTTTTCTGTCATAGTGGTTTCCTTGAATTAACAGAAATATTCTGAACTCTACAAAGAAAATCAAACCCTTTTCTGGGAACTGAATTCTTCGACATCCCATCTCTGCTCATCAGGGCATTTCCATTCCATCTGATGATGGACAATATATGCCACCCAAGAGTACAGGTACTTAGGAATAGATGACATTATTGTCTGAAGCAATGAGGTCCTTGCTATAAATATTGCCTTATAGATACAGTGCCCATTGGCACCTAATCCCATATACCCTTACTCACCCAAAGAGTCCTTTCTCATGTGAGAAGTCCCATCAAAGTCAGTGGTACAGCTCATGTGAATAAGGATGGGTTTCATGAGTGTTTGCAGAACTGAGTCTTTGGTAAGATACAATAACATTGTAGTCCCTTGGTGTTTGGTGTACCTCCAGACACTGTACAATGAGGTTTTGAGGGGTACCCACAAGCAGCTAGGCAGATTTTCCAGATGAAAGTTGAGTCTAAATATGTGATTCCTCTCAATCCACAATTTTAAATCTACCCTTTGAAATAATGATACTTTCCTCTAAACTGTTGACATACACAAACATCTCAGAACCAGCAATGATATTTCCATTAGTCCCAGACCCAGCTCAGATGCCAGAACAGAATCTGAAACAGCTCCTTCTCATTCCTGATTGTTCATTACTCTGCATACCAGGCATGAGCTCTTAGTATCCCCAGAATCATCTACTTTGCTACATGCATTTAACGATCCTAGTCGCTATCAGATGAAAATGATTTTTTCTTTTTTTTCTTCTTTGTCTGAATATTTCCTATTCCGACTTCTCCTCCTGCTCTTGTTTTACAATTACTCATCTGGCTTTAGTTCATCATTAGCTCTCTCTTCCTTGGTAGTTTTCTGCCTCTATCCTTTTTCTTTGGACAATTCTAGATCAATCCATCGTATTCTTTCCCTCTTTTTAATGAAGGTAATACAGCAATTCATTTTCTAAACAATCTGGTATAGATTGTTTTGATGACAGTACATTTTTAGTTAAAATGCATATTTTAGTAGAGCTTGATGAACAATTCAAGAAAATATTCTTGAATGGTCATTGGAATAAAATCCAATTCATCTGAGTATTTGCAACCCTTTCATTTACTTTCTGCAAGCATTCAGACAATTGAATTTTTGTATGCAGTGATATTTATGGAAAGAGAAAAATTGTGAATATGTATTTGCATGACTATTTATGTTAGAAGTCTTTATGTGGCCATCCTGGAAGCCCATTGTGGGTTTGGGATAGTCCGTCAGGGATAGTAATAATAGCTTGTGACTTAAGTGACCAATCAGAGCATTGCAAATAGTGAATTTGAAGTATATGTAATGGCAAATCATTTTTCAGCAATCCCTAGGCTGAAATATGTTCACAGTACACAACCAGTGAATACTTTTAAATAATGTCATATTTCTAAAATTTTAGTACAGATAATTTTCTAACAAAAAGGGATTAAATTCATCAAGTAAATTGTTTGCTGAGTGTAGTTTGCCACATTCTATTTTTAACGTTCTTCAAGTTTCTGATACTGTATATCATTCATTTGTGCAGAAGGAATTTGCATTCACTTATCTTTTAGGTTTTTTCTCCACTTCTCTTTGTCTGTCTCCAAGGAATGATCATCTGTTTGTATTGTTGGTTTGATACTTTTCTTGTCATTCTTCTATTCTCCCAATGAGAATGTCTCTCTCCCAGTAAAGACCATCAAATAAGCAGAACACATAACAAAACACATAGTTGAGCAAATCAGATGCCTACCTAGGAATTTTGTTAAACTTAAATTTATACAAATATGCATGAGAAAGTAAATATATATATAGCAGAGTGTTCTCCCTTCTCTGGCCAACAACACATTATACAACTTAAGAAATATTGTTCTTAACGTGGCAATTAAAAAGAAATTCTATTTTTGAATAATGTTAAAGTTAAGCCATCAAACCACAGAAGCCAGGGCATTCAAATTTAAGGTTAACAATCCACATAGCTCATACCACTATGACTTCTTTTTTTCACAGTAGCAAGAGTTATGGGTGGTGTGTCACGGGCTCTGTGGCTTTTGTTGGTTTGTGTAGTAATTTTACCATGACTGAAACATATTTTTTTAAATACCCTTTTATCTGGAGGATTCATCATCATCTTTTCATTTGAAATTTGACAGCATTGACTGAAATCCAAATATTGTAACAAAACAAAGGATCTGGTACTGCTATGTAACAATGTAATATGCCAATGTATCTTTTATTCATTAACTTTATATGCGACTTGTACAAACACTCACTCAAAGAGATAGATTAGATAGATAGATAGATAGAAAATCTGCTTTTCCCAATCCTCTTTATGAACCTCGATAAAGTCTACTTGGAATCTCAGCCCATATGCTTGTGGAAATGAACAGGCTCTTATCAAGTTGTTCTCCCAGCAGAAGCATCTCTCTGGGAAGCAGATTGGGGTAGGCAGAGGCATCATTTGTAAGGTCAATCAATTTGTTTTGAATTACTTTGCTGCAGGTAATGGTCCACAGCTTTTTTATGAACTCCTCAATGTAGGTGCTCATGCATGACATCATCGTATTTCTCAAAGAGCTATATCACACTGAGGAAATTACCATTATGTTCAGTGAACAACTTATCCAATGAGCCCCAGAAAGCCAAATTATTCTTTTTAAGGAAGAAGATTATTGAGATCAGATGCTCGAGCATGTTCCTCCAATGCTGGGTTTCTATATTAATAATGCGCTGGTTTTCTGCATCTGTGCATTTATTCAGCTCAAGCCTGGACTCCATCTCCATCCATTTGGAGTAGGTCATAAAATGGCTGGATGGCTTTTCATGTTGCTTCAGAGCATCAGCTAAGTTATGCCAATAATTGTACCCGGAAAGTGCAAACAATGATTTGGCATTCTTGTCAAATATTCTGCAACAAAACCAGAACATTTTGTCAGTTGATTTTGAGTAAACTAGCTAATGCTGATTCAGTTTCTCACCATTCTCAAGCAATCTTTTGCAGTGTGACTTTGAGAAGTGTCGCTTCTTCTCATTTACTGGAAACGTCATATCCTCAATTTTGCCCAGCCCATTCAAAAGTGTACAATCAATATCAGCAGAGTTTAGGATTGTTGGCCATAAAGCAGGATTTGATGTATCGATTTGTGATGTGCAGTTTTTCTCACTGATGTTTCTGTCCTCATGCAAAGCTGATTCTTCTTTATTGTTTCTCCCCTTTTCATGTAAACCAGATTTTTCTTTGTAATTACTCTCCTTTTTCATGTGAGCCACATTCTTCTTTATCATCACTCTCTTTATGCCACCAGGAAAATTGAATGATCCTTCATCACTTTCCTCACATTTCCATTCCTTATCTTCAGGTAAATCTGCTAATTCCTTAATAATAGGACTTTAATAATTTACGCTTTGCTCCTCAATGTCTTCTGCTCTGGGACAATTGCTTCTGCCTAAAGTCTGGTCTAGGTTGTTCTGTTTCAGATATTTTTCCATCAAATTTGCCCCTTGCTGCAAACTAAATTGCAATTGAGCTTTTCACTTCCTATACTGAGCCCATGAAGTTTTCTTCAGGGGCCTCTTTTATTTTCTATAGGGGAAAATAAACAGTATTAGAGAGAGCAAAACTCTATGTTTTGCAGTCTTAGAAAGTCATCAAACATATTAAGCATGGCAAAAGAAGTAACAGTATTTCTTTTATATTGTTGTATGGATAGTGGTTTGATAGATATCTCTGGCATCTTGTTAATTATGCCCTTTAAAACACTCTTCAAGTCTTAAAACACAAGTACACTTTCATAATTACACAGTAAAACAAGATTCACAATATTGCAGCTGGGCTCTCACTTCACTTCACTTCATTCCTGTATCTCACTGACTGACTAGCGATGCCCTGCCCTTTATGTATCCATCAGGGCAGGGCTGACAACATTCTAGAAGGTTGAAGGAAAATGTAGTGCTCAGAAAGTCTGGAAGGTTCCACAAGATTCTACAAAGGTCCAGAACATTCTAGGAGGTTAATGAAAAATGAATCTACATATGGAATACCTGAAACATTTTCCTTCAAACATTCTATTTTTCCTTTTGTTGCTAACAATAAAAACAGCACTCTGAGTCTGGCACCCCCCAATCCCAGTACTCCAGTCAGTCACCTGAGTCGCCTGCCCCTAAATCCTGCCCAGAGCAGAAGCTACAGTGCAAATACTGTGTGGAGCAGTTGCAAAGGTATCTTTTTGTGGAAGACTCTCCATTTCATCCTGAGACACATCATTTGTTCTCCACTCCCGATATTTAGATTTGCTGGGTGGCTGGCAAAAACATTCTTCCGAATCAACACTGGAAGGAGAGCAGCTAAATCACCTGACAACAGCTAAGAGAGAGGCTATAATTCTCTAATTTGGAACTAGGTGCCAAAGGATTTTCTCAAGCTGTGTAAATTTTATTGCCACTTACATGGGATTCCACCAAAACAGAAAGATGACTATGAGAGATGATAGATTTTTCCTGGTGGGTTTTGGATCCATTAATGATAAAAATACACTGTACTTCTCAGTTCTACAGGAGGTTAGAGGAGCTGCTGGAAGTACCAGAAGAACCAAGAGAAGAAAGAGAAATGGTGTGTTTGATTCTGTGTATTCTTCCTCTCAGTCCGGTCATTAAACTGTGCACTAAGGCACTAGATTTTAAAAAATAAATATTTTTAAGCATTGCAGAACATGCTGGGCCCTTTAAGAACGGATGGTGCTAACCCAGCCATTATTGAGGCTCAGCCCTGTTAGGAGATGAATGCTGGAAGAGGTAGTCTGGAGGGCTCCTGGGAATTGTAGTCCCAAGGATTAGATGACCAGTAACATCCAAGCATTACAAGAAGCTGCTTGAGCTATTCAACATCCAACAATCTATATTGGTAGCATTACAGAATTACAGCCCAATCTTGCAATTTGGCACAAGTGGGCAAATACCCATTGACTTTGAGGGAGCTCTGTGTGGGCATAGGAGCCCACATGCATGGAGTCCATTTTCTTAGATTCTAATGGTCTTAAATTGTGGATCAAAACAAGAAGTTGAGTTATTATGATAGCAAATTACAGTAGAATATGATAGGAAAATTCATGTTGGAAATTATACCATTGACATATTAGGTACATAAAAAATACAAGGAATGCCAATTTGAGAGTGAATGAGATTCTGTTCCTGGCCTTATCTTTGAATATGTGCATGTACAGTACTTTATAATCATTAGTTTACTCAGACATGTATGAAAGAAAAAGTTTATCCTACAAAACAATATAGGCCCAATTATGCTCTCACTTATATCAGTTTTACATTGGCATAACTCCATTAATTTCAATGGAGTGTAAATTAGAGCAGAATGAAGCCCTTTGACTTACAATGGTGCTACTGCAGTGTTTTGAATCATAGATTCATAGATACTAAGGTCAGAAGGGACCATTCTGATCATCTAGTCTGACCTCCTGCACAATGCAGGCCACAGAATCTCACCCTCCCACTCCTACAAAAAGCCTCACCTATGTCTGAGCTATTGAAGTCCTCAAATCGTGGTTTAAAGACTTCAAGGAGCAGAGAATCCTCCAGCAAGTGACCCGTGCCCCATGCTACAGGGGAAGGTGAAACACCTCCAGGGCCTCTTCCAATCTGCCCTGGAGGAAAATTCCTTCCCGACCCCAAATATGGCGATCAGCTAAACCCTGAGCATATGGGCAAGATTCACCAGCCAGATACTACAGAAAATTCTTTCCTGGGTAACTCAGATCCCATCCATCTAATATCCCATCTCAGGGGATTAGGCCTATTTACCCTGAATATTTAAAGATCAATTAATTACCAAAATCACATTATCCCATCATACCATCTCCTCCATAAACTTATCGAGTAGAATCTTAAAGCCAGATAGATCTTTTGTCCCCACTGCTTCCCTGGGAAGGCTGTTCCAAAACTTCACTCTTCTGATGTTAGAAACCTTCGTCTAATTTCAAGTTTAAATTTCCTGATGGCCAGTTTATACCCATTTGTTCTTGTGTCCACATTGGTGCTGAGCTTAAATAATTCCTCTCCCTCTCCTGCATTTATCCCTCTGATATATTTATAGAGCGCAATCATATCTCCCCTCAACCTTCTTTTAGTTAGGCTAAACAAGCCAAGCTCCTTAAGTCTCCTTTCATAAGACAAGTTTTCCATTCCTCGGATCATCCTAGTAGTCCTTCTCTGTACCTGCTCCAGTTTGAATTCATCCTTTTTAAACATGGGAGACCAGAACTGCACACAGCATTCCAGGTAAGGTCTCACTAGTGCCTTGTACAATGGTACTAAAACCTCCTTATCCCTATTGAAATACCTCTCCTGATGCATCCGAAAACCGCATTAGTTTTTTTCACAGCCATATCACATTGGCAGCTCATAGTCATCCTATGATCAATCAATACTCCAAGGTCCTTCTCCTCTTCCGTTACTTCTAATTGATGTGTCCCCAGCTTATAACTAGAGTTCTTGTTATTAATCCCTAAATGCATAACCTTACACTTCTCACTATTAAATTTCATCCTATTACTAGTACTCCAGTTTACAAAGTCATCCAGATCCTCCTGTATAATATCCCGATCCTTCTCTGAATTGGCAATACCTCCCAGCTTTGTATCATCTGCAAACTTTATTAGCACACTCCCACTTTTTGTGCCGAGATCAGTAATAAAAAGATTAAATAAGATTGGTCCCAAAACTGATCTCTGAGGAACTCCACTGCTCCACTAACCTCCCTCCAGCCTGACAGTCTCTCAGTAGGACCCATTGTAGTCTCCCCTTTAACCAATTCCTTATCCACCTTTTGATGTTCATATTGATCCCCATCTTTTCCAATTTAACTAATAATTCCCCATGTGGCACGGTATCAAAAGCCTTACTGAAATCTAGGTAAATTAGATCCACTGCATTTCCTTTGTCTAAAAAATCTGTTACTTTCTCAAAGAAGGAGATCAGGTTGGTTTCGCACGATCTACCTTTTGTAAAACCATGTTGTATTTTGTCCCATTTACCATTGACTTCAATGTCCTTAACTAATTTCTCCTTCAAATTTTTTTCCAGGACCTTGCATACTACAGATGTCAAACTAACTGGCCTGTAATTACCTGGATCACTTGTTTTTCCTTTCTTAAAAATAGGAACTATATTAGCAAATCTCCAATCATTCAGTACAACTCCTAAGTTTACAGAGTCATTAAAAATTCTTGCTAATGGGCTTGCAATTTCAGGTGCCAATTCCTTAAATATTCTTGGATGAAGATTATCTGGGCCCCCCGATTTAGTTCCATTAAGCTCTTTGAGTTTCGCTTCTACCTCAGATATGATAATATCTACCTCCATATCCTCATTCCCATTTGTCATGCTACCATTATCCCTAAGATCCTCTTTAGCCTTATTAAAGACTGAGGCAAAGTATTTGTTTAGATATTGGGCCATGCCTAGATTATCTTTAACCTCCACTCCATCCTCAGTGTTAAGCGGCCCCACTTCTTCTTTCTTAGTTTTCTTCTTATTTATATGGCTATAGAACCTTTTACTATTGGTTTTAATTCCTTTTGCAAGGTCCAACTCTACTTGACTTTTAGCCTGTCTCACTTTATCCCTACATGTTCTGACCTCAATAAGGTCAGAATCTATAGACTACTGTAGATGTCTTTTATAGGGTTGACATGATTTTAGGAAAATAAAGCATTATGCAGGTTGCAATGTCCTGGAGATGGTATATTATCTCTTGGTATCATAATGGTCATGGGTCATTTGAAGCCCCAAGTTGTGTACCAAAGAATAAGTGAGGAAATCACAAGACATAGTTTCACCACTGCTGTGATAATCTTTAGGGAGAATGGATAACTGTAGTGGTACAGTGCTATTCACTCTCTGTCTGACTTCACATTAAGTCTGATTTGCTTGCTTTGGCTTTCTTGACTGTTAAATTCATACTGGCAGAATCACTTTGACTTAGTGAGACATCTGTTTCCTGAATATGCTCCTTGCTGTCCTACGTCGAGAGTGATATTGCATTGTTTCTTCTTCCTGTTTGCATATAGCGTTGTGCCAAGGTAAGTTACAATCTTTCCATTGTTCACTATTTTATTACTAAAGTAGCAAATAGTTATGCAGCCAGCATCTGTTTCAAGTTGAATGTTTTGCCTGAGTAAGGGCAGCAAGTTTTTTCTATTTTTTAAAATTGCTATCAGATGTATGTTATCTTTGAAATGGGTCATTCAGATCTCAACCCTACCTTTACTTCCCTATCAAAAGTCTATTGACATTACACACTTTAGTCTTCTATTGCCATAGAGAAATCTGAGATTTTAACTCTCTGCAGCACTTTTCTAGTTTTATATGTCCTCCAGTGTCCAGAATTTGTTTTAGCTTAGCTATTTGCCATTTTTAGCAGGACTTTTGGCACATTTCATCCCCTCTAGTTCCTCTGTCTCATATTTTAATTTTTTAGATTTAAGAAGTCAGGTCACCCATTACATAGAAATAACCTGAGAGAAAGGTTTGTCTCCACAGGGCCCAGGGTGATAATGCTTCAGAGGCTGATGAGCCTCACCCCTTCCCAATAGAAACAAGATACATCTACAGATCTGGGTGTCAAGATGCCTCTGAGGCTGTAGGGGATTGAATTATACATTGAGTAATTTCTGCTACAGGTTGTATTTGTCATTCTTTAATGTTATTGTTAGCTTAAAAAAAGTAATTTCAATGCATTACAATACTTGCAAACTATAAAACTGGTAATACCAGATGATAATATTTTGGCAGGAGTAGCAGCTTCTTCCCTATGCCTTTGGAAACATATTTTTATTGAATGGTTTTCCTAAAAGTTAAATTAACTTTTTAAAACATTCATGTGGTCTTTCCATACCCAAAATGGAAAATTATGTATTTTCACTCTCTGTGATTTTTATATCAGATCGGCAGGAAACGCCAAAATTAAAAAGAAACAGAATTTTCATGAGAGCATACAGTGTCTTCCTATGTAACATGCTACGTCAACTCTGCCTTACAAAATATTAAGTGACCATGATGACAAGTAACCCTCAGAAATGGGAAGGTGCAGTTCAGACGTAATAAAGTCATAACAGTTGCATATACCACAATGTGTTTGGTTTCAGTTTTGGTCCAAGGTTTAAATAGTTTGTATTTTGTTCAGGTTGGTTGGTTCATGTGGCATAAATACTCATATTGCAGCTAGTACATGCATGTTAGAAGTAGCTCTCAGGGCTGAAGCTCTTGAAAACATTGAAAGGCAAAAGATACAAGTATATAATCTGTTTAATTTGTGGATCAAATTATTCATCCAGTATTTGATTTCATAACTATCCTGCAAACACAATGCCTAATTTTTGGGATATGAGCATTTGTACAACTGTTTCTGTGTATCCATAGCTCTGCAATTGAACTCGCAAATTACAGAAAACAAGAATTAATTAAATCTAAATGGTCTGCAAGTAGCTCATGATTAATATGATTGGTTACTCAATAATATTATTTTAATTTTATTTCATCTTTTTTCTCAATGCAGTATACAACACTGGTCTTCTAGAAGAGATTTTCTCTTGATATATCTTAGTAGAGAATGGATAATATTTATATTGTGCCTTAGGGTTTTAAAGTGTAAATTTTAGTAGTTTCATCCATAATCTTTTATATACTGTGGGATAGAAAGGGGTGTTTTAAGTTGTTCAGCACCAAGTAATTTTCTCCAAAATGACTAAAATTTTACAAACTAGAGAAACAAAAAATGGTAGGGGCCAAATCCTAAAAATTGTCTCTTAATGCCAAAGCTGGGATGTGACTCCCACTATTTTAGTAGTATCTCCTTCATTTCATGAACATGCAATCTGCTTAACGAATATGCAGCAGAGTTGTAAATTGTTTTTGACATTGTGAGGAAAATTCTCAGACATCTTTAAAGACAGAATTTTAACTCTTTCTTCTATTCAGCTCATTTTCTGAAATATCCCTTTAGTTCCATCGACAGCTGTTGAA
Organism: Dermochelys coriacea; assembly: GCF_009764565.3. Classification (NCBI taxonomy): domain Eukaryota; kingdom Metazoa; phylum Chordata; order Testudines; family Dermochelyidae; genus Dermochelys; species Dermochelys coriacea. Next base: position 27,303,444 of record NC_050074.1, on the reverse strand, counting down.
ATTCTGTTTCAAATGAGTCACAACACATATATTTCCTATATATATGTCTTCCATTCGTAAAATAGTCTTTTTTAAACTTAAAAGACTCTTAGAGAGACTTTAAATGGTCATCAAAGAAGGTATTGTCTTTTCTTTTTACCAATACTTGGAGAGGTTCTTCTTGTTTTCCTAAGTTTTGTAAGTAATTGCATAAGCATTGACAGATAACTAATTAATTTCCCAAATAATAAAACTATTTTATACTGTTAGCATCTTACATTAGTAAACTTTTATAGCATCAAATGATCCTGCTATAGTTGTACATAAAACATCTTACTATTTACATAACAGTGGTATCAGGAAGTTTTTAGTATCAGGTATCAGGAAGGCTTGCATTTAAATTCAAAATATTTGCAAATATACATCTCAAAAGAAGCTTATACCACCTTAAACATTTGAGAAACAACAAAGATTTTCACCTTTAAGTGGAAATACTAGTTGGAAGTCTTCTGTAAAACATTTTCCAACCATAAATTTTCTCCTTAGAGTTTAAAGAATGAAGACTTTAGATTGTTTCCAAAAGAAATAAATAAGAATATTTCTAGAGATTTTTGTGCGTGTTCAAAAACAGTGTTTTTCTTTTTGTGAAGAGGAGGGGTGACTAAGGCCCACTTTTATGACTTTATAGAACTGATAGCACAACCCTAAGCATCATCCCTTTTTGATCCTGGATAGAGAGCACCCTTACACAGCCAGGTCTCTTTATCAAACATAAATATCTCAGCAAGTGTGGTTCTTGCAATAAAGATCATAGACTAGAACTTGTCACAGCTTTGAATTTGAATTTCATGGGAAATATTAACATTTCAAAATTTGTTTTTATTCCAAATTGGAATTAAAGCAAATATTTTCAAATTTTCCAACAAAATGAAAATAGCAAAAAACAATAATTTTGAAACTTTTCCATTTGGAACAATTCAAATATTTCATTTAGAAATTGATTTTATTTTCTGATTTTTCTTTTTTAAATTATTTTAACATTATTTTCATGATGTTGGTAGTTGTACTACTTACAATGACATGCCATAATATACTACTATGACTGATAATAGTCAAAATAGTCTATTTTTAAATTGATTTTATTTTTTACAGTCATTAAAGGCAGCTTCTACTTTGTACTGATTGAAACATCTTATTTTCTAGATCAAAGTGTCTCTTGCTTGTCTGGTAAGGAAATAGTTTGACACTTTTGGTATGTCCACACTGTGTTGAAAAACTCATGGCACCGAGTCTCAGAGCTTGGGTCAGCTGACTCAGGCTTTCAGGGTTCAGGCTGCAGAGCTAAAAATAGCAATTGGGGCTCTGGCTCCAGCTTGAACTCGAATGTCTACACTGCAATTTTATAGCCTGCAGTCTCAGCCCCTTAAGCCCAAATCAACTGACCCGGACCAGCTGCAACCTTGCCACAGGTCTTTTATTCATAGAATCATAGAAGATTAGGGTTGGAAGAGACCTCAGGAGGTCATCCAGTCCAACCCCCTGCTCAAAGCAGGACCAATCCCAGCTAAATCATCCCAGCCAGGGCTTTGTCAAGCTGGGCCTTAAAAACCTCTAAGGATGGAGATTCCACCACCTCCCTAGGTAACCCATTCTAGTGCTTCACCACCCTCCTAGTGAAATAGTGTTTCCTAATATCTAACTTAAACCTGCCACACTGCAACTTGAGACCATTGCTCCTTGTTCTGTCATCAGCCACCACTGAGAACAGCTGAGCTCCATCCTCTATGGAACCCCCCTTCAGATGGTTGAAGGCTGCTATCAAATCCCCCCTCACTCTTCTCTTCTGCAGTCTAAATAAGCCCAGTTCCCTCAGCCTCTCCTCATAAGTCATGTGCCCCAGCCCCCTAATCATTTTCCCTCCACTGGACTCTCTCCAATTTGTCCACATACTTTCTGGTGGGGGGGGGGGTAAACTGGACACTATACTCCCAATGTGGCCTCACCAGTGCAGTGTAAATATACTCTTTCACTTTTAATAACAAAATAAGATAAGCATTCAATGTTGTAGTTACAGGAGCAGCTGTGTTTAGTACTCTTGCATTAGCCTGGAATAATTTTTTCAAGGATTTTTGTTAGAAGCTACTTGACTTGATGTAAAGAATTTTAAGCTTATTTTTGCCTTTTCGTTAAAATATTTAGTCATATAAAAAGACTTCCCCATGTGACAGTAGCCACTGACGTCATGTGACAGGGGTAGTAATCTTTTTTTTTAACCATGTCAGCTGACTGGGGCCAGAAGACATAGACTAGTATCTTACTAAACTTCTGTGTGTCACAACTTTATTACACATCACAATTTCAGTCTTCTGAAGAAGTCAGTAACAAAAAGGTATATGGTACTAAAAATAATCCAGTATGCAGACATGTATAGAAGCTGTATAGAGGTGACTACCAGATATTTCATCAAAGCAGCATCCCTCTTCATCCTAAATACATTATTGCTACTCTGTAAAATTTTGACATAAAAAAAAAGACTCAAGTTTTCATTGCAAACTTTGTAATTTTGCTGACTACAGGAAGGTGTCTCCTACCTATAGTACCAACTGAACAAAGCTGGCTTTGTTTTGAGTTGGTATAAAGCATTATGCTGCTGATTGGCCATAAATATTTCAGCAGCTATAATGGAAATATTAGTTCCAATATACTATAATGTTGCCTGTTGTTTACAAATACCATATTCCCTTCCCAATGTGTTTGTGCACATTTCCCATCAGCAATAATAATGGGGGTTACATAGGCAGTTTTAATCTCTGCAATATGGGGTGGTATCACATCATTTGATGAAGCCCCAAGATGCTGTTTCCTCTGCACAATAACACTGCTATGCCATTAGTTTATAAATGTACTGAGATATACTAATTACTTTTAGGTTTCAGAGTAGCAGTCGTGTTAGTCTGTATTCGCAAAAAGAAAAGGAGTACTTGTGGCACCTTAGAGACTAACAAATTTATTAGAGCATAAGCTTTCGTGAGCTACAGCTCACTTCAAAATGCATCCGATGAAGTGAGCTGTAGCTCAGGAAAGCTTATGCTCTAATAAATTTGTTAGTCTCTAAGGTGCCACAAGTACTCCTTTTCTGATTACTTTTAGTAATCCAAACAGAAACCCTAAATCAGATTAACTTTAATCTCCAGTAAATGTGGGGTTCCTATAACATTTAAACTGTGGGCAGATTACTGCCTTGGGCACACTCAGATCTGATGGAGAGAGGGTGGCACATAGGAGCCTTATTGCAGCTGCAGCCACCCTCACTTTGCCTCCCCCTACCCTTTTGGACAGTAAGTGCCTGTGGGAGCACTAACTAGGAGCAGGTTCTACATGCTGCATCAGGATTCTGGCTAGTACTTGCTCCCTGTACATTCCTCCCACCTGCCTTGCACTCCCATATCCAGGCTGGCCCCATTACATTTTAGGAGAGAGAGAGAGAGAGAGAGAGAGAGAGAGAGAGATGATTTTAGGCAGGGGAAAATGAAAGACAAAAGTCATGGGTAAATTTCTCCATGGTGAGATCTATGAAACTGTGCAATCACCTGCAAAAGGGCAATTTAATGCCCTTTTACTTTAATCCTTTACAAGTGACTGAACAAAGTACAGGAGACTACACTCCATGGAACAATCATGCACAGGCACAGGTGTGAACTAGATGACCTCATGAGCCTTTTCATCTGTAGCTGATTTTATCCTGTCAAATAAAGATATCCCCTGTTTAAATGCACAGCAAATAACTTTGGAATTTAGTTGAATTTCCTGATCTAAGTGGGACTCCACCATTGATTTTAAAGGGTCTGGAGATTTTGTGACCTTTAGTTGAACTTTTGTTCATTTTACGCTTAGGGACTATTTACTTGCAGACTAATCTGTTAACCTCAGACTTATTGGTTTTAGATGCAAATCTGTTTGGATTTTTTCAAGCACTTGACTATACACACCATGACATGAATGTTTTCCCTATTTTAGTATGATAATCAATTTTACCCATGACAACAATGGCATTTCCCTGGTCTGCATTTATAGTCCAAATACTTTTAAAGTTAAGAATTTAATTTCACTTTGGGAGCAAGTGGATTTTGTGGTAAATATAATTAAAACTCTAGAACATTTAGTTCTAACAACCTTTTGTGGAGCCAGGGGTATGTATTTGGTAAATATAGCCACGCTATTGCTGCTATAGTCTTTTCTTTACACAGGAAATAAGATTGTAGTGATGTTTTGTTTTGTTTAAATGCTGAAGCAACATGTCATGTTTTAAATTGCATAGTTTTTTAAAAAAATATGCTAATATTGTGCTCATTATCAAAGTTCAAAAAGAGCATTTTGAAGTGTAATAAGGTCTTAATGGTCTTAAGATACATTACTAACTTTAAAACCACTAACTGCCCCTGAAAGCAATGAGTTTAATGTTGCAAAATGTGTGGAAAGTTGACAAAGTCTTTTGATATCTTATAGCAGAATATTTCAGCTAATAGTTCTTTACTTGAAAGTACGTTTTCATACCAATGGTTGCAAGTGAATTGCTGCATCTCTGTAAGTCTGATATCCATGAAAAGACAACCAAGATCTGTTTCTTATTGTGCATTAAAGAGGATTCTCTGGGAATTGTTGAATAACTCCACAGTATGCTCTAAATCAGTTTTATGGATGACAAGGGAGATGTCATCTCTGTTGCATCTGTACATAGTATCTTATTGAATGACTTTGGTATACTGCAATCTACAGCTTTTTTCAGATCGGAAGCACAGCCTTAAAAAGCCCTGTAAATTGGCAAATACCAGGATTTTCAATCTGGAGTTATGGGAATCAGTGTAATGAGTCTGATTAAAGAAAAGAAGAACCTTCTTCTGCTTCAGAAGAGTAACAAGGTTCTACTTTTTTAATGCTGAATATGCTTTATCATTTAAATTCTTCAGGTCTCAGTTTCAGAGTGAATAATATTCAAAGCTGCTTCAAATTCGTTTGTCCTCCAGTAAAAGTCAGAACAGCTGGCCAGATAGTGGAGACAAACTTTTATTATATTTTGGTGTTTAGATTTACTTCATTCTGTGTTTATCTCTTTTGTACTTGTAACTAGAAATGGGCAAACCCTTTCAAATCAAGATCCAAACTCCCTCTCACTCTGAGAGAGGCCAACATGAGAGTCTCAGCTGGCTATAATCTGCAAAACAAAAACAATAAAAATTAGAGCTGATCATGCAGTCTTTACACCAGTGGACTATGCAAGGACTAAAGAAGTTGGTCTTTAGACTGGGCAGCTGATGCCCTTATTTTGAGATTGAGTATCTAACAGTGCATCCCTATTGCCCCACAGGTAGTCAGTTGCAGGACTGGAGCCATAGTTGTTATCCATGGGATGCATAAAACATGAAAATTAGTGACAAGCCCAGTAGTCAGAAGCCATGGTTTAGGACAACCAGGTATGCCTTTGCAGAGCACTATGGGGCAAACCTGTGACGGTTCTTTGGTTGATCAGGTGATTCTGTCTCTATCTGAGAAAAGACATTGGAAGTCCACAGTGAATACTTTGTCTAATTGTGCTTGAGGCACTTTGTAAAACACATTACTACAGCCTTTTGTATAGCTAGTACAGGAGGCCTAACTGAGAAAGGAGGAAGTCGTTATTCCATAGAAATGAGTAGGATAACTTTCAGACTTTACTAATTTACTGTAAACATTCTCCTTCTTAAAAAAAATAAGTAGAGCAGTCAAGCAGAGAAATAAAGGGACAAAGAGAGAAAAAAAAGGAGTCATATATATTGCTGTTACAGCTGGATAGCGTCACAGACAAGCAGAGATCAGATCAGCTGCATAACATTTTGACACACATTTTTAAATACAGAAGGGACAATCATGTGTCATGCAATGGCAAGAAGTGATTGACCATGACTGAAGAAACTTCCTTCACCAGTTCATTAAGCAGTGGCAGTCCAATGTCACTGCTATATCATTAACCAGTGGCATACAGTCAATCTAATTTTTTTTAATCTGAAAATGTTTGGAATATTTATTAAGAGGATAGTGTAGTAGAGCCCCTCCCTCATATTCCTGATCTAAACCCAAAGAGGCCATCTCTGGTATATCCCATTTGCACAAGAGCAGAGTGTCCCTTCTGACAATAAAGTTACTACGTGACCCCTGGGGGGGGAGGGTTGTAGCCCAAGCCCCACCATCCTGGGTAGGGGGAAAGGAGGCCGTATCCCAAGCTCTGCTGCCCCTGTTAAGGGGGAGAAGGGGCCGCAGCCCGAGCCCCATTTCCCCAGGTGAGGGTGGAGCTCGGGCTTCAGCTTCAGCCCTGGGTCCCAGTAAGTCTAATGCTGGTCCTGCTGACCCCATTAAAATGGAGTTGTAACCCACAGTTTGAGAACTGCTGCACTAGAGATATTTTTGGCCTAATGTTACCCCAACAGTAAGATTTAATAGTCATCTTTTTTACCACAACAGTTCTACCACCAAACACATGTCATCAAATTTATACCTGGTTGAATTTGTTCCCTGATATAACAGAAGCAATGACAGCACAATTCACATAGAAAGGATGGTCCTATGTTTATGCAACAGGCTGGACTCAAATGATCTGGGTTCATTTCCCAGCTCTGCTGCAGACTTCCTATACAGCTTGGGGCAAGTTACTTAATCCATGTATCTATTCCTTATCCAGAAACTCCATCCTGTCCTGCAGGAGGATTTCCTCCTCTGTAGAGTGAATAGCATTGAATATCACTGAGTTCCTGTACAAAGGCATTTCCTTGTGGGAGGGGAGCTGGAATTGCAAGGGTCTAAGAAGGCTGTTATATCAATTTGACAAAAGGGTTGTGTTTGTGGAGCTTCAGCTAAGTCCTTTCCTTCCACTCCTTTGACAATCCTTTAGAAAAGACATATACAGTAACAACCTCAAGGTGGCAGGGAGAATTTCTTCTTGCTTTGTCTACCTGATGACCATCTGCCAAATCTCATTATAAAAGGTGTGACTGGAGCAAAATTAGATGTCTGATCACATATGAGAAATCAGTATGTGTGTCTCATTCACTTTGTTTGGCGGGATGCAGAGAATGTAAGGTTTGCTACTTAGAACTGGTCTGTGTCATACTGAGAGACTGGGGAAAAGACAGAGGAGTCTTTCTCCAAAAAACAGGGCTACAGTTAGCAGAACCCTGGAGGTTAGAGAGGGGAGAGAATTACTTTTAAAGTCCATGTAACAGTCTGAGCAATAATAAAGCAGAAATAAAATGGCCAACCAGTTGGACTCAAGATCATATTGAAGATCACAGGTCAACACAAAACATTTTCATTCCAAATTCTCCCCTCTGCATAAATCAGTAAAGCCCTCCACACCATCAGCATCTTCAGTTTCCGCTGCAGCACTATGGATCCCTTTCTGATTATATCCAAATCCATATTTCTCCAAAATCCAGTGTGTTCACATTTGGGATATTGGATCAGCTCATTATACATGTAATTGGTCATCCATGAAGTACAGATCTGAATCCGAGCTTCCCTGAAGTTTGAGATGTTCAGATGCAAGGTTTTGATCTGAGCCCATCTCTAATTGCTGCTATATCTGACAAGTAATTAGTAAAAAATAATTGTAGAGTCCCACTGAAAAGAGAAAAATTGATGAGTGGGGTAAGAGGATGCTCTTTTCTTACAGCTGTTTCCACTGTTTGCCTGGTTCCTCAACCTCCCTCACAAAGAAAATGTGGCTTGCACAAGCTAGAAGACTGTTAGTATTAGTTTACTAAAAAAAAAGACAGAATGATCAAGTTATCAGTTTTACTCTACTTGCAAACTTTTCCCCCACAATTTTAGTTCTGATGATATACGAGTCAGTCAGATCAGAGTTGCTCTGTGGTTTAAGATGTCATCAAAAAAACTAGATACATTTGGTGAGAGCCAATTCTTAGTTGACTATCATGTATGTCTGTATAAACAGCACATCTCTATATTTACATATACATAGATACACTAGTATATGGTATTAATATATTTTATGTTTGTATAAACAGACTCCTAACACTGTGCTTCTCCCAACCAGTTCCCTATAAATCTAGACCTCCAGAGGTACCTTATAATGACTTAAACATTATACCAAAAGAGGGATTCCAAGGGGACATGATCAGGATATAATAATGGGCCAATGTCAAAAAGGATTTATGATTATTATTCATATGACTCAACCATATGCTCCAGCTACTGCTGTAATCTTGCTAGTCTTGGTCTGACATCTGTAGTGATAATGAGTAAAATTGCATTACACCACACACACAAAAAAAATCAAGACACTTAAAAAATAACTAGAGGGCTGCCAGGAGAAACACTGACCTCCTCTATGAGGTCAAGAGATGGTTTTAAAATATGCTGGATGCTCCTGACAAAGTTGAAGCAATCTATGGGTCTGGCAACCAGCTGTTCTAACATGATTAGGGAAGAAATGGCATATAATAGAGTTGCTAAACCATATGTATTTATCACTGCAGTTAAATATCAAGCATGATCATATCACGTTGATTAAAAAAATCAAAGCTACCTATTTTGTTCAGTAAGTTAGGGAAAGTAGTATATGTATTGAATAATACAAAGTGAGATTGTAAGCTGGGGTAAACTCTGAATCTGTCTGAAATAATTCACGATGCTTCTTAGTTGTTGATATTGTGTATTGCATAGTCAAAAACACTTACTCATATGTTCTTAATTATCGAATGTTATATGTAAGCACAGAAGTTTCCAAGGAGCCAGAGAGAAAAGCAGCAGTTTCACCATTTTATTTCTCAGCAGCTCTGAGACTGCTCTCTGTTTGTTCATGAGTAGTGTTCTGCTCTTCTGCATAGTTCTGGCTACATAGTAGACATAGGTTTCAGAGTAGCAGCCGTGTTAGTCTGTATTCGCAAAAAGATGCATCCGATGAAGTGAGCTGTAGCTCACGAAAGCTTATGCTCTAATAAATTTGTTAGTCTCTAAGGTGCCACAAGTACTCCTTTTCTTTTTATAGTAGACATAGATGCAAGTTAGAACATAGGTTGCAAAAACATATCAACATTTAGGTTTACAGACACCTACCTCTAGCCAATAAAAACATAAAAAATATAAAATGACTCCTGCTGATCAGATGTGCATATATTGAGAATTAATTAACCTGTAGTTATTGGACTAAAATAATTTTGTACAAGACACATATCTAACAGAATAGATGTCCTTGTTTGTTTTCTTCTTTTTAACTTCACTAAGATTCCGTTATCAATTACAGCACAAGAAACTGAGTTATAAGAGGGGAAGATAACTTTTTGAATTTTGAAGAGAAGGGAGCTGAGAGAAGATTGATAGATATCATATTTCCTAATCTTTTAGTAGTGTTTAGTGGAAGGGCAATGGAGCGAAAGCAAAGAGAGGTGGATGTATAATGTGGGATAAAGACACTGTCACAAACTAGCAGAGTTTCTACAAAATCAAAGCCAAACATAGCAGCGAAGGACAAATATTTTGGGCAGTGTCAGTCAGTCAACTAATGTGTGTATCATCATATCAGTGAGAAAATCCCCCTAAGCTCCATGGGAGGTTTTGCTTTGATCCTAACAGCACCTGCCAGTCTGCTGACACTTTCAGCTGTAGGATTTACAGTCAGAAGACGGGAGACAGCGGTTCACCTGGGATTGTAACATGTCACTCTAAAGGCAAATATCTACTGCATTAATTCAAAGAGCAGGGTGGGCAACTGGCAGCAGGTGGGTGGCCATGAGATGGTGAGCAAGAAGCAAGGGGACAGAACAGAGGAGTGAATCAGACTTGTGTTGAGTGGGATGTGAAGCTGTTCTGCCTGCCAGATGGAACTGTACGTAAAATTGCTGTGAAGTACCCACTTCACCAATTATTAATAGCAGTAAAAGTTCTCCAGCCCTCTCTCTCTGTAACCACCCCAGTGAAGAATTTGGTATTAATTTTGTATGTTCTCAGCTTTACTTAAACTCTTCTTGCCCTCTAGAGTTCTTTGGCCAGCAGAAATGCTCAACATCTGCAACAAAGCCTGCACTTTTGGTGGTTTGCACAATCCCGAGCCATAGTCGAGTCTGTGATGTTTTTTTAAGCACCTGGCATCCTCCATCTATCTTCTTTATTTTTAATTATTTCTAGTCTATAGCGTGAGCTAATCAAATAGGCTCCTATCTGATGTCAGGGTTTTTTCTTTGCTTTAATCTATTCTCATTTCTATATCATTCTTTTTTTTTTCTTCTGGAGCTATCAAAGTATTTTATTTAACAAGCCCATCAACTAAAACAAAGTCTGCATTCTTGAATTCTAAGTCACACATAAACTTTAAAGATGCTGTTTGTTCAACGTTGACAGAAGCAGTCGTCTGTCCTAATTTACCTTCTTTGTATGTTTTTATTAGTACTGTGAGAGCATGCAAAAACCCACTGGGGAGACAAGCTCACTAGATTGGGTTGTGTTTTTTTAAAAGCTCTGTCATCAGTCCAAGCTCAAAAGACTGAGATACTGTCTCTTGTACTGGGGAGGTAATGCAAATTGTTTCTTGTGACACTTCTGGTACCTGGACAGCTGTCCCTGGGAACACCCCATACACATATAGCCACAGGTATATGGGCAAGTTGGTTTTCAAGGAATCACCTTTGGGAAGTTTCATTCTTCCCTCTACTGATCTTAATTTCCTGCTTACTCATAGCAAGACAATTAAGGGGGCTTGAACCCAGGGAAACTTACGTTTAGGCTCTGATGTCCTTTATTTTAGCACATGTAGACATACAAACAGAGAACAGATAACCATGAGCTGTAGCAGTACATGCTTCTTCCCCATTACTCACTGATGTGGGTCAGCTCTGCCCTGCAGAAATCACTTAGAAAATAGAGATGTTAGTTAAGTCTCAATGACCATTCAGTCCTTGCTTCTCTGCTGAGATAGCGAAGTAGTTTACCAGACTAATACCAACTATAGGGTCGCTATTGGGTGCACTGTACCTGGGAGGCTTCATGCAGTCTTGCTATCACAGGCCCCTGGCTCACATTAGAGCAGTCTCAGTGCTGCTATAACTTGTATTGGTAGAAAACAGCCCTCAATTGCTGGAGTGCATTACATTCCAGCCCTGCCCCCTGCCATGTCCCCAGCCTGTCCCACAACGCCCTCTGTGCCACGGGTGTGAGGAGGGGCTGATGTAGGGCTGGAAATGCCAGTCCCTTCTGACATGGAAGGGGGATGCTGAGCTACTGCTTTAAGGCAGCCTTACATTTCCTTTTTTGCCACTAGTGGGGTTGAGGATCTGGCCCTAAATGACTAATATATATTCCAAAACATTTAAATTGATATTTTTTTAAAAGCAAAAACATAAAACAGCCCCCTACCCTTAATAGGTTCAGGTAAGTATTTGGAAATGTAGAACTCGCTGTTAAAATCATGTAACCTGAACAAGTGGCTTCCCATAAATCTGTAGACTGTAAAACATTCTGTGCATTTTTGTTTTCTTCTTTTTTTAACCACACTGAATGCTGGCAGCTGAGTTTGTCCTGAGACTGAGCCCCAGCATAGCTCCAGGACTGAGCACATTCTCGCACATGATGTTCTAATAACTGATATTTTGTGATCTATTTCACTTGCTGCTGCCGTCTTCTGTGTGTCTGTTCTCTATTTAGAAAGTTAGCTATGGAAAGGAGTTTGATTATTTTGCAGGATGTCATTTGCTCACGTCTTACACATATTGTTTTCTTGCTTTTCCCTGAAAGAGAAAATATCAAACATTGCAGATTCCCAGATGGACTGTCTGGAATTTAGCCTTTAAAAAAAAAGCTCCATCCTAGCAGCAGACCAAATTCCAGCAGCAATTTCTTGAAATGTGAGCACAAGGATATGGAGAAAACATTTTGGGGTGAGTGTGCATGGGGTGGGCTGGAAAAGAGAGCAAGGGATTATTTTATTTTTATTTGCTTATATCCATTGTCATTTTCACTTTAACAGTGATCATGGCAACAATTACCAATAGCATCAAGCAAACACTTTCTCCTACAGTTTTGTTAAGGTCTTAAATTTGTGCTTAAACTTGTTAAACTACACTTAACATAGTGCTAGGTATTTGAGAGGACAACCAGAAAGACAAAGTCCATGAACTGAGCAGCTTACACTCTTGGTTTAGATGTGACATGTCAGCTGGGGTTAAGAAGGAGAGAAGGGGATGAATGAAAAAGGACAAGGCATACATCAGTAATATTCAGCTGAGACACAAGCACTTCTATATGGTTCACTCAAAGTTTGTATTTATTTTTAATTAATAATAATAATGACTGCTTTACTTGTTGTGGCTATCCTGGAAACAGCGCATCTACTGGAGGGATTTGAATGGAGAGTGTTTCATAGCTTTGAGGAACAGAATTAGGAAGGAATTCAGATATTATGGGGAAGCATGGTCAGAGGCACAGAGACAGTTGTAGGGTATTGGGGTTGGCATTAGTGGTACAGTGGGCAGGAGTAACAACAGCTGCTGGAATCAGTGGAGAGTGACTTCGGCTGTGTGACATGAGTAGGACTTTTTATAACCTTGACCCATGTCATGTGACGGTGGCCAGGAAATAAAACAACACTCTCTTTCCAGCACTCCTAGGAGTCACACAACAGCATTGGCGCAATTATTAGAGTCTAGATCAGGACTGCAGTATGCTGAATTATGTAGACCCTTGGAGATCAAGACATGGCATTTAAACTCAATGTGGTGGAGAACGGATAGCAATGCAGCGATTCAAAGAGGGCGTGTAGGGTTGCCAACTTTCTAATCGCAGAAAACCGAACACCCCTGCCTCGCCCTTTCTCTGAGGCCCTGCCCCAGCCCTGCCCCTTCTCTAAGGCACTGCCCCACTTGCTCCATTCCCTCTCCCTCCGTCACTCACTTTCCCCCACCCTCACTCACTTTCACTGGGATGGGGCAGGAGGTTGGAGTGCGGGGGAGGGGGGGTTCTGGCTGGGGGTGTGGGCTCTGGGGTGAGGTCAGGGCTGAGGAGTTGGAGGGGGAAGGAGAGGGCTCTGGGATGGGACTGGGGGGTTGGAGTGCAGGGGGTATGGGCTCTGGGTGGGGCCAGAAATGAGGGGTTCAGGGTGCAGGAGAAGGCTTCAGGCTGGGGCAGGGGGGTTGGGGTGCAGGGGAGGTGAGGGATCTGGCTGGGAGTGTGGGCTCTGGGGTGGGACTGGGGATGAGGAGTTTGGGGTGCAGGAGAAGGCTCAGGGCTGGGGCAGGGGGTTGGGATGCAAAGGAGATCTCTTTTCGACTGGGCTTCCAGTCAAAAACCAGACGCCTGGCAACCCTAAGGGCATGCCAGGGATCAAATAATTGATGAGGAAGATTATTTCATTAGCTGCATTTTGGCTGGTGCAGTTTATACTCACACTTAAGGAAAGTGAGTCAAATTCTCTTCTCCCTTACACTGGATCATGGTTTACAACGGAGCTATGCTAGATCAACAGAGAGGAAAACTTGGCCTATCTAATCCAGCTGTTTTTAAAAGATACTACTGTGTACTTCACTATTCAGAGAAAAATATCTAATGAATAATTTAGTCCAGACTGTCTCAGGAGGAAAAAAGAGATACAACAGCATATACAACATATTCTTATTCTGTACCCATTTGTCATCTTTCTTGGTATCAATACTCTTAGCTGACTGTAGAACTGGAAATTGGTCTTAATAAATGTACAAATAAATGCTTAGTGCAAATGCTGGGCTGGCTATTAGTAAACAATTTCCTCTTTGTTTTTTCACTTTAGACAGCTTGGGCCAAATTCGAAGAGATACTGAACACCTTCAGCTCTCACTGAACTGGAAATGAAGGCACTCACATTTGTTCTGGGTATAGTCTCTTGAACAGATCACGTGGAACTATCGAAGTGTTTCCTATGAGGTATAGATAAGTGGGTTCTTGCCACAGATGATTAACAAAAGAAAGGCAGAGGTGAAGGAGGGAGAGTGGTTAGAGCATAATGATTTCTTCTACCTCCAGTTCAATCACTGTGAATAACTGAAAATATGACCATTTAAAATGTCCCTGAGCCAGATCCTCAGCTAGTGTAAACCAGCATAGTTCTGTTGAAATCAATGGCACTACACTAACTAACACTAGCGGAGGAGCTAGCTCCCTGACTTTTGCCAAAGCCTGTTTGAAAGAACATGTTATGATATGCTGTATAAGAAGTTTTATCCTCCTGATGTTAACCATTTGCAAACTACTTTGTTCATGCAGGTACCTGTGTAGAAATGCTTTAGTTTTGCCAAAGGTGATGAAAAAGTCCAATCTAAATATAAATAAATAAACCCACTTGCCGTGAAAAGGATCAGTTGGCAGATTGTAGCCTGTATCTGCTCATGACAGCATAGTTAATACTATAAATATCTAAACCCAGTCATGTGATATCTAAAACCAAACCAAAAGAAATTTTCTTCCCAATAGTCACAGTGTGAGAATAATCACTGCCACTTTTGTATCATAGGGATTTCATATCTTTCAACAGGTTTTTCTATCATCCTTGCAGTAGTGGTTTGTGTAACGAACTAGGTCCCATAAGTGAAAACATAAGTAGAGTAAGTGACCTTTGTACATACTGGTATAAAATAACAATTCAAGCATTGCATCAACCCGATAGCAGAGTGTGCACAGAGGGAGGCAGGCAAAATAAATTAAAGTAATGTTGATATCTGCTGTATTCCCCAGCATCTCAGAATCCCTGAAATGTTGTGTGCCTTTTTTATTATGATGATTTCAATTGCTCTTTTCCAGATCTACAACAAAAAACAAACAAAAAACTAGGTTCTGTGATTTTGAGCAATTTAGCTATAATTTGACTTAAGTGCTGCCACAAATCCACTAATTAATTGGATGGGTAATTTCATCATAAACTTGATGGCATGTAAAGTTGAAATTTCTTATTTTCAATAATATTTTTCAAACTGTGATTTTTCCCCCCCAGTATGCTCCTTGATATGGTCCTTCTGTCATTTTGGCATGGATATACACTGCCATCTTACAAATTAGAACAGAACAAGGGGTTATTAAAAGAATTATAGTTTAGACTGTATTTATTAGGAATATTTTTCAATGAAACAAACTGGTGAAATCCCAGTAATAAATGTATATTTAGAAAAATGTATATGTAGAAGAAAATCAGAACCGGAAAGGGGTGGTTGCTGGTAGTAGCACAGCCATATGCAATGTCAAGATTTGGGATCAGTCTCTGCTCATTGTTCTAACAGTGTAAACATGGAGTAATGACACTTATTTCGGTAGCGTTTTTCCTTATTTACCCCTATGGAACTGGAAACGCAGTTTCTCCATGTAAGTTCCAATAAAATATTCATAGCCGTACCTGCCTTTAACTGTTAGTGGTTCTAGTCAACTGCAATAGGAAACTTACATGTGGCTCTGAGAGTAAATTTGGCCCATTTACATTGTTTTACCTTGAAAGATATTTCATTGTTCAATAAGTTGGCATAGTTTGTTAGAATAGCCTTTAAATGTTATTCCCATAAGAATGCCTTCCATAAGTGTAATTATAACAACACACTGAATTTGATGGAGTTGCACTGGAGAAGAAATTTGGCACAGTGAACTTAGAACATAGTGTAGATGTAATTTGTATATGTTATTTACAATACTTTACAGTATTAGGATGATTATCTTCAGATCTTACACTTCATCTGAGTTAAAAATTGAGTACACACAAAATATGTGTCCAGTTTGTGTTTTCAGCAACCCCAGTCACATGTGAAAATGGGTATATAGATATCTATATATCCAATTACATGCAGAAGCTGCAGAAGCACAGTTGCACAAGCATTTTTGGTCTCAGTCTGTAGCTATATTACAGTCTTATACTTCCTTCCATTATCAGTAGTGACTTCAGTTAGAAAAAACTCTCCTACACATGACACAGCTTTAAATTGGAGAAAAAGATCTGGGCTATTGGTCAGACAATTCAAAGGATTGCAGTGTTTATTTTCTTTGTGATTTGAAACATACCTACCCTAGTATAATATCTAAAGAAATATTTTAATAGATGCCTTTTTCCTAGAAGAATATGTATTATTTGCTTTGTATTTTTTGTGTTGAAGACTATCTTCAGCCAGTTGTTTACAAAATTTTGTATTAACATAGATCTTGGTGTGAACTACAGAACACATTGTCTTTCTGCTTTATTAACCTTTGAGTTTATTTTTTATTAATATGTCTTTGTCATTCTCAATATGTTTCGGTTGTTTTCCAGGAAAAATAAGAGTGCCCTCTGGTGGTCAATTTAACACCTGTACATTTTCATGTTCCTTACAACACGAAAAGTGGGTAACCTATACGTTAATGGGTTTCCCTTACAGTTCCCATTTGATGGGCAAAAATACTTGTATGGTTTTATCTTTATTTTGTAGAAACACATGTCCTCTCTCAGCATCAGATGGATCGTTATATTTTCATCACAGGCACTTTTATTATTCAAAATTATTTTTGTTATTGTAGTTCGTGAAAAATATTCAAACGGATCCATGTGAGTAGTGCCTATTCTTGTGAGAAGACACAGTGGGCCTGAGTCTTATTTATACAAAAGTCCCTTCATGCTGATCTGGCAGAAAATTACATTTACATCCATTTTAGGGCCGCTTTATATTTGTAGAGCAGTATAGTGAATGTATTACTAGCATTATTATACTTATACTACTTATTAGTAAACAGCAGTACAATAGCAAACTATAATCAGACCTATTGACTTCAGTAGTAGTATTCAGTGAGTAAGGACTACACACGTGAGGGGCAGTTACAGGACTGGGATCCATAACCTAATGAAAGGAATTAAACTTCTTGTGCTGTGAGCGTCTCATCAGGGTAGGTTTCAGATTAGCAGCCGTGTTAGTCTGTATTCGCAAAAAGAAAAGGAGGACTTGTGGCACCTTAGAGACTAACAAATTTATTTGAGCATACGCTTCCATGAGCTACAGCATCCGATGAAGTGAGCTGTAGCTCACAAAAGCTTATGTTCAAATAAATTTGTTAGTCTCTAAGGTGCCACAAGTACTCCTTTTCTCATCAGGGTAGGTTACATATATAAGGTTCATTATTCAGACTTGTGTGCACTCACATTGAATATTACTAGGATAGCTGTTTTTGCACTATAGCTAAGATTACAGTATAGTTTCCATCCTAACCCCTGATTATTCTCTCTCGCACACACATTTCCAAAACATACAGTTTGGGGAATAAGATTTTTACATACAAGGCCTCTGCCACAAGGTGATTTTTAAAAATGTTCAGCAAAATCAATTTAGCCAACTTTGAGTTATGAGAGGATGAAAATAAGGTTCTTCCTATTGTTGAAAAAACTTCTAACCGCCGTTTATTTCAGCAAACAACAAACAAAACCAGACTGAATCCCAAAATTCTAGAGTCTCTCCCCAAATGTCCTCTTCTCCAATCATGATGAGTTTCTCAATTTTCCCTTTTCAGCCTGCAATGTTTTTTTCTCACTAATTGCTAGAATCTGGGAATGGGCGATGGGATGGATCACTTGATGATTACCTCTTCTGTTCACTCCCTCTGAGGCACCTGGCATTGGCCACTGTCGGAAGATAGGATACTGGGCTAGATGGACTTTGGTCTGACCCAGTATGGCTGTTCTTATGTTAATTTTCATTAGATTTCTCAGGGCTCTCTTTCTTTCTCCACGACCTCCTTCCCCTCCAAACTTCCTCCTATAGAGTAATTTTTCTCCTTCCACAACAGCTCCTCATTGTTTCTCTCTCTGTATCCCTCACACTCATCTCCACCCAGATTGTCTCTTCTCTCATCCCCCAAATCCCCTCTGTGCCTCTTACTCTCCCCAAGTATATCTTCTTTCTTCCAAAGCATTATTTTGTCTCTCTCAATTTCAAAAAAATAATAATAATCCCCTTTGTATCCTTTCTTCCTCAAATCCCTTTCTCGCCCAGAAATTCCTGCCTTTTCCCATCTTTCCCCAAGCCTTTCCACTGTTCCTGCTCCTCTTCAGAGAGGAGAGGTAAGACTAGCAGGTGCCTATTCTTCCTGCCTTCTCCCCAGAGAGAAGAGCCAGCAATGTTATCAGGCTGGCAGAGACTGGAAGACCACAGTTGTGAAATTCACTCTCGTGCAGAGGACCAGGGTAAGGCCCCAATGTTGAAGGTCTAAGGTCCTTTGCACACCTGCTGGCAAGGAAATATTTCTGCCTGCTTAATCTCAGGCAAAGAGATAGATTAGCCAGGCAATGGAATACTAATTGGGGCCCCTGTGGCCTGCTGCTTAAAACCAAGCTGCCTGGTTTCCATTACTAGTCAAGTGGAAGCAGTGTTTGACAACAACCCCTGAAGAGGCCACTGCTTGGAAACCCCTTTTTTGATTTTCATTCTCTTTAGTTTATCTACTGTTTAAGTTAGACAAAGAACCCAAACCTCCTGAGTCCTGTTCAGTGGAGCTAGCAAAAGTGTAGGCTGGAGTAGGATTTGGCCCCACTACTCTATGATGCCATTTCACTTTATATTAATTATGCTTTTCTGTACATCAGTTCTGCAGGAAGCAGTGGCATCTGATGTTTTAAACTAATCCTGTTGCATTACCCTTTCCAATACAACACTTTGCATTGCTTGTTAGTTTGGTTTATCTTTACTGTCGTGTACCAAGAAGTTACAAATGCCACATCTTTTCAAGAAACAAACACAGCAGATAACAATCATTACACAAAAAAAAACTGAAGCAAACCACATTTTCTGTTAAGATTCATAATAGCATGGAGTTAAAAAAAGAGAAAATAGGTGCTTTGGAGCATAACATCATAAAATGCTAATGTCAGTGACACAGTGGTGGACTGAGTAAATATAGAAAGGATTTATTATGAAATTCTTTAGTGTTGTTGGCACTAACAGCAAATTGCTGGGCAACATCATATCACCAAAATCCAGGAAACAGCACAAACATTGAACCATGGTATTTTCAATGACAATAATGAGAGAAGCTTTAGTATTGGTTGGCATCACCACAAAAGGCACATGTTGGCATGTTCAAGAATGTAAATGATAGATCTGCTGCTTGAAGTTTATAATTATTTAATCAAACCCAGACTGCAGAACCTGGAGGGATAGTGTGTAGCCTTAAAGAGAGAGAGAGAAAGGAAAAGAAAATAAATCCATATTTTGCAAATGATGGCATATATCAGTCCCTGGTGTGTGCCTAGCCACACACTTGTGATTGTTACAGTTTTTGTGGGTGATCTTTACTGCCTGCTACATCATAGTATGTGTAAGAGTTCCTGCAGAAAACAAATTACCGACAATCTCTTTTATGTGCTGATGGAAGTCAGATCAGCTCTTTCCATTTCCTTTCAAAGAAGAAAATAAATGTACAGATCAGGTCAGGAAACAACACATCTGATGAACTATTCCTACACTAGGTGTGCACGCACGCACATGCTCACAAATGATTTTCATCTCACATTTCGTATTTAGCTGATTATTATGGAATGTTTTAGAACTCTTATTTTCTTTCCATATGCTAAAAATATGATAATGAGCATGCCATTTTTCAGAAATAAATCTCTCAACACTGTATGTTCTGGCTTGTAACAGACTGAGTAGCAGAAGTCGGGTATGTTTGCAGCCTGGGCTTTGCTCACCGACTCAACTTTCAATTTAGTCCAAGCCTGATGGAAAAAGAAAAAAGTCTTTCAAAAGCAGTAATTGTGTGTTTCTGGGGGGGAGAGAACAAATTACTAAATTAAATTAGCATTGCATTTCATTCCTAGCCCCTAGGAGATTCAGGGATTTACAGAAGGTCCTTTCTTAAATTCTGATGTTAATTTAAATGTTAAGATTTTGCATAAAAGCCCAGAGAAATGATGCATAGTTAGGTGATGTCATAATAAACATTTATAATGAAGGAGTAAATGGTTTAGTTGAGATAGTAGCACATGGTTGTAACATTTAAAAATGAAAAAATTGTATTATTTTAATATATTTTAGAGGATGTAATGTTATTAATCCTTTTATTCTATGTCTGGTGACTTAAGAAATATTTGCATAATACTTTTTTCTGTAATATCCCTGGTCTGTTTTTCTCTCTCTCTCTCTCTCTCACACACACACACACACACACACACACACATCAAAAATATTTGCTGTAGGGTATTCCTGGATATAAAGTGAAATCAGTGGAAATTTTGCTATTGACTGCAGTGGGGCCAATAATTCACCAAGAAGTTCTAAACAAGGTGAGTGACATAATATATTTTATTGGACCAACTTCTGCTGGTGAAAGAGACAAGTTTTTGCACTACACAGACCTGAGGAAGAGCTCTCTGTAGCTTGTCTCTTTCACCAACAGAAGCTGGTCCTATAAAAGATCTCTCCCTAGTATCCTGTGACCAACACAGGTAACAACCACTGTTCCCTTTAAGCTGTGCGCATGTGCGTGTGCACACAGATCCTAAGCCCAGCGCACACGGTGAAACACCATGTGCACAAAAATTTGCACAGAAGCACAACAATTTGCACAGAAGAAATATTTTGTGCACAAGGCTTGTCAAAAATTAGAGGGAACATTGGTAACAACCCATCAAATTAGGACTGCTCAACTTTATTCTGCTTGTGACCCCAACAGAACGGACTTTTTTCTCGAGTCACTCCCTCTCATCCCAGAATCCTTTGTATTTCTAGCTGAGATTACTAGCTATTTTTTCAGCCCCAAAGACAGCATAATACCATGAAAAATCCACCAAACATGGGTACTCCTCTGCAGCCACATAGAGCCACATTGACAACTGTGGCAATGAATAGCAGGACTAGGGCCTAATTTTATTTAATTTTCTTTAATTCATTATGTCATAAACTATGGCACAGTGAATAAAATAAAATCATGCAATATGGCAGCAACATTCAGGGTACATACATGGGATATTTCATATTTTAAAAAAACCCAAAGTATAATTTAGATACATTGTACAGTTCATGAAACTTCAGGTTTCTAATATATTTTGAATTACTAATATTTCACATTGCCAACTACAGCAGTCAAAATGGGACAAAATATTTTTGGACCTTAAGATATATACCTTACTGTATATGTAATATTGCACATAGTTATTTAAATCGATCTATTTCTGTTTAATAATTCAAGACCAGAAGATTACAAGAAAACATCTGCTATATTTAATTTTCTTTAAATGATATGGAAAAACCCCATAAAACATGGAGAATATTAAAAAAAGGTCAAACAAATCTATAAATGTGCAAAATTATTGTATGTATGTTTAGAAGTTGGACTAATTTTTTTATTCAAGAATTGCATATACATTTGAGATATACATGCTACATACAAGTTTGTGAAATAATATGCATATATTTAGGCATAGCAAAATTAGCTTTTTATATTTTATAATTTTGAAGAATAATATAAATGTTTACTTTTAGCACTTTTTAATTTTTATCTATTTCAGTTTTCAGAGTTGAGGGAAATTATAGGGGGTGGTCAGACAATAATAAATGATAGACTTTGAGACTCAAAAAACTAAAGCTTTATGACCATTAAAATACAAATTGTTAACATCAGATGTCAAAATATACCATGTAAATATTCTTAAATCAAACTCTAATAAGTTCTCAAGCAGCATTTTTTTCTTTATCTATTCATAAATTTTGATTATTATCAATAGAAATGTTTTGGTTTGTGTGAATATGGTGAAATCAGTGTTTACTGACATTTACCAAGAAAAATCTAATCCTTTCAAGTCTAAATATATTCAGTAAAACTAATTACTAAGTAATTTATATTTGGAAAACTATCTTTACAGGCAGAGGGATAGAAATATTTTTACAAAAGAGAGTTTAGATCACAAAGATAATTTTATATATATAAAATCTGTGTATGGAAACAAGAACAATATTGACAGGGTTTCAGAGTAGCAGTCATGTTAGTCTGTATTCGTAAAAAGAAAAGGAGTACTTGTGGCACCTTAGAGACTAACAAATTTATTTGAGCATAAGCTTTCGTGAGCTACAGCTCACTTCAGCTGTAGCTCACGAAAGCTTATGCTCAAATAAATTTGTTAGTCTCTAAAATCAATATTGGCAGAATAAATTCAACTGATGAGCTGCATAATGAAAAATATGTTGATTGCAAATTAAACAGCACAATGCTAAAGTTACAGGTATTTTTAAACACCTTTAAAATAATTATGAAGCTAAAAGTTGGGTACATTTTATAATTTCTGCCAAAAAACTTTCTGTTTTTGTGTAAATCTAAATAATGTGCATTTACATAAATACAGTAATGAAAGATAATGCTGACCTTTCCCTCTTAACTCTGTTTTCTTGCTTCTTTTCCTGACATGCAACATGAACTTTACACTTGAATTTCCTGGCTTTTGTCAGTTTTTCAGCACTCAAATGTCTTACATGATTTACATTTTTTTCATTTAATGTTTTTTCTTAATCAGAATAAAAATCTTCATTTTACCTCTACTGTTAAAATCTCATGTAATGTTAACATGTTTTATATAATGTTTATGAATAAAGAAAGATGTGGGTTCTTTCTTTCTTTCTTTCTTTCTTTCTTTCTTTCTTTCTTTCTTTCTTTCTTTCTTTCTTATAGTGAATTAAAAACTGTCCCAGTTGGTAAAGATCATTACTCATTGAGTCATCAGTAATGATCAGAGATGGGAAGGGAACATCCATAAATTCTAATTTTAGTCAGATGAGATACATAACCATTGTTAATTTTTTCTGCCAGTGTTGCAAGTAGCCTCATTTCCTGCTAAAGTGTTCCTTATAGTCTACAGTGAATTCATTAGCTGCCTGCCTTTCTTAAGGACCTTATTTTCAACTGAAGCTAGCCCATGATCCAAATATATTGGTCACACACAAACTATGGGTCTGTGGGAGATCTTCCATTGATTTCAGAGGGCACTGAATCAGGCCCTGATTCAGCTTAGCTCCACTGAAGTCAATGGAGCTACACTGATTTACACCAGCTGAGGATCTGGCTCAGCATATTTTATATGTGCTCTTTTGAGAGCTGGCTCATTGTCACAGCACATAAATGTTGCAATGCTAGGTATATTTTAAATATATATTGAGAACTGTAATAGATTTGTTCACAACAATTTAAAAAGGTCAAATTCTGCCCTCAGATACAGAGCGGAAACTCCAGTTGACATTCCTGGGAGTCAGACATGATTATTAGAGGATAGAATATAACTAATAATAAAAATATATTTGAGGGGATGCCCCAAGGTTGTCAAACCAATATTTTTCCACCCTAAATATTTTTTCTCCATTTCCCGTAAATTCTGTTAATTTTCCTTTCTCTCTTGTATAAAGGCCCCAATCCTTCAGCCCCTCCCAAAATCTTACTTGCATGCTGCAATACATTTTAAACTACAATTGCACATGTAGTTTAACCTTATAAAAACAAATTCACGGTTTCCACAATGAGAGGCACCCAGATAGCAGAAATCTTCTATCAGTACAGTATTGCCTGATCACAAGAACTGGGAAAAGAAACCCAGCAAGAAAAAGGTGACATAGGTACTGGATGCGATTATGCATATGCATTTATGCCTGAGTTCCAAAATACATTTGTCATGTCAACTGATATATACTGACCAGCAACTCTGTCCAGTGTTGTGCTTTGCATGGTGTGTGTGTGTGTGTGTGTGTGAATATCATACTATCAAATCAGTTTACACGCACACTTCTTATTTGACTTGTCTCACAAAAATTAATATATTTGAATTTTACCTAGGAATCAGAAAGGCCACACATGTTCCTCCTGTTTTACCAAGGCAGCCAACTGCATTAGCAGCCTGTATTTTAGAAATGAGGAAAATGTAAGTTAAATGCCAGATACTGCATATGCCTAAATCATCTGTTGATGGGGAGTCCTATTTGTAGCCATGTATTCTTGGTCTCATTTAGCATGTGGAAAGTTTGCATTCATTAGATACCTGCATAATCTGCCATTTTATCACATTCTCAGGTAAGTCAAAGAAATAAAGAGCTAGCTGCCATATAACAGCTAATAGTTTCCACTTTGGACAACATACAGGCTGTAACTGCTGAAGGCGAATCTGTTGCTTCAGTTTGTGCTGCTACAACTACAGTTAGCATCTCTGTATATCTGTCTTCTACTTCTCACTTATGAAACCTAAATTCATTCCTTGAAGAGTTACAATTGGCTGAGGAATTCATGCAAGAGGACAGAAAAAAATATTGCTACTACATTTGTGCTACTGGATTCCGTTGGTATCTATGAATATAGAATTCTATATGTAATTAGTGCATATGAATATGTACACGTATCTTTGTATCTAATTTACATAATACACCTTTCGCAGTTTGCACTTATGTTAAACAGTTAGAAACACATACATCTCTTTCTCCCAATGTCAGCAATGCTATAGAATGCCCCTTTCCGTGCCCACAACCCTCCCACAGAAACCTAAACTCATCACACACTGGGACTGATCTACTAATTACTGAAGTCATTTGGAATCCTTTCTGTTGATTTCATCGGGCACTGGCCTGAGCCCATACAACTAAAACACACCAAAAATAACCAAGGCAGTATTAAAAAGAAAATATGAGTGCCAGTCAGAAGTTTTTTGATGGAATTGTTTTCAGTCGAAAAAACGGCAGCTTGATGGAAATCTAAATGTTTGGAGGAAATGTAAAAAGAAAAGGAGTACTTGTGGCACCTTAGAGACTAACAAATTTATTAGAGAATAAGCTTTCGTGAGCTACAGCTCACTTCATCGGATGCATTTGGTGGAAAAAACAGAGGAGAGAGGAGGAAATGTGTTGATTTCAATTAAAATTTTTAATGGACATATAAAAAAATCATTTTGATAAGGTAAAAATATTTCATTCTGCGTTTATCATTTTGAATTGCTTCATTTTGACTTCTATTAAATATTGATTTTGATGTAGTATCTTTAAAGAGGAAATATTTAAATTGAAGGATTGAGTAAGGAAATGCACATTTCCCCACTCTGTGCCTCAATTTCCCCAACTGTAAAATGGAGAGTAACAACACTGACCTCCTTTGAAAGTGCTTTAAGATCTACTGACAAACTGTGATTGCACAAACACCTATGACCAGCTCCTCAGTAGAGCTGTGCCAGTAGCAAAAAGTTGCCCTCAAGCTGGCTTAGCTGGCTACTTGCAGATTCTCCTTGCCTACGGAAATTTTAGATGGTGTAGAGCCACCAGAGTGGCTCCTATATCACTTGTTCCATACACGCCTCAGCACAGTTACTGAGATCAGGAAAAGGGGCTTTGTCAGGAAATCCCTAAAAAGCTGCTGGAACAGCCCTTGGTCACTGCTGGCAGCTGGCATAGTTTAGAGGAGCTGTGCCAGGAGACATGGGTGGGGTGCAGAAGGCAGTTTTGCACTGTCTTTCTGAACTCCTTGGCCATACCTCAACGTCTGGCCCCTCATTTAGCTTTTAGTCTCTGATCTTTGCTTCCATTGAAGTCTATGTCAAAACTCCCTTTGACTTCAGTGATGAAGTATCAAGTCTATATAGAAGAACTAAGTAGTAGTAGAAGTTGATAGAGAGCTGCATGAGTATAAAGACCTGTCCATGTGATTTTCTTTACATGAAGGGGGCTTGAGTTAGGTAACCATATGAACTGTTCTTTATTGCCCTTCTCCTCCATTATAATATTTTGTTAGATCATGGTTCAAAGCAGAGTGTAAGCTCTTTGGGGATTGTAAACCATGTCTCCCTATGTGTCTGGGTAGCACCTTGTACAATGGGTCTGCTGCCCTGACTTGGTCCCTTCGCAGCAAACGGGCTGCAAATATCAATAATAGCTCCATATCAACCTTGGCACTGCTATGTATTAGACAAGTAGACTGTTATTTATTCCAAGCAGAATATTGTTCAGGCTTATAAAATGCAAAATTGATATAGGAATAATATACTGTATAGACTACATGACATACACTAATCCTTCCATATTAAATTAATTTAATACTCAAGCTAATATGATACTGTGCTAATACAGTGGAGTGAATGCCTTCTGATATGAATATGATATGCATGTTAGTATACAGTTAGACAAATGGAATGCACTGGTAGATACTACATTGAATGAGCCTGGTTTTGCTGAACATTTGTCATTTATATCTTTTATCCTGTCCTGGGTTTTCGCAGCAAATATTTTTATTATATGCTGCAAAGTAAAGTCTTCATACTATCGTCTTCAGTTATGTGAATGAAATGTGCCTTCACATTTTCAGATTTGAAGCTAAGCACATATTATATTTGTGTTCGCATGACTCAGCTCCTCCAACATGTAATATCCACATTATGCTCAGTCGGCAGGCAGGCTATATGGCTGAGTTTGCATCTGATGCCCAGTCCAGATGTTCTCCCCAAATAATATCCCAGGGTGTAGTGTGTAGGAAACAAGATCAGGATTAGGGTCTGGGGACTTTGAATCAAAATAGCTCTTCAATCTCCACAATTAGAAAGGTGCCTTTGATGATAAAAGCACGTGCATCTTGAAGTACAAAGGCACTAGTTGTCATAAGCATATCCTTATGGTTCTCTCCCTTACACATGTGTTACACTTTTGAATGCTCCAAAATGCACAAGACCTTTCTGTGCAATATAAGAATTTGAAGATTATTGAATGATCTAAACTACACGCTTAGAAAATACTGGAGATTGTGGAGATACTGGAGATTGTGTTGTCCCAGCAGAAAGTGCTGCTCATTATCATGCAAGAGGACTGGGTTTGGGAACTTCCAGATAAATCTTCTGATTGTAGTGTACAACCCTGAGAGAAACACATTGCCTCTGAGCGCAGTGGGTGGGAGGTAGAGTGGTCTGGCAAAATTGCCATGAAAATTGATAAGCTCCTGTTCAAATTCTACTCACACACCCTTTACCTGGATGATGAAAAAACTAATGAAATTTTACTCGTCAAATAAATAACTGTCTATGAATTAGTGACTTTTACTGAGATGTTGAAAATTGCATCTGATTGCATGGTGGGTAGTCATAAAAGGATTAATCCTGCAATATCTGCATTCATGTGAGAAAAGAAGGCAGCATTGCGCCCTAATGTTGTGCCCTGTCAGGTTTTCTTCCTTTCCATTCATGGTGTGCTTGCTGAAAGAAAAGGGCCAAAAGGTGACCCTGTATAATGTGGAGACTATAGCTTTGCTTTCATGTTAGAGAAAAGGCAGGCCTGTGTAGTTCTATTCTTTATTCGGCCTTCTGGGCAGAGCGTCCCTGCAGTTCTCCATAGCTCTTTAGCTCTTAGGCTGACTAATAAAGCCTGTGATGTGTAGTGTCCCCACACAGGTTTATCCCAGGCTACACTGTTGCACGTACGCTCACATAGATTCCCTGTCCCTGCACCGAGGGTCCACGTATGCTGTGCTGAACACAGGTATAACACTATGTACACATGAAAGCCATATATACACTGCCACAGTTGTTATGTGACATTACCACTTCCATTTCAGTGGTGGTATCTTAGGGTTCTGTGCATCACAGAGAGATGCTCTAGGAACAGCTTTGCTGTATGGCATTGGCACTCTTCCCCCGCCTTCACACATCTTCTGTTGGCAGTTCCTTCTCATGTCCTCCCGCCAAACTGGGTGGCTGACATGGAGCAATGGGATGATGATGGGGTTCTGCTGCGGCTGCTTATTGGGGGACAAATGGTTATGCAGTGGAGCAGGTGATTTGTGAGATGCTGGCAGAATTTGGGCAGAACTTTCTGACACATCAAAGATGGCTGAATGACAGTTCATTCAGTTTCCATGGTACACAAATAGGGTATTGTCACGGTATGCTTGCGTGTGGACCATTGCTTTTGGTGCAGGAGAACCAGCACAGTTTGGTGGGATCACATCATTTTGGAAACCTGGATGACCAGCAGTGGCTTCAGAACTTTTGAATGAGGAAACAGACCTTCATGGAGTTGAGGGAGGAGTTTGCACCAAACCTCAGTGCCTGAACTTAATTTGGGGAAGCCATACTGGTACAAAAGCGGGTGGTTACTGCTTGGTGGCAGCGGGCAACACCAGACAGCTATAGGTCTATTGCAAACCTCTTTGTGGTTGGAAAGTCCACAGTTGGAATTGTGCAGGGTTGTAAGGCAATTAACATTGTGATCCTACCCATGGGTTGTTGCCATAAGAAAAATTTCAGAAATAATAGCTGGATTTCAGAAGATGGGGTTTCCAAAGTGTGCAGAAGCCACTGATGGCACCCATATCCCAGTACTTTGCCCACTAAAAGAAGCAAGTATGCAAACTGAAAAGGTCACTTTTCACTTGTTCTGCAATGCTTAGTGGGCCACACAGGCAGATTCAAATGTTGGAAACACTGGAAAGGTTCATGATGAGCGGGTGCTTAGCAGATTGAGACTGTACATGAAGGGCAAAAAGGGACTTTATTCCCCTGAAATGACATGGTTCTGGATGGTGTGTCTGTGCCAACTGTTATTTTGGAGGTTATCTCATAACCTTTCCTAACTTGGTTCATAAAAACATACCCCAACGTTAATGACCTTGGGAAAAGGGAGTTCAGTTACAAACTCAGCAGCTGCATGATGGTTGTGGAATGTAAATTTGGTAGGCTGAAATCTTGTTGGATGCCAATATGTCCAACACTATTCATATAATTATCATTCGCTGCACACTTCAAAACATTTGTGAGGGTATAGGGGAGTCCTTCTGTCCCGAGTGGGCACAGGACAAGTCTGCAAACTCTATACAGGCAGCCAGATCCCACTCACATGTACACTGTCCCAGTCCAGCAGGCAAGTAGAATGAGGGATGCCATATGTGCAAGCATCTTGGCACAACAGGGAGGCAGAGGATGACATCTGCCTGTGCTGAGGGACACCTTCACACCCTATGCAGCTGCTGGAAATGCAAATGAGGGAACATTGACACATACTTGTGGGGCTATGTAGCTTTATGAGGATTTTTCCCCACTGTAGCTGAATGTCATTAGCTGTTTGTTCCTATGCAATTTACACAAAACAGATAATTATAACAGGGCACCTCGACTGGTTTAATACCTTTGGGTTGGCTTTGTGCTTTGGGGGGCCGTGGCCAAGCTATAATGTGGTTGGAACTGATCAAGGTTTGAGAAGGGGAAGGAGAGGCTGTTTAATCATTGGGTAGTGGCAGATGCTTTCTTTGCCTGTACTGCTACTTGAAATGTGTTTCGTATTTCTGCATGTCAACCAAGCCATAAAGACATGTCTCTACCCATTTTCTGTGTTGTGGGTTCTGCAGCATTTAGAACAGCAGTACTTTCTGTGAGCACGTAACACTAACTGAACTTTCCCCATCCCAATGGTGTATCCTTAGGACTGCAGATATTTTTTAACTTGGGGAGGGCAGGGTGGGTATGGGACAGACAGAAAAGTAGTCATATTATGATAGCACCAGACAGTTACACCATACCAATTCCTGCACTGTGAACTGTGGGGCCCAATCCTGAATCTGAAAACAACTTATGTTCATCATACTTAGAAAGGAGGGTCCACACATAAGTCAAGGAAAGTCTAATATTTATTAGCAATATTATATGGAACATGTTAAAAAACAAATGTAGATCCACAAACCATGAGACTGAATCTGTGAACAACAGCCCAATGTAAATGTCTCTGCACCCATCTCCTTGCCCTCCCCGATAAAGGGTGAATAATGTGGGGAAATTGTTCATGGGGACAAATGGGAGAGTCTTGTGTGGCAATGTGGGGAGGCTTGGGAGGCTTCAGGGACTTCTTGAGACTCATCATTCCCCTCCTGGATGCTCACGGGAGTCTCCCTGCGAGGGGTTCCAGATGCTGCTGTAGGTTATGGTCCTGGAGTCCTGCAGGCTCCTCCAGGTCACCTGGGGTGATTGGGTCCTCCACCTTAGCAGCACCCTGGGCAGACGTTGGAGGGAGAGGTGGCCGTTCATGGAGAGGTGCAGTGGCCACAGCAGCAGGCAGACCCCAAAATTGTTCAGCTACCAGTTCTATCAGCCTCTCCATTAGGGAATGCTCCTGTTCCCTACGGTGTGTCTCCTGCTTCATGAACCATTTCATCTGTGTCTATTTCTGCTGAAGAATCCTAACCTCCCATGCCCTTAGGAATTAAAATTGTTCCTGGTTTCTTCTGTCCATGCCAATGAGCAGCTTCTCCACAGTCCTCCTCTGTCTGCTGTCTCTGGTGAATAGTTTCCATCTCAAGAGCCAAAGGTCCAGCCCATTGAAAGAGAAGGGTCGCATTATTTTTTCCCTGTGGAAGAAGCTGATAAATCCCCCCATATAACATGACTTTGCTGTAGAAGGTCACAATTTTGATACTTTTCTGCATTCCACAAATGTGACTGCGAGACTATCCTTGGTTCAGACAAGTGTAGTGGCCCATGAGGAAGGAGGAGAAGCCAATAACGATAAGAAAAATGTACTAATGTTTTTAAAAATGTAATGTTCATAGTATCTAAAGGGTAGACTGCGATGCAATAGCAGTTTCTTCCAGGGGCTATGTTACGAGATTGCCATGTTTTCTTTAAAGCCTTGTCAACTTTTGGAGAACTTAGCAATTTTCAAAGTACCAGAATGGAAAAGAGAAGTGACTTTCCAGTCCTGTGGAGGAGATCCAGGAATCTATGCCAGAGAGAGGTTTCTGCTAATGGTTATCCCTCTACAAATTGTTGAATGCTGGGGTTTGGTTAGCTATGAAGGTGGACCAAGCAGATTTGCAGTGCTGTTGAACCTCAAGACCCAGCTGGAGTTTCTGCTACACTAGAAATTTATTGAAATGTGCTTACAGGCCTGGGGAGGCAATTCGACTGAAAATTGACTGTATTCTCAGCTAGCATATGGAGTGTGCAAAGAGAGATGCAAACTACATCATCTGTTTGTAAGGGGATGGTAAGACTGGGGACAGGGTGAAGCACTGAGACAAGGGACAAAAGACAGCTGTAGTTAACTATAAGTTTTCTACAACTGTCCCATCCCAAATCGGGACCTTTCTAAACCTGCGCCCTCCCTTCCTCTGGTCCATGCAGCCCTGGGACCATCACTACCTAGATGCTGATTGAGAAATGCACAGACACAAGGGCACAATGATTGTTCCTTAATAATGTTTTATAGCTTCTGCCAAATGCATAATAGTATTAATCAGAAATCAATAAAATTGTTGATTTATAGCCATATCTTGCTTGGGGACCATTTAAAGGGTTGAAGCTGAGCAGGAGCTGGGCTTAAAATCAGTAATGTATCATCAGAGCAGGAGAGGATATGGGAGGGTGGGGGTACATTGTAATTTTCCAGCCTCAGGTTTTGGTTCCTGACACAGCTCTCAGTCCTGCTTGGGTTTGACAGGGGGGTTCCGCTAGGGAGGAGTGCAGAATCGCATGCTTTTTGTCCTCCATTACTGCTGGAGCATCTTGTGCTGTCCCTTTTGCCTCTGCGCCCTGGCCCACATTGGCATCCTCTTGGACAATGAGACCAGTGGGGTTGAGGGGCTTGTGAGCCACTTCAGGCTCTGTACTGGGAACTCTTAACATCACCCTGCTATTTAGACTCACATTAATTTGATGAGAGCTAGTGTGAGTATGTGTACAGGGGCAGGGGGATCGTACCAGTAGCTCATAGTGTAGATATAGCCTGAGGGGCCTGATCCAAAAAGGGTATGTGTGAGAGAGAAACTATGCTAATTACAGCACTCCTCATTAAAAAGAGGCAAATGAGTTAAAACACTCTTCAGTTTTGTCTTATTATCCAGGTAATACTAGAAGTTGTTTTTCAGTAACAATAAGATTTAACAGTTTTTCAACTTTTGCTTATTGTGTAATAGCATTGCACACTGTGCTGAATTTTGATTAGCACTTGTTACCTTTTTCACAGAAAAATGATGGATAGTGCCATTACTGGTACAGCTTTATGAAAGAAAAATGAAGCTTGTGCTTTTTAATTTTTGTAGTTACGGCAATTACCCCAATTACTTTCAAATTATAGTTTGCACAGGCCCTACACCACATCTGAACAACCGAGAACAATCATTCTTCAGCTTTCTCTGATATCTGCAGGCACAGCATCCGAATTATGGGCCTTTTACTGCCCCTCCCATGAGTCTGTGGAAAGGTCCTCTGAGTTTAAGAATATAAAGTACTTACAGAAACAGTACAGGGCCATTTTCATAAGACTTAATTATTGTACATGCAGAAGGGCCTTACACTTTAATTTATATCACTCAGGCAAGTTTGGATCAAGCCCTATAGTAATAATGGCACATTCCTTGCCATCTAAATTCTATAAATAGATAAATAATCCATGATCTGTGTGACTGTATGTCTCTGTATAGCACTGCTCTAATTTGGCTATATGTATATCTAATACTGGTACCGGGGAGTCGGTAGCTAGCAGAGCTGAAGTAAGTGTATCAAGGTCAGGTGGTCTGTTGCCCCTCCGTTAGAATAGTGAAGTACATAATTTCCTTACTCTTAAATTTGTACCACACAGAGGTTCATAATTTTGTGTAAAATCCTGCTCCTTTGTAATAGAGAAGCCCACAAGTATAAATCCCCTCTGTTTCTCTAAGTGGACCCTCACCCTTAACATCCAGGATAATTCAATGCACTGAATTAAACATATAAAAAAACCCAGATGATATGTATTGAAATGGAAATTCGAAGATTTAGGATTGCTACTAGCACTACCTATCACCAATAACCATATCATTTTTTTTATTTCCATATAAATTGCTAGTCATATAAGTCAACATACTTCATGCTTGCTTCTGATCTGTTGTGAGACTAGCAAAATGTATTGTTGTGATTTAGCCTGATACAAAGTTTTACCCACCGTACATAATATGAAACACAATCATTCCTACCAACACATTTATTTTCTGAGGAAAAGAGATTCCCCTATCTTGTTTCTTGTAATCAACCAGTTATCCTCATTCTTACAACTCCCCTTTTCATATCTTCCTGTTGACAGCATGATTTATTTTTTCTGGTAAAGCAGCAGCATGTTGATCAAAGGTTTATGGAACCTTGCCTCTCCCTGAATCCACAAACAAAGGAGCTACAAAGACAAGATCTAAAAGTTTGCAAACCATTATCAAAGCAACAGAACTGGCAAACATCAAAGGAACCTAAACAAGTAAAGAGATGAGAGCATCTGTGCTGTGATCCATATATACAAAATCCATTGGGCTGTAGAATGAGTTGTGCAGTCTGAGGTACAATGCACACAGATTCAGACCTTATTTTGTAAAATTGTAAGGAAGCAATCTAAATATTTTGCATTAAATCTCCAAAAATATTACATCTGTAGCAGAGCTGAGCCTGTCCTAAATGTCAGACTGAATACCCTCAGATTCTGAGGAAATTCTGAGCTGCATCAAAACATCGCAGCTTAAGCCTGCGTCTAGTAATACACAGTCTTTCCCCTTGAAGGCAAACTACAAAATTTGTCTGGTTTCTGGGCTTTTTTTTTTTTTTTTTTTTGCAAATCTATGATGAAATCCTGGCCCTATTGAAATCAATGGGAGTTTTGCCATTAACTTCACTGGGGTCAGGGTTTCACTCCTGGTACTCTAAGGCTTGCAGTGGTTCTGGAAATGTCTGGAGTTCAGGTGGAAACAATGTAAAAATCAATGACATTGTTCTGAGCCAGGCAAAAGGTGACCACTATAGGATGAGTTTTGAGTTTTTGGGAACTACAAATGTCACATACACCTTACTGCAGCTGTGCAATAGGCTGTGAGATTCAAGGGAGGAGGTGGTGAAATTCATAGATTTTTAAGGCCAGAAGTGACCATTAGTTCATCTTGTCTATCCTGTATAACACATAGGTCATAGAACTTTACCCAGTTACCCATATACTGAGTCCAATAACTTGTGTCTGTTTATCTTCCAGAAAGGCAGCCAGCCTTGATTTGATGACTTTGAGAGATGGTGAATCCCGCACTTCTTCTCTTGGTAATTTGTTGTAATGGTTAATCACCCTTGTTGCTAAAAATGTGTGCCTTATTTCTCATTCAAATTTGTCTGGCTTTAACTTCCAGCCATTACTTGCGGTGATGCCTTACTCTGTGAAAGAGAGCCCTTTAAAGAGCCCTTTAATACTGGTATTTTCTCCCCATGAAGGTAATTGAACACTGTAATCAAGGCACCTCTCAGTCATTGTTTTTGCTAAGTGAAACAGAGCTCTTTAAGTCTCTCACTAGAAGGTATTTTTCTCCAGCCCTCAACTCATTTTGATGGCTCTTTTCTGCACCCTCTCCAATTTTTCAATGTTCTTTTAAAAAATGTGGACAGCAGAACTGTCTGGTGGTAGAGGTACAGAATGGCCCCAGCGCAAGTTTTTATTTTGGGCCCCCTCCCACAAATTTAAATTTATGTAACACTTATTTATACACATCAAACATGCCCATTCAACTGTTCTCTCACACCCAGGATAGAAACTCCAAAATCTAGCCCCTTCTATGTACCCCACATCCAGCCCTGCTCCCCCTCAGTGTCCCTGGGAAGGTGTTGCCATTGCAGCCTGGAGTGCATAGACCTGGTTGAATAGGATTGCAATACCACTGAAATTTGGCCCAGCTGCTCTTCCATCTAGAACAGCAGAGGGAGAAGCTGGGTCAAATTTCAATGGTGTTGCAACCCTAAGCATCAAATGCCCGAACACCACTCTGGCCCGGATTTCAGGTGCTGCAGGGATGCTATGTACTATTCCGGCAAAAGTACTTTCTTGCCCTCTACATTGCATAGACCCCTGTGCAGCTGCACCAACTATTCCTCCACCAGTGGAACTGTACACAGTATTTTAGTATCAGTGTCACCAATGCCATATACAAAGGTAAAGTCCCCTCTCTACCTCTACACACTACTTTTTTGTTGATATATCCAAGGAGTGCATTGGCCTTTTTAGCCACAGCACCACATTGGGAGCACGTTGAGTTAATTGTCCATTATGGCCCCTAAATCCTTTTCAGAATCACTGCTTTTCAGGATACAGTTCCCCCATTCTGTAGCTATAGTCTTTGTCTTGTTTGTTTAATGTTTTGTTCCTAGACGTATGCCCTTTTATTTGACTGTATTAAAACGGCATCTGAATGGGCCCATCTTACAAGCAATCCAGATCGGTCTGTATGACTGCCCTGTTCTCATCATTATTTACTACTCCACCAATCTTTATGTCATCCACAAATTTTAGCAATGGTGATTTTGCATTTACTTCATGGATAAAAATACTGACTAACGTCAGGCCCCCTACCAGTCGCTGTGGAACCCCACTAGAAACTTCCCCATTCAGTGATGATTCCGCACCGGTGACTAGTTTTTGAGATCTGCCAGGCTGCTCCTGTGATCTCTCCCCCCCCCCCCCCCCCCCCGTCTCCCGTGGACACTCCTTCCAAGACACAGGCTGCTTCTACTTGCAGTCTTTCCAGAATGGACTCTGTGGTTCACCCCGCTCCCCCTTAAACTGGATCACCAGGCTACAACCATGGGCATAGTTGGGGATGCACGCGGTCGGGGGGGGGGGGTGCATTGCCTTCCTAAACAGAGGTGTGGGGGGTACGCGGGGTCACATGCGACTCCCCCGCCCCTGATTTCTGGGAGCACCGAGCTGCTCTGCAGCAGGGGCTGCTCTGCTCAGCCCACCTGGGGGCGGAAGGGGGGCTCTGTCCTTCCCATGCTGCACCACCCCCAGCACATCTCGGCTCGAGGGGCGTGGATGGGGCGGGACGGAGCAGCTGTTCTCCTGCGCTCTGGGCCGCTGCTTCAGCAGCTGGACGCCGCCTCTTGGGTCTTAGTGCCCGCCGGTTACCTGAATAACGGTGCGTGCCTGCCGGGCAGGGGCAGGGGCAGGGGCAGGGGCGGGGTGGTGTGTGTGTGGGGGGGAGAGACAGTGGGGAGAGGAAGGGGGCGGGGACGGGGAAGACGAGAAGGGGATCTGGGAATGGGCGGGGGGAAGCAGGAGCCCGGCATGTGTCATTCCCTTGGCAGCAGCCGCAGGGCAGTGATATCGCTGCAGCAGCTGATGCCGGAGTGGCCCCCAGCAGCTGCTGGGGGCTCCCTTGTTAAGCCTGCACCCCCCCATCACTGGTACCCCAGGTATCACTCCAGACGGGGGGGAGACCGACCCAGTGAGCTCTTCGCTGTATCTCCATGCAGTCAGCCAGAACAATAAGTAAGTAAACTGAGGCACGTATAATCATACAAAATAGTTTTCCACATGATATAACATGCACAGGGCTAATCTTTTTAATCAGGAACGTTGTGTAGTACTAAGTCAAACTTGCACAAAGTCTACATATTTTACATCTATGCAGTTATCTTTATCAATCAAACTTGTAGTCACCTGAGAAAATGAAATCAGGTTTGTTTGACAAGATGCATTTTTCATAAATCCATATTGACTGGCATCAATTATACTCTCATCCTTTAATTCTTAATTAATTGAATCCTGTATCACTTTTTCCATTATTTTGCTTGGGATTGTTGTCAGTCTAACTGACCTACATTTATCTGGATCCTTCAACTCGTCTGCTTTGAATAATGGCACAATATTAGGACATTTCCAATTTTCTGGAATTTCCCCAGTATTCCAAGATTTTTAAAAATAACATCAGGAGGCCAGACATTTCCTCAGCCAACTCTTTTAGGATTTCTGGGTACAAGTTATTCAGGCCCACTAATATAAAAATGTTTAGTCCTAGTAGATGCTGTTTAACATCCTCTTTAGTCACTAATGGATTGGACTGTATGTGATATTTCTACATCTTTCTGCTTCTTTCCAAATACAGAACACAAGTATTTATTGAACACTTCTGCCTTTTCTGCATCATTATTAAGAATTTTACCATATCCATCTAGTAACAGACCTATATCGTTAGTTATTCATTCCTGATATTTGTAAAAAAAAAAAAAATCCCAAACCTTCATATTGTCTTTAATCGTGCTAGTCATAGCTTTCCTCCTTTTTTCTTTTGCTTTCCTTATCACTTTTCCATACTGCATAACTTTTATTTTATATCAATTGCTGTCTGGTTCCCCTTTCTTTCATTTCATGCAACAGTATCCTGGGGAAATGTCTGTGCTCAGAAAAAAAACTCATTGCAAAATACCATTCAAATTTAAACACATGAACAACTGTCACAACTTACACTGAATCCATTCCACTTTAGAGTTCTTTTGACATACTGAATCACTTAATCTGTGCTCCGACAATGTATTATTTCACCAGATGCCTTAATGCAATTTCTTCCATAGATTACTTTTTTCTAGTCTCTGTTTTTCTGTTTAATTAATAGTGTGGGATTTTCAGTGAATCCTTTAAATGCATCAAAATTCTCTTCTTCTTTCAATGTTCAAGGAAGTGTAGTTATGCCAGTATGATCAGTACATATTGTCATAGCACGTTGCAGATTAACAACATCTTCTTGACATACTGAAGCCTTCTTTCCCATTTGACTGGTCACTTAGTGCGCAGCAGGCTAGAGTGGTGCAGATTTATGCCACAGCTCACCATACACTTAGCATCTCTATGGGGTCAAAGACTTAATCTAGAATAACTCTACTGATTTCAATACAGTTACAACAGTGTAAATAAGATCATACTCTTGCTCTCTTGTCTTTTTTCTTCCTCCCATTATTTCATTTATCTTTAATCCTACATTTTGTTTTAGCCTACATCACTTCCCCTATCATATGCTAATCTATTTCAATTTATCCTCTGTTCTTCTCCTCCTCCACCATCCAATATAAATATGTAGACTTGTTTAAAATGAGGTAAAATGGTATTTCTCCTGGATTACATAGAAATACACCTGTGGGGAGCACAACACTGCTTCCCCATGTCTTTTAATTCCAAAACAATGTTAATGGCATAGATTAATGGAGAGAAAGGGACAATTATAACTGATCCTAAATTTAGATTTATGGGCCTGATACAAAGCCCACTGAAAACAATGAAAGTCTTTCCATTGACTTCAGTGGGTTTTGGATCAGGCCCAAGATTACTTTGGTATTTAAAAAAAAAGGAGAACTTGTGGCACCTTAGAGACTAACAAATTTGTTTGAGCATAAGCTTTTGTGAGCTACAGCTCACTTCAAGTGAGCTGTAGCTCACGAAAGCTTATGCTCAAACAAATTTGTTAGTCTCTTTGGTATTTAACACTGCTTTATTTTAGAGCTGTACTAAGAACCAGGGAAAACTGCCTTGAAAACTAAGCCCACCTTTATTTTGAAAAGGAAAGCTTGACAACTTTTGCTGGCTCTGGAGCGTAATTAAAGTAGTGGAAAATTTCAAAGTGACAAGTAACTAAGGCCTATTTTTATTTCTTTTCTCTTTTTCAGTTCTTGTGAGCGGAAGATCAAATGCATGTGGATCAGGTGAAATGAAAGAACAAGACTTTCTTACATGTTCTCAGAGCTTGTTCATTCATCCAGACGCCCACCCAAACTCCCTTCAAAAAACAGAAAAATGACTCCTCTTGACTCCTTTTTATATTCTCCCTATAGATTTTTCTCATGAATTAAGCTGTGTGGGATATCTCCAAGTTTCCATCTGTTTGCACTGGGATCACAGAGCTCTCACTTCTTGTGATTTAAAAAAAATGTTTTGCGCTGAACATTTCTTAAAATGAAAATACACCTTCCCTCCCCCCAATTTAATTGATACTGATCCTAATACCAATTTAGCTAGTGATCTCTCTACACCATAACTAAGTTAATTAGTACCTCATTGCATGTAGTACTTTGGATATCTATAAAGGACCATACATACAAAATATGATTTTAAGCAAATCTCTTTGAGAATTCTTGTCTCTGATCTGCAGTGCAGATTTCAGGCCTAAGCCCACCTGTCATTGGCCACTGTCAGAAGACAGGATACTGGGCTAGATGGACCTTTGGTCTGACCCAATATGGTCATTTTTATGTTCTTATTTAATCCTGTTCCTATAAAAATCAATGAGCGCAAGATTGGGCTCCTCCCACTGCTTATTTTATACTTATTCCATAGGTTGACCTCCCACGGCGATCAGTGGAAGTGCTGGACAGAGCACAAATGCAGAATATGCTATGGATATCTGCAGTACAGCTCAGAGAGGATGCTTTTAAAGCCCATGGTGCTTATATGTCTGTATGTCTACATATTCAAGCCCACCTAGAACTCTAGGTATGTACTTGAGCTCCTAGTTTCTGGTCCTACTTGAGCTGCCATAGCTTCAGTGTTATTGTTATTCAAACTAGCTAGATCAAAGCTTGCTCAGGTATGTCTACATGTGCTTCAGTCACACCTCTGATTGAAGTGTAGACATTTCCAGAGAGGCATATGATATATGTATTAGCCTGTGATAGGTTGCTCTTCTCACAGCTGGATGGTGCAGCCGCCTGGAGGTTCTGTGTAGTAGCATGGTCAGGCCAACGCTCTCTTTATCTACAGCCCCGCTTTCGCTCCAGGAGCTGCTGCGGCCTCTTCATAACTCAACCCTCCGGGGTAGAGGTTGGGTGGGGTGGGAAAGTCTTTTCTCCCACACAGGCTCAAGCAGTCTTCCTATGCATTGCCCCACTGGTGGCTGGTTGGGGAACCCGGTAAGCTTCTTCCGATAAAGGCTTTCCTCTCAGCTTTCAGCCTAACAGGTTAATTGGCCCAGCCTGGCCTCCATTAACTCTTTCAGGGCGAATGTGGGATGCACACCACATCACGTAGTGATATTTTTAAAAGTTTGCAAAGGGAACATGCACTACACCTCCCTGCACCACTAAGTCAACTATCCAGGAATGGGATTCCACCCTTTCACTCTGCCCCACCCCATAAGAAGTCTGCTATGGGGGTTATCACATCTGTACAGCCCCTGACTATTCTGTCCCACTCAGTGCTGTACTCTTATAGTTCATTGGTATAAGGTGGGGTATAGTTGCTTTATGCCACTACAACTTGGTTTCCTATTAAGACTTTCTGCCAAAAGGGACATTTTGCTAATGCAGAAGTAAATCTCAGTCAGTATGTTTATGAATATGCAGAGTGTTTATGTTATTGGAATTTTATGTTGAATATTTACAGTACCCTATGTAAAACTGACCTATATGCTACAAAATGATTGGATGGCAATAGTATTTGCATACATTCAGGTTTCTTTGCTAGGACTGATTGGAAAATTCAAGCTTTTCATTGTTTAGACTCTCTATTTAACTTCTTAGATAACACATACAAAACCACTATCTATTCCAAGTAGGAAAACAACAGAGCAAACTGAGAATGCTATTGTTCTCTTTTTGCGGTTTATAATGTACTGTAAGATGCAGGTTTCTAACAGTCCCTTAGGGTAAGTCACAAACAAAAATTATCACATCATCAACTTAATTGCCTCTTCCCAGAATCCCTAGTGTGTCTTTTTAAAGTTTTATTTAACAATGGACTGTATCAAAGGAATATCATCCTTAAATGATTACATCCATTCCAAATCCAGTGGAAAAGAAGAGTGGGCTGAGGTTTGTCAGGCAGCAGCCAGACCTTGGAAAGTTCAATTGTGGACAGTCATAGCTAAAGCTGCATTTTTGTCTCATCAGTCATGGGTGGCATGGAGTCCATGATTTTCTTGTTTTTCAACTATATAGCCATGATTTTTGGCATGTGGGGATTTTTTCCTGATGGGTGGATGGACGTTGCGGTAACTGTTCAGTTGATTTCACCAGGAATCTCAAGTGCTGCCAAGTTAAACCCCAGACTGCATGGCTGGTTTATAAAGAGCTCTAGGAGCTCAGCAACAACAATACAGTGATGCAATGGACCCAACCAGCAAACTCTGGGGATGATGAGGTTTCTTCCTCCCTCAAGGTAACATTCTGTAAGAATGGAGTTTGGTTGGGGTTATACTAAGGAGAAAAAACTAGTGGAACTATTTTCATGCACAGCTTTCCACACCAACTCCTCTTTGGGCACTGCTCCCTTTGTGTTTTCATGATGTCTTCTGCTGCTCTCTCCTGGTGATTGCTGTCCCTCTCTCTTTGAGGCTCATTGGTGCTTTCTTTTGCTGTCCGTTGGAGGCTGCTTGCCTCTTTTTCCTGTTTTCTGTGGAAGTAGTGTCATCTCATTCCCTGTCATCTCCTTCCCCATCAGCTGGCATGAATAAAATTTGGGTTAGGTGGCAGAATGAAGGTTGCCTATTAGATCTACAGTTTTGCAGATGAGGGAACTAATTGATTGACTATGCAGAAGACTCCAAGTATGTGTCAACCGGAACCAGAAATTCTCACTGAAATCAATGAGAGCTACATACATGTATCTGAGAGCAGAACTCAGCT
Organism: Dermochelys coriacea; assembly: GCF_009764565.3. Classification (NCBI taxonomy): domain Eukaryota; kingdom Metazoa; phylum Chordata; order Testudines; family Dermochelyidae; genus Dermochelys; species Dermochelys coriacea. The sequence continues at coordinate 27,262,094 of NC_050074.1, read as the reverse complement.
TTTAAGAATTAAAAAATCTTTTTTTCAAACTTCATACAGTTGAGAGAAGAGAAAATCAGAGCATATGTTTATAAGCAAAATAATTTTTAAAGAGTGGGCCAGATTGTCAGCTTTTTGTCTAGCTGTTTTGCCATTCTCAAGCAACAAGAAGCAGTCCTTTAACTCCCCTAATGGGTTTGGGGGTCTCATGGCATAGGCCATTCCCCATGGTACATAACCATAGCTTTGCCACTTGCTTTCCCTCGCTTAGGAGGATGTGGATGGAGTGTGCAGCATTCCAGAAATCTCCTGTCAGTAGAACACTCCATAGGGACTAAAAAGTGCAGAAAATCCTACAATTAACATGACGCAAGAGTAAGTGATTAAACTGAGCTGTGTAAGTTAAGAACACACAGCGACTGCAGATCTCTGAATCTCTCCAGAAGGATTCTCAACTTGAAATAGTTGGAAGTGTCTTTGTGGTATTCAAGTTTTCCATATTTAGTGAACATTAAGGTTCCGATAGCTCAGCAGGAAACTATTAGTTTTTCAATTTTCCAGATTCCTCTCTACCAGTCTCAAATTAAAGACATCGAAGACTTGACTGCGCTGATGTATACCTTAAATTATCCAAAACAAAAATACAGTTATGTTAGATATGGTCTCACTGATGCTACCTGAACAAAACAGTGGAGCAAATCACTGTTATCTATCCTATTATCAACAGCAGAGCTCAGGAGCAAATCTGCTTTAAAATGTGGCTATTTTGCACAATAGAGCACCTTTTTAGTAAGGACAGATGAACTCCTCTTGATAAAACAAAAACCAGTAACCTAAAACACCATTCACAACTTGGAATGAACTCTAATAGCAGGGTTTTGAAGTTCTTTTTTTTCCATGCTTTTTTTATTTTCATGGCAGTCTCTTCTTTCTAGGTTCTCAGAGAAACCATACTTGCAGTGTTTCTGACCTAGGTGGTAGCAGAATGTAACTTTACGCATCATATTCCTGAATCCTGCCATATTTCTAGTTCAGTTTTTCCACTTCTGTGAGTTTAGGTGTGAAATCTAGGGTTACCAGGACTGATCCTCTGAAAAAATTGACATTTTTAACACATGGGCATATTTGCCCTAGCTTTATCTCAGCAGATGAGAAAGGTTAGAACTTCTGGGGTGGGTTAAATTCTTGTAGCAGAAAAATGAGTTGATGCAGACTAAAGCTATTCTTTACTAGCCTCTTTTTATATATAATAATATGCATATAGTTCCTACCAATGCTGTAGCTGAAAGAGCAAAAATAGAAGCAACGTTTACATATATATAGCACAAGGTTTCAAAAACCCAGCAAAGCAACTCTGGTCAAAATGTTAGTCAGGCTATTTGCACACATAAGCTGTTCCCAAAAGCTAAGCAAAACTTGTGTGCCTTAATTCCACTCCAAACAGATTCAAATCCCTTGGTAACAAAATGTGTTTGGGGTTGTCCCTCAAAGAAAAGAAAACAAAAGAAAAGAAAACCCACAGTCCACTGTATCCAGCTCCAGATAGGTATCAACATGTCTAGGGATTGTCTGGATTAGTACATTAAACTATTTTAAGATAACATATTTGCAGGAAGTTCAGCTTTTGAAATGTGATTCCTTCTTTAAAAGTCTTAAGCACTGATGGGTAAATTAAGCCCTGGAATAAGCAGGTGAAAATCCTGTTGCCTTCTATGAGATTTACACCAATTTATGACACAGATTAAATCCAACCATGTGATAACCCCTCTGGAAACCTTTCAGGAAGTCTCTCTTCAGATTTTCATTCCAATAAAGATATTGATTTAATATCTTTATCACTTTTCATGTAAAGTTAGCACCACAGATATGTAAACTTCATGAATTTTCAGTTTGCAAACATTTTAAGGCAAAAATGTTCATGAAATCAAACTCTTACCCCTTTTTTGACCCAAGTGGTTAGCCAACTTTCAGGATTGTGTGGGTTGTTTCAGTGAGGAGGAGAAATTAGTGACAGAGTCAAGTATTTCTTTGCTGCTATCCTGTTTGTTAGAGAGAATATACATAATGTCCTGTTTCCCTGAATACAACAAGAGTCAAGCAACAGGAGACAGTTTCTTTGCTCACAGTTCCAAGTCCCTTTCAAGCCAGCATGTAGCCCAAGAACTCTCCATCTCTCTCACCTTTTTCTCAGAGTGGCACTACCAATGCTTCTGTGACGGTGTCTGGTTCTTCCTTGCTGCCCTCTCTCTCGGCTTCGTTGGTCTTCTGCTACTTTTTCCATAGACACACACACCTCCAATCAAACAATAGCCAGTTAAACCTCTCTGCCAACATGTGCCTCTGTTTTGGGTGGAGGCTCCTATTGTTTCAGCCACCTACTTCTATAAAAAGCTTAATTGTTTCTTACATGTGTCCCAGAAGGAGGGTAGCTGTTATACCCACCAGCTTCAACAAGGTTTAATCCAATCCATAACACACACTGATTTTGTGCGCATGCAAACAGCCAGAGTAAAACAGGGCCCAAAATTCACTGACTTTCACAAAATCTGGCTTTTTTTTTTATAGACAAAAGGTGCTGGCATTTTGTGTGACTTTTATGTCCATCAGGAAGGACTATTGCTATTTTTAGCAGAGCACTGTGCCAACAGATGGTTGGACATGAGAAACTTATTCTTGGATCATGATGGAGGAAAACAGTCCCTCTTTCCTCCAAGTATTAACTAATAAGACACATATATAATACTTAATAATCAGAAATCTGACATTTATACATCTTTCATTCTGGAGAATCTTAAACATTTTACAAACAACACATATATTTTGGGATTTTAAAAGCAACATAAGGGAAGTTAGCCTCATATCTTCCACATTTGAAAACCTCAATTTAAATTCACAAGTAGTTTACAATAAACATGTAGCAACACTGAGCTGAAAGATGGCAGCCAGGAGGGCAAATGGCACAGCCTATTGCTTAAGAGTGAGATGAGGCAATTATTTGCCTGGAAAACCATAGTAACGCTTCATCTTATGAAATATGCCATTGGGTTTTCAGTCCCCTTGGAGACAGACTTGACCTTGGTTTTTTAAGGTCCTAGCTATGTCATCTTTGTTCATTTCCATTTAGCTGCAGCATAACATTACCACGATATGGGGTAAAATGTACCTCCAGTACTGTTCCATGAACTTGGCACATCACTTTCAAGCACTGATGCTTCCAAAAAATGCCCCTCTGTTCCACAGCAGTGTCATGCAGTGAAGTCAAAGGGATTGGGAATCAAACAAATAAGTGTCATAATCACTGAAATAAATGTGTATTATTTAGTAACTTAATTAAAATCCTGGCAGATTCTGAAGCTCATGCTTATTGCTTTGTGTTGCCCATCACAAAGCCTGCTTTTTATGTGGTGTCACATTATCAATGCTTTCTCTGCTGACTGACTTTTCCTTTTATTTCCAGGCGTTAGTTCATGACTACCTATTTTTTCACTCTTGAGAAATGTCTATAGATGTTTGTTATGCTTCAGCTTTATGACTCTTGGCATGAGCCCCTAGAGGCAAACCGGCAACTGCTGCTCTCCAGCTACCATGAACGTGCTTGATTCTTCTCCCAGTCACAAAATTCTGAGATTAGCTACTGACAGTTAAATTAATGCATAGCTGGTTAATATGATGTGGTATGTGAAACAATCCAATCCTGTTCACAAATTCCTGGCATTTTTGTATTATTTTTCCACCCTTATTTTGAAATTGTGAAATAAGTTTGTTACCATGAGTTAGAGTATTTCTCCAAGTACTAACAAAAAATTGAAATTGTCTCATTGTTTCCTTGTACTGTCTGTGCATCTGTATCCACTTGTCTCTTATCTTATTCTTAGATTGTAAGCTTTTTGGGTCAGAAACCATGTTTTTGTTCTGTGTTTGTACAGTGCCTAGCACAATAGGGTCCTGGTCCATGACTGTGGATCTGAGGCATTACTACCATACAAATAAATATATAATTATAATAATAAAAATGATGATAATGCAGTAATTTGACCTGATGTACCTCAAAGAAACACAAATCAGTGAAAAGATAATTATGGTGATAGTTTCACAACACATTTAGTTTTTCTTTTAATGATTTCAGTGTTGTGAGAGGTAGATCATCAGACTCAGAGACTACTGTCCATTTATGCATAGCAAAAGAAAGAAGAGGAAAGGAACTGAATATATATATATAAAATTATGACACATATGTCAATGATAACTTAAGGGCCACAAATTAAGAGTTTCATATGACTTCATAACTTCATATGAAGCAGCTTTCATATGACCTTACCACTTAATGTACAGTCATACCATGTAATTAGAGGAAATGAGGCTGTGCTAAATGACCTTGGGAGTCACAGATATGAGGCACTGCAGAGTTTAATACTTTGTTTATTATTTCCCATAATGATGTCACTGAATTGCTGTGTGTTGTATAAACATTATTTAACATTCAGATTACTTAAACAGTCTAAATGAAGCTTTGAAATAAATTCAGATTGGTTCCTAGGGAATTGCTGAAAAAGAGAACCAAACCTAGAAAATAAAACCTGCAAAGCTGTTCAGCTAATTTTTTACCTTAGTTTGTATCTTTGCAGGAAATGGATTCCAAGAAAACCCTGCTTCAACCCTACAGCCAGAGAAGTATTTCAGGGACTGTCAGGGAGGACCCCTTCTGTCACTTCTGGTCAATGGCACCTGCCTATGTTTCCAGGTAGGCTGTCACAGGCCAGTTTCATTCATTCATTTCAGACCTGGACAGTGGCTGAAGGCTCCAGGATCAGTGACAATAAAGGAGGGTGGACAGAAGTAGCCTCAGTTATACTCCACCTGGAAATTTATCCTTCACAGCCATCAATCATAAAAGAATTGGTTACATTTACCACCTTAGAGAGATTGATATACCTGCCACAAGCTTTTGTGAAGATTTCAGATTTGTAGATTTAGTGTCTCCTGAGGGATTCCATTTACATTGTTCAGGTATCACAGTATGTTGTGTGGGTTTGATGTGGCAGAGCACAATCGATGTTTTAATCTTTACATATTTGATAACTAGGATCATAGTTTTTAGGCTGAGGATGAAGTACCCTGGTAGTAAAGGTTAAAACAGTCTCCTCATTGATTGTGGGGGCAAGCCGTGGGTAACTGGCAGCCATGGTATCCCCAAGGTTGGGAGTTAAAGTATATAATATTGTTAATAAATCATAAACATACTATCTGGAGTGGACATGGGATGTGTCAGCAGATATAGGCATCCTATATGTGTGGAATTTTGTGTATCCAAGAACAGTAGCTAGTCATAAACAAGCCTTATTATAAGCTACAATATCCTTATTTTATAGGTTAGAGGACAGCTTAGGGACATCATGCCCTCGCTCAGTGGTGAATGTGTTCTGAAAGGACTGAGGCCAGTGATGGGGAAAGGACTGTCCTTGCCTCTCTCCTTTCATCAGCTGCCAGCTCACTTAGCCTGTGGGTCTAGTTTGTTTTGTTTGTCTAGTAATCAAGCTGTGGCCTCTTTAATCATCAGAACATAACTTTTCTTGTTCACATGTGGCTATGACACACAGTTCCATCACAATTCCCTTCTACTGAATGTAACATGACCGTACCATAGCCTCGTAAAACATGCTCCACCAACAGCTTGATAGCCTCAGTTCAGACTCCCATGTTGTATATACTCAAACCACCACATTTCTCAATACACTTTGCCACTAGAGAGTAGCTCTCTAAAATGCAAAGCTTTAGGCTAGAGAGGCAGTTGATTCTTGATTCTTATTTACTTATTGAGTATGAACATAATTGGACTTTCATCACAAAATATTATCATTAGCTGGTGCAGGTTTTGTTTGACAGGCCTAATAATCAATCATCAGATCTCACCACTTGTTTTGCGGCATTGTATTTCATCACTTGGTACAGTATGTAACATTATAAAACACAAGTTTGTTAACTGAGTATTTATTTGAATGGGTTTCACTATAAATAAAGGTTCTTTCTATATTTTTTAAATAAAAAAGTTTATTTTTACACCAACTATTTGCTTTCCTGTGCTAAATCTGTGTCAAGGAGAAATCCAGGATTGAAGGAGCATGAAAACCGATTTGTTTCTCACCTAGAATGGGTGATCCTTCCAGGTCAGATAAGAGACTTTTGGTGGGTTACTACTTCACTGGTTCAACAGAACTTGTATTTTTTTCCATCACTGTAAGTCACTTATCCTTTGGGAAAGAAAAAGAAGGCTGGTATAGATTAGGAATGGTAATGTAAAGCTTCTACCCACTGCATAAAATTCTTTCAAATTAATACAAGCATTAAATTGTCAATGCTTTTTCCATATATTGCAGATATTAAACAGGACATGCCCGCTAGAATTGGTATAAAGTTTTGTCAACATTTTTGGCATACAAGGTCTCAGCCTCGGGTCAATATTTTCTTACCAAATTTTGTTGTTTCAATTGCCTTTTTTACACTCAGATATAGTAATTCAAACAGTTAAAAAAAAAGAAATTTGGCAGGCCATTAGTCCATAATGTGGTCGAATGCCTTTGGGTATTTTTTTGAATGTAAATCACCAAGATATTTAAGGTTTGAGGTTTAAAAACGGTGCACACACTTTATCAACTTCTTTTAAAAATATTTAGTATGCATATTTACTGCACGTTTATCTTATAGAGAGTGGAGATTAAACTGCAGATTACTTGATAAAATATGCAAACTTTTATCCAGGAATAAACAGTTTCGTGCACTCCTATTGAATGTTTTTTATTGTTACAAAAGTTGTGTTAAAATTACAATAAAAGCAAAGGAAAGTAAGACATGAAAAACAATGTTTAAGTAACAGTAATGGCTTAACTTGGCCACACAAAATAAAGAAGTTCGTTTATTCTCCTGGGATCTGATCCAAAGCCCACCAAGATCAGTGAGAGTTTTTTCTATTGATTTCAATGTATTTTGGATCAGGCCACTGCTCTGTTGCTAACTTACCCTATTGTGCTGATCTGTTGCAGCATGAATACATAGCACAGTAGCACATTCATCTCAGTCACCTGCAGAATGTATTTTATACTTTGAGGCAAGTTACAGATGGCATAGAAGCTTTAATTCTGAATTTCTTTGCTTCTGTAAGTTTGAGTCAAACAGTTTCAGATTTGTGTTTAATAGTCTATATTCTTCATTTATTAAATAATAGGAGCTCCTATTGAAGAACACAGTTAATCCCCTGTTCAGTATTTAAGGGAAATATTATAGACTTTAACAAACATACTTAATACAATGTACATAGGATAGGGAATTCTAACAGATATTACCTCATTTGAAAGTAATTTTTAACAATTAGCTTAGAAAAGTATTTTGTAATTTTTGTTAGACTCACGCAAACTACACTTTTCTTGTAATCAATTAAAAGTGGCAGTGTAACATACAACACTAATTAGGAAGTGATTCCTGAAGTTCACGTACAATTTGTTCCTTATAGTGATTTGTGGGAGCTTATAGACTCTTACTGAGATGCTGGCAACATCCACCAAACATCTCAGACACATTGTCTTTCTGAACCTGAACTTTTTTAAAGGTGCTTAAACATGTTGTCTGCTTTAGTTTCCTGTCTATCTTCATCATAAGCCAGCACCTGTTTCCAATAAATTATACACAGTGCTGTATCAGCAACACCTTGGCAACAGCTGCCACCCCTAAAAGCAGAATGCCCTTGAGGACAATACACCTGTGAACACATACAGTGTTTATTTAGCTGAAAGCCAAAACTTTAAGTTACATAAAGCAATTATCTAAAGCCTAATGTATGCCATTATTAACACAAAATAACCTTGTTCTTAAAAACCAATAAAACTCTATTTAAAGGATTTTTTCCAAATCCCAGTGAAACATGTACTAGCACTGCTGATCTGCTATTAGCCTAGGACTTAAAAGTCTAATGGTGGGAAGGGGTGGGAGGTTGTGTGTGTAGAGTTACAAAGTAATATTCATGGCATAGATTTGGATTTCATTTTACGGAGAGAGATGGGAGACAAAGCCAAGTATTTCTGGAGACATTGTTGAACACTCATTATTTTAGTTCTGTATCAAGAAGTAGCATTTTGTTGTTGAAGAATATAAGTATCATGTTAAAACGGAGTTTGATGTTTCCATTTGCATTAGGCAGTAAAAGCTATTATAGCAAAAAAAAAAAAAAGCTTTCATTGCTAATACAAGTAATCTTTCACCTCTAACAGCATTATCCTTTAATGTAACAGAGAACCTCATCTTAACAGCAGTAAGTGGTGTTTGGCTGTTTGTAGCAGATCACAGGATAATGCAACTGAAAAGCATTATAATTAAAAAAAACAAAAGTATGAAATAAGCTCTCAAGATATGATAGAGCAAGGAGAAACTTGAGGAACTCCATAATTTATTTTAAATAAACTGTAATACTATATACTTTCAGCCAAATTTTTTTTATAAAAAATGTTTTTTATAATACTTGGCACATGTACCTTACTAGTACTTTGTACTTAATGTCTCCAAAGTTAACATTAAATATCAAAAGTTATATATGTTCTGTATTAAAATGTTGTAAAACACTAACGTTATTTTGCTCACAGTTTACAGTGCTTTAATCCCTGGCTGATGCTTCCTGATGTCATTTACCGAATGAGCCCATATGCTCTTAGGTGACAATGTGTCTTAACACTTCCGTTTGGCCAGAACCAAAAGTCGGAAGGACCTGCTAATGAGCATTGCTGCTTCAAAATTTCTAAAATATCACTCTTATCTATCCTCATCATATAGAGCAAAAAACAAGTGGGAATATACATACAGTATCAATGCCAACATATAATTATTCTTGCATGATAATTTTAGAACTAGATTCAGTGGGCTTTGTTATGCTTTATGAAGTGCAGTATAAAATTCTGAGAGAATCACATTAGTGTGGTCTCACAATGCATGCCTTGTCTTTCAAGAACGAGTCCCAATGTCACGAATAAATGTAATACTTTATTTCATATTTTATCAGCTAGTTGTAACTTTATTATCCTCTAAATGTTTTCAGTTGACACTTTTTAAACTGCATGCCATTTTCACCACATAACTGAGCAAGGTATATTTCAGAGATTCCAACCTAAAACATATGAAATGATGCCAATGATTGATTCAGTTGCTGAAATTCCAAATGACTGTACTTGTCAGACTGATTGTCCATGGTAATAACATGGAAATCTACATTTTTGCCAGCTTCCCTTAAGTAGAATGATTAGGAAAATGTATTTTATTCCTTTAATGAGCCTTAGAGTATGATAATTTGATGTTCTCCATATACAGACAGGCTTCCTTCTTTGATTTCAGTCCTTGATTAGAAACCTCTCATATGATTGAATGAAACTGCTAAAAGCACCTAGCTAAGATTCCAAACAAGAGGAAAATTCAGCTATGGCTGCAGAATAAAAACTATTTATTTTCCCCTGGATTGTTCAGCTTTTTTTAAAGGTCAACAAATTTAGAAACATACTTTCCTAATGGGAATGCTTTGTATGGGAAATAAGTCACAAGCACAAGTTTGTGTAGATATGGTTTCTAGTTTTTAGATAAATGGGGTACAGAGAGCTGAAAATGTCTCAAAAGCATTTAAAAATCTATTGGTTTCCTTGAATATTTCCCATTGGTAATCACAGAAAGCCAAGTTGAGATTTTGAGTGATTAATGAAATGGGACCTACATTTGTGGTTGTTTGATATTTACTGTGATAATGAGTCCATCTGTTAATTTCTTTCCTGTTTATTTTCCCATGTAATATTAAACCAGGATGTTAAGTTGTCAAATATGAAATGTGCAAAAGAAAAATTGTTGCTATATTGGCAACTCTCGCTTTCTGTACTCCCCAATCAGAAAGAAATTCTGGAGTATCAGTATAACATGCACTGAAATCAGGTTAGTGCTGGAACAAATAATGAGACATGTACCAAAATAAGAGGGCATGCCTCTCTGCTTCTAAGGGTCTGACACTATGCTCCTTATGCGGGCTAAACTCCTATTGACTTCAATGCAGAATCCACAGGAGTTTGGCCTGCCTAGGGACTGCAGACTGGAAGTGGGATCAGACATAGGGAAAATGACTTGCATATGAGAGAGGGCAAACTAAAAGTGATGACTCAAAGAGAACCAGAAGGACAAACTATGCAGAGCATGTTAACTTTGCAGTAGACTCCAGGCTGCAATACAGTTTCCTGTCTATGGATTAGATCCCATTGCTGAGACACCTGAAGCTTAATGTATGCATAAGCCAAATACAGACCTTGCTCCAAGCCTCCAATCACATTACAGCCACAGAAACAAATTTCACAAGATATCCACTGTGTTGCTTCAGCAAACCACACACAAGAAAATACAGCTTCAAAATGTGATTTGAAAGAACAATAAAAACAAACCAAAACCTGTATTTCAAACTAATCTACAAACTATGATAAATAATTCTCTCTGTGTATCAGTCTTTCTTCTGCAAGGTCATTTCACCTCAGCCAAAATAAGGTACGGAAAGATCCATCAGTAAGAAGGTTTTCTTTATGTAATCAATGCTCTTTTTTTTTGTGATTCTTTGTTATCATAATGAACAGAACAAAATGCAGAGGGTTTCTTTCTTTCTTTCTTTCTTTCTTTCTTTCTTTCTTTCTCTCTTTCTTTCTTTCTTAGATATACAAACAATAAAGGAAAGCAACATGAAAGCTCATGGTATGTAAGACTAATCTTGCTTTTGTACGATTTGGTTTAAACACATTTTAAACTGACATTTCATTGTTTAAAAATGCACACCTGCACATTACTAGTTGTGGTAAGGAAGTTTATTAGCAAAGGAATGTCTGAATGCTTACTGGAAATCCCATATAAATGCAGTAATGTTTTCTGTTAAGATCCCCTTGTGGTACGAAACACTATCACATTGCCCTGCTCTTGGGACAAAAGAGGTAGATGATGTAACAACAGGCAGGAAAGATGAAGGTAAAGAGATTCACAGAGCCTATTGATTGCATCTGTAAATACTGTTTTAAAATAGGGGGGAAAATGAATGTTGTTAGCCATTTTGGCTGTGATTCTGTCACCCCACTAACCTGGAATGATACCTTACTTCAGCCTAGTGAAATCAATGGGACCCCTTTCAGAGTAAAGTATTTCTCAACATGAGTAAAGGTGGTAGAATCAGGGCCTTTATGATCATCTGACAATCTCCCATTTATAAAGCCACATTCTTTTCTCTGACCCCAGTGCAGTCCCATTTAAATTGTGGTATTTAGATAATACAGTGATTGGCACTATCTAGATATACAGACACGTGGACAATGATGTTACGGAGAAGTACGTTTCCCCATACTATCTTATTTGGAATGTGGACTGTAAACCCTTTTTTTCTAATGGACTATAAAAATGTGCTCCAAACACTGTAATAGGCATCTTTAAGAATGGATAATCTGTCATTTATTTAAGACAAATAAAAATAGGAGATATAGCCCTGCTGTCTATGGAAAGATCAGTTTTGCTAAATAACTCTTGCCATATATTGGGTGAGGAACATGTTTTTACTCTTGCTGTAATATTTATCACTAGAACTTTATTTTGGCCATAGGATGTCACTTCTTCCTTCTACTACAATCTCTGGCCTAAATCATTATTCAAGATTGGATGGCTATAGCCAATAATTCCGTAATTTACTCTTAAAGAATTACAGCATATGATTTAATCAATATAAACAATATGCACTTTGCCTGAATAACTACCCTGTTTCTCCTTATGGAGATTTTTACCATTTGAGTGGCTGAGATTGGATATATTTCCATATACTGAAGTGTGACTTTGTGATTTTCATTAAAATCTCATTTCTTTATTTTTTAATTAGTAGAAGGGAGTCAGTCCTTCATCTCTCAAATTATCTACCAGGTACATAATTTTTAATATATATTTTAATATGTATTTCCTGAGTTGGCATATAGCTCCAATAAGCAAATCTAAAAATTGAATTACTTCCAGGGTTCACCCAAGGCACTTTGAAGATGAACTGTTTCTTTCTTGTATGATTCTTTCTTTCAGTTTTGTAAGGGTTTAGATAGAAATCAGAAAGATTATTCTGCAGTCACTGAACATACTGAGATTCTATGGTACCTTACAAAAAGAGACCTAATCCTAATAAACTACATGTACAATACTATGTATTCTGATAATAATCTTTTCTTACATGCACATTATAAATGAGAGATTATAATCACACCTTGGGCAAGCTACAGCAATGTACTACATAGTCTTCCAACTCCTTGTGGGAGTAACTACAATATTACTCATACTAAAAATACCAGGTGTTTTATTTGTTACTTTTATTTGAATATTCATCTTTAAAGAAGACAGGATTTCACATTAATTCTAGATATGTACAGACAGTGTACGTGAGACTATTCATCTGAAATTGTGGTAACTCTCAACAAGCCTCTATCTGCAGGGTATTTCTGTTGCTCAAATGCTTTAAAGGAGATGTTCAGCAGGATGCCAAGTCAATGGTAGAGTCAAACTTGTGAAATCTCTAGATTCCATTAATTTTCAATAAATCAATCAGTTCTTTGATCAAATAAAATGAAAACCAATCTGAACCTGCACCAAAAAATTCCAAAGAATTTTTGTAAGGTTCAAAAAAGTTCAGTTAAATTTATTTTATGTTTAGCTCCTTGCTCTACACTCAGGTTCAGTTAAGGACTATCACATGAAGCTTTTTGTGGTATGACCAGAATAGGAATTACGCAAAATTTCATAAGTGCTATTCAGGTTTTATGAGATTTTTCAAGTCATTGTAGAACAAAGAAGTTTGAATAAACTTTATTAAGCCATCTACAATTAGGGTTGCTTATCTGAACCAAACCAAAGCTTTCAGGTAAATTCTTCTCTAATAAGTATCCCTGTTACTAAATCTAGAATCATTTTCATTTCCAGGAGATGTTTATCCCATCAAATCAATTACAAAGTATGTGCAGATCTGGTCAGATTAGCAGCTGACTTCCAGTCTCGCAAACTCCAGAGCTTCCCTAGGTTCAAAGGCATGGGATACAATGTGGAGTGCCTTGTTGCTGGGGTTGGAATGCACAGGAGAAGATAGAGATAGTGGATATGGGGAGCAGAAAGAATGTGGAAAAGAGAAAAGGAAATCATTTTCAATGAGCCCATCACGGTGGCATCCAATCACCATATATAGAAGTTCAAAACATTAGTTGAATCCAAAAGGAGCTCATTGCATATCTCCTAAGTGATTTTGACACTTTGGTGTTCTTGTTCTGTCACAAAGAAAAATACTTCTAGACTTTCTGAAACTTTTGATATAGGGAAAAGGAAAGAAACACACCTTGGATTGTACTCTGAAGGTTCTAAAACTTGACCTGATCCTGATTTCCACTGGGAAGGATTTCTACATCAAAGGGCATGGAATTAAGAATACCCAGCCCCCCAAAAGTTTTCAGCTTGGGCTCCACCAGCTGCTGCTGCCCTCTTGGTCACTGCTATTACAGTAGCTTGTTAAGTGAGACACAATGTCTAATATAGCTACTTTCTAGCTAAGACTTGGAACTTGTGTAGAAAGTAAACACTTCCTGCTGAATTGTTCTACCCCTAGAACTTTCAGTAGTTCACCTGGTACTAAAAGTAGTTCACCTGGTACTCTTCTCCCTCTGCTCATGCTTCTTGAATACTTGGTTCCTTTCTCCTCTGGCTATACCAGTCAGTTGTCTGATCCTCCTCGCTCTCTCATTCCTGGACATTCCTCTCCAAACAACAGTCCAATACCCATTGTCAGATCCTGGCTCCTCTCATTCCAGAAGCTTCAAGCTTATGTCCCTGAAGGTAATTCTCTCCTCAGGGAGGCATCCAGGCCTTCATCATCTTCTTCACAATGAAAGGGGTGGATGCTTGTGGAAATGAGGAGGAAGAGTCATCAGCAAGTATTTGTCAACTCTATGGATCACCAGTCCCCATTTTGAGGACTACGGCCTAGAGACACTTTGGCCAATGTCAAGACTACAAGAGACAGTATCAGGAGGTAATAAGCTTTACCACAAAGGAGCTATGGTAACAGTTCAAAAAACAAAAGTTGTACAGGAGTCTTGAGATTATTAGCCAAGTCAAATGCCAATAACGTGGCTGGTCAGCTGTGGTGGTACAATTGTTATCTTCCATATGGTGCAAAGGCAAAAATAACACACAATGTGTCTGTATGAGAAGAGTCTTGTTTGTATGGTGAATAGGTGAAGATCAAAGTGCACAAAATCAATCACCTGGCTGTCATCCACATTCAGGATGTCAATATGAGTAAAATAACACTAGGAGCTTTTACTATCTTGAACAAAAACCTAAAAATTACCTATCAATTTATAGTGCGTGTGTGGAGGCTGAAGAGGCCGTCAGCTATCTTCACTGTTGCCTATGATGTAATTGTTTTCGGTGGTCAGAAAAATACGAAACAGAACCATTACATTTTAAAATCAGGCTTGATGTCTCCAACATAGCCTAATACATGATATTGCCCTTTACTGGAACTGTGTATACACTGAAAGTGAATGATGGAACAAAAGAATGGGCTTTATGCCATTGCATTAGATAAAAGGGACATTGGTGGATATTTGCCATGGAAACACTTGACTTTTAAGCACTTGATCTAATGTCTGTGTAGTCATGGGAATAGAACTAGGGAACTCAAGAAACCTCAAGTAGATCACTCCTATTACATAAACAATGTAATCTGAAACAGAATCTGTCAATGAACAGTTGCTAACGGTGTTGGTGGAAGAAGCAAAGATTTCCAGAGATCCACACTAAGATAAATGTGTGCCTTTTTCTTCAACATATGCTCTTTAATATCAACAAGACGGATAGTCTGGAGTTTGCAATTACTCGAAATAACCCAACAGCCAAATTGTGTGCTGTTGTTAGTAATAAGAAAACTTTACTTCCTGCATCTTCAGGATAACATGGGGAACATTTTAGAAATAACCAGATACCAAGCTCTTGCATCAGATGAGTTTTTAGCTAGGTTCATCATTGCAAAGCCATGCCATATATAGTTATGGACAAGATGATCAACTCATTTAACATGATTTTTTTAAACCAAAAATGTGAGAAGTCTCATTTAGTTTCTTCCATATTAGCATACTACCATTTATCTTTTAAGTTTCCTTTGCAAACATTGTCATCTAAACCAATCAATGTGCCTCCACAGAGGAAACTCTGTTTCAAATCCTTCCTTAGCCCAGAGCAGCTAACTTTGTTTTTATCAGTCATCTGCAGACACCTCACATTAAACAATTTATGAATTTTTAGCTAACTTCCTAAAGGGGATTTTTCCAGTACTTAATAGAAACCACCATGCCATTTGAATCATCACAGACAACTAACATATTGGCTTTAACAAGCCCAAGACAGAACAACTGTGAGTCAGCCATCTAGAGTTATTATTCTCACTGAGAGACACTGGAGAGGAATTCAGAGTTATTATACAATTAGCCAACATAAATAAACACATGATTTATGAAATACCTGAGTTACTGTATATATTAGTATAGTGAAGCAGTGTGGTGGTGAAGAAAGGGACAGAAAATTTAAAATAATCTCTGAACGCATAACTTTAGAAGGTAGTATTCCAGATACCAGTGTAATAGCGACCAACAGTGCTCTTCCCATGCTGCAAAGAGTTAGTTGTTGCAAGTCTTCTTCTCTGGCCCTACTGGCACCTGGAACAACTTTTCTGTATCACCCTGCCTAACTGACCTGCTGCCTTGCTTCAAATCTTATCTAAAGCCATGTTTTCTTTCTTTCCTATGCCTCTTAATTGCCATTATTTTCTGTAGCAAGTTAAAGAACAGTTAAAGTTGCAAATAAGCTTCTATTATTGCCATATTTTGCCCCTGATACTCCACTAAAATTGAGACACAGTCAGAACAGCTTCTCCAAAATTCTCTCTCCAGAGATCTCCTTTTGCTGTCATTGCCTGCTACAGATATCCCAAGCAGAAGAGGAAGCTACAAACTTCATCTGAGCTACAAACTTCAGAAGGTGAGAAGCTGGAAGGAGGAAATTGCTCTCCAAAAGCTTAAGAACATAGAGAAAAATAGAGGAGAAGGTTCTAATCCCACTCCCACAGCATCAGCTAGCTTAAACACCCTCTGTCCCAAATCCCCTCTATCAACCCCAGTCTGATCCACTAAAATCTTCCCATATGCAAAAACTGCATGCTCAAAATCTTAGCACTTTAAATATTGTTTATCGCTGAAAAGTGACTTCATCTGGATTCCATGTCCACTGTCTTCTCTATCAAGTGTTATGATTTTGTTTTATATAAACCATTTGCTTCCAGTATGCTTTCTTAAGATCAACTGAATCTCTGTTCTTTCATAATAAACTTATTCTTGTTTTCACTATAAATATATGTAAGTGCTGTGTGGTAAGCAGAGTAGTGATCCTGAGTTGAATCCAGTAAGCTGGCCTTTGCAAGTAGAGAATCTGAGCATTTTGGGGGTGTTTAGTGGAGGGACACTCCACAGAAATGCTCAGAGGACTCGGGGGTTAGTGTGTGCCTATTGCTAACTTATACAGAGAATGCAAGGCATGAGGAGTCCTGAAAGATAGTGCTTGTGTTGCCAGAGGCTGGTGCATGCAGGGAACTGATCCACATCAGGCACAAACAAGACTTCCTCATAGTAAGGTCAGGTGGTAGCAAGATGCCTCACAACCCTGGGTGCTCCTAGGAACCATTACAGAGATGCTAACAAGAGAGGTGTGTCCTAAGCCTAAACCTTTTCCCGTCACAAAATTTGGCACGTAAGTCCAGGCTGCAGGGAGGTGTCTACCAATGCTTGTGATCCACAGCCAGGAATGCCCACTTCTGGAATCAAGCAGCTTAGATACCTAACTCATTTCTGATGGAAATGAGGAAGGCAGGTTAACTCCACACAAAATGGCTGTGGGTGGGAGGAGGCCTTTGTTATAACCTTCAGCACAATGAATAGGGCACTTATTAGGGAGATCATGATTCAATTCACCCCTTCTGTCTGATCAGAGGGGATTCAAACGGGGTTCCACACCACTAAGATGAGTGTACTAACTACTGGAGTGTGGGTCTCTCAATCTCTTAAAGGTGTTTCACGTTAATTAAATGGTTACTGGGCTAGTGAAAGACTCTATAGCCCAGTGGTTAAGGCACTCATCTGAGTGGTAGGAAACCTCTATTTAAATCCCTTTTTCTCATAAGGCAGAGGGGGAAATTGAACTGGGGTCTCTCCCATCCCAGGTAAATAATCTAACCACTGGCCATTTTGTGAGGAGCTAGGCGGTCTTTGAGCCCATCTACCTGATCCAGACCCACAACCAAGAAAGGGGCTTCTCTCTATCTTCCACCAGGGAATTGCACCAGGGATTAGGCCTGAGGTAGGTGTCTGGACACCTAGCGGGAGGCGGCAGTGTGAATGCTCAAAGGCAGAAACTTTTACTGCAAAAACTTAGGTACTGAATGAGTTTAAGTGCCTATAGCATTAGGCAGCAGCCAAGTGAGAGTTTTGTGGATTACAGCGGTGCCTAAAACTGTGATACATGTTGCTTCTACACTAAGCTAGTGGTGTGATTCCCAGCTTGCATACACATACTCACACTAGCTTGATGAGAGACAGCGTGAATATGAGTAGTAATGTGGCTGTAGCAGTGACAAGATATGTACCTAGGGGGTTCAGGTGAGTTGAATTTGGTATGGCTAAGCCATTCTTCCACTGCTGCTCTGCATGCTCTGGCAGCTACACTCACTACAATTTATACTAACTTGAGTATGCACATATGAGCTGGGAATCACAACCCTAGTTTATAGTGTAAATGTAACCTGAGGTGCCTAACCTGGGTTTTTGGCACCAAAGTCCCTTTGTTGTTCTGCATCTAAATGTAAAGCTGAGACAGGTTCTTCCCATTTGATGCATCATCACCAATAACAGAGGATCTGAAGGCTAAATGAGGTCCTCAGTAACATTTGTGCAACACTCCCACTGTCTTCAGACTATGCCCTCATTGACAACTGTGCACAATCTATGAGTTTTCACACATGTAATTGAAGGTAGGGTGCAGGCTGACAGTAGGAGGACTACTCAAATGCACTGAATTGTCACTCTATGTATGGGGAAAGGAAAAAAATCATGAAAGTCTCAGTTATGGGATTATTCACGTTTAATGTTGGGCTTGAGTACCTGGCTAAACTGGGAATTGGGACCTGTATGATACCTTTGTATTGTGTATGTGGATTGCGTTCTGCATACATTGCTATATTCAGAAACTCAGATGTGTACAATTTGGCATGAGCAATCAGGCTTTCATGCATTATTTACCTGTTTTGAATGCAAAAGGCTCTCTGTCTCTGTCTCCAGGCTGTGGTGGCGACTGTGATAATATAAGAAGTGGTGACAGCAGCAAAAGGGGGAAGCCTGTTGGATGCTGCAGGAGATTCAAGCTCCCCTTGTGTCTGTAGTGTTGTTCTCTGACCTCCTATAGATTTTCTTACTGTGCTTGCCGGGAGCACTGCTGATGAAGAATCCCTGCAAGACTCCTCTGCTGAAGCGTCTCCTACTCCTGAGCTTGTGTCCTTTGCTCCTGGGGCATGCCACAGGCTGCAGTGACTGTAGAACTCTCTAACATGTGCTCCACCTGCCCCGTGTAGACATGCTGGCAGACTCTAAAAGTTTCCTAGAGTGAGTTAACATAGTCGGCTTTGAAAAGGGACTCTGTCAATGCAAACTAGATACCTTTTAGAGTATGCCAGCACTGTTTACGTGGGATATTTAGAGTGTAACGCTTTTAGAGTGCTCTCCAGTCTGTGACTGGTACAGTGAATCCACCGTACCCCAACCCCACTGCCATAACCACAGTGCACACCTGAGTCAGACCTTGTAAATCACTACTGAGAATGTGCTACATGGGTGGTGGAGAAGAGTGCCCCACAACCTCTATAGGTTTGGTGTGTTCACATCAGACTTGTGAGTGACATACACGCATCAATTAATCTCACACACACACACACACACACACACACACACACTTTGGTGTGGCAGTGCCCCAATGCCCTCTATACAAAGCCCATGACAGCTCAAGGCACAGGTGAAACCTGTATCCCTTTCATTGTGATTTTTTTCTTTGCTCTCCATGTCTTGTGTTTCTCTTTTGTTTCCTTTCTGTTATTTTCCCCCAGTTTTCACTCCTGAACTGGTTTTAATGTGGGCTTTCTTTGAAAAACACACATACAAATACAAACGTACACCCACACACAAGCTTGCCCTCCCAGTAGGTTTTTCTAAGCTCTCACAGCTCTAGTAAAAATACTATATATGTGGGTATTGCAAACCAACGTTATTTTTGCTGTAAAAACACCATGTGCATGTTCTTACACATGAGTCCCCTGTACAGGATCTTTCACACATACAGAAACAGCTGACATTTCATCACTTTCATGCAGAGAAAAATAAAAGAATAGTGGCAGAGAATTGTTTCATGCTCCACCAACCCAGCTATCTACTTCTCTGGTTACACTTGCTGCTTCCACCAACATCAGTGCTGCTGCTGCTGTTATTACTTGCAAAACTCGTTGTATTATATATCGTCTGCTTCAATGGATGTTACTGCAGAGTTTTTAATTATTCCTTACAGCAGTGTGCCTTGTCAGCTGTCACAAACTCCTTGCAAAATAAGAAGAAACCCAGTTTCCCAGACCATTTTCCTGCTGAATAAAGTGCAAATACAAACCTAATGCATTCCTTGCAAGTATGTGAAAACATTTAAGCAGTGTTCTGAAATAGAGCAGAGCCTATGTTCAAAAGCCCTTGGATGAAACAGGCAAAACATGAAGTGCAATATGACTGGGGGGGGGCACCTATCAGCAGTAGTGAAATAGAAGATAAGAAAACAGTACAAGAAGCTGAGCAACTAAAAAAAATGTAATCTGCAGTAACTGGAGATTTGTGGTATAGTCCTTATAGCACACATAGCGACTCTTTATAATGTTTATCTCATATAATACAAGTGCTCAGTTTCTCTTCTTTGGCCAACCATTAATGGAAAAAAGGAAAATTAAGCAGCAGGGAGAAGAGCAGGAGGGCTTTGTATAGTGTTAGGGATAATCTGTCCATTTAAAGTTTATGATTCTGTTTGATATTGGGGAGTCTGTACATGTATCGGTATCAGACTGCAACCTCTATTTTGAGTGGAAGGCTGGTCTTTGCCTTCCTGCTGTTCTTTTACTTCCATATCTTGGACTAACATTCCAAGGGTGGTGGCACAGAACTAACAATGGAGGGTTACTAGACTTGATGGGTTTCAGAGTAGCAGCCATGTTAGTCTGTATTCGCAAAAAAGAAAAGGAGTACTTGTGGCACCTTAGAGACTAACAAATTTATTTGAGCATAAGCTTTCGTGAGCTACAGCTCACTTCATAGGATGCATTCGGTGGAAAATACAGTGGGGAGATTTATATACACACACAGAGAATCACATAATGACATCACGTAATGTGGACCCCACGGTAAGTAGATCTAAGTACGTCCACTTCAGCTATGTTGTTCATGTAGCTGAAGTTGCGTAACTTAGATCGATCTCCCCGCGTAGTGTAGACAAGGTCTGAGGCTGGTGATTGGTTCCACCAGCCTATACATTTCCTTGGGCGTTTGGCCTTGTGCCCTTACAAATACTGAGGTGGAGTTTTAAAGTTTTGACCCACATGCTGTGAGCATCCTCCATCTACAATATTTTCAATGTTAGAGCAATTTTAAGAGATGAATTTATTTTTTGTAAGAAAACAATGTTTCAGTTGGATTATGTTTCAGGAACTAGTAAGAAACATCTGGGGCCAGAGTCTGGAGGATGTTGCTCTGCTTTGCACTCACCTCCAAGGTAAATCTGTTTTTTACCAGAATGCCCGGTCGAAAAGGGACCCCTGGTCTGGTCAGCAGCACAACGGGACTAAGGCAAGCTCCCTGCCTGCCCTGGCTCCGCACAACTCCTGGAAGTGGCCGGCACATCCTGAAGCTCCTAGGTGCAGGGGTGGCCCCAGGGACTCAGCGTGCTTCCCCTGCCTCGAGTACTGGCTCTGCAGCTCCCATTGGCCGGGAACCTCAGCCAATGGAAGCTGTGGGGGCGGTACCTGTGGACATGGTCACCATGTAGAGCCCCTGGCCCCTCCACCTAGGAGCAGGACATGCCGGCCACTTCGGAAGATGCTTGACATAAGTGCAGCCCGGGCAGAACCCACACCTCTCGCCCTCCTGTACCCCAACCCTCTGCCCCAGCCCTGAGCCTCTTCCCACACTCCAAACCCCTTGGCCCCCACCCAGAGCCCCCTCCTGAACCTCATCCCAGGCCCTACCCCAGAGTCCACACCCCCACCCGGAGCCTTGACCCTCTCCTTCATCCCAACTCCCTCCCCCCACCCTGATGAAAGTGAGTGTCGGGGGGAAGAGTGAGTGAGTGGGATGGAGTGAGCAGGTGACAAGGCCTCAGGGAAGGGGCGGGACAGGAGCGAGGCCAGGGTTTTCATAGATTCATAGATACTAAGGTCAGAAGGGACCAGTCTGATCATCTAGTCTGTCCTCCTGCACAATGCAGGCCACAGAATCTCACCCGCCCATTCCTACGAAAAACCTCACCTATGTCTGAGCTATTGAAGTCGTCAAATCATGGTTTAAAGACTTCAAGGAGCAGAGAATCCTCCCTCAAGTGACCCGTGTGATTAGAAAGTTAGCTACCCTATATGGAAACACAGAATAACATGGGTTGTTAAGCGATCCCTGCTTCCAGCATATAGGGGAAGTGTTGCTGGAGGAAAGGAGGTATGGCTGGAATATTCTTTGCTGCTCTGATCCTTGGTAGCAATTTTGGCCCCTGTGACCATTGTAGCCTGGTATAAGTTATAGCAGCCCTCGGGCTTTAGAGCACTGTTTCCCATACACATCTGACCTGTGCTCTGTACTCTTTGACCAAACCCAAGAGCTTAGCCCATGATCATAATATGGGATGTGGCTGTACTCTAGATAACTTACACATTATCTGTTTCCTGCTGTTGACTTACTTTAATAATTGAGAGCCAAACTCTGAGCTTGGAAGCCTGTAGTAAATCTGAAGAAACATTTTCTGTTCAATGAAGTTTCGCAGGATTTATATTGGTGAAAATGAGGTTAGTTTGGTCTTGTGTGCTGAAACAATAGTCATTAATATCTCTGAAACATACAATATATGTTCTTCCTATTTCAATAGCTAGTGCCTAACAGCTTGTCCCTACTTTTATTGATATCTGTGCATTTGTAGATTTAGCCCTGAAGAATTCTGGAGCTAAACTGCTCAAATACAGGCCCAACTGCTCAAACTGGCTATTTAAACTGTATGATGATACGTATTTGTGCATGCTCACATCTATTCACACGTGCAAAAGCAGGATTTGGACACACAGTTTAGCAGACTCATCTGAAAAAGTCGTGTTGAAGCTGTAGCATTTAAAAGATTTGGATCTGCACCATTAGCCAGTTGACTGAAGTATTAACACCGTAAAATTGCAAAAAGGTGTTCAGAAAGGCTGAGTTCCTGTCATCATTGGTAATGTAGTATTTGTGCTACATTTCTGACTTATGCTGTCGTGTCTGGCTATTATGGAACTGACCATAAAAGGGCATGATTTCCTAATGTCATTATATAACTCCAAATACTATTTGTATTTTTCCTTAATAAACACTGAGTATTCAGTATACCTCTGTGCAGGTAACCCGTTTGGCATCATACATGCTGATTGATAGGCTTAATTTACAGCAATAATTCGATGGTAATACAGCCCCCTAGGAAAAAAGTTCTTTCCTATTGAGATAAAGCAGCAGCTCCATTAGCTCAAGCCAACAGTGACTTATTTTATTTTTTTATTGTTACCCACAATTGCTTTGACCAAGATTTTTCTTAACATCTATGCATCTGAAAAAGGCTAAAATATCTGAAGAGAACTATTAATGTTAAGCTAAAGCATGAATATCTTTTTTATGTTTGGCTCTGGGGGGAGGGGAGGGATTACCATATTTTGATATAAACATCTGTTTTATGTTTTTCTAAATGTGCGCTTAGTATGAACATTAACTCCTGAATTGTCAGTGTGTTGTGTAGGGTTTTAGCCATTTATGAAGTCCGGTTTGTTAAAGATGGGTCCAGCACTGCTACAGAAGCAGTCAGCTCGGCCTTCTGGAAACATCTAGTCCACACTGGACCTGCTTAAAGGCTTAGGGCTGGTCTATACTGAAAAGGTACATTGACATAGCTATGTCTCTCAGGGATGTGAAAAATCCACACCCCAGTGAACACTCTGCTAGGTTGATGAATGAATTCTTCTGTCAGCCTAGCTACTGCCTCTCAGCGAGGTGGATTACCTACAGCAATGGGAGAACCCCTCCCACTGCTGTAATAAGTATCGATACTGAAACTCTATTGCGGCCTAGCTGCAGCGTGACAGTGTTTTAAGTCACTACCATGCAATTATCCTTTGCTTAGGCATTGTTATACCAGTAACTTGATACCTATTGTCCCATTATTGTGCATCCTAATGGTAGTCATATTTGAATCCCAGTTGTTCTTTCTAGAAATGTGTTTAGTTACTAACAATCTTGTTTAGCAATGTTAAAAATACTGCAAAGTACAGTACTCTCCTCAGTGAGGCCAAATTCCTATTGATTTCAATGACCATTTCACCTCATTAAAGAATTTCAAGATCTGGCCCTAATATTTTTCAGCTCCCACAATGAAAGCAATTTTGTGTCCTGTTAATGAACTGTATATGAGCTATAGGCAGTGACAGGTGGAAAATCTCCAAAAGTTGGGAAATTCAATTCAGTTCAGACAAGCACCTAAAATGTCAAATACTTTTCTGACTTATCCATACTCTCTGAGCCAACAGAACTGGGCTTTCTAGTACTTTCTGCTTCCGGCTGGGTCAGGACTACTACAAGAATGACACCTCATGCGAGAATTTGGCACTTCTTTCAGTTTCAGGAGAAAGACAAAAGCACATTTTTAAATTTTTTGGTTTACAAATTAAGAAAGATGTGATTTGAAATGTTTTAAACTGCCCAAATTGTTTGATTCCTGGATTACATGAAATTCTGAGTCAAATGCTATTTATCTGTTGACAAATACATGATTTTGGGTAATTAGCATGCCCTCCAACTATGGATATGGTGAGTATTTTGATACTCCTCAAATCCATCCTTTACATGAGGTGAAACCATTGCTTCCCTCACCACTGTGGTAAACATTTGTATTGAGAAGCACTTAAAAAAAAGTTCCAGCAGTTCTGCCTTTCAAGAATGTTGTCCCCCACAAAAGATGCTTAAATTCCATGGCTGATGAGTAGCTGGCCTTTCATTACCTGTGCATAGTTGACAAATGCAGCATGTATTCCATTGTATTTCTAAAAAGAAAAGGAGTACCGGTGGCACCTTAGAGACTAACAAATTTATTAGAGCATAAGCTTTCGTGAGCTACAGCTCACTTCATCGGATGCATCCGATGAAGTGAGCTGTAGCTCACGAAAGCTTATGTTCTAATAAATTTGTTAGTCTCTAAGGTGCCACCGGTACTCCTTTTCTTTTTGCGAATACAGACTAACACGGCTGCTACTCTGAAACCTGTCATTGTATTTCTGAGGCTGTCAGTGACATCCAGTGGCCAACTAGATTAAACCTAGATATAATCCATATGCTTCATTTCCATTCCATTGGTGCTTGTTTTAATTAATTAAACTTGTAGCGTTAATTGTGCGATTGGGTTTTTTAGTCTAATCTCTACTCAGGACTTCAGTGAGAATGTTACCTGAGTAAGGATTGCTGGTTTTCACTTTCTTACTATTGACTCTCCTTTAAAATTTTCAAAGTCAAAACATTCCACAGGAGGCAGAATTATGACGTTTCTGTTCTGTCATTTTTTTATTACAAGAGCATGGCAAAATTGAAAATGGGTTTCAGAGTAGCAGTCGTGTTAGTCTGTATTCGCAAAAAAGAAAAGGAGTACTTGTGGCACCTTAGAGACTAACAAATTTATTTGAGCATAAGCATGAAGTGAGCTGTAGTTCATGAAAGCTTATGCTCAAATAAATTTTAGTCTCTAAGGTGCCACAAGTACCTTGGGGGTTGGACTAGATGACCTTCTGGGGTCCCTTCCAACCCTGATATTCTATGATTCTATGAAGTACTCCTTTTTCTTTTTTTGCAAAATTGAAAATATACCCTTTTGCCTTTGTTGCTGTTGTTGTGAAGCTTTAACTAGAGTTGTCAGCCTGAGGTCAAACAGACATGAATATATTGCACAGTTAAAAAATCTCAACGTTATATCCTATTTCTTGGTGTTTTAATCATACAATTTCATTTGTATTGAATGAATAATTTTGAAAATAGTTTATACGTTAGCAGTTTGTAAACAAATTAACAGCTAACAGAAAAAGCAAGTAGAACATATAAACATTTGCTATAAATGGCAATTTTGGTGAAAGAATAAACAAGAAAGGGAGGAACATCCTTCCTGCCGTACCAGCTGATAAGTATGACACCTATATGGCCATGGAATAATTATGACTTCATTGACTACTTGTTTTGTGGGTGAACAGGGCCTTTGATTGGGACCTCCAAGTGCTACCACAACACAAATAATATATAATAATAATAATTCTATTGTGGTATTTCTTGTCTTATGATTTCTCATAATCTTAGCTGATAGGTGGTTCAGGTGTTATGAAAATTTACTAATGATTATACGCATAGTTTTCAAAAATCAAACACACTTTCATCTAAGGAATAAATACAATACACTTTAAAAAGGCAATTTATGCCAACTGCTACCATTGTCATATTTGTGATTTATTTTTTCCCATTATCCTTTTCCATAGCTGGCACAAACTAAAGAAAAACTTAGAGGGCTGCTCTTGAAATATAGTTGTGGTCATCAGAAATGAGAACAAAAAATAATAAACTCCAGAACTTGAATTTAGAATAATGTGTTTCATCAACAGGATATATTGCATGAATTCATGCAGGAATTATATTCCATAAGCATGAAATAGCAACAAATGTGGATTAAATGTCTGTTTTTTGTTAGGCAAACAGATAATGAATTACCAGTATTTTAATGATGATAGCATATAAGGTCACATTCTGCTATCATTTATATCCGTGTAAAAGCTGGAATAACACCAGTTAAGTTAATAAAGTTACTCCATATTTACATTAATGTAACTGAGAGCAGAAACTGACTCCGTTTCTATGTGCCATACTTTTTCTTTAAAAACATAAATAGTATGAGTTTTTATTGCTTAGAAGCATGCCTTTGTTTGAGAAGCCAAACCCAAAATTCTGGTTTCATGATTTTACATATTTTGAGTTCACTAACTACCCCTTAAACTCCAAGATAATGTATATTTACTAAATATTCTTGATTCTTGCCAAGGACAGGCTGGCTCAGAGATGCTAGACTACAAGAACAAGCCATGGAAGATATGCCATCTCCTCATTGCTGAGAGATGCACTTCGTCATCTCTCCGTGCAAATAAACATACATGTTCAACCCCACCGGCTCTTTAGTAGCCAGGCAGTCATCTAAAATGGTGGTTCTATGTGCTGATGGGTGCAAGGGAGTGGTGCTGGGATTCAGAGACTGTTTGCTTGGTTTTTTTTTTTTCCCCTGAGAACTTAACTTAGTGGTCCTCGGTAGCACTGGTACATTCTGAGTGGAAGGTGGCCATGAATGTCATAATTCAAATTCCAACCTTGATATTTTGCATCTTTTCAATGCAAGAATAGCTGTTTTCCCCAAATTTCACAGAAAAGAAAAAATGTGAAAGTTGCAAAATTATTCTAAATGAAAGTGAGAAAACAGTTTGTGCATAGTAATTGTCTCTAGTAAGTCCCCTTACAAGACAGCTATCCATTTAGGTACTGGTGACCATACATGCTAGGTATTATTGACAATTAGCAATAAAAAAGTATTCAAATAGATGGAATAGTACCATTTTGCTAGATTGTGCTGTTTCCTGTTTATTCCTTATAGGTATTTTTATGGTACTCATCATGGTAGTTTGTCTGTTTTTCTATGGTACAGAAAACTGAAGTCCAGTGTTGAAAACACCAAGAAATTAAAATAACAGCGTAGTAACTTTATTGTGGGAGTATTCCTAGAACATTTACAAGAGAATTGGCCTAAGTGAGCCAAACATCACATTTTAATTGGATCTTTGAACCTTCAAGCTCTTAAAATCACCATAGGGTCCATTTTCAAAACATTGCATAGAGCTTCAGACATGTGACTCCTGTTGCTTTTAATGAGTGTCATAGCTAAAATCCCACCCAAAGCTTTGACAGTATAGGCCAGTGATTTTGAGTGGGAGCTTCTACTTCAAGGAGTCCATAGGAAGAAGTAGCAGATGGTATGTCATAAATTAAGCAGCATAGTTACTGGCAGGTAAAAGATCTGTTCTTTGTAACTAAAGGATCTACAAGTGCTGGCTGTTGTACATGTTTGTGAAACTTAAACAAATAAAATGGGGAAATACATATGTAGGGAACCAAGATTTTGAAATATGCAGAATCTGAGTTTGGATCATGGAAGCAGAAAAGCCAGGGGCAGCACAAGCTCTCCTTACCCGATCACTCTTGTTACAGTGTGTATGATAACACCCGTTGTTTCATGTTCTCTGTGTATGTAAAATCTTCCCACTGTATTTTCCCCAGCATACATCCGCTGAAGTGAGCTGTAGCTCACGAAAGTTTATGCGCAAATAAATTTGTTAGTCTCTGAGGTGCCATAAGTACTCCTTTTCTCTGTGTATGGAGTTAATCCAGATTAAGAGTTTCCCCACAGAATTATTCAGGAATAGCTATTGTGCTTTAAATTCATACTTTACCTTAATCAGAATTAGTAGAGGCAAGCCCTCAGGTGTTGAAAGTGTAGTATTCTAAGCTGCACTGTGGGATTTTCACTGTGCTGTAGTAACTCTACAGGAGATGTTACTGGAGGGCAAACTCGTGCGCTGCAGATTCACGCGCTAGCTTGCTGCTCAGTGACTTGCTGTGTAGACAAGCCCTCAAACTGCCACTTGCCCATACACGGCTGAAGAGCATTCTAGCAGGAGAGAGAATTCTCCCACGTGGAAAATGGGACAAACATTTAAAATATGGCTCCTTCCTTTTACCTCCAAAATCCCTAGGAGGCTTCTGCCTCAGGCTTCCCATTTTCCCCTGAAGCCAATCAAGGAGTGTGGAGGCCCGTTTTCAGATCCTTAGAGTGAGTATGGTAGGATTCAAGACCTAGAAGATTGGGACCAAAGATTTCATCTCAGCCCTAGCAATGCCACACTGAAATATGGTACTCCTGGGGCTGACTGCCATTTTCATAGCTGTAACAGAATTCTTGGGAATTCAATCCTTGGTAGCTTATTTGGAAAAAAACATTTTACAAAATGGTCTCCCATTAGGTATTTAAAAACACTTAGTTTTTTTGTACCCTCAGAAATAGCTAAACCTTGAGGTAGTGGAAGCATCCTCCAGTGTATCTTTGGAGGTAAAACCTGGATGAGGGTGGCATTGCAAAGAATACTGATCCCTCCCCTTCATGGTCCTTCCAATATCAAGCATCCACCTACTTGCCTAACTCTTCCCCCAGAATATGCTACCTGGGATATTGAAGTGCAGCTAGTGCTCCAAAAGTACTACTTTGCGTAGGGCCCTGTAGCATCCCTTATGATGAACAAAAGACAGGTTTCAGGGGTATGAGCACTTTACTGAGGTTGCTGAGCACACCTAGATACTAGCTCTCTCTAGCTCGCAGATTTGGGACGTAGCACCCTGTCACCACTTAGAGTCTTCCTAAATCTTGGTCTGCATTAAAGCAACTTTAGAATGTCTTGTTGACTACACTACAGCCCCACAAAATGAGATCCAGCTCAGTGTTCTGGGCCAAGGTGCTCGAAGCACCACAGGCCTGGCCGGAGTACTCTGAGAAAAACGAGGCTTACACACAGCTGTGAGTTATTGGCTTTACTGAAGGTTAGTGACCCACCCGCAATGGGGACTCCAAGCATTGCAGTCACGAAGGCGGGGAACCTAGCACACCGGAGCTCTGCCTGGGACGGAGTCCGATGGAGGGGCAGACAGTCAGCGTTAATAAGCACTACACAAAAACAGTTCATGAATATAGAATTAGTTACTTCCCAAAGGGAGGCTTTCCGCTACCTAGCAAAGGGTCATGCAAAGCAGCTGTGTCCTTCAAGAACTATCTGTATCCTGCAATAACAAAGCAGCTGTGCCCTTCAAGAACTATCTCTATCCCACAATAACGAAGCAGCTATCTATGTCCCACAGTAACCTCTCGGCTCCAGAAAGCAGAAGTTCCCTGGCTAGGCTGTAACAAAGTCTTCCACAGTCCCTTACACTCAGTTTATATAACCTTCCTTGTGTAGAAAGGTGATGACTGGAAGCCAAATCTATTGCACACCAAGATGTAAAAGTTAAAATACCCATTATATACTTGAACCTGTGGATTGCAAACTAATGATGTACATTTGATATGTTGTCTATCCTGCAACATTTGGGACAGGAATTTTGAATGTCATTTACATTGCCAAAGCTTAGACTGAAAAGAATATACAAAAGTGAAAATGCTTTGATCTTTAAAAGAGTCTCAACACATGTTTATAATCCCCTAGATAGCTTACCAGTTTTACTAATGTTGAACTTTCCTCATCAGTCCTAGGAAATTTATTTTAGCCTACACGTTGCCCTAATTTTCATCCTGTATCATGCCATAGATTTTTTTAGTGCAGTGGTATGTCATTGCTCTGTTTAGCATGTTTGCTTTTTAGATATAGATAATGGCTTGCTTCTATGCAGTATTATGGGTAATAATAAGTAAAAATACCAAAATACATAACATGCATGAGAACCTAGTGAAATTAATAGTTTAGAGGCACAGAACTTCTCAAAATTATATTTATCTACTTATGTGGTGTGCACCTGCAATAAGTGGCTAGTACATTTGGCTGCAGCATGAGACTATAAAGATATAGTTACATTTGTGTTTTTCACATGCGAGTTTCTTTGATTTTTTGATTTTGATCCTCCCAAACACAATCCTCCCAAATCCTCTTTAAACAACTGTAGCATAGGCATAGAAATGCTCCACCAAATTATATGTAAACTCTTATTTTCAAATGTGCAAATATGCATGCAGGAACAAAACCACAATGACAGGTTGTGCCCCTACATAGAAAAGATGGTGTACTGGAGAAGACCCATTGAGATGTTCCCTGTGCACTGTTCTGTTAAAGGATGGGGGCAGGGTTTTCCCCCTTTTTCTTCCCTGGCTACCCTAGAGACCCCCTTAAGGGTGTTTCTTAACATCAAAGGAATTCCATAATAAAGTTAATTATCTTCACTAATCTGATGGGGACAGGGGTACATAATCTGCATGCTCACCTAATCCTTCCCTAATCCCCAAATCCCAACACCCTTTCTACCCAGAGATTCCAGGGCACACAGCTGTCCTCTGTGGGGTTCAAAAGAAGGGGGGAACGCTCATAGAGGTGGCTATGCCATTCCATTTCGGAAGGGTGGTGGTGATTTATGTTCAGAGGATCCAGTTTGCAAGCAGATCCTTAGGAAATGACCTTTCCTATATTTACAAGGCAACATACTATGTTATTTATTATACTTTGCTCTTATATCAAATATTTTCTCTGAAGAGCTCAGATAATAAATTGTCTTACAACCCTCTTCACCCTCCCCCTCCTCCCAGTGAAGTAGGTACTATCATCCCCATTGTTTCTGATGGGTAGGTGGAAGCAGACATGCTCAAAGTCATACAGCAAGACAGTGGTTAAGAGTGAATTGATCACAGGAATCCTGGCTCCCCAGCCCATGCACTAAGCACTAGAAAATACTTCCTTTCAGAGGAAGTTAGGGCTCTGACAACATTAGAAACCACAAAATATTTGCTTTTATTGTTCATGTTATCCTCTTTAGCCCTCAGTTGATTTAGGCAAATGTATAATCAGACCATAATCTTTATTCTAATTGGTATAGTCAAGGGAGAGGTCAGAGAGAGAGAGAGAGATGGTTTATTCAGATTTAAAATTGTAGAGTGCTTGGATTATCCACAAATACAAAGTTTGTTTTTAAAACTCATATGGTACATATAGTATATAATCAGCAATAACCAAGATTTAGGTGAATAAATTTAATACAGTTTAGATATTAGCATCCAAGTATTCAGGTACATCACTCATGAAAAGTTACACAGAGTTCGGTGTGGAAAGCAAAATATATCAATGAGTGAAGATTGTCCCTCAGTAATTGAGAATTAGGGTAGGTTGTTCATTTAGAAAATACAATCCATGAGGAAAGTATTTCAGATACTTTCCTGACTGTGCTTCTCATCGGCACTCCAGCTCATCCCTCCTGGTATTGCCAATGTACAGTGATGTGTTCTATGTAGATGTCCCTCGACTACCTGATGAAGTCTGACACTATGAGTTGCCGCATCAGCTGAGCGTAGCGTTGACCGATTCTGCATTCTCGCAACACTTGCTTGTTACTGGGGTCCCGTGTGCCTAGAGCTCCGACAATCAGTGCACGTGTCTGGACTTGGTAACCCCTAGCTCTCAAAGTGTCAGCCAGAGGGGCGTATTTCTCAAATTTCAAGTTCTGGCATCATGGAAGGCCGGGGTCCTGTTCTTGAAGGGCACTCTGACATTCACCATGATGATCATCTTCCGCTCCTCGTTAGTGATGATGATATCTGGTCACAATTGGCTGTCTGTTCCAGGGATGGTGGAGTTCACGGCAACCCTCCCTACAGGCGGTGGGATGGATCTGACCAGGCACTCTTGTATGGCATTATGTCGCAGCTGCCAGGCTCTAGATCAGTCCAATTCTGTTATGTTGTTTCAACATAGTAACAAGCAATCTTATTAGTTGGGCAATTTATATTAAGTATAGGATCACAAACAAGAAAATAGTAATTATGCTATACTAACACGAACAGGATGAATTTTCTAGGGTCTTAAGGCTCCTAATGTGCCCATATCTTACCCAGTGGATCCTCCACAGAAGAGTATTGGTCCAATCTCTACTTCTTTCTACAGTCTCTAGGACAAACCTGAATTTTGTTCAGCTTTAAACTCTCCTTTTGAGGTTTATAGTCAATAGTTTTCTTAATTTACAGAATAATCTCTAAAGAGTATTTTAGTGACTTTTCTTGTCTTAAATCTTTTCCTTCCATTCCCCTTTCTTATGCCTCACTTGCCTCTCACAGCTGCGTATTCTTGGTGTCAGATTATTAGGTATCCTTCAATACAAAGCTCAGTGATCACAAATGTATAGTACAGTCAACGTTCCATTAGTAATAATAATCCACCTGGACAGCACCAGGCAATCTTTCAATAAACACACCTGCCTCTTCTGACAATCCATCCCTCGCTATAACATCTTATTTCTGCTTGTCCCTGAAAGGTCCATGTCTCTAGTAGCTTCTGATCTCATAAACCAGATTTTCTATTGCCCACTTTCCCCCTTTTCTTGTCTGTGTCTGTCATCTCCCTAATAACATAGCGGAAAGATAACTGTAAATTAGGCCACAGCAAAAGGAAGTAAGTACTGAAGGAATAAGTAGCATGATTACAATTGCCTCAGATTATTCTGAAACTGCAAATTTGGCTCATCTACACTATGGGTACCTGGAAGTAAAAACAAGACTAGCTCACAAAAAATTACTCTCTAATGAGTGCTGCATCATTAGTGTTATTATTTTGTATTTTGAAAGTGTCTAGAGTCAGAGCGCCATTAACATATGTAAAATGAGGGCCATGAATCTATGGCTGTTCATCATATCTAGATTTTATTTGGCCATTGTACTTTAACCAAAATTGCCTACACAGATCAGATTGCTGGAATACCTTGTTCAGTTAGGGTACTGCTCCCATTAAAAGCTGTGTTTAAAATTCCCATTGACTTCAGTGGTGGTAGGCCAAGCCTTTCAAGAGGTCCAGAAGCTCAAAGGAGGGACAACAGAACAGAGTTGATATAAGAAATAAGGCTGCAGGCTGATCTAATTTTTCTAGTTTATATGACCACTCCTTCCACACTTTGATCCATTTCAGACCTTCATTGTGCCTCTACAGAACTTTTCCTGAACTCTGTCAGCCAAGTCTATCTTAGGTATTTCCATGGCCCTGACCGTATTTGAGCACCTCAAAAATCTTTAATGTATTTATCCTCACACCACCCATGTGAGAAGTGCTATTATCCCCCTTTAACAGATGGGGGATAACAGAACTGAGGCACAGAAATGCTAAATGATTTTCCCAGGGTTACATAAGAAGTCTGTGGCAGAGTAGGGAATTGAATACTTGTGGAAAAAGCAGCTTTTAAGCATGAATCTTTGACTTTTTACCAAAAGCAAATTTTGAATTATATAGTTTTTTGTAATATTTGTAATTTGCAATTCATGCTGTGCTGGTTAGTTACATAAGTCATCCAGTCAGGGAACAGAAACAATACCATGTCTCCTATGTAACTAACAAAGCCTTTTGAAATTTGACTGTTGAATAGTTGCAATAAATTGATTTGTGAGCTATTCAAATGGCAAAAACCATTTTGAAGAAGTTAGCAAATGCAAATACACTGGAGGACTTCAAGATCTTTACAGAAAAAAGTTGTAATTATTCATGGTAGATTATTAGCTCAGCTTTATTCTCAAACTGAGGCCTTGTTCCTGCAAAGAGAGTCCTTGCACCCATGCTGTCCCCTCTGCAGGATCAATACCATAATAATATTTTGATATAGTACTAGTACGCAGGAGAAATAGATATATTTCTTGTTTTTTTCTATCAAATACTATAATTATCTGGAATAGCTCTATTAGAGAAGATGGCTAACAATGTTTTAGTTCTAGAAAATCTTATGGACTTTTTGAGAAATATAAATGATTACAAAATAAATATATTTGTTATTGTTTTCTCATTACAGTTATCATTGTCCTCTTTAGATGAGGTCTGTTGTACTTTTGACTTCTCCTAAATTGTGTTTTCTTGTATATCACTTCTTGCTGATTTTTTCAATAAGTTGTCCAGTGGCTGCCTGCCAAACTGAAAATCCCTGTAAATGTGAAGCTAGCCTCAGCGGGTCTTTTTGGAAGCACGAACGCTTTTGGTTTCAGTAACAGACAAGGCAGAGTCCAAAAAACATTTTGTGATATTTATTTGTACAGCATGAATGAGCAAAACGTTCCATATAGTGATGATGGGGCCCTAACTCTCAAATTGCAGCTTAGAAAATTCAGGTTTTTTTCCACATGAAGCCTGATTCTTGCAGGGTTGAAGAGAAGGAACTGAGATTTGTTGAAATGTTATAAGTTACAGCTGAAGAGTCAAATTTTACCTCAGTTACACTAGTGCAAATCTGGAATGATAACATTGATTGTACACTTAAAATCACTCCACTGAACTCAACATAAATGACAGTAGAATTTGGATCTATGTGACTTGATTCTGTTTCTTTTTCAACTCTGCGGGACCTGCCAAGCTTAGGCCCTGATACTACACACTCTTACACAGGTAGGGCTCAGTTGTGCAACCTCTGGAGCACTCAGGCTCCAGTGTAGCAAAATACAAGCACACGCTTAATTTTAAGCAGGTGAGCAGTCCCACTGACTGAATTGGACCTGATCACAGTTGGGGCTGACATTTGATTTCAATGGGCTTACTCAGATGCTTAAAGTTAAGCCCATGACAAGTGCTTTCCTGGATCAGGGCCAGAGTGCTCACCAGGATTAAGATTACCGAATGTGATCAACGGGAGTTTTGCTATTGACTCAAGTGGGATCAGGATTAGGCTCATGAGCAATCCTTCAATGGGATAACTTGCATGAGTAAGGCTTACTTGTGTGAGCAAAGGTTTCAGGATCAGATTGCTGGCCTTAATTTTCTTGTCTTTCCATTAAATGAAGCAACTGCATAAAAGGTACTTGAACAGTAAACCTTTATATTGCACAATATAAGCTAGAGATAGAAAAGCTGTAGTAGATCATCTAGTCTCTCTCTCTCTCTCTCTCTCTCTCTCTCTCTGCCAGTTCAAGAAAAACAATGGTCACTGCCACCATCCATCCTTTGCAGAGAAACCACAGTGGATTCGTAGTGAATTTCTTTAACTCACTCAGCTACAGTATAACTGCAACAGTCACCCTACAAAAACTACAAACAATGAATTACAGTTCATTTAAATTATATCTTAAAAAATTAATATAATCAAATGTAGACTTCAGAAATTCTAAAAAATATCCTGAAATCAAAATAATGGTTTTATCCCACAGCACCTGCATGATACTCACAATTAAGAAAGGCTGTGTAGAATTATGCAACTGCAAAACTGGACAGCCATTAGGGTATAAACAGGACTGCTACTTTCAAACAGAAGTGGAGGGTGGGGTCTCCCAAGTACCTAATCATTTGCAGAGCAAATATGTAAAATACATGGGTAATTTGTATTGTGCTTAGATCAGTTATAGACAAATTAAATGGAAGAATAAATAATAGTAATTATATGATGATGTGTGTCGATTAAAACAGGAAAGGCTTAGGTATGCATTTTAGAACTACCAAATTGCTTTTAGAGATTTGGGTTAGGAAGCTGAAGACTCTTGGATTGAAATATAGCAATGGGATTTATTTGGTTACTTATTACATGTCTAAAGTGCTCATCACTGTAGTATTCTTGGTTATATTTCACAAAATAAAATATTTCCCCAGAGATATGCTTGTTTAAAAAATACAATGGACTAGATCTTTGGCTGGTACAGATTGGCATAGCTTCATTGAAGTCAATTAAGAGTTGGTTCAAAGTTTTTATTTCTGAGCAAAATATGAGAATTTAAAAAAAAACAGGCATTGTGCAGTAGTAAGTAAATGTTTGATTTGTGTTGCAATAGTCCCTACAACTCCCTAGCACAGAGACACATTGGGCGACACCTACACCGGGGGAACCATCTCGGCGAAACCGCAAGAAAAGGCAAGAAGAAACCATCACAATGGTCTATACCTGAAAACTCTTGCACCATGCCAAATTCCTCAACTTTACTAACTGAAAACTCTACTCAGCCAAGAAGCTGGGGAGTAACAGAATTACGTAGCCACTACAAGCTTTCCTGGACTCGGCTGTAGTCACTGAAGCACTCACCACCACCTCCACAGATTGCTTTTGTTCTCACAGAACTGGAGTCATAAGAGGGAGGAAATATTACTTGATACAGATAGACTCAGATATAAAGAATTTCTACAAACCTATGCCATTGTCAAAAAGGAAGCAAAGAGTTCTTACAAGGCACATTCCTTCTGAGCCCGGTAGTGGTACTAGCAGTGCTAGCTAAGCTTTTCTGTTCTGATGCTTGTAGCCAAATTATGGCCGTCTCCTGTAGAGATGGGATGAATAGAAAATTTGTCTTCCATAGCACCCCACTGCAATGGTACTTAGCTGCTCCTTTTAGGCTTTCTATCAAGAACTGACCTAGCCCTCCCTCCCTCCCCCCACTCCCAATCTACAAGAGAGCTGACAGGATCATAGCACAAGATGCTGTGGCTGGAGGCCAGATTGAAACAGATAAAGTATCTGCTCATTTAGGGGAGACAGTCCTATTTGGGCATTAGAAATATTTAACATTCCATTTGAACACCTCACACTAACAAGGTTTTTATTAAAAAAAGGAAAACTTAGTTTGATTTCAGTCATCATTACCTCAGCTATTGACTGCCACATTTCCTCTGGAAATGTCCACTATAACTGATATTGGCTTATTTAGTAGCAAAACAGTGTGATATACAATTCTTCATGAAACAAATTCTGAGCTAGGTTCATGAACAAACCTCACTGAACTTGGGGCAGAATCTCACCATATATATATATATATATATATATATATATATATATATAAATTGTTCTGGATTGTAATAGTTAATAGGTGCTATTTCTGAATAACAAAGCTCTATTTTTGAAGGGAAAAAATAGCATGCTTCTATTTTTGGCAAGAATGTCCCTCTCAACCCTGGGGGTAGACTGAGTGTGTAAAAGGAACCAGCCATTATGAACTGAATAATTAAGAAAGAAAAGTCTTCTCCTGTTTGCAAATAGAAAAGGTTCATTTGTGTATTCTATGTAAAGCTCACAATAAAGTCTTTTGTGTCATAAGCATAGAAAGAAACTTTTATACAGGCAGGAGATTAGAATGATCAGCAGGAATCCCTGCCACCAGAAATTCAAATCTGAATGGGCAAGTTCATGGGAAGTTGGGATTTTAAAGGGATTTTTCTGATGATGCCAAAATACAACAGTCTTCCATGGGACCATCCAAAAGCCAAACCCCAGTGGTGTCTCCCAGTGAAGATATGCTGCGGGAGGAGGGTGCAGGGAATTATTTATACTTTCCCATAACACTCCTATGTAGAAAACAGCCATAAGGGTGTTGTTGGATGCCCTGAGCTCTAGGAGGATTCAAGTGATTCTGGAAGTGCCCAGCACTCCAGAGTGGATTTATCTGGGTGGAGTGGGAATAAGTTGCAGGCCCCTGTACGTAGACTCACCTCTTCACACCAGCTAGTTTTTAAAGGTCAGTGCCGGTAGTAGAACTTGAAAAAGGGTTTAGAAAAGGCCACTGATAAGCACTGATAAAATCCCCCAAACCCCCACAATGCCATTTTCCTGCTGAGGCTTTAATCACATGCCTAATGTACATGAAAGTTGAATTTCTTTGTCAAAACTGCCACATAGGGCACACAGAAGCCTACAGCTGCTGCCATGCTGAGGCTGCAATCATAGCCACATAGGGAAGAAGTGTATATGTGCAGGCCCGCCCACAGCAATTGTAGGCCAGGGCAGAACAGTCAATGGGCCCCCTAGAAAGGGATGTGGTCCGCTTCACATTTGGGTGGTGCTGCCGGCTACGCTGCTGGTGCCCAGTGAGCCGCTGGCTGCGCTGCTGGGCACACTCTTCCGGCATGGCCAGGGCTTCCACATGCCCATCCGGCTGCCGTCACCACCGCTGGAACCACCCCTTGCTCTAGAATGTGAATACAATGTAAATTGGCAGCATCAATTTAACCTGGCTCGTCTTCCTCTTCCTATTTGCAACAGGGAAATATTCATACTTAACCATCTCCCATTCAAGGCAGCTCAGTAATCCTTAATATTTGTACACAGTTTGCAAATGTAAGGCGCTATGGAAATGCTAAGCAGTGGCTGGCAGCAGACTCACTGGCTGGCTGTCTTAGTTGTGCACTAAGCAGGAAGAGACCACCATGCTCTGGTTGTTTGCACCCCCTTGGTCCCATGAGGGGTTTGTAAAGCCAGGGGGTTTGAAGCAGCGGTGTAATGTTACTGGCCTTTGCTCTAATTTGCAGAAGGTTGTTCCAGTGCTGCCTGCAAGGCCTGGGAATGGGGACTGGGCAGTGCAATAGGGCTTCCCTTGGTTTGGGGAACCTAAAAGGGATAGCATCCCCAGTTGATTGCCTTGATTCACAGCAATTCACATGCAGATAAACCTGAGCAGCTCAGTTCTTATTTCAGTGTGTCTCTTCAAAGGGGCAGCCAGCTCCTCACTGCTCCCCAGGGAAGTAGAAATTGACAGTCTCAACATCTCTGAGACCTGCCTGAAATATTTTGTCTGATGCTATTTAAATGCAGGGGGGAGGATGTTAATGCAAACAGGGCCTGGCCAGGCATAAAGAGAGACCCCTCTGTGAGATCAGCCCTGTGCACTGCTGTGAGATCCTGGGCCACGCCTCCAAGAGGGAGCATTGGGGAAGGCTGGCTTTGAGCACAGCCAAGAGGCCCCCTCCCTTCCCCATGTTCCCAACCCTCTGATCTGTAAGGAATGGGCAGTGTCTGCGAGTCAGTCTCCAGGCTCTGCATCCCAACAAGTCCCACACCCTGGCCTGGCTCTGCAAGGCGGCACAAGGCACGGGCATTGCTGCTGGCCCTGTTCTTGCTGACTCAGGATAGCTACAGGGCACACGCCTAGGAGCCCTGCGGCCTGCCCTGGCAATTTAAAAGGGCCCCGGGATCCCGGCCACTGCTGCCACCAGTACCACAGAAGTGGTGGTGGCCAGGGACCCCCAGGCCCTTTTAAATTGCCTGGGCCCCTGGGCAATTGCCCCCTTTGCCTCTCCCTCCTCCCCCGCCTCCCCAGTTGGAAGGTCTGTATGTGTGTGATGTAGGGTCTTATTGTATTTTTTTTCTTTTTAAATTACATGCTGCTGTGTGTTTCTATTAGAGGAAGAAGGGTCAAAGAAGTACACTTCAAAGATTTTGTCTTTTGTAGGCCATTCCATTTTCTTCTCCTTTGCCAGTATGCTGGCTAATTATTTAGCCTAGAAGTGGCCGAAGTGCAATTCAAGGCCATTCTCAGCTTCATGGTAAAGTTGCATCTTAGAGACCTGACAAGTCCCAACATGCAGTGCTCTGCTTTGTTTGCTCTAGAGTATACCATACTCATTGTCGTAGCACCTGAATGCCTTTCACTAGCATGTTAAGCGATATGACTAACATCCTCTCCTCAGAGTGTTTTATTTGGTTGGGGAGTGTGTGTGTGTTTGTGTACACACGGCTACAGATTTGTGTATGTTTGTGTACCAGCACAATACAGGTCTGTGTTAGAGAAGACAAAGTTCAAAGAAATGCACCTTGCTTGGAGCAGACGTTGGTGAGGCTTGTAATGGTGATTAATTCCAGTGGAAGTTCTTTACAGTCTTGAGCTGGCCCCTGAGAAAGCTCTGTCTTCTGGGCTGAGGAGCTTTACCCCTGTGGTAGAAAGTTCCATTGTGCCAGCAGAGCAAAGTTGTTGACCATGGTTTTCATCCAAGAGCTTTAAGGGATCTTTTAGATAGCCAGGGCCCAGCCCTTTGAGAGCCATGATGATAAGGACTGAGACCTTGAACTTGATTTGATATTCTATGGGAAACCAGTGTAGGGAGCAGAGGACAGCTGTGATGTACTTGTGGTAGCCCGTGTTGCAACCACATTCTGTACTAATTGGCATTCCATCTTGAACCCAGGGCCGGATTAACGCAGGGGCTTTAGGGGCTGCAGCCCAGGGCCTCGGGCTAATGGGGACCCGGCGCAGCAGGACTCAGGCAGGCTGCCTTTATGCTATGGCCCCACGCTGCTCCCAGAAGCGGCCGGCTGCTGGCACATCTCTGCGGCCCCTGGTGGTGGTGGGGCCCTCCGTACACTGCCCCCGCCCCCCAGCACTGTCCACTGTGGGGGTGGCGCACATGGTACAGGGGCACACAGAGACATGCCAGCCGCTTCTGGGAGCGGCATGGCACCACAGCATGCAGGCAGCCTGCCTGCCTAAATCCTGCTGCACCACCGGCTGGGAGCAATCTCGCACCCCCTCCTGCACCCCAACCCCCTGCCCCAGGTCAGAATCCCCTCATGCACCAAACTCCCTCCCTGAGCCTGCATTCCTCACCCTCTCCGGCATCCCAACACAGGAGCCCCCTCCTGCACCCAAACTCCCTCCCAGAAAGAAACTAATATAACAGCTGTTCTAAGGTACGAAGTAGGCTATTTTGAATTACCTTAACTGTATTCTACATGTTTGAAGACTGAAATGTAAC
Organism: Dermochelys coriacea; assembly: GCF_009764565.3. NCBI lineage: Eukaryota > Metazoa > Chordata > Testudines > Dermochelyidae > Dermochelys > Dermochelys coriacea. Next base: position 27,221,383 of record NC_050074.1, on the reverse strand, counting down.
CACAGAATGGCTTTATGTTAATTAAAAGGCAAGTTCAGTATAGCGTTAATAGCCTTGATGCCACAAGTGTGATCATTTTGTTTTAAATTAGGAAAAAGACTTGTATACAGGGGCCCCACAAAATCTCATAGCCCCAGGCCCATAGGAGAGTTAATCTGGCCCTGCTTGAACTAGTGGAAGATCATAGTATACGTCTGGGACTGGTAGGCCAAGATTTTTAAAAAATGACTAGCGATGGGCCTCAGCATTTGAGTGCCCTGTTTGAGAAGCCTTAAAAGGAGCCTGGTTTAGGTGGCTGCAGTCTGTTGCACTTCAAGCAAAATGTGATCCTAAGCAAAGTGTGAGCATCCCTGTTTTCATTCACTGTGTAACCTTAAGTAAAATGGGTTTTACTAGAGGGGAAAGACATTTTACTTTTTTAAACTATGCAGCTCTTATGCCAAAAATATTTTTAAGACCATATGAGCTGACTTTCAAATAGATTCTGATCTTTGTTTGGAAACCATCTGGCTGAAGAAAAATAGCCAACTGTTTCATCTCTTCTTCTCCCTTCTTCCCCCCAAAATATGTTTTGAGATCAACATGCCTTTTTGAAAAATGTGACTGAGGACGTAAAAATTCAATGTGTGTATGCTATAAATAACAGCGTGCACACTATCGTCTTGTAGCAGTAAACTACTGTACCTTTCCCCCTACAGATGGTGCTGTAATTATAACTTAGCTCTCTGACTCTAACTCAAGGTGTGGAAAAGATATATTAAGTTTGTACACATGCTAGTCCACACTTTTTCACAATTTCAAATTTAACCATCTTTTTTGTTTTGTTTAATGGTCATGTTGAAAATCTCCTGTTGCAACAGTTTGTTTTTTTGCATAAACACCTGGATTCAGAGTTTCCTAAAGGAGTCATCTGAAAATAGGTGCTTTCTGCCAAGATGTCACGAAGATTTATGTACTTATATTTGTGGATTAAATGGAAGACAGGTGGGAGAACACTCAAGCATGAGGAGGAATGATAGAAAACTTATATGTAAAAAAGGTTAGTTGTTATGATGACTATTACTGGTTTAGCTAAAACGGACACAGGTCTTGTAAAAAGGAAGGTGTACTATGCTTGAAAAGCAATACTTCAACAGGCAAATAATTATCTAGAAGACCATGTTTCCTTTAAAACAAAATAGAGGCATTCTGGAATTGAAAACACATACTGTATTGCATTTAGCCACAGTGCTAAATGCAACTTGCACGCCTTGTGGCACATTTGAACAGATGGTTTAAAGAAGAGTGGAGTACCAATGTTTCAAATCTCAGTGGGTCTGATACAAACAGAGTAGTACTCCAGTTTGGCTTCGTTATATTGGATGGAATAATTTCCCTCCACCCACACTCTGATTGGTATATAGAGGAAACTACTCCCACATATCTCACTAGTCTCCACTTCTGTGGGGATAAGAGAGGGGCTCCACTGCTCCTGCAACACCTCTCTCCCACCCTCGGATGGTTGGTCCATGGGTCTGGAATCCATACTGGGGTTGTGGGCGGGGCAGTGGGGCACTGAGCTCAAGCCGAAAGGTAATGCAGTCTGGACTATACTTTTAGTTATGTATTTATTTTGTACATATTGCCCACAAGGGTCTTGGAAGGAGCCACAGCCAGGACTACCCCCAGGAGTGTGCTGGGAACCAGAGCTGGATGACCTAGCTGGGAACCAGAGCTGGATGACCTAATGATTCCCTTGTTATCAAGAAGGAGGTGTCACTGCCCTCCCTCCCTCCAAAATTAGGGTTCCTTGCTGAGATTTCCTTTGTGGAGCTTTCCACAAGGGGGGATGTTATAGCCCATGAACATAGGAATTATAGCAGTGATTTCTAAATCATGATTTTCATCAATGAGAGAGAAGAATCAGTCCCAATGACTCTACTTTTTTTATGGAGCCAATTATATGTATGTAACTACTCATTTTTTAATGTGACTCTTATTTTAAACACTAACCAATCTAAAATATATCATCACTTGATGGGCTGCTCCGTTATGGCCTGATAGGAACAAGTGCTGTAGTCTGTGGATATTGGCCTACCTATATCGGAATTAAGCGGTGGTGGGGTGGATTTTGCATTAAAAATACTACTATGTACATTCTCTTACCAAAGAAACACTCAAATTGAATTTCACGCTGAAGAAAACTGTAATATAACTCAGTAGTCAGCCAGGTCAGCTGTATTATTACTCTGTAAAACACGACCAAATCCATCATTGGCCTCTGCAGTTAAGATACTTTATAAATCAAGCTGACTGCTATATTCCTTTTAGATTCAAATTAAAGTTCAAGTTGTTCAAATCTATATACCAAAGGTTTATTGTGTACTATTGTTACTTTTAAAATGGTGGTACAATTAACATTAAAATATTCCCAGCTTTTAAATCACTACAGATGATTCCACCAACACAGATGAAATCTGAAGCATATTGACAACTTCTGTTTCTTTTCCTCTGTAGGAAATTACTGTAGTTTTACGCATGCTAGTGTTCCACAGAAGTGTACTGTTATGGGAAAATGACTGCTAAATTGACTAACTATGTAGCTAGGAATGGTAATAAGAGTTAAAGGAAATCAACAGAGAAAGTACTGTGTAATTCCCAAACTTTTTGTGTAAGTTTATTTAGTAGAAAGACTAGAGGAAAAAAACATTTTAAAATTGGGTTTGCAAGGTGTTAATGGTTTGATTAGATAAATGTTTGCTTCCAAAGGTCAGATGCCAGAAGAAATTTTAACATGGTTAAGAAGTGATACAAAATTCTGCCATCCAAGAAAAACATGTTGTTCTGCGCACAAATGAAACTATCGAGTATTGTATCTTAATGTAACTTTGGTGTACTATTGTATTTCATTTTCTAGACTTCAGGACAGCTCTGTATTATTGTGCTATATTCATTTCTAGACATACATTTATTTTAAAATGCTTAGAAGGAAATTGCCAAAGTATGTTTCATAAGCTGAATTTTTTAACTCCGTATTGTTTGTAATAATTCCTTGTAAATTGGAAGCTGATATCTGTTTCCTCCCTGAATGTATTTTGCCTGCACTGCACATGCATATTGGTTTATTAGTGTAGGGGATTCTCATGATTTCAGAGCTGCTGGAATAGATTTTCTTACCAGCACTGAATTAAATTAGTTACATTGCCTAAAACTGCAGGATCAGGCCCTAAATACAAAAATCAATATACCTTTTGCAAACAAGTGGGACTGAAAAGCAGATTGAAATTTAGTATCTACCAGCCTTAGCAACATCCCTTTGAATTGTAGCTCCATGCAATTTAAGAAGCAGCATTTAGCTCAGTAGATTAGACACTTGCCAAGGTCAATTTGACAGTCTCAATACAAATGTTTCCCATTATTTGAGTTATTTCATATACAGGGCTTGATTCTTTCACCCTTAATTATGCTGAATAATATTTTAGTGCATGAGTAGTACTATGGACTTCTGTGTGGAGGAAGATACTACTCAACAACATAAAGGTTTGGTCATTATTTATTTATTTTTGAGATTTTTTTTTGGAAGATATTAATATATTTTTTAAAACTATTTCTATTCATTTTACCCAGCCAGGTACTTTTGATACCTCTAAGACTTGATTATCCTAGAAATTATACAGTATATTTCTTGTCAAGGGGCTACCAGTTTAACACAACCTCTGAAAGTGTTTAAATTAAGTTAAACTAACATGTTATAGATGCATTGTTTGTAAAGGGTTTGTAAACTAGTCTCATTTAAAGCATTCTTCCTCCTCAGCAGGATATTATATTCTATAATCTGTTTATACAGTGGGGTCAAATTCTGCCCTCCATTTGCATCTGCACAATTCCACTCTAATAAATAGGAAAGAGCAGATGAAAAGGGAGGCAAAATTTAACCCTACATCCTTTTTACTTTTTTTCTCATATATGAGAAAACTTCACATGGTGGTGTTGTTCTCTGGAAAAACTATTAATTAAAGATCAAATTAATCACTAACACAACTTCATTGATTTAACAATTGCATTACACCAGGGATGAATCTAACTCCACTGCATTTTGTTAGTCTCCTTTAATAAGCCACATTATGTCACTCAGTTTGCATGCAAAAGTATCACTACTATTATTTAATTACTTTGTTTTTGTAACACAAACTACCAAATTCAGTTGCGTGTAACCAGCAAATTTGGCCAAATCAAAGTTGTGCACTCCAATCCAAATACTTTTACTTTGTTTCTGCACACATAATTGCATGTGAATTGTAGTTGTGTACAGAATTTTATGATAAAACCTCATTAATCACAAATTCATCAATGCAGCAAAAATATATCTAGGCAAACATGGTGTAACATTACAAACATAAGACATGTTTTAGGATGGAAAGAGGCCAGGATCCCCATCTTCATCTATCCCTTAACGTTTCATAAATGACAAAGTCATCATTCAGTGGTTTTCATATGGAAATATAAACACCACTGGAATTCCATATGCTGTAAATGACTATAAAAAGAAAAGGAGTACTTGTGGCACCTTAGAGACTAACACATTTATTTGAGCATAAGCTTTTGTGAGCTACAGCTCACTTCAGCTGTAGCTCACAAAAATTTATGCTCAAATAAATTTGTTAGTCTCTAAGGTGCCACAAGCACTCCTTTTCTTTTTGCAAATACAGACTAACACGGCTGCTACTCTGAAACTTGTAAATGACTATGACTCTAGTACTTAGAATTACCAAGAGTAGTGCGACTCTTGAGTGCTGTATTCAACATCAATTCAAGAAAGAAAATAACCCAGGCAATTGTGTTAGCGTGGCCTAGTAGATAGGGCATTAGAGTGGGATTCATCAGACCTCATTTCTGTATAACTTTACAGGCAAGTCACTTCTTGTTGCCTTTGTTTCCCCTCCCACCCCTTTTCTGTTTTGAAGACTTTCAAGGTCTTAGGGGCAGGAACTGTCTCTTGTCTTAGTACGTGTGTCAGTGTCTAGTACAATGGGGCCCTGATCATAATTGGGGCCTCTATGACCTACTGTAACTGAAATTAAAATAAATAATAGAAGATATGAGCCAAATTCTGCTCTCCTTCATATCATTTTAAATCTGAAGTGAGTGGATTTACTCTAGGTTCTAGATTGTTAAATCTAATGGGGCATCTCATGCTATTGATTTTTAAGCCAAATTCTATTACAAATTGCTGGCACAATGGGCTCAAAGAACCACATCTATATTGTTTTTAATGGCTTTCAGTTAAGAATCAGACAAGCTATTTTGAAGGACCAAATTATATCCTATGTGCACACTGTATGCTGAGACTAGTTTGCTGGTTTGACAAGTGAAAAAAGACTGAAAAATCATGTGGTACATGTCCAAATCCTTACCCAGGCAAACTTCACATTGGTTTCAACAAGGATTGTGTAAAGACTGGAGGATTTGGCCCATTTTGAACAAGCTAGTGATTAACATCTAGCACTAGCAACCCAAGCCAGTCCATCTAACATAGGTACTTGTGTGTTTCCCATCACCATAGTATTTTAGCATCTCAGACATACTGAAACATACTTGTGCTAGCCCTCATCAAGCTAGAGTGTAATTTTCTCTCTGACATTCACCCCTTTTTGTCAACTGTTGAGAATAGGCTACTTCCACCCTGATTGAATTGGCCTCATTAGCACTGACCCCCAACACTTGTTAAGACAATTCCCACCTTTTCATGTGCTGTAATATATATTCTGCTTACTGTATTTTTCACTCCATACATCTGATGAAGTGGATTTTAGCCCATGAAAGCTTATGCCCAAATAAATAGGTTAGTCTCTAAGGTGCCACAAGGACTCTTCGTTGTTTTTGCTCATAGAGACTAACATGGGTACCACTCTGAAACCTAAAACTAGAGTGTAACTACAGCCATGTGAGCGGTGGAATGGGCTAAGTGCCCCAAATACATGCTGGGAGCTGGGTATGTACTCAGGGCTGCTAGTTCCTCCCACAGTTACTATCATCCTCCCTTCTTTCCAGTGCTGTTACATGCACTTCTTATGTATTGTCTTTAATATTCCAAATCTGTTTAGGGTAAGGATTGACTCTTACTATGTGTTTGTAAATAGCCTAGCACAATAGGGTCCTAATCCAGATCCTGGCCTCTGGGCACCATTATAATACAAATAAAAAAATTTGACTTGTTACAGACACATTGAGAATAAGTCTTCTACAGTCATTTACGTTACAATTACCTCAAGCTTTGGAACATATTTGGGAACAGCCACATTCTTGATGGGGATTTAGATACCAAATGCCCATGTCCAAACCCTTTTGCCCTTTCTTTTTAAGAGTATATTGCTTCTGCAGCCATGCTACACCCTAATTAATCATTTTTTAAAGAAACTCTTGAAGGTTTCTCTAGTACTCTGCTTTGTTTGTATCAGTTGTTAATATTGATCTAAGGAGCAGATTACAGAATTTAAACCTGAGAATATGTCTGCGGCACAGACTACACAGTATGTTAGCCTTCCATACTTAAAATGGACTCTTGATGTGGGTGTTCACAATAAGAAATTGGACTCTGACTTCTTATGCAACTTGTTGAGCTGCTTGAGTCAGATCTTGTAAACTTCATCCCTCCTTCCAGTTTAACAAATAAACTTTGTGGTTGTGGAATTGGATATGGATCCACTTCCATCCGGAGTTTTGTGGTGACTACAGTCCTCACAAATCCTCATCCTACCATCAGATTTAGGAACAACACACAACCAGTGTAACCCATTCACTAACTCAACAGGTGAAGTTATTTCTTGCTTCTATAGTTCTTCTGATTGCCTTTTTTTGGTTTCTTGCAAAGTGTAAGGCACATGATCAACCTTAAATAATTTCAGTTTGGTATTTTTAATCAGGTATCATTTTTCTTGTATGCCTTATACTAAACCTATGCAGGAATCAAAAACTGATTCATATTTTCCATTTCACCGCTGGATCTTTCATGTGATGTAAAGTACACCAATCCAGCTTTGTATTTTAACCCAGTTTCTACCAATTAGTGAAGCAACCTTTTCTTCTTTAATAAATAATTAAACTGTAAACAAACAAATTCGTACTTTGTATTGACTCAGAACATCTCAGTAACCATATTTCCATTTGACTGTATTTTGCATCAATTTTTACAGGTACAATATGCTTCAATGCCTCTGAATTTAAGATTAGCAAATTTGTTAGTATTTTAATTTCAGAGTTACAGATGCTGGACCAGATGCTCAACTACTGTGAGTTGATATTGCCAGTTTATATTACCTGAGGATCTAGCCCACTGTATCAATTTCTATCCTCATATTTACATCATTTACATTGGCCTAATAAGGAACATTGGAGTTCATTTAGTCATGTGTCACAAACATATGAGTATGATCACAAGTCATCTAGTCATGGGCAGCTAAGTTTTTGTGACAGGTTGCTCCCAATTTACATAACTGGTAAGTATTTTCAGGCTGATAGGTGATAATTAATTCATTTCACTGAATTTCTCTCTCTGCTATTGTGCATAAGAACAGGCCCTGTATTCAACTTATTGACAGAACATTGCTCTGAACGATGTGATGTTACCAAGTAAGAGAAACTTGACTTCTTCTGGCTTCCTGGGTCTAGTGATTCCTCAGACAAGAAGAAAACAGGACTAGGGGTTCCCTTCCTTTACATGATGTGTAGGCAGAGGTAATCTTATTGAACTAGCAGGCTGTGCTCACTGCAGCATCCAGGTGGTGACTCCTTGTTTGGTTTGCTGGAGGAAAAGGAGTTCTCACACCCTTTAAAGGGAGCACTTCCCCTTACAATAGGTAGTAGAGGAGGAAGAAAGGAAGCTTACAGGAGTGCAGCAGGGAAGGAGATAGGAGCAGGAAGCAGCTGGAAGATGTTGGGGGAAGGCACTGCCCTTCGAGCTGACTGGAAAACTATGTGTGGGTATTTATGGCCTGTGCAGTTCCAGAAAAGCCCTCTCTTACCAGAAGTGGGCTGGCAGCATCCAGTCTCCAAAAGGACTAGGCTGTGGGCATTATGCTAGTCATCCTTTTCTATGGGGGCTGTGAAGAAGTTTTTTTAATCTTACTGCCAGATTGGCTGAAGGAGGGTAGGGTGTTTTTTGGCTTCCCTGCTGCAGGTCTAAGGGCCCAGTGAGATAGAGTAGGGGGGTTAGGTTATAATGTTGAAACTTATGTAAAACTTGTGGCAGATGTCCAGGGCAGGTAGTCAGTATGGATAAAATAGATTGGAAAAGGATTTAAATGAAAGCATCCCTTAAAGGAGTGGAAGAAGCAGAGGTTGGGGGCTCCTGTGTCTCATACAGTGGGGAGTGACCTCCTTTTTTTCTAGCCCCCTCTTAAGGGAGCTGAGGAAGGGGAGTTCAGGGCTTCTACATCTAGTAGAGTGGGGAGCCAATCCCCCTCCTTTTATAGCCCCCTTTCACAAGAAAAGCGGGGCAGGGTGGTTGGGGATTGTGTGGAAATGATGACCTGCACTATACAATTTATTGCTGAGAACCCCCAGATATTTTAGGCTACTAAAGTTGTGGCCTAATTAAACCACATCCATTGCCACCTGTCTATTTTTTCAGTGTGGCTGGACAAGTTCCTGTTTGTAGACATAAACTTCAGTGCGATATCAGCTGCTCCTTCCAGGTTGGGTTTTTCACTCAGTCACATCTCTTTGTAACTGGATGTCTGACTCCAAACAAAAAGTGATGCCTGAGGGCTTTTCACAGATGTTTCATGCCTGGGAAATATCCAGTTCTTCTGTTTCTTCAGTGAAACGTATATCTCTTAGGTAGGAAGCTTTTGTGGGGAACATAGTGCTGAGCACTTCAATCAAGTTCTCATAGTCTGTCTCAAGTGGTTCTTGATGAAAACAAAACTTTCAGGACTGAAATTGTTCCTCTTTCAAACATAATTAGATTAAAATATGGATCTTTTCCTGAGTGCCTGTGGCATTAAAAAACTGTATTTTTGTACAACCTGCATCTTAGAATTGATGATCAAGTGATGATCATTGAAGTCCCTGCTTTATGAGAGCATCTTCTTTGCTCACAAAAACATCCACACACTCTGCTCAGCTTATATATTAATTTTTGACCACTTGCACAGCTTTTGGCATTTATATCACAATGATGAAAGTTCAGAATGAGTTGAGAGAGACTAAAACTCTGCTCTCTCCCACTTCCACTGGCTTTCTGCACTTAACAGTGGGATGTCTATTCCTCACTAATATCAGAACAAGCTTTCAATGGAAAGGTTCCTTTCCTAATTCCTTCAGACTTTCTGTGAGCAGGGATGAAACTGGCTTTTGAAATATATAAGGATGTTATAGTTAGTTCTTCTCAGGGGTCTGTCATATGATATTAGCAGTTATCTAGTCATATTAGTGTCAAAATGTGCTAGCAATACATTTAACTTTACTAGTACCATATGAGTGTCTATTCATGTTAACGTACAACCTGTGACTCAAGTGACTGAAAATGAACAGGGTATAATGGAAAAAACTGCTAATGATTTTAGATTTTCATTGTTGCAATTATGTTAGAAAAGGAATAATATCCTTCACCACATAACTTGTATGCACGCTATGTGGTGATGTGGTCATGTGTGCTTTTTTAAAATATGCCTCCACTTCTTTTGTGTCCCCATTCTTTTATACTCCAGGTATTCTTGTCCCCCTCCCTAAATCCCCTTAGATCCGTTCAAATCCCTCTCTACATCTGATTTGTGGGCCAAGTTTTCATTTCAGCTCAGAAGTAAAACATGTCTGCTTACTCTACCTAATAACATTAAATTTTTCATTTGTACTCACTTAAGACTATTTTATTAATAGAGCCATATATGTTTAGGCATTGTGAGGGATTACTAGTAGATATTCCAATAAATAATTGTTCATTTTAAGGATAAAAGCAAGCAGAAATTTGCTTCCAAACCATATTCATCAGTGTACTGACAACTTACTGTTGATACCTTTTAATTACATAAGGCTTTCTTATAGAGATTTATCCTTAAATCTTTTGATAATCACAGCAAATAATGGACCACTCCCTCTACAATACAATAATATACACCTGTCAAGGAAGCTATCTAAATTATTCCAATCCCTTTTTGTTTGGGTTACATGCCTTTTTCCAAAGATGGAAAAAGCAAAATTCAACTAAAGCACTTTGCTCTGCAATTTCATCTTATAAATAGTTTATTCAGACTCACAACTGAACATGTTTTCTTAAAGGGGGATACATGTACCTACAAAATTTCAAAATGGGGCACCTACAAAAAGATTTGAGATCTGTAGTCATTTAAAATTAACCAAAATACAGTTTTTTAAAATGTAATTTTGGTCATAAGCAAGTATCAATATCCTAGAGCTGCTCTGTGAAATTAAAAAGAAAAGAAAAGAAACTTGGGTGTGAACATTCAGTTGATCTGGGCATTAGGCAAAGCGCCATCCATTAAAGACCCATGGAGGTTTTGTCCACATTTTTCTGATTGAATACTATTCTCATAGTCAGTCAGAATGCAGTACAAGTTGCCAGAAACCATTCATCAGACCCTTGCAGAAAAGCCTGTCAGCTAGGGCTGTAGGCCTAGAGCCAGGCTGTCAAGTTTTGGGCTTGCAGCCAGTCTGTCATGGTCTGAGGCTGGTAGCCAAGCAGTGACTTTGATGTTTAAGGGGTTAGCCAACTGGTATGTGGGGGTGGCCTATCAGCTCAGAACTAATATACCACACTCAAAGGTCATGAGTTCTGAAACTAATCTGGCTGTTAAAGTATCTCTAATAAAAACTGAGGTAGACATTTTATATTGTAAAAAATGTTCAAATTATTTCAGTATTTGTTTTTATTAAAATTTCCATTACACGTGCTTTTCATTATGCAACTCAATTAGTATATAAAAGATTTTCTGTTTTAAAATGTTCAAATGAGCATAATTGTTCAACTTAGAAAGATTACAATGCTTTTATTTAATTAACACTGCAATAAATACTTCATTCTGTAATGAACCCCATCCTTTTAGGCCATTAACCATTCAATAAATGTACAGTATGGAAGGTTCTTTATGGGGAAGAAGATAAATAAAGCTATTTAAATCAATGTGCAACAGCTATGATGGTAAGCAGCAAATTATAGCTTTTTGCTTCTCATCCACTAGAGTTGTACCTCAATTACAAACATATGGGACTGCAATAAACACTAAACATTTCAATTGCAGTTTTGAACATAAGCTACACTCTGTTCTTTCAAATTCTGCAAAACAGAAATGCACTCTGAAGTGATGGCATCTTACAAACAAAAGAAGAAATTAACAAACACCTATATATATATAGAGAGAGAGAGAGCGCTTCTTTGGTTATACAAACTGTTGTCAGAATTTTCAGATTTAGAGCTAGATGTTTTATTTCCAAATGGGGGAAGGGGAAAGACTAATAAAACTCGATACTATTAAATAATTTACCACAGTAATAGGGCCAGGAAAAAAAATCCCTCCACAATACTGAAGCATGGAGCATCCACATCAGAACAATCTATTGCATGAATTAATGTAGTACTGAAATGAACTTTGAACCTGCTACTGTAAATGGGCCCCATACTACATTAGGAATACTGTACATACTAATTCTCTTCAGCCCCTCTGCTCAAATAACATTAGCTATTGGTACGCTTTTCTCTTGTGCAATGTAATGTGTGCATTTAAGTATGTAAGTCAGAGATAAAAATTGAACTATGCAAGATTCAAATGTAAAGCAAAATCGTGTAGTTCTGGCAGTTCAGTGGGAGATTTGATTGAATAAAGAGGGAAGGCCCTAAAAGACAAGGTGTTAAATGTCTTCTAATTCCATCCAAGTCAATGGAAGCTGAGGGCTCTCAGCACTTTGCAGGAGATTCTCAGCATTTTAAATGATCCAGTCATGGCTAGACTCCAGCATTTGGTCCTAAATTTGTAAGGCTTAAAGGCACCAGTAAGATTTAAGAGTCATTTAAGGGAAATTCCACTCTGTTGTATTTCGTGTCATTGCACTGTCATACATTTACAACAATGTAAAATGTGGGGACAAAACTATTGGAGCTTAAAAATGGAGGCTCAGCCAAAAACTCACTGACCGGAAGCTTGCCGAAAATCGCAACATGACCACTAATTAAATCTAATTTGTGAACTTCACAGAAAGAAGGCCTCTTTGTCAAATTGTGATATCATTTAGGAATATGGATACATCCAAGATTTTGTGGGACAAAAGATTTTATTGTTTGATTAGCCAAACCATCCTTTTTGCTAATCCAGGTTCAACACGCTGGAGCCTTAAAAAAAAAAATTTAAACATTACTGTTCTTTTAAAACACGTTTTAAGTTTTTGAAAACTACTGGCTAACATTCTTGTATGGCTCTCACTGAAGTCCCTTACTATGTTGCACTTTTAAATTATTAAAAAGTTAAATAGAGCCGCACAAACACATATTATATATGTAGACAGTCCTTGTTATCTGGAATCACCTAACAAACTTCTTGAGAAATGTTGCACAACACTGTATTTCTCCACTACTATTTGAAGTGTTTGTTTCCAACCTGAAAAGAATCTATTTACCTCATATAGAAATAAAATAAAATATTTATTTGAATTTTATCCCATCCTGTATAATTTGAAAACTGCTGAGTAAAGAAAAATCAACAATTAAATGTTAGAAAAGCCTAAGACTACAGTTTAAAAACAGAAAGTACTGCAACAACTTCTATCAATGTAAAGTATTCTTAGACCATTAAATACAGCTGAAAACAAGTTAACATTTAAAATTAATTTTCTCAGGAAGTTTAGCCACCAGTTTTTGTATATTTTGTGGAAAGGGAAAAAAAACTATATTCCTGTTATGCAAAAATAAATTGTATAGTTTGCAGGCATTTTATTTAAAGAGTAACTTTTTAAATCCAACAGTGAGATTTCACACAAGGAGTCGTCTTCTTCTTCTTCTTCTTCTTCTTCTTCTTCTTCTTCAAGGATGCTTTAAATAAGGATATGCCTGTTTTTAAACTCTAATGGTTTACAAGGAAAAAGGAGCAGAATACTTTGACATATTAAAGTCTTGCCAATGAAAGTGTTAAAATCAGGTAAAAACTCAGTATGCTACTTCTGGTCTGTTATCTCACATAATTGTATTAGCTCATAGCACTTAAAACATAATGGATTAGATTGTGGGTTCCGTAGACATTTAGGACCGAAGTAGTATAACACACTTTTGATAGTCCCTTGTATGTCAGTGGAGCTTGTCTCACAGTAAGATGCTTAGGTCTGGGCAACTAACTCTGGGGTTTTGATGCCTAAGTCCCACTTTTTTGGCTCCACAAAACTCCTGCTGAACCCTGTAGGAGCCTAAATTCTCTCTGGCCCAATGACTATTTAAGTATTTACCCACAGTGGAACAGTCTTTTAGGGATAACACCGGAGAGAGTACATGACTGACTCTGTAGTCCAGTGGTTAGGGCGCTCACCTGGGAGACCTAGGGTCCAATCCCCCTGCTCCAATCACTCTTTCATTATTTATCCAATGGCTGTTGTTCAGGTCACTGAAGACAGGTAGCGAAACATTCTTCTGCTTGCATCTTCTTGGTGTTCTCCCTCTCCTTCTTGTCACCATCACTGTTGCTCTCTGGTTCTTCTGTTTCTCATACCAATTCAATTATCTCATGGTCACTAAGAAGAGGGGGTCCATTCTCATATTTATCTGCGTTTATTCCTCTTGTTCCTCTATGGTGATATCCAAAAACTGTCACTCTTCAGAAAAAAATTAGTTGATTCATTTCCATCTGATCATTGTTTTCCAAATTATCTCATTCAGTGTTATCAATACATGGCCAAAGTGCATTCCACCAGCATCTCACTCCAGGACTCAGCACACACATAGACAGCATCCTTTGATCATCAGCTGTTTACAAAAATCTGTGTAAGATTCAAATGGCATTGATCCCAGTAATAATAACCATAAGAGGTTTCGCTTGTATCGATGTTTCATGTTTTCCAGAACACCTTGGTCCTTTGGCTGAATGAGGTTTATGACATTTGGTGGCAAAAACAAATACCAGATGCTTCTGTCTTCCGTCAATATGTTTTCAATGGCAGGGTGAGATGGAGCATTATCAATGAGCAGCACAGCTCAGACAGGTAAAGATTTTGACATAAGGTAGTCTTTCACAAGTGGAACAAAAGTGTTTCAAAAACCAGTTACAGAAAATGTGTCCATCCCTCCAAGCATGGTGCTGGCTGTAGTAATGGATGGGTGGAATTGACATAGTGATTGCAAAGCAGCGATGTCTTGCACTTTTGTGAATGAACACCAATGGGAGACGGAAATTCCCACTTGCATTAGCAGTAGCCATCCATGTGACCCGATCTTCACTGGACTTGAAATTCTTTACCTGTTCATTGGAAAAAGTTAGGATGGTCTTTGAGCATTATATTTGATCTGACCTGAATGTCTGCACCCAGTTTAGTTGAATGAACAGACAGTGGAAGATAAAAGCATCTCACCCTGCCTCTACATGAAGTGTTAATGAAGTGACAGCTAGACCAGAACTAGTTTACTTTTAATCATTTAATTATCTTGAATGTAATATCAAATGGAGAGTGAGATTCAAGATAAGGATCACTACATACCGAGAGTGGAAAAAAATGTAAAGAAAGAATCAATTCTTATCTTAGATCAGAATCTGGCCCCAACTCTTAATCATTATCATCTACTACTAACTGTGCAGTTAAGTAGCTACCAATCTTTGGGGGGCAACTGTGTCATTTCACCAGATTATATGTACTTATTTGTGACCACTACTTTCCATGCGGTTGTGCAGTGAAGGTTTGGCTGATTCTAACCCCACTTCTGCAACTGCAACTGCCAATACTGGTATAGTTAACATGAAGAAATAGGAGTAAAGCTAGAATGGGATAATTTAAGAACTGAGAAGTAATGAGCAGAAATAGAGTTGGACAGCAAATTGCTCAAGATTGAGCTATTTGAACAACAACAATGAAACAGAGGATAAATTGTATAGACAAAAGTGGAGATGAAACAACAAAAACTTGGACTTGGGACTAATGTCAGAGGCTGCCATGAGCATTACCATAAAAAGAAAGTAACAAAAAGGGTGAAGGAGAAAAGGATTATTTTAATTTAATCTTTCAATAAATCCTTTAAAGCTAAAAAAAATTAGGCCAAATTATGCATCCTTTCTGCTAGCGCTGGTGAAAAAATTTCTATCAAGTGTTTTTCAACAGATTTTTTTTTTAACAAAATGATTTTTTTCCTGAAAAGTGTTTGCTTTTCATTTAAAAAAAATCTAAAAACTGGAAAGTTCTCTCTGTGTGGCTGAAATCCAACAAAATTTGCTTTCGAAGTACACCACCACAGTGCCTTGTCATGGTAATTCAGCCTCATATCCCCTTTCTCTTCTATAGGCCAGAGTTCCATTCAGACTACAGCTCCCATGATGCTTCAATGCTGTGGTGCATCATGGGTCCCATAGCGTCTCAACAATGGGGGAGATTGTGATCATAGGATACATAGTATGGCCAGAGAGCCCAGATCATAGTGGCAAATGTGATCATGAAATACCTGAATTACAACTCCCAGGAAGCACTGCAGTGACATTTCTGAAATAAATTTTTCAGGTTTTTACACCCCCAAACTTTTTGGTTTTCAATTGAAAGTTTTCGTATTTATATTTTTTTTTTTTTGCCAACAAATAGAATTTTATTTTTTTCCATTTTTGCTGAATTTCTCTGCATATAAACAAATTCCAGCCAGTTCTACTCACCACCTATGGAACTCCCACTGGAATTCAATTGTTTTATTTCCCTGAGAATGCTGTGCGTGTAGGATCAGGCCCCTTACATGGAACAGAAACCAGATTAACTGATAAGTATTGGAATGTTTCATAAGGGCAACAGTGGGCTTGGCAACAGGTATGCCTGAAGAATGAGAAAATGTTTGGATTCAAAAAGTATCCACACACTTTCCAACATAACTCTTCACCTTCTTGCATTTCAGAACTCTGTCTTTATTCCACACAAGCCTGTATAATCTTTAGGGCTTCTGCTTTTAGGGGTTGATTAATTTCATTTTTGAGGATTTTGAGTTTTATGTAGATGTCCAATAACCAGGATTTTGTATATATTTTAATGAGCAATGTATACATTAAGCAATCACTTTGTAATGTTCCCTAGTGCACTTCAACATAGTACTGTTTCAAACAGTTCAAACTCTATTAAAATGCACTGGGGAACTCTTAGCGCATATCAGTAGGGTCTACAGGACCCAATTAATGCTCAACACATTAGTGCACTTTAGAAATATTTCTCTCTCACACACACACACACACACACACACACCATACTCCACATTACTGCTCTGTGTATACATTTCCTTGGATATAACATTTACAGTATTTATTAGATAAACACCGATTTCATACAGTAGGGTTTTGGTTTTTTGTATCCCAGATATTTTATTGGTGTTTCTCAGTTAAAACTGAAAACCAGAAGCGCTATTAATCTTGTATATCAGAAACACTGAATTATGAAATTTAGGTTACAGAAAATGTTACTTTTGATAAAGAATCCCACATCACTAAGTTTCCGGTAAGGTCATCTGGTCTGTGTCATTCAATTTGGCATTTGCTCTACATTGTATCCCATATTTAGACCTCAATTTGTTCATATGTAGCTTTATAGATATGGCTAAAGACAGCAGGATTTGTGTGTGTGTGTGTGTGTCTGTGTTTGAAAAGAGAACCAGAAACTTAAACTGACTGTACAATGGGTGTAGCAACAAATAATGTATTTATTTTCATCGGTTCAAAATGCCAATGTAATTTATGAGCAGTTGAGTGAAATGGAGCCATAAGTGAGTTCAAATAGGTGGTCATCCCAACTGAGTAAAAATAAGCAGCCTTCCCCCGAATTTAACCACTGGAGATGTCTGTCATGTTGAACTGTATATGTTAACTGTGCCGAAAGGGGTGGAGCTACTTAACGTTCTTCAAGGTTTCTAAAGTTTGGAGACATTGGTAAGCAATTGTGATGCAGGAATTTGGGTGGTTGGCTGTCTTGTACTGATCTGGGAGTTGTGTTCTCTCTGCAGCACATGACAAGAACATGTTGGGATGCCACAAGTATGTGGGTACCACTTGTGTAACCTTCAGCCTTTGTGGGAAAATAAAAGCTTTTGTTATTTGGCTTTGACGCACCACCAGATGGTATGAAAAAATGTATATAATGCCAGTGTTGCTCAGCTGAGCTGATTGATTCTGTCTTACCGTCAGAGGTAGAAAGTGCTTAAATAACTGATTCAGTATGTAGAAAATATTTCTCCTTTTCTGTTGCAATGGTTTTATTTACAAGCAATGCCATTCTGTCTTCCAGCTTCTCAGTCTGAGGTATGCCTGAAGTATGCAAATATTTTTCAACTTCACAGTGGAGTTCATATGGCAATTCATCTCCAGACCTGCCACATACTTTTAATTCCTAGTAATGCTCAATACACAGTTGTCACTGTTTTTGCCCATACTCTTCTTTTACTAACCATAGTTCATGCAATATGAAACTATGAACCAAATCTACATTAAATCAATGGTGCAACTCTAAGATGGCCTTTTTAAGACAGAATTTTTGCACAAAATTCCTTAAGCTCTTTGGGACAGGAACCATCTTTTGTGATGGGTGTATGCTTATAATGCCTAGTGCTATGAGCCTTGATCTCTGACTGGGGCTTCTATGTGCTAACAGTACAAACAATAAGAAGCCAGAACATACTTGATCTGTTCCAAATTTCTTGTCTCCTCTTTTTCTACCCTGTGGGATCCAGGGTGTGGGTGCAGCAGTCAGGACTTCCACATGTAGCAACACTGCCACCTCACTAGCCTTGTCTGTTGGTGTATTAAATCCCCTAACTTCCAAACCCCATTCCTCTCCCCTCCCCCTTCCCCAACATGATTGATCAATGAAGCTTAACCTAGTTCCATCTAGTGTCTGAGCTCTATTAAAACTGTGCAACAATTCAGAAATTTTGTTTTTCAGAATTTCAGCTGAAAATTTGTGTAAGTCATTTCAGACATCATCATCATCATACCCCCCTGCCCTCAAGTTTTGCTTGATGTGAATTTTTGCCAGAATGGCTATTTGTGCTTTGAAACACATGGGAAAAATGGTGTACATGGCTTTGATGCAAAAATTAACACAGTTGCAGTTTTTTAAAATGAATTATCTTAGCAATATTTGTGTACAGACTTATAATCATTTTGTTCTTCCAAGCTGAGAACTATTTTAACTTCTCTTCTCCATCTGAGATACATCCTATCAGTTTGGGTGCTATGAGAGCGCATAATCTTTAAAGGATTTCCCAGTCTATCTATAAACCATCTGCGGCAATTATCAGTTATTCTCCTGCAAATAATGCCTCACTTTTCTTAACAAAGCCTCTAGCTAATCTTTTGGTCTTATGGTCTTTATGAAGGGGAGGGATGCTCCAGGCTGTACAAAGCTATTACTACAAAAAAAGAAAACTCAGGGACAAATTCTGCTCTGGGAGGAGTAATCCTACTGAAACCAATGGTGTTACTCTGTATTTACACTACTGTAACTCAGAGCAAAATTTGGCCCCCTGAATTTATAAAAGATGCACAAGTGCACTGAACTCCCCAGATTCAAAGCCAACCTTGTGTCTTTTTTGTTTTCTCCTATGAGATGTTTTTAAGCTTTTCTCCCTAATCTTTACATGGATTCTGTGTATTCTTAAAAAAACTCTCCCCCATCCACCTGTTTTAAGAATACAAAATGTATTTTAAGTAAAAAATATGCATCCACTGTAAGTAAAGAGGAACAAATATAAAAGGAAGGGATAAAAGTATGTCACTGAAGTGGTACTGAGCCTATGTCCTACCCTATATGTTTTGTAACTAAAGCTTAACGTTCAGATTAGATTAGTGGATCTCAACTGCATTTATGCTTTGGATAACGGTTGTGTTGGAAAGCACTTATAAAATTAAAAACTATACCTGGTTATCAGGCTGTTTAACTATGTTAACTCAGTGTTATGCATTTGCGTCTGCCATAATCCCTGTGCTCCCTGCTTTTGCCTGAGTTATGCTTATAAGAAGCACATGGGATTTTTTCAGGGGAAAAGGCAATACGCCGCGTTTATTGAAGATACAACAATTAGCATATGCATTTAATTGCACCACACACACACTGTCCTGTTCGTCGATGTTATAGTTACCAGTTTAGCGTTTGGATCAATTTAGTGGCCAACTAGGTTGATCACGAGTAGGAAGGCGCTGGGTCCCATTGGTCATGACACAATGCTCCGGGAAAGTCTTGAAAGGACAAACCCCAAGTTTCATGGCAAGGCATTTTGTTTATATAGGGATTTTTTTTTTATTGGGACCAATGAGTTTTGCACCGTTATGCTGTAATTAATTGTTATTTGATGAGTGCTTGTTTTTTTTAAATTGTTCTTATTTTTTATGACTGCAATTTTGTTTTTTATTAAATTTTTTAGGGAGTTATTCCATGCTGGTTTTGATTACCACTATTTTGTCCCCATTGATTGGTGCCTGTCCCATTTTTAGAGTCATCAATCTGCCCTCTTTTGACATTTTAATAGAGGTGTGTTGCCCTGGTGCCCTTGCTCCTCCCTTGACCATCTAGGTTCAGCAATGGCCTTTACACTTATCTCTTAATCCACACATTCCGTATTTACACACAAAACAGAATAAATTTACACAGAACATTTTGAACAGGAACATCAAGTTGCAATGCAAAAGAAAACAATCATGACATTCCTTTACTTAATTTAAAATGCTAAACCTACAACAAATTGGTGACTCTGTTACCTGTTACTGCTTTGAAATCAGTCCAGACACAGATTCTGGCTGATGTATCTCTACCAATGGCCCATTAGGCCATTCCTTTCTGCTATTTAAAAAGGGTGGCTAGCAGGATATGATCAACTCATTCACCAATATATTTAATACATACTACATTATTATTTTTTATTTTAAATTATATAAAATACAAACAGAAAATCTTACTATTACATGTCCCCCTTTTGATCGTTCCAGAACAATTCATGAGTGGGTCATAGTTTATACAACTGTTTTATAGCAACATACAATATGAGCTTGTGGTTGTAACTTAACAAACATTTTTTTAGCAGCACATACAACACATTTTTAGCAAGAAAACACAGGACAATACTAACACAATTAGTAAGGGGTGAAATATAATAGACAATATGCCCTCAGAGGTCGGGGACCAGCCTGTAAAAAGCATTGTACCAATGATAGGCTGTCAGGTTTTTTTTTAGATTTAGCAATTTTTAGCATCTATTCATTTGAATATAATATTTGAATGACACACTTTTCTATATTCTTCTGTGTTTGTTGCAAAAACGGAGTCACCTTTGTTTTTGACAATAAGTGATTAGTTAGATTGTGCCTATTCAGGCCAAGGGTAACAGAGAAATTAACTGGGGTGGTGGTTACAGTGCTCCGTGCTTTTTTTATTTTTGGTAAATAGTATGTGTGATTGCTAGTATATAATACAAGGGCATTAAACCTACATTCATCCACTGGCAGTTGGCAAATACTTGCATTCTTTAAAAATCCTTTTTTTTTTTAGGATGTAACACACATATATATTGTTCATTGTACAAAACACGTGTTGCATTTTTTAGTTTGTTTTATACACGTTTTCAATTATGTGGTTTTGCTGTATGGGTCTGTGGTGACAGGTAGGGATAAGCATACCCATTTTTGAGGGTTCCATTCTGTACACCGTGGGTGTCCAATAATTTTTTTTTTTAGCCCATTGACCCATAACCAGGGATAGCCAAAAGGATTCCATGGTTAGTTTTGGGAGTGGGCTTACTTTCCATATTTTCGTTTTTACAGACTGTTGGTGAGCAATTTTAACAATAATTTTACCTAATAACAAATTAAGCTTAACCATGCTGGAAACATACTGCATTCATTTATATTTTGTAGGTGTTAAACAAGGACCTTTTCCATTGTTTTAAAAGACGCGTTAATACCCAAACATTTCCAGATATTACCCAAAACATTTTGTGTTCAAGTGATGCTAAACTAAGAATTTGCATTTTAGTACATTTTATGGCCAAGGCAGTTTTATTTTCTAATTTTATTTGTTGTTTATATAGCAGCCAGGAGGTGGTGTTTAGCCACCGCCACATATTTTATGTTGCTTTTAGGTTTCCCCGATTTATTTGTAGCAAATTCATAGTAGCATTTGCCTGTTTGTGAATGAGACTATCTTGCAGTTGTGACAAGCTCAATTTATTTTTAATTACCTTTAGGTCTATAGTATTTATTATTTTTGCTTCAAATTTAACTTCTTTTAATATGGTGTTGACTACATTTTTTTTTTGCTTGGCCATTAGAGTGTTGATGTGTTTTTAGTGAGGCTGTTATAATAGGAAGGGAGTTGGGTGAACATTTGGGTTCCAATTTAGACATGCTCAACTGAGTCCAGTCCATACCAATTTTTATTTTTACTAATAGTGGGTTTAACAAAATTTTTACTGGATTATTTTGAGTTACAAACAATTTTAGGTTTTTTAGGGTACCTTTTTTGAATGTATATTTTTGATCCAGATTTTGGTGCATGGGTTCGGGAGCCATAGGTTCAATTTACTACAGGGTAGTGGACAGTATTCCACAATAACTGTTAGTATTGTTCCTGTCTTAACAGACTTATTTTATTGATATGGAAATTGTGGGTAGCTGGAACTTCAGGTGATATCCCTATAGGGACCTTTTATTTTAACCCCTATTTTTTAGTGGTTTGGTATTTTTGTGGTGTTTATAAGATGAACCTTAAGTTCCACTCTTCACTTTTAGGCATACATACTGGTATTTTTAAGGGTTTTAAGAGTTGGCTAGTATTTTTATTATATTATTTTATGAGGATTACTGGATTACGGGTAGGAATCATGATTGGTTGGCGGGGAGTGAATTATTTTTTAAGTATTGGCTTATAATATTGGCTGCATTTTTTTCATGATTGCTTTAATTATTTGGGCACTAAAAGTTTTGAGGAGCAGGTAAAACCAGACCTTACACTGGAGTCTTATTTTTTGTGGATTAAAATTGTGGTGGTTAAGCAGTGCTTCGTGCTCAGGTTCTGGGATGTCCCTTTTTGAAAAGAATTTAAATATTATTTATGTAAACAATTTAATTTGTGAAACATGGACCCATTTTAGTTTTTCATTTTTTAAAATATGGTATAGCAATGGGCTAAGGTTGTTCACTCATAGGTGCTGACTTCTACTCGTGCCAGTGGGTGCTCGAACCCCATCTGCCCCGGCCCGCCCCGACTCCACCCCTTCCCTACCCCCATTCCAACCCCTTCCCCAAAGTCCCCACCTCAACTCCACCCCCTCCCTGCCCCTATTATGACTCCTTCCCCAAATTCCTGCCCCGGCCCTGCCTCTTCCTCGGCTCCTCCCCTGAGCTTGCACATTCCCGCTCCTTCCTCCTCCCTCCCAGAGCTTGCTTTTTGGTGGTGGCAAGCGCTGGGAGATAGGCAGAGGAGCAGGGATGTGGCACGCTCAGGGAAGGAGGAGGCGGGGAGGGGAGCTTGGCTGCTGGTGGGTGCAGAGCACCCACTAATATTTCCCCGTGGGTGCTCCAACCCCGGAGCACCCATGGAGTCAGCGCCTATAGGTTCACTATGGAGTAAGGACCTATTCATTTTGATTCCAGTGAATGACCCCTTTTTTTTTATTTTAAGGTGTATGACTTGGTTTCCCACAGGGCTGCCTTTGTAGGCCTTTGTTTTTGAATTTTGTTGTTTATGTCTTTCATGGCCTGAAAACCCTATTTTTAACCCTATACTAGAGGGTGCTTTTATTTTTTTGTAACTGTTTGAGGCACTGAAAATAATTATGCTGGGTTATATTAGAGCTCTCTTCTTGACCCTGTACCAGGTAACTAGGATTAATTATTAGGCGCATTGGATGTCCAAACGGGATTTGGAAGGGTTGAATTTTTGTCCTTAGTTTATTACTGTTGCGAATGGCAGCCAAAATCAGAGGCAGTTTATTTGGCCAATTTTTTCCTGTGTGATTTACTACCTTTTGGAGAGCTTCCTTAATAGTGTGATTCATGCATTTTACTTGGCCTGAGGACTGAGGCTGGTATGGTATATGGAGCTTTTGTTTAATTTTCAAGGCTTGTATTATTGTTGTAAAGATTTTTATTTTTTACAAAGGCTTCCTTATTATTAGAATTTATTATTTTGGGGGTGCCATATTTACATATTACCTTATTAAAAAACTTTTTGGCCACTACCCTGGTGCTATTATTTTTAGTAGGAAATGCCTTTACCCATCCTGAAAAGGAATTGATTATTACCAATAAATACTGGAATTTTTTCTTACTTTTTGGCACATTTTTTGTTTTCTTTGAATCCTGTGCCACGGCCCGAACCTTCATTGGTGCATCATGGGTTGCCAGTGAAGAGGATGCGCCTTGTCCTGAGCGCAACACACAATTTTGCACTGTTTTAACCTAATTTTTATACGCTTCCATTTTGCTACTTGCTCTAGCCTTTTTAAAGTTTTTTTTTTTTACTTCTTCATGCATAAACTGATGGGCTACATTAAGTAACTTTTGTTTTTTTATTTTTAATTTTTTTTGGAACTTGGTTAGGGAGGTTTGTAGTGCCATTTGTTGGCTCATATATGTTAGTCCAGACATTCTTTTTTTGACTTTTGATTACAACTGCTATGCCATGCTGTTGGGCTACTGTATTTACCTGATTATTTTAGGTGGCCTTTATTCCCATTCCTTTACTCTGTGCCTTTACGCACCTTTAACTGTTTAGGGCTTTTTGTTACCCACTGGTAAATTCATTTCCATGTCTTTGAATATTCTTTTTATTTGCTGCTTTCCACCCATTCGTTTACCAATTATGTATTTAGAACTGTATTTCCTTCACACAAAAATTACTGTCAGCATAAATATACACGGGCCATGGGGAATTTTCATATTGCCTTAAAACCTGATAAATTGTATGGAGCTCGGCATGCTGAGCTGATCCATGGTTTAAATGTCCCTGAATGACTTTTTTTTTTAAGTTAATGACAGCATATTTTACACTTTTTTTTTTTTACTACTATTGCACTTCCATTAGTAAAGCAGATGTGATTTTTTTGGTCCACGGTATTTAATTCTTCCAGTGGGGGTTCCGCTACCAAGGCATTTCTTTGCTCTGGAGTGACCTCTGGACATTTATGTTGGTTCCCTTTTTTAATTAGGGCATGCTTTGGCATGTCCAGCTTGGACATTGTTTTTGTGGTTACCCATTTTTTGCAATTACCTGTTTTTGTGGTTAATTAAAGTAAGCATTCATTGAGCCATTCAGGTGTTTGAGACTTTACCTGCCATTAATTTTTCTGATAAAATGTACTTGAGAGAAGTGTGGGTGCTTTGGATAGTAATAGGGGCCATTCCTGTAAGAGGCTCAAAAGATTGTACTGACCAGACAGCTGCTAGACATTCACGCTCACAGGGATCAAAATTTATTTTTGCTCCTTGTAATTTCCTGGATTTATGTGCTTCCGGCACTAGCTTTCTCTCTTCATTATTTTGTAATAGTGTGGCAGCCAAGGCCATGTTATTAGCTGCCAAACGAATAACAAAAGGCTGTGATTCATTAGTGAAATGGAGGCCTGGGGCTGTGAGGGTTACAGAAAAGGGGGAGGTTACAGGAAAGGGGATCAGGGGTGCAGGCTCCAGGCGGTGCTTACCTCAAGCGGCTCCCGGAAGCAGCAGCATGTCCTTCTCCGGCTCCTACATGGAGGAGCGGCCAGGTGGGTCTGCACGCTGCCCCATCCGCAGGCACCACCCTTGCAGCTCCCATTGGCTGCAGTTCCTGGCCAATGGGAGCTACGGGGGTGGTGCTTGAGGCGGGGCAATGTGCAGAGCGGAGCTTCCTGGCTGCCCCTACACTTAGTAGCCAGAGGAGGACCATGCCGATGCTTCCGGGAGCCACATGGAGCAGCCCCCGACCCTGCTCGTCACCTGGAGCACTGGAGTGGAGCCATGCCATTGCTTTTGGGAGCTGCATGGAGTGGCCCCCCAATCCTGCTCCCCAGTGAGAGCTCGAGGGCCGGATTAAAACAGCTGGTGGACCGCAGTTTGCCCATCCCTGGTCTAAAGGTTTCATGACAATGCTATGTCTATTATACACTCTATCAAAACTACTTAAAAATTATATGCACAAAACAGTAGTTAAAAAGTCTGTAGCCTAAACTATGGTAATTTATCATCATTTCCAATCAAAAATATTAGCATGAGTGTGAAGAGCATTTGTGACTGGCATTGACCTCATTGTGAATTGCAGGTTCTTAGCACCTCTCAGGATCAACCCTGTGTATCTTGTATTGTGTTGTATTGTATTTAGCACCTCCAGGCTGTACAAACACACATGACCGCTCCTGCCCCAAATCTAAAAGATTGTAGTTTGTGTAGCACTCAAATGATACAGCGAGACGCACCAAAGGAATTCCTTGTACATACAATACATTCTGCTCTGGGTTCACTGCTCATTGCAGCAGCTTATTGCCTGTGCAAACATTCAATTTCTGCTTCCTCAGGGAAACTTGCTTGTTGAATCTCATTTATATATAATGAGTTTACATCTCAGAAATAGCTTTGGCATATTTCACTGTCAACTCACTTGCATATGTTTTCATCTTCTTGAGCACTTCATATAGCTTATATAACTAAATGTAGTATTCTTGTCCTCTCTGAACTTATTGTGCGTTTTGCTTCTTTAAAAAAGTCTAATTAGTGTTGCAAGCACAATGGTCTAGGTATGACTATTTGTTAATACTTTTCCTTATTATTTTTACTAAGCTTCTAATTACATTCAAGGAACAACATGAAGTCCCTCCTACAGCTAATGTAACATTGGTACATTGCAAAGTCAGCCAAACAATGGCTAGGTGTTAAAGGCACTGCCTTTTGTTTCAAAGGTTGAGAGTTTTATTCTCATTCAAATTGCTATTAACTTTTTTCATCAGTATTTTATAGATTAATTTTTACCACTTTTCTAAAGGATAAATATTTTTCACCAAGATATTTCACATGTTAAAAAAGTCAGGGTTTAAACCAGTAACTCATGGAAAGAAACAGATTCTTAGGGGTGTAAATTGATATAGATACACTTCAATTTCTCGATCAATGGAACTACATTGATTTCCACCACTTGAGGATCTGTTTCAAAATATCTCTAAAACAGCCACTTTGTTTGTATGGCTGACTGGTTTTATTCAGTCTTTTCTGTTCAGATGTGAAATGTTTTGGACTAGATATGTGATTAATCCAGTGGAAATTTACTCTTGTAACCCATAACTTTTCAGCAGTTTGATTTAGATTAAGGGAGTGGAGAGATTGTGTTTACTGATGGAGGAGAAAAAAAAACTAACAGCAGTTATAAACTCCACTCTTTGACATTGCTGATGCACAGGAATGCCTGCATACCATCCTGTCAGCATTGCACCATGTTTTCATACTTCTCATCTCTCACAGTTTACCTGAGAGATTCAAGATTCCTCCAATTCCCAATGTGCCTAACTCTTGTAATCTGAGGCAAAAATCAACCAGTCCTTATTAATTTCAATGGACAGTTTTAGCCTCCCCAATTTGTAGCTTTAGGATGCGAAAGATCATTTTTCACTGTTTGGAGCTGAGGAACGTACACTTTGTAACTAGATAGTATCATCTAATTAGAAAGATGTGTTTCTGGCTTAAAATATATGACATGCAAGAAACAAATCAGCCTTCCTCTCTCATGTTCCCCAAACCAGACTTCCGTATGCTCCTGTGGCACCCTCGTCTTTACAGGAAGACAGCAAGGGAAGAGGTGGTATGGCATTTAAAATGAATTTAGTGGGTTTATTAGGGTATCAACCTGACCACTTGGTGATCCCCTTTCCTCTCTCGGACATACACACTACCAAACTGGGGAGCCCGTGTCCTTTTGATTCACACCCAGACCAAGATCAGCAGCCTCCCCTTCTCCCTGCAAACTCGCCCCTGTTGTCCTCTATTTGGCTTCCTTATCCGTCTACCCTATCTGTGACCATTTGCTTCAAGGGCATACAGAGTTCTCAATCCTGTTGAGCTCATAATGTGAACAGAAATCTAATAATCCCACCTCCAAGCCTCCTAGATAAATCAAGGAACAATTTCCCTAACTAAATCATAATTACAACCCTCTCTCATGTCATATCAGAAAGTAACTCAACAAATTTGAATCAGTTATGCCTGTTTACTTATTAAAAAGATATTGCATAAGCCATTTCCTTTCCATTGTAGCAGACAACTACAGTGCCGTAATATTGATACTGCAAATTATTATAAGGCAAAGGTCCTCAAAATAATTCATAGTGTGGAACACATGTTTAAAATATTGTCTCACAGACACCTCTCCTCCCATTAGTGACTGTGTGGACCACCTCATATCTCATTGCATAGTATCCCTAGCACAGCAATTGCTAACAAGAGAAAGATGTAATGCATTTTTAGCTGTCTTTTAATGAGCTGTAGCAGGTGGAAATAAGGAGAAGAGAGGTAGCCACTCGCCACAGACCACCAGTGTTCCACAGACCGCAGTCCAAGAACTGCTGTCATGGGGGATTAGTTCTACAATGTTGAATTAGGTTCCCGGCATTCAATACTGCTGGCTCCACACATTCAAAAATCATGAGTCAGACTCCCCATTATTTTTAAACCAATCTTATGATTTTGGATTTAAAAGTAATACTTTTTTTTTCAGTTGTCTGCTAGTTCTGAGCCTTTAGTGTTCACATTTTAAAACTTTGCTCTGCAGCCGTGAGGGGTAGAAACTTAAAAAACAAGCTGAGCTCTCCAGTAATCTCATGCCTCTGGAAAACACCAAATATTGCAAGACGTGAGATTAAATTTTGATAGTGGGGAATGCTGCTAACAGTAGAAAGGGATCTTTCATAACTGCTGACACCCCAAATGCTAGTGGCCTCCCTAACTATGCAGGCTAGTGCGCAGGAGACTGTGTCAGCACCCTGACAAGGAGGTGAGGTGAATGAGGTATACCACCTGATATTTGCTGGGGAACAATTTTAAAAGGGCCCTGTAGTGGGGTGTTCACCTGCTCTGGCCCTGACAAGGTTAAAACAGCTGAGGGAGCCAAAGGCTAGGCTGATGGGGAAGGCAGCCACAGCTGGGGCTATGCCCCAATCAGGCCACAGCTGGTCTTATAAAAGGCTGTGAGCCAGGAGCTCAGGCAGTCTCTCTCTAGCTGTGGAGAGAGATGGGCCGGGCTGCTTGGGAGCTCACCAGGGTACCTAGAGTGAAGCAGGGCTGGGGAGAGGCCTGGGGAGCTCCAGGCTGGAAAACCCCAAGCCTGCAGGCCTTGCTGAAGGCCTAAAGCAGGTACTGGGGTTGCAGAGGGGTAGCCCAAAGTTAGGCAGAGGCAGCAGGTCCAAACCCTCCTTGCTGATGATGGGTGGCTATTACACTGCAGTCTGTCCCAGGGAGCGGGGCCTACATGATGACTGGCAGTAGCCACTGAGGCAAGGGGGGGGAATGAGGCTTGGGGGTTCCCTGAGGCGGGAAGACCCAGAGACTGCGGGAGTGCTACAGGGGGCAGAAGCCTGATGTAGAGGGACACCGGGGTATGGGAGGGACATGGGGGCCTAAGGCAAGCGGGACACCAGCCTGCAGAGGGTGCTCTGGAGGCTGGAAAGCTAATTCCTGGGATGACCAGCGGGAGGCGCCACACCGGTGAGTCGCGCCTTGCTATAGGCCCCCACAGACAAAGATGCCTCCCTGACTAAGGGTGTTGGGGGGGGGGGGCCATCAGCAAAGTAAGAAAGAGTCCAACAGCCTGAAGGACTCCCACCAAAAAATGTGTATGGAAAGACACAACCCTCCACAAATACCTGCCTCTTTCCAGAGATTTTTAGGTGAGACCCCTGACAACTAACAGCATTGTTTACATGGCTTTATATACAGAGTGGCTGGTCCTGAAAAGGAAACGTGGGTCCCTTATTGAGTGAACTGCCATACCTATCCAACTGATTGCTCTCATTAGCTCAAGTGATGAAGCAAACGGTGATGATGTCTATCTCATTAAGTCCTGTACTTCCACAGACCCTCCTAGGTCATCCAAGTCTTTGTCACTCTCCCACTCATGGAGTAATGCCAGGGAATTATTACAATTTGACTGAATGGCACATCCCCAAAAGGGGAAGAAGGATTGACTCAGTATCAGGAGTAGCAGAGCATGAGGTGGAAAAAGGAGCACAGTTACTTACTAATCCTGAACTGCTCTATGATTCTCTTGCACCCAGGATTGTTTGGAGCTTACTCTACAGTAACGTGACCAGAAGCTGGAATAGGCTGGGCAGCTGGGGAGCCAGCATCCAGAACCTTTCACAGCTTGTTTGGCTCAGATTCACTGTGCTGGATGGAAACCTTAGATATTAAATATTTTTGTAGTAAGACCAAATTTCTAACATCTAATTTAGTTCTCTAGTAGTTTAAGTTGAAGTCACATGCTGTTTTCCAGGCAGCATTTAATGAAGACTGATTTGGTAAAGAAACTATTTATTTGCTTAAAAGTTTTACATCCCCAAGCTCCCTAAAGTATCAAATGGAATTGAATGTTAGGTTTATAATTAATGTGGGGTTTTGTTTTGTTTAAATTTTTTACATAAAAGAACATTTCCATAAATCATGTCTATGATTGAAAAAATATGGTCATAACAGATTCTACTGCTTCATTCTGCATCTGTTTCACACACATAAATGTGTCAGGTTTACATAATTCACACTGATAACAATGAAAAATAAGGGAAGAAAATGATTAAAAAAAATAGCCTATGTTGTGTCAATAACACAACTTTTATAATAATACTCCATTATACCATTGCTTCAATGGTATTGAATCACTAATCTCATTACTTTTCTTGCCAGGTTTAGTTAACTTTAACAGAATTCTTATTCCAACTCTGGAAAAGACTGGCAAAAGCAATGTGTTTAGATTTTTTTTTTATTTTTTATAATGACAGTTTCAAAGGTAAAGACCCCAAATGGTCTCATCCCAAAGCTCAATTCTACATCCACATGCCAAATGAGGTCAGATTAATAGCTTTGATTTCATGGACCAGATTCTCAACTGGCATAGCTCTATTGATGTCAAGGCAGCTACATCAATTTACACTAGCTCAAGATCTGGCCCAGGTTCCTACAAAGTAGCAGCAGCAAAGAAAAAGGGTTGCCAACACAACCACTTATCACATGCAATGTCCTACTCTTTATATTATTTCAGCAAAATAACATGTCTTCTGAATAAATAATTCTGCCAACAATCTGTTACTAATAAAAAAGAAAACTAATAAATTTCTGCCAGATATTTTTAATTAAAATATACTTTTTGACTCTACTTGACTTCTTTTTACCACAGGACAGCAATTTGGCATGAGATACTGAAGAGAAGAAGAATACATAGCAACAATAAATTAAGCATTTAGCCTATCAATATTTTGGTGGGAAAATTGTATGTAGTAAATTATTCAAACTGTGGTAATGATGATGTTTTTTACTTAGTAGTTTTGGTTTTTAAAAAAAAAATACAAAGGATGGCCATTCCTTTTTAAAGCAAAACTTTTTTAAACCCTTTTTTTTTTTAAATTTTCTCATGAACTAGTTTCATTTATTCCGGAATCTAGCATGTTTACTTCGGAGTTAAATATTTAACTATTGTTCCCTCTGTCTAGAAACATTATTCAGTTCTTATTTGATGCTACATATTGTAGCAGCAGTATGGGTACCCTGAATTTTTTTTTGTGTGAAACCTGTTTATGGCTTAACTCCACTATGTCATGCAAACCAGTGCTTTTATTTTTATGAGATTTCACTTAGAATGTTGTTTTCTGTCAAAGTTAATGAGGTAGCAAATAAAACTATAACTTCCAAACTTATCAAAGTTGTAGCATGTCCCTAAGTGTTTAAGGGAGGAGCTAACTACTCTTACTTACACCCTCCTCTTACTAGTTATTTCTTCTGCTACACTGCTCAGTTTGACTTCCTCATTGTGCCAATTCTATCGGCTTAAATCCACTTCCTGACATGTGACAGCCCTTTGGACACTTTCCTGCAAACTCTACCAGGTACAGTGCCCC
This sequence comes from Dermochelys coriacea, assembly GCF_009764565.3. Lineage (NCBI taxonomy): Eukaryota > Metazoa > Chordata > Testudines > Dermochelyidae > Dermochelys > Dermochelys coriacea. The sequence continues at coordinate 27,190,128 of NC_050074.1, read as the reverse complement.
GCTCTTGATCACTTTACTGACGTGTATACAATGCTTCCTTGAATGAATAAAGGTTGCATCATGAATTTTAAAATGAAATATTTCTGCTGTTGCTTTTATATTCTAATCTCATGCATTAGCCATCCTACATCATTGCCAAATTAAGGCTCTGGATTAAAAATACCAAGCAAGAATCTTCTTCAGCTCTGCTATCTCAAAATGGTCATGATATATTATTCACAAACTAAAAATTACACTTTTGCCAAAAATTCTTTTTGAGGGAGAGGCCTGCTTAGACTGCTCCCTTTCCAAATGTTTCTGCAAATTACAAATTCTCCTTAACTGTGAAAGCATGCCTAATGCAGTCTTGTGTCATAGCACCAGGAGAGACTGGAATCTGATGTGAAAGGACTCATTCTGCTGCCAAAAGAACAGCTGTAGGGACTAGCATAGCCCATACCAATACATGGGTGGGTGGAGGCAAAAGAACTAGCAGTAGTTCCTTAGGCAAAATGTGCAGAGGCCATGCCCTCAAGTGCCTCCTGAATTCTCAAACTCTGAGTGACTTCCGTGTTATTGTTTGGTCAGTGGAGATCATCACTGTACATTTTACCACCATTAACAAATGTAGTCTCACAACACACCTGTGAGCTAGGCAAGTGTGATTAGCCCCTTCTTACAGATGAGGACACTCAGGCATAGACGGGTTAAATGCTTTGCTTAAGGTCACACAGGAAGTCAGGCAGCAAGAGACCTCAGCTATCCTGATGCCCAGGCTAATGCTCTAATCACAAGCACATCCTTCATCTTTTCTCTCTGAAAATGACCAACCGTGACATGAGGGCAACAGTTCTGGGAACTAAAGATGGGCCCAAAGTTTCATTCTAGAGGTTTGGAAGCCAGGATTTTGGTTTGGCCCATTATGGAAATGGTCAGCCATGAAAGTTCAGACCCAGAGTGAAAGCTTGCCCTGCCTGCATGGGTTTCTGGTTTGAGTACAATGCCTCTGAAAACCTGCTGAATGAGAAGCTATAACATTGTTCAGTCCAGAGTAATCATTAACAACTAAAACAACAGCAAATGCTTTGCATTTCTATAGCACCTTTGAACAGGTGATGTCAATGCACTTTCCAAACCTAAAAGAATTTAGTTTAACTCAACTCCTATAAACTAGGTAAGTATTTATTAACCCATTTCACATTGTACTTTTAAAAGTACATGGCAAGAACAGGGGCGGGCGAGCAGGAGGCAACCACTGAACTGGGACACATTATTGACACACTTTTTTCCCCAAGGCAAACTAGAAAAACCCTGAGGATTCCAGGTAACCTCAGATGTGTGACCAAACAGATTTTTGAGCACATGTGCTCATGTGCAATGGAAAAAAAATGCACCTGCTGTGAACACAATTTGGCTGTCATTGCCTAACCAAGAGTTAACTCAGCCCTGCTTCAAAGAAACCTTAAAAGGGTGGGGGCCACAGGGCTCTATCAAGTGTTTACAACTCTTCAGCCCTGAGGAGAAGGGTTTTTGTTTGCTTGCTTTTTTAAGGGCAATGGGGACAATGGCAGCAATCGCTCAACCCCACAGATACTATGACGTTCCAGGAAGGAAATCCTCATCATGGCCGTTCTGCACAAGGAAATTTACCAGCATAACTATACTGGTATAATTCTACTGCTATAGTTACACCAGTACAACTCCTCATGTGAACACTCACTTCTAGACTGCGTGTGTTTTTTTACTTTGAAAACAGATTAAGCTAAACAAAAACAAAACAAAAAGGTACTCTGCTATCACAGTAAGAGTATCCATATGGGGCGTTATACCCATGAATACTATAACAGAAAAATATACTGTATAATTTTGCTGGTACAGTTCCATATGTAGACAAGCCCTCACAGGCATGCATTTAGAGGAGACTATCTGGAAGTCTCTCTCTCTCTTTCTACTATTGCTTTCCCGCTAGCATCACAATGCCTTCTGAGGCTAGGTCTCCACTTAAAACTCTTGCTAGTATAGTAATGCTGATTAGGAGCGTGATTTTTTTTATACCAACAAAAGCCCCAGCATAGATGCATTTGTACCATCAACAAACTAGCAATTACTCCCTTTTGGAGTTTCCCATAAAATGAATATCAATAGCTCGGCCTATAATACCATGCAACGTCAGTTTTCAGAATAAAAACATATCATTCAAAATGTTGCAGAGAATCAACATCTTATGCCAGCGTTATTACTTACCTTTGCTAGATTCATTTTTTTTTAAATTAGAGGGTCCTAAAAAAAAAGGCTCTGTGCATCAGAAAAATGCTGAAAATGTGCCATTTACTAAAATTGGCAAATTATAACACGTTATTTCCTTAGTTGGGGCTCAAAGCAGCTGTTCAGCTTAGCCTCCACCAGGGTGGCAAATACGGATAAGGAAGGTGGCCATCCAGCAATGTAGTTTCTTGTATATAAATTTAGAATTTTTTCTTTCTTTTTTTTGTTCAAAATCTTGGTCCACATCATAAAAAAAACATGTTAAGTAGCTATTCATCTAGGGAACTAAGAAATGGCAGCATTGAAGCTAAGCAAGTCACTTTGAGGCACTCTGTTAAGGCCATTAACAGTATTTGAATCCCTTTTATCATATTTAAGCAATTTGTATTGCTCCATTATAGATGTAATGATGTCCATCAACATTTTTCCATGCAACTCAGTCTTTCCCCATTTCAGGTTTGTGAGATGTGTATGTGTGTGTGTGTGTGTATGTGTGTGTGCGTTATTTTATTTTTACTCGTAAGATCACTTGTATCCTCATCAGGCTTATTAATGACACTTCTGAGGAAAGTGATGTGCTTGACATTTCCAGCACACCACGGGAGTTTTCAGTCACTTAGCAATTGGTCGTACAACATTAAAGGTAAGCTTAAATTTAGTAAGCACTAACATACAGACCAGCTAATTCTTGCCAAAGCCTGTCAGAGTTAGTTGTTCATTTCCCAAATGGTTAAGTGATTTCCCCTTGGAATCGATCAGTACAGTATCCTACTGTAAGTACTCTTCTATTATAAATACAGACTGGCTCCGCCATTTACATTTTGCTGCCTTTCCTGCTAGCGATAAACATCTGAAATTACCCAGTTCCCCTGTTGGCTGCTCTAGCAAAAGGGGTTTCTATACCACTTCTGCAGGAAGGAGGGACATTAGATAGACTATGCCATAAGCTTATTAGGTAATTTCTCATTCACCCTTTTTTATTCACCAATAACTACATACCAGTGTACTTTTTTTTTTAATTCCAGAAAAAATGCTTTCAGTGTCTGTCTAGAATGGTTTTTCTAAAACTTTTTAATGTATTTTTTTACATTGTGCAATAATGCTCCTTAAGGGCAAGAATCTGACACCTTTAATTACACTTGCATAGTGTCTTACTCCACAAGTTGGTCCATTTCAATCAATAGGATTACATACAGAGTAAGGTACAATGTGAGTAAGGGGTTGGCATTTGCCTCTAAATGATTTGGCATAATTATTTGTCATTATTGTCCCTTCCAGAGTGTTGTCTAATATGTCTGAGCCAAAGTCATTGATTCATGTTCCCCCTTTCCAACCTCCTGGCCTCTTTTCCTAGGAAGACCTTGGGCTAAATTGCACATGAGCTCCTGAAATTGGGGGGCGGGGGGGAAAAGGCTTCTGAGGCTTCTTCTACAGAGTCATTAAAAGTAGGATCTTCTTTCTTATGCGTTATATAATTCATTTTTTACAGGTTAGTAGATTTAGGAGGGTTTCTGTTACCTTTAAAGAAAGTGCTGACAAGCTACCAGAAGTGTAACCAGCTAAGTTGCACAAGAGGGAAAGCAGTGCCAATGACTGTTTGCTAGAAGACTGCTGATATCTCTTAAAATAATAGTTCCTGGTGCAGTTTAAACCTGTTTATCTCCTCAGTCAATCCTTATTTACCTAAGAATGTAAGGAATATTACAAATGAGACAACCAGTTTGGGCTATTCACCTTCACCCTCATCTCTCGCACTTTTATAAATGCATTAAGTTACTTGTTTCAAACCATTAGAGCCACTATGGGTATGTCTACACTGCAGTAAAAGACCTTCAGCAAGCCCATGTCAGCTGACTTGGGCTTGCAGGGCTGTAAAACTGCAACGTAAACATCTGGGGTCAGGCTGCCTTGGCTCTGGGACCCTGCAAGGGGGAACGGTCCCAGAGCCCACACTCAAGCCTGAGCCCGGGCAACTACATTACAGCTCTGCAGCTGAAGCCCCTACATGCCCAAGTCAACTGACATGGGCCAGCCGCAGGCGTTTTATTGCAGTGTAGATATACCCTAAGGATCTCATCCTATGAGGTGCAGAATCACTGGGAGAAGAAGGTAATCAGACCCTCCCAAAGGCACTCAGCAGCTTGCAAGATCAGGCCAAAACTCAAATACTTCGTTGTCGGTATCAGTATCCTGGCAATGCCTAAGAATTGCAGTCATGGACCAGGACCCTGTTGTGCTAGGTACTGTACAAACCCAAAACAGAAAGTTAATTCTTGCCCCAGGATGTGGACATATGAGACAGAGGGTACCATTTGTCCATTGATGTGTTTATTTATTACAGATGTACTGGATTTTATCACTTGAAGCAGCTAACATTTCTTGACCTGCAAAGTCTATAGCCAAAAGGTTCAAATGTTGATATTGAATCCGATTTCAGGGTAGCCTCATCGGTAACCTCTGTAAGAAATAAATGAACTTTTTAAGACAGTCCTAAAATAGTGGAACTCTATCCAAATCCACTGTACGTGGAAAACAAATGAAATGTTTTCTAGGTCCCAGGATTAGTATTCAGTGTACCATTCGTAGGATTCAGGCAAACAAGATAAAAAACAGAAACCCAAATCCTTAAAATTATAGCAGATTTATACCTGAATTACCCAATGTAATTATATGGACATGTACTCTGTTTCTCAGTTCAACATGTTATTAATACAAGATAAAGGCATACCCATTCCTCAACTCTATTTCTACTTCCTTTTAAAATTATGCAGTCTTTATGTGTTCCTGCATGCAAAATTACCCACACACAGTGCTTCTCATGAGCATGAGAAGCAAGATCATACACTTTTTTTTTAAATTGTCATGACTTTTAAGCCAATCTCTTGATGTTTTTTGGTGAGGGGAGGAGGAAGGAGCAGGGAAAATTCAGTTTTCGAATTCTTCGAGCTGTAATATTGATATTGTATGAGCAGCATATCTAACCCTAAAAAATCGTATTAGCTGTTTTATGCCCCATGAATCCAGCCATACCAATATTAGGAAGAGGTCAACTTTCAGAATGAAAATGTTCTTCTGTTGTCTGTGTCTGGTGTCTAAATTGGAATTTTCTCACCATATGGATTCCTCATTTTAAAAAATAAAATACCTAAAGCATTGTAACAAATCTTACAGATTTTATTGAAATAAGTAACAGAGCTCCCCCTAATGGTTTTCTGTAGATATAGCCATACACCAGAGTGTTAGACATTGTTCCTCCGACTTTTTGTTAATAAAGTTACATCAAGACGATCTCCATCTGGGTGTGTGCATGCATGCACACAAGTGCCTGTGTGCACATAGCTGCACACACACACACACACACTCACGAAGGCTATAACCCAAGAAACCCTAAAAGTTGACCTCATAGCCTTTCTGGCAAAGTCCTATAGAATTTAATAGGGCAGTAACCAATGGTGAGGCATAAAAAACCAACTCTAAACCCCTAGATAATTTAAAAGTTACTTCTTTATTTTCCATAGGACCCTCTACTTTTTGAACCACCCTATAAAACTCTATCCAAGTGATACAATTCTGTATTAAATTCTGCAGAATGATTTTTAAAAAGGGTAAACGAAATGTATTGTTCTTTATTAAAAGCTACAGGACTTTTCCAAAAGAAGAATGAAGGACTTGAGGGCAGCTCATCTTGAATAGCTAAAGGATTTGTCAGGAAAAAAAAGGGTTTTATAAGTGAAATAAACAAACAATAAAAGAAAGAGACCACATTAGCCTGTTGACACGGTTTTATGTGACTTTTTTCCTGCTTGTGGGTACTGCTTAGTTATTCCCTGTAGAAAGAGGGATTGGGGCTAGTTGCATTATGAATTTTAAGATTTAAAGTATAAATTCCAGAGTCAAGCTGGTTTGGGCTTGCTTAATGGTTTTCTCATCCTCCTATCTCACCAGAGGAGAGGCTGCTGCTCTCCTGGGGATATTTCTAGCACTGCCATTGTTGAGGTGTGTGATGAAGTGAATACGGGATGCACTGAAAGATACATTAGTTGACAAAGAAAAAGTAAAACCATGTTAAAGGCTTGGTGATTTAGTACAACAGTTCACTTGCCTCTCCTGTAGAAATTGGCCAAAGACAGAACCGTTTCACAGAACCTCTCCCTGCCCCACCCCTGATCTGTGGGAGTTCAGATGAAATGAGACCTAGATCCAAACCACTCCTGGTTTTGGTTTTGAAAAACAAAACTACGATCAAGTAGTTTTTTACAAAACCAAAACCATCCCAATTTTGCCCACCACAGCTCTTGATTCCATAGATCTATGTTCAAACAGGCTTAGGTCACAAATGAAAGTGTGTTTAGTGGTCTCATCCTGGTCCACATTTGGACACATCACAAAACCACCATAGAGCCTAGTACATTTTAGCAAAACTGACAGCCTCTCAGCTCAGTGGAAGTGTAGTAATGAAATGGAAGGGGTACTGCCAGTCAAAGTTGAGGTACCTTGACAGGGCTATGTGAAAAAGTCAGTGCTTTTAGCCCATCTCTAATACAAGTACAAAATTGACTCATATGTTTTAAAATTGAACAAGAATACTCATACATAATGATGAAAGAAGAATGAAGCAAGAAACATCTTTCCAGCAAAAATTAAAAAGGGAAAAGGGAAAAAAATCAAGGCAAAACCTTAACTGTGCACAGTGGTATTTATGTGTATTTTTGTATGTTATAAAAAATATGAGCACATAGCATGTTGGTTTAAGGGGAAAAAAGGAAAAAAAGAAACAGAACTACTGAGTAAAGTAAAACACACCCTTGGCTAAGTATCCTAGTCTTTCTCCCCAGAGAGAGAAAGCATTCTATAGTAGTCAGACAAAGAGGAAAGAGAGGATTCATTATTATTATTGTTGCTGAATTATATTCTGCATATAAAAGATGAGGACAGGCAGAGATCACTGATTTCAACTGTCTGATGCTCTTAATTACTAGCACACACGGTAAATAATTCAGTCTAGCTCTCTCTGCAGTACCTGACCATAAAAGAGTTTGCCAGTTATCTGGTCTTTATTAAGTGTGTATATATATATATGAAGGAGCTGGATTAAGACCAGATTTTTTACTATGCCAACTATATATATCCAGATTTTTTTACCATGCCAACTATATATGTACTATATATACTAATTTTTACTATATATATAGTTGGAATGGTAAAAAGTCTGATCTGAATCCAGCTCCTTCTTTCTAAGTAGGATCTTAGTCACACAGCTCAAAAAACTGTTAATATGGGTTCCATTCCTTAGCTCTTGCTCTGCAGGTATACGGGTTGAGTCTCTTTTAGGTCACTGTATGTAGCAGTAGTGGGTGGCACTAACATTGGCTTATTTGATCCTAAGTAACCATCTTATTTTAGCATGAAAAGCTGCCCATTTGTGGTTTTTAAATTATGGAATGAGCTTAATTAAACTGTAAAGCATTAAACAACAGTTGGAAAGATGATATCCCTGTGGGCAAGAAGAATAAATCAAGTGCTTTGCAGAAAATAAACAAACTGGTGGTAAAAATAAATCAACAGTTTCCAGTCCCACCCATTGCATTGCCAGTTGAGATAACAAGGTGAGTTTGCCTTTATTTAAAGCAAATCTTTCTCCAGGAAAAGAAAAAGAAGAAGAAGAAGAAGAAAAAATAAGTCCAAGAGGAAGTTAACACATATAAATGTCTTCTGAAAAAAGTACACTTATTCAGGTCTACAGAAGAAAAGGGTAAGCGTCCCATGCTAAAAGTTACACACAAGGAACAGTCAAAATGCTTTCTGGAGATGAACTGAAGGAAGCTAAACTATGAATGACTGTAACTTGCCACTATAACTTTCCAAAGTTGAGGGAAATGTTACGGGGAGGCAAAGTTACAGTCTTTCCTCCTCCCCCTCCTCCCCATTTGTTACTCTATAAATTTTACAGAGTTGGAGAAGTTTTGAGAAGTTTCAGAATAGAAAATGGGAAAAGGAAAAGAAAGAGGCAAAAGCAGAGAACAAAACAAAACCAAACATCATGGTAATCATACTGTTGCAAAACAGTAACAATAGGGTGGGGGAATGGGAGGGGCACACACAACTACAATGTTTTAAAAGATATTCCTTTTTTCAAACATTGAATTAAAAAAAATTCACTTTGAATTGAAACAAATATTTCCTGTATAAAATGAAGGACTATGCTTAAAATCATTCTGGTACAAGAGACAAAGCATAAAAAGTGAAAGCCCTTGCTCTTTAGGCAAAACTTGGAACAACCAAGAAATGTGTTTCAGTCGATCTCAGAGAACAACCAGGAATGTGGAGACTAAGACAATCAAAGATTAGATAGGCCATGACTATGTAACACCTTGCAAACAAGCAGTGCAATTTCAAAACCAGTATGGAATTTGACTGGCAGCCAATGCAACTTTTTCAAAATAAATTAAATGTGCTCCTGTCATCTCCTTTTCATAAGAAACCTGGCAGCCACATTCTGTTCTAGCTGGAGTTTATGTAAAGTCCTTGTTTCCCTGAACATAGTGGAAATCCAGTCTATGCTACAAGTATTTTCACTGTTCTTCTTCTGAAGTATTCTTGCATCCTCAAATACCATCCTGTGATTTTTTTATCATTCTACTGTAATGAAGAAGATTTAATGGGAAGAGCCAGTTAAATCAAACTGATGAAATATTAGAAATTTATTTATTTATCATTACATGCCTGCATGAATGTAATGATCAGCACAGACATTCTGTATACACCTTTGTGTGCTTTAAAATCTGTTCCAACATTTGTAGGAAAGAAATACATGTCTTAGTAAAAATTCAAGGGGAATTGTTCCAGTATGAGATAAATTGTGTGTTTGGGATTAGTATTTTTGAAAAATACTTAATTTAAAATATTTCATTTGTGGCCACTTCTGCTTCTAGGAAAGGAATTTTGATGTGCTATTTACTATAAGAAAGAAAAAATTCAGTCTCACTTGATTCACTGAACTAGTAGCAAGTCAAGGAGAACCAGGAAGGTATCATAAAATCAGGAAAAATTCAATCTTTAAAAAGGGGGAAAAATAGCCATCTTTGCAATTATGGCACATTAATTCTAAATTTAGTCCTTAGTAAATAATGGAACAAATATCAAGAGAGAAAAATCTAGATAACCAGAGGAGAATGGAACATGCACTAAACAACAGGGCCAGATCTTGAGCTGGTGTAAATCAACATCACTCCATAGCAATGCTGATTTACACCATCTGAGGATCTGGTCTGACATTTATCAAAAACAAATTATACCAGGTTAATCTGATTATTTTAAAAACAATTTACAAACTCAGGACCAGATTCTTATTCCTAGTTACTTGGATGTAACTCAGGAGAGATTCCACTGCGATTCATGGAATTACTCCAGATTTATAGCAATGTAAATGAGCAGAGAATCTTGCTGTAGTCGATGGAAAGAATGCAGTGGATGGAATGTACTGAGACATCAGAAACATCTTATACACAGTGTCGCTCAATCTCACTTGAAAAAGTAATTCAGATTGGTGTGTGCACTTACACATGGATGGGAAACTGATTGAGGACTATGACGTAAGAGCAGTCTCCACAGGGTTGGGAAAAGGGATCCAGTGAAGTGCTAGATGGATCGGTGTTGGCCTCAGTTTTATTTGAGAGTTGTATTAGTCATCCTGAAAGGTGGTGGGGGGGAACAGTATACAAATTAAATGTGCAGATTATACTAATTTAGGAGGCATTGCAAACCCCAGTCACAACAAAGAATACAAAAGGACTTGAAGAGGTTAAAAACATGAATAGGAAATAAGAAATGGGATGCAATATAAAAGAATGGTTGCTTATAGATCAGGAGTATGTGTATAATATATATTGTATATTATACACCTAACCTGGCAGTCTTGCAGTAGACCATGCAACTGTCTCCCAAGGCAAGTGAAAGACCTGATGCTTACTTCATTTAAAACTATACTGGACAGAGCCCTCTAGAAAACGTTGAAGGGGACAGCCCTGCTTAAATCATTGGTCTTTTCCATCTCTAATTTATATAGGCCATAGTTTGCCATTGGTTTTTAAGCAGAGTTCCCCTTTAATTCCATGGAATTCTACTTAAAAACTGATGGCATGATATGGCTGAATTATTCTAGTTTATTTAATTTGTAAATATCTTTGCTATGTATTGAGTTTTACATTTTACATGTCATTGTCTTTATATGTGGCTTCCATACAAATAATTGTTCTTTATCATTCAGATCACTATTTCTAAAGATAGCTGAAAGTTAATTAGAAATTGTTCAGTGGTTAGCCAATGCAGTCTTTGATCACTACTTGCTTTTAAAGTTTGTACCTGTGCCCATCCTGCATTCCCAAGATGTTTTCATTTACTGTCAGGCAAGCAGACAGAATTAGATCATGTCACAGGAGAGAAGTGCTGAAAGCATGAGTAAAAGCAACGATAAAAAAACTGTTATAGTTTATCCCAGAAGTTAAAAACTCAAAGTATTTTGTCAAGATAATAGTGAAATAGGTATGAACCTTCCAAAATGCTCATGACTAAAACTGCAATGTGGTAGCCAAATACCCAGCACTTATTGCTTACCTTCATAGCTCTTTATTAGTTCACTTTGCTGGAATATTTTAGTTATCATGTTGGGGAAACCTGACTCACCCACAGTTGTTCTTCGGCTCTCCCTCAATGTGAGGATGATGTCTGCTAAAGGGGTTCATTGGTGGATTTTTAAGTGGCTGAGGAGCCCAATTTGTGCCCTGCAGATTTTCCCAGAGAAGTGACAAGTCTAATGTTGGAGGAGACACAGTTGTTGGTTTTGCCCTTTCTTTCCTCCTTTGTTGCTACTCTGTCTCATGAGCACATCTGTTCTCCTCAAAGTGAGCTATTGCTTGGTATATGGGTGATGCCACTGAGTGTTGTTCCGCGCCAAGTCCTCCCAGTTTGTTGGGTTGTTGCCTCTCTTTTTAAGATGGGAGTACTTTCACTATGTCTTTGAAGCGCTTCCGCTGCCCTCTGAGAGTCCTTCTTCCCAGACTCAATTGAGAGAAAAGTACTTGCTTCAGGATGCAAGTGTCAGGCATATGTACACCATGGCCAGCCCAGTAGAGTTGGTGTTTCATGACCTGCACATCTATACTGTTGCTGTTGGCTGCAGAGAGAATGCTGATGTTAGTTCATTGGTCTTCCCAGGTGATACATGGTCAGATGACACAGTACAGCTCCCCAACTCTTTATTATTTTAGATCTTCCTTCCAAAGCCTCATTATGCCTTAAAGATGAAAGGCAGATTCAAAGTCACTAGTGCTGGGCTCTAGTCTTGATCCAGAAACCATGAGAAGGCTCTTGCCATGTGCAGGTGTGGACAAGGAGACTGTTCATGTAGTACTGGATTAAGCTCTTGGAGATACTACTGTATTCAATATCACAGCCCTGGTCAAGCTGCCCTGCACTTTCAGCCCAGCCTGCTAAGTTTGGATTCCACATAGATCACTTTTAAGCGTTCCTGAGTCTGAACAGGGTGCAGGCATTGCTTCTGGCTCTGGGGTTTCTAGGCATATGCTCAGTGGCAGAGTCTTTTTCTACCATCGCCTTCTGAGTGCTGACCCCCCTGAAGGTCCAGCTACCTAGGTCCTATGATTATTGATAGCTCCCCAGACTCCCCAGTTTCTTAAACACAGCCTTTCCCACAGCTCCAACTTTATGGACACTCTGGTTTACACTCTTCTTCTTCAGGGACATGTGATAATTGAAGTAAACAGACACAGGCTTTTCAGAGGCCTTCTAAAACAATTACTCTTTACTTTAGATAGTACATGAGATTTACAAATCTAGGTAAAACAACAAAATGCCTATATATCACTCCCTGCCCCAGTTTACTCACCACCATTAAATGTTTCTGAGATTTGGTCAATGTCCTCTAGGATGTTCAGGATCCCTCCTCCTTACACTCATGGTGTCTCCTCCAACTGATGGAGCCTCCTTCAGATTTGGCTGGTCCCACTAAGAGTCCCCTCTCCCGACAAAAATCTGCCCCTCTGTTCCTCTCCTGCCCAAAGTTTCCTTTTAGTTTTTAAATGCTAGTACTAATACTTGTGTTCTTCATTCCACTGCTCCAACACCCCTCACCCTACAGCCCACCTTGAATAACCAGAGTCTTCCAGCATCTTAGCCTACCCATAGTCCTGCCAGAGTAGAGTCATTAGAATGCTAACAACTTCTTTTGTTTGTCCTGTCGCTTTTTCTAGACAGGGTGTATTACACATGAGAGAGTACTTGACTGCCGATGTCTACTTTACTAAACATTGAGAGCTGAAGTTATACTTAGGGTTCACAAAATCAATCCGAATTGAAAAGATGTATATAGGCAGAGTCCCCAAATTGTCACACAGATATATGATGTGGGCTAGTAGACTGTTTATGAAGTATTGTCTTAAGCTCTTGGGGATATTCCTGTGTTCAATATCACAGTCACTGAGGAAGATATCAGGACTATCTCAATACCCTGATGCATTTTATACCTGATTAGGTGGCTATCTTGCCACCAAGCCTGCTAAATAAAAGTATCTCAAATGGCTCAACTGTCTCAGCATATGAGATCTGGAACCCACCCCTGATTCCCTCATTATAAGTCTAAGTGTCTTTGGCCTCAAGCAGAACATATTGATCCTATTTAATTCTGCAGAACATCTACTTCAAAGAATTTTCCTCATTACAAGTTCTAATAGGAGGAAGCTCAACTACAAAGGGCAGCCTAGCTGACTGCACAGCACTTATCAATACTAGCTCGCTCCAGTGACAACTAGATAGCTCAATAGCACCATGTTAAGGTGGGCACTTGGAAATGGAAACCCAAGTAACTAATAGGGGCTCAGGTAAAGTTTCAATTAAAATGCTCCCCAGCAATGGTGATCAAATTTTGTTGCACCCAGAGTTTTTCTGGCAACATGCCAAGGACCACACCCAGTGGTTGAGATAGGCCTGGTGTACAGCACTGCCTACTACTGAAAATGAGTAGTTAGTGCTTCTTCCTCATGTGCCTTCAGGAAGTACAGAATTGTGTGCCACAATGCAAACATCATGAAAAAAAAAACCTTACATTTTATGCTCCATCTGCTTTTGAGATTTATTCAGACCTCTACGTGAAGCTCATTAGCAAGACTTTCCTGACATCATCTTCACGTCTCCAAACTCCCTGCAGCCTTTTGGGAGTGAGTGAATGGTCCACTATTTTGGCTACTGGGGGGAAGGGACATTTTCTCCTTTGTATTGTAGAGGAGGAAATACGGAAACTAGGAGAACATGCAGAGTGTCAATCCACACTGAATGTGTGTGGTGAAAATGGTGCTTTTAGCCTCTTAGATGTTCTGATTGCACACAATATGGACTGTATCACAGATATTAGGCCATCAGTATGGTTTACTTGAAGGGAATGCATAGGTGTAACTTCCAACAGGATTTGCGTTTGTATTATAGATACAGCAGAGATCTGTTGTAGTTCATTGTCTCTGAAAACGGTAGCTAGTGGTTTTACATATTTAACTCACTGTGTATTGTGTGCTCCCCTAGCGTGGCAGTTTCACATAAAAGGATAAGAGTCAACAGCAAGCGCTAGTTGCTGCTTTAACTCAAGCAGTCAAGACTTCTGATTTTAGTGATGAAGATCCTAAGTTCAGTTCTTGCTGCCAGCCCATAGTGGAGAGATTATTAAGTTTGCAGACACAGTTCTGTGATCTCATTTCTGTGTTGCTCTTTTGGAATTTTCTTGTGATTGCTAGAGCTGGCACTTGAGAAAAGGGTAAGTAAGCCTTCTGTTTCCATCCATGTCTAAAAATAAACTTCCAGCACCACCCAAGCAGCACGGCAGACTACACTGGGAACTGCATCCGCTATTGTAAGTCCTTGTGTGGGAGACTGGTACATTAGATTTGAAACAAGTCATGTTGCAGAGCAGGATTTGATACATGGAAGACTAGGCTTCTCAGAGACTGTCTCTGCTATTGAAAATAAAGTGGAGTCTTTTTCTAAGAGATTAGTAGGTGCTGAAAACAGTTTTGCTGGTCTGCAAACTAGCCGTGGAGGATATGTTGGCATGTTTAATACATTGCTCAAGGAAAATAGCATGTTACAATACAAGATGGACAAAGAAGATATAAAGCCAGAAATTGAAAACCTAAGAAGAGCTGGTGCACCTGAGAAAACTGAAACTGGTAAACTTGATGGGTTTTTTTGCACAATGGCTTAAGGATTTGCAGTGCTGCTAGGAGGAGGGTTGGGCATCAATTACATTGATATCTACCAGAAGACTACTGTGGAAAAAGTCTACAGATTCTACAGGAGTCTTCACTCCTGTGGCACAATAGAATGTCCTACAATAAGGGTAAAACTTATCTGTGCCGGAGACAGAGTTTTCTCAGGGACCAGACAAAACCAGTGGAATGAATTCCCCTCAAGAACCAAGGGCCATCGCAAACTAAATTCCTCTCCTAGGCAAGGTGCATTTTTTTTACCTTGACTTCTCTAATAAATATATATCAAAGCATTCTGCCAGATGCTGGCAGCAAAAAGGGCTAGGTTCATTTACCTAGAGGTTCCTTCTGAAAACTTAAACAATGCTGTCTCAATGTCCCAACCAGAAACTTGGGGAAACTAAATTAGCTCCCTTGGGCATCCTATATAGGCAATACTGCCCCACTCACAAGCATAAATCTGGGAAAACCAGCAACTACTACATCAACAATATCAGGTAAGACTCCCACCCTCCAGAGTGTCTTGGCATTTGGCAATTGTCTTAACCTTAGTCCTCCTTTCATGGTTGTGAGTGGTTAATGAGGCAATGCCTTCTAGCATTAGCCACTTCCCTCCTCCCATCTCCACTGCTCCCCATCGCAGTTTCTTTTCCAAGGTTGGCAGACTCCAAAATTAGGCAGGTGAGGGTCCACTCCCTAAAGGAAGTGCTGCCTGGAATGCTCAAGGGCTCAGCAACCTATCCCAGCTGAAGTGATCAGATTTGGTGGTGGGTAGGGAGGCCCTTACCAGAGTCCCTCCGCTAGGCTGCTGCTCTCTGCAGTTTCAGCCAAACTGACTCTGCCCCATCTCCCACTTCAATGCTGTCTCTGCACTAGCTGCTTCCTGGAGTGCTTTCATGATGTCTGCCACCTCAGCTCTACAATTGAGTCTTTAGAGATGGAGCTTCAGCATATAAACCCAGCACAAAGCAGGAACCTCTCGCCTGTCTCTAGTCTTTCCAGGCTATCTTACCCAAACATGACAGACTGAAGTTATGGTCAAGGTGATTCCTTGCTGCAAGCACATTCAGGCAGTTCCCTGGCCTGTTAGTTTCCCAATAGGTTTAGTAAAGTTGCATCACCCCCAAACTTCAAACTTAGCCGAACTTTTACCAAAATGCCTAAAATTGTCAGATAACAGAAAAGCAGATGGGGCCTGGCCCCTTCAGCCATTTCCCCATGCTCACCAACAGATGCCGGCAGAGCATTCCCTCTCTATGGAATTTCTGTCCAACTGGAGTTCTCAAGCAGCTCTGAGCTGCCTTTTTACCTGTTCACCTACAGGTGTCAATAGCGAGCTCCCTACTCTTTAGGGCTTCAGGATACATGGTTTACATATATAAACTACCAAAAGAAAGCATTCCACTGCACACATTTTTCCCCCAGGGACAGTATGAGAAAGCAAACAGAATGTGACAGATGTTAGTCATGTCACTTAATGCACAACTGGAAGGCACTCAGATATTACCATGGTAAGTGTGTCATAAAGAACCTCTACAGAAAAATGCAGCCATCCTCACCCTGACAACTCTGCACATCCCTATTTATCCACTCTTATATCTTAGCTCCACTTGCTCTGCCAATGATATCACCTGTTTGTACCATTCACCTCAAATTTATCGTTGCTTTCTTCCATACTGTTCTACATGACTGAAACACCCTTCCTGAACTAAACCATAAAGCCAAAAACACTATTCACTTCCCAATCCTTCCTTAAGACCCTCTTCTGGCATACCACCTAAGAGATGTTACTGGCTCATAACAAGTAGGCTGATGGCCAGTAGGGATTGCCAAAATCTATTTCCTGGCTGAGTGAAGCAGGTCTTATGTGCAACTCAATGGCATTTCTCTGTTTGTCTGCAATGAAATCTCTTTTGGATGCCACAGCTGATCAATTCCAAGGAATATTCCAGCATCAATGGACAGAGCCACAGTTATTTTGTTGTGACCATAGCACAATGGGTATCTGATCTTGACTGGCACTACTGTAATATAAATAGACAATACCTGCAGATTGTTGAATCTAGAAACACAGCTTTGGTGCATGCCTTAACTGCTCTGCATTAACTCTGCAAATTCAGCTGGTTTAGAAGTCCTCCAGTTGCATGCAAAGGCAACAGATTCCTTCAGACTGCCTGGTTCTTTCACTTCTGCACACTATCATAGGGGAAGATAAACAATTTCCTACATGACAAAGTAAAGTAAAGGTCATACAAGCTGTTTGCTTCAGAACCAGTCAAAGCTATTCTGTTTCATTTTCTCTCCTGATGATGATATTATAGTATAGGTATAAGATGTACAAGATAAGGACTAAGGAACCATTTTCCAAGCATCTATGCATGTGAGTCACTTTTCCCTTGTCCGTAGTCCCAGTCCAATAGGACTGTTCACATGTATAGTTATCATGTATATCAGTGAGGGCAGGCTGGGGCCTAAAATGGTTGAATCTCAAAGAATCAGAAATTTCATGCACTTTGTGAATTATTTTCCAGGAGTTCACAAGACAAGTACTCTGACCTTGCAAGCCTTTTTCCTGCCATTCAACACATGTTTTTTTGTTTAAGGATGATTAATATATTTTTAATGTTTTTTCTATCTAAAGGGAAGCCTGTGGTATATATTAGAGGCAGTAGAAACATCCTCCCACCTCCTGCCACCCAAGCGAAGCTGGCGCAAGTGGGCGGCCTGTATATGATTGTTTTTAATTGTTCCTTAGAACTTCGCTCATTCTCTCCACTGTTTTCCTACAGTGTCTCTTTGTATTTGTCTCTCTGCCCTCTTTTTTTCACCTTATGCTTTCACGGGAATATTTTCTCCCGCCTCATCTTTGCTTATTCCCGACAGTAAGTTCTAAGTAGAATTCGACCAAATGACCTTTGAGTTTGAGTCAAAGTTTCAAAATCATGATGGTCAAGTAAGTCTGAACTTGGCCAACAAGGCCCTAAACGTGAAAACACCAAAACACATGCTTAACTTTGCTCCCATGAGTAGCACCATTGAAATCAATGGGACTATACACAGCAGTAAAGTTAAGCACATGCATTAGTGTTTGCAGAATTAGGGCCTTGGTTTCTCCTCTCCCTAGTGGAGACACTTCTCAAAATGACAGACTGAACAAAAGGGGGTGGCTGCAAGTGGATGTGGTCTGGAAAAAACAGAGGAAATGTCTACCAGCAAAAATTGCAATATGGAAAAAAATATGTTTATCTGAATGCATAGTACTTGGTAAACATGCTTAAGCTAGTGGAGATAACAGGTATAGTAGGAATGGCCAAATTATCATGAGGTCAAGGTCGGTGGTCAAATCCAAGAAAAACCTCCTGTTCCATTGACAAATGGTACAACCTTTATCTTTTAGTAAAAAAATCAAATAAATAGTATTCCAGGAGGCATTGACATTCATTCATTCATACCCTCGCCATTTCCAAATTATAGATAAGACCTGGGAATAATTAACTGTATTTTACTTTACATTCTCTGCATTTGCTGCTCTGAAATGCACTAATACAGAAAGAGAGCCTCCAAGCACTGTGCCCCTGTTTAATGTCAGTGTAGAGTTTTTGTTTTCAATAAAAGTTTATTTTAGGCAGTGTTCTGCTATTGAAAAAGGAAGGGCCCAGTTTCAAGGATGGATCATTTAAAAAGAAGCACACTACCCCAACTGTGTAGAGGAAAGGCAGATTACCCCCTACCAGCACATTTTAGAGCAGCTCAGTGGGGGAAGAAGGAGTCAAAGGAAGGATGTAGTGAATTTCCAGATGGGAAGGTAATGGGAAAAAATACATGTCATCAGAAGAATACATTGTAAATGAATCCAAATTCTAATATGGAGATATGTGTAAAGTTGTCTATAGAGAAAAAGAGATTCTGTACTATCCTTGTAAATATATAAAGTAATATAGAAATATGATTGAGGTATGCACGCTGTATTATTTATTTCCATATATAATATTTCTCTGTATTCATCTATATTACCTATTTCTATATCTCTATTATATGTTCTTGAAAAGGATACAAGCACACATACACAGAAGATGAAGCATATTGCTACATCTGAATTTATATATGTATTAATATAAACATTTTTCTTCTGTTTGATATTAAAAACCTCTTCAGAAACAAAAATGGATGCTTGGGTCACATTTGACAAACATTACCATTTATTTTAATATCCAAGTGCCTTTGATGGCTCTGTTTAAAATATTTTTGGGTGTTTACTTTTTTTTAAATGCATTCAAGTATAAATAGTTCACAAGAAAATGCAAATGAAATCTAACAGAATGAGAGGAAAGAGAATCAGGTAATGTTGACTGACACATAAAATGTAGGCTTTGTTAATGTTTTCTCATTACCTTAGCAAATATTTTACAGGAAGTGTAGTAAATCCACCACAGACATGATAAAAATTAAAGCCTCTTTTAAAGTAAGACTATCTATTTAAAAATAACCAAAAAACATGTGCAACACGGCACCATAATCTCTCTACTAGCTGGTGAAACAATAGTTAACATTGAACTAAAGTGTTTTGTTAAGATTTTACAAATAAAATCTTTGTTAATCTAGAGGAAACATGCAAAACCAACACTTTCTCTTCCTGTGTCAGGTATATAATAAAATTTAATTAGTTTTTTTTTAAATGGAGGTCCATTCACCATAGCACCATGTCATCTATCACATTACCACACAAAACCACTTGCAGTAGAAGATATGAGATAAGGTAAGGTCTGAATTTCTCTTAGACATCAGCTTGAATTTAGAACAAAGTTCTTAATATTCAAAGTATCTGCACAAGAATTAAGATCACATGGGGTGGAATCCTAGCCCACTGAAGCCAATGGCAAAACTCCTATTGACCTCAATGGGGGTAAGCTTTCACCCATTGTGTTTTTTAAGATTGGATTCTCTTTGCATGTCATATGATGAAATACTGATATTAGGAATACACACCAGTCATTCTGTTATGTGGCATATATCTCCTATGTACAGATAAATGTAAACCCCACAACTGGCTGGCAAATTAATAATAGCTATATGCATGTTAAAGCAGTACTTACTGAATTTAGCTTGACAGATGTGAGACAATCTGGTATATTTAAATAAGGGCTTAAAAATAAGAATGAAAACTAAGGCTTTAGCATGATAATGTGTTGTATTTCAAACTATTCCAATGAGTCAGTTGAAAATATTCTACACATCTTTTTGCAATTATAAAAAGAAAAGGAGTACTTGTGGCACCTTAGAGACTAACAAATTTATTGAGCATAAGCTTTCGTGAGCTACAGCTCACTTCATCGGATGCCTTTTTTTTGCAATTGCAATTATAATTATATTTTGCAATTATAATATACTATTTTGCCATGCTACCAAATAGTCTAGACAGTGCTTTTAAGACAGCAAATGAAAAAAAGTTTAAACTAGTGACAAACATCAAAAAGCACATGAAGAACCCAACTGAATCGCTTGTCTGTGTCTTTTTGAGAACTAGTTACAACCTGCATATTACACACTAGTCACAAATGTGGCAAATACAAAGTATAAGAAAATAGGCAGAGATAGCAAGGCTTATGGGAAATATAGCCTTAGGCTCTGATCCTGCAGACATTTATACATGTATTTAACTGTACTACCATGAGTAGACCCATTTCAGTCACTGGGTCTACTCACAGCAATAAGTGTTTGCAGAATTGAGGCCTTTTATGTGGTCATAGGAACTCCCTTCATACTGGAATGCTAACCCTATCCTCATCTGTGTGAGTGCTAAGAGTAACAGGAAAGGCTTCCTCAGGAACAAGGCCAATCAATAGATAGGACTGAGTGAATTGGCCTCTGCAACTGCCATATATAAGATATTAGTTTAGATCTTTTGTTTGAAGTTTTTTTTTTTTTAAAAAAAAAAGCTCTCATTCTCGCTCAACAGAAAGTATGAAAATATTCAGAAAAGAACCAGTGTATGTGTGTTACATAACATATCTACATAGAATATTAAATACACATATATTTAACATTCATATGTGTTAGTATAAAGCTTTGATTGGCAAGAACTGCTATTCATGAATAATCTCGGCATGTTAAATTTATGCCAAGAGCACTTATTTACAACCATAATCAGCATGTTTTATCTCAGATACTGTAAAATGTTCATGTGTACATGTGTGCATTTATATATGCATGCACACATAGTTCAAAAGCGCTGTGCCATAAATAATAATAATAAATCAAGAGGGGAAATAGTTGCTTCCTGCACACTAAACTCGCAAATAAACATGGGCGATGTATGGACAAAAAACATACTTGAATTTAATCATGATGTAATTGCTATTACAGAATCACACTGAGAAAGTTCGCATTTTACCCAGACTAACATGAAGTAGATTATTTCTTTCTTTTGGTCTTAAAAAAAATTATTGCCAACTAGGTACAAATAAATAAAATATTGAAAGTACAACTCAATTCAAATGAAAAATAGCATGGTATGAGGATCTGACCCCTAGTTCTTAGGCTAAATACCCATTGATTTTAATGTGGAGTTTTGCTGGAATGTGGACTGCTAGGTCAAGGCCTGATAAAACAAATGTAAGGATTCAAAATGCAACATTGCATTTTACAAGGAAAACCGGGGAGGGGGGTTTGTATTCATTTATTTAATAAATTATTAAAATAAATAAATGCAGTAAGTACATAGACATTACAGCCTAAGAAATTTTCCCTGTGAATGGAATACCGAATTTGGTTCATTACATTTGTTTTCCATACATTTTATACATGTTCCTATAACTGAATTACATTATGTCTTAAAGCACTGTATTTAGATAGGAACCTTAGCTTCTGAGACAAATTCTGCGCTCATTTACACCCCTACTTCCAATAGTTTTACTGAGGTGCAATCAAGAGAAAATTTGTCCCCAAGTAATTCAGAAAAATACTGGATCAAATTTTACCTTCATGTAAATATCTAGTTCCCATTGAAGTTAATGGTAGGTACAGTTTCTAAGGATAAAATTTAACAAATAAAATGAGCTGGAAACCTATTTGGAATCCATTTGGAGAACTGAAGACTTTTTAAAAAAACTATATTTTGAGAAAGACAAAGACATTTGTCTTCCTGAGAAGCAGAAAATGCATGGGATGGTAATGTTCAGCTCTAAAGATAACAAGCATTAGAATTTGTATGTCAGGTATTTATCCAAACCTCAACAGCACCTCAACTTCATCCTCAGCCCACCATACGGGAATGCTGCGTTTGTGTAGGGCTGTCATAGCTGTTCCTTTCCAATTCTCCCAATACTTGCCAGGTCCTAATATCCAAAAGAAGCTTCTCTATGCCTCAATAATTCCAGGCTGCTGGAATGGCCCCTCAGGTCAATGGGTGTAATTTAGAGCATCCATAAGGCTGCTCTGGGTTATACTGGATATCCAGCCAGACCACAGCTGGCTCCAGGATCAGGCAAACACAAAGGTGGCTTGGAGCCGCCTTTGTCCCATTCCAACAGCATCAAGCATATCTTGGCTGTTCTGCTCCTTAGGATTTAGTCTCATGACTGTAAATGCTGCCATGAGTCATACATGTTGCATCTGCTAGTAAAACTGATATGATTCTTTTTACATATACTTTTCAGGATTGCACTAAATTTCTTATACTCCAAAAACCACATCAGTTATAAAAATGACTTTAATCCACACCATAAAAAAAACATCAAAACACCCAGGTCAACACACAAGTTTGCCATATAGAGCACTCTGAGGACTCCTAACTAGCATGATAGATAGAACTGTCTATAAAATGTGGACAGCTGGAAATAATATCACAGCATAGATGTCAAGGACTCTGCTTATTGTGCATTAAACTCCCTCCATTTCAATTTAAAAATGCTTAAACAAACCAGCATAAACTAAGAGCAAACAGCATTTCCGCTATTTACCTATTCACCCTTGGGTAAGAAAAACAATTAAAAGTACTTATAAAAATAAGATGTTAATGTTTGTTCAGATAAGAAATACAGATTGCCAGTATATATGAAAAAGTCCTTTAATTTTAAGATTATATTTTAGAATGTGTCTTTATAATCTGCCTTCATACGGCTCTATAAAATATTTCTTTATAAACTAAGTTATAGGCAGAAACGGCAGACCTGATTTTCAGAGGCACTGAGAAAGTACAGCTCCCATTAACTTCAGCTGAATGGCTCAGCACCTCTGAAAGTCAGGCCCTGGCAAAATAGAAAAGACAAGCGTGCACGATGACTGTGGTTATCTGCCAAACTATGACCTAAGATACACATGTACAACTCCTGTTGTCTTTGTTAGCCTGGTTTTCAGATGTGCTGGGCTCTCTCAGCTCCCTTGACTATAGTTGGCCTCGTGGGTGCTCAGTACTTCCGGCAGTCAGGTCCCACGTGTGACTATCGAAAGGCAGAATTTTGCCCTAATTTTGTGCCTGATTTGAGACTGAATGGCAAAACCACAATTTTTGTAAAAACAATGGCTCACACAAAGATAAACACTGGGTCAAGGGAATTATAGCCTCCCTCTTGCCTTTCCAGGTGTAAGCCAACTACCATTTCAGCAGAAAAATGAAAACCATTCACAAAATCTTCAGGGTTTCTCTCAAGCCCAGGATGACAGCTACCAAAATATAAATAGTCAAAGTAACCATCCACTGGTTCTATATTGGGCGCTTCAAAAAGCAGCATTTCAGGGCAAGGGTTTATAAAAAGCATCTATCCATTTAATCAAAGGATCATATAGGGTGTGTTTTTAACATAAAAGCAGTAGACCAGCTGCTGAGCTGTATTAGAGAGGCTTTGTGCTGCTTCCCCAATGCAAAACAGCCCTAAAGCTGGTTTAACTAGCCACAGGAGAAGAGCCATCCAACGCAGGGTTATCCTTGGTTTCCAAAGCGCTACAATAGCAGCTCCTATGCCATCTCGTCCTGACAGTTGGTGGAGGGGTGTAGTCAGAGAAAAGGGAGCATGGCCCCACCCATTCTAAGCCTGGTCCCTGAGAGTCATAACCCCTTGGGGCCAGTGGTGCAGGTTTGACCAGTGTTCAGAGCAAGCCTTGGAGTGGGGCTTGGAAAAGGCACTTTTGCAACCTTCTCTTCAGCTCCATTGAGCGCGCCTTGACTGGAGCTGAGGATCTGGTGCAGGACGCCTGCAAAAATTACGACCTGTAGTTGCTCATTGGCTCCACTATTAGTAAATTTAAGACTGTTGAAACAATAAGCTGAGCTGTCAGCATACTGTTCTAGCTCATGTACATGTTTGTTAAGGGATCCTTCATCTTTTAAACACAACATGCTTTGTAACATTCAGGGATTCTACACCAAACAAAATCTCAATCGGCAGCCAATAATCTCAATAATTTCTATCGTGAAAATTAACAAGACGTGAATTTCTGTTTGTGACTGATGACCCTATCAATCAAGACTTACAGTTTTAGAAAAATAGGAACTGCCATATTGGATTAGCCCAATGGTCCTTTTATTCCAGTATCCTATCTCTGGCAGTAGCCTGCAGCAGATGCCTCAGAGGATGTTACAATAAATGCTGCAACACGCAGTTATAGAATAACTGGCCTATAAAGAAAAATTCTTCTGAATCCCCATCAGTGACAGGTTGACTTATGCCCACAAGCATCAGTGTTTACAGCTCTTCCAAACTTTTGATTTTATTTATGCTCAATGTTGTAACCCAGACATAATTTTGTATGATCTGTACATTGTCTGAATACATTGTACTCAAGGTCCCAACCATCCTCAGTTCTTTACAGCTAAGTATTGGAAAGTATGTATAGGAAATCAAATAAATTAATGACTCCATAGGTGAGTGTCAATAAAGGGATGACCAGGCAATAGCCTAAATCACTTCTGCTAATTAAGAAACTGGAGAGAGGGGAAAGTCAACCAAATCTGATTTCAAACTGATGATTGACATATCTGAGTGGGCCATTAGAGCAAAAAAAGACCTGACTTTCTGATTAAGTTGGGAGCTGTTTCCCAGAATAGCAATGGACACACAAGTATACACAAGGCTGAATATGTGAGCTGAGCTAATTATGAAAAGACAATTTTAGAAAAGTAGCACAGAAAGCCTGTATGATGAGCCAGCCTTTGAGCAGTGAGCCAACCCCACACACCTAGCATCCTCGGTGCCAGTATGGGAAGCAGTTAATTGTTGAAATTTGATGGAACTTGTTCAACATATGCTGCCCCATCCCAGCTGCTCCCAACACCGAGAGTTTTGTTTGTTTTTAAACACTGCTTCAGAACAGTGGGATAAAAAGGGCTGATATTGTGAAAAACATTGGCCTTTGAAGTCTTGGTTCAAACAAAAGGTATGCAGCCATCTGCTAAAATAAAGTGAACATTGTTTAAAACAGCAGGCCTGATTCTACATAGCCTTGCACTTTGTGTAGTTATACACATCTTGCCAAGTGGGTGTAAAACTATTGCCCAATCAGCACTATCCACTCACTTGCTCACACTGGAGCTTGTGTGTAACCATTCTGCACAAGTGTAAGTGACAACATAAGGAACAAGGCAGTGGAGAAGCAGGCCCGATACTTTTTCCTAGACATGGTCACTGAGGCCCCTGGCCCTTTTTCTCTCTTATTTTTGTTTCTAATTTTTATTTGGATGGCCCACTCCTATCTCACCCATCTACAGACCAAGACCAAAGAAGGGGGGAAACATTTTGCTCAGACCAGTTTTCTGCCCGTCTGTCAAAGAACATGCTGGAATACTGTCAATCCCAAATCATGCAATTAGCTTGAAGCTAGGAAAGTCTCCTCTCAGTCAAGCTGTCCCAGTTACCACATGAATATATACAAAAATCGAATACAGCACAAAGATCCAGCCCTTTCTAATGCTGTAGTTTTAGAAGGAAGCTGTAACCATCAGTTACAACATGGCATGTGATTTGCATATCATCTGACCAGAAATATGTGATGTGAGATAATATTCAGAAGGACTCAACACTTTCAGACATCTCTGGCTTGGAAGACAAACACAAACCTCCCTACCCCTGCAATGCTAAAAAAATGTTTCATAGTGTGTTGAGATGTTCTCCTATATTTTCCCATGCTCAAGACGAAGGCTAAATAATCCTCAGATTCCTCATACCAGAGAGAGAAGTTTGATATAGTTTTAAAAAATATTTTATGACATCTTAAAATATCCCCTTTTATCTTTTCTTCTCCCCCATAGCATTTGTAGATTATGAGCTGATTTTAAAAAACCCTTGGGTGCCACTTTTGGAGTCAAGAGGATGCATATGGTGTGCACATTTCTCACTGAGTGATGACTTCCATGAGAAGCAATATATGCGGGTGGCGAGTATTACATTTGAATGCAAAATTCAAATAAGGGCATGAATTTTCAATAAAAAGAAACAAATTTGATGGGAGAAATGTATTCGCTGCCTTCAAAAGAAGAGCTTGGTATTGTTCCAAGGCTGCACAAAATGGCAACATGGAAGATCTTTCTTCAACAAAATCTGCATGGGACTTCGTCATTAGTCTCATTATATGGCATGATTCAGTGTATTGTTCCATGGCAAACATGGAATTGGTTGCATTTTGCCACGTGAACTAAGCACAGAAATATGCTCATGCTCAGTTCTAATTAATTCAAAATTAGGGCTCATGCACATCTTTCTCCATGAGCAGAAACATCTTTCGATATAGGTGGTGCAAGCAACCACCTGGATTAAGCTTTATGAGGCCTCCGCTTGCGCACTCAGTTCCCTCCCTTTAACTGTTTTACCATCACCCATGACAGAAGCCAAACATTCTGTTGTTAAATTACCTCACTTTATTTCAGTTCCCATTTTTAAATACGATATACCCGTTTTAAAATGGAATGAAAGTTAAATTGAACAAAAGCATTTTCTTTTTAGCACATAATTGGCATAGTGATGCTATGGTTTTAATTACCTATAGCAGTGGCGTTGAATTACATTTTCTGGAAGGCCAGATAAGGCAGTGTGCAAATCTTGGGAAGCCAAAAGGCTCTTCAAGTGTTTGCTCTCGCATGAGCCTCTAAAACCGAAAACACCCTATATTCACACCCTACATATTATTGTAATAATGTTTGTGCACAATATTCCTTGTGAGGTATAATTTAAAAATGAGTAACATGCTGATCATTAATATTTTTGTGTAACGTATGTACAAAATGTATATTAAGAATTATGAACATAAACTGAAATTAGGACTACAATGTGTTTGACCAGGCGAATCAGGGAGGGGGCTAAACCTGTTTCTCAAAGTCAAAGGACAAACTGATGGGTCTAGCCAGGTGTCATCAAAGGTGATTGGCAGTCACCTGTCAAGTGGCCATTCTTTAGCAAAGAATGTGGGACAAGAACAAATCGGTTTTCATTTTAGCAAACACCATCATGAAACTTCTTTCACCACGAGACTCCATGTCTCTGTCCTCACAGCAGGAATGAACTTTATCAAGGGGTAACCCTGAGCAAAATGCATTTCAAAGTGTGACTGGACTATAAAAAGACTATAAAACACCCCCAAGCCAGCTCTCTCTCATCTAAGAAGACAGAAGAACCAGCCCTTTGACTTAGTGGGGAGCTCCTGACCTGAGAATTTGGTCAGCCCTGCTGCTGGGACCATGTGGTAAGGAGTTTACCTTGTTAAGTTTTCGCTGTCAGAAAGTGTGTTATATTTATTTCTCTTGTAACCATTTCTGATTTTAATACCTTATATTTGCATTCACTTAAAACCCTCTCTCTTTGTTGTTAAATAAACTTGTTTTATTTTTTAATCTGAACCAATCTAGTGCTGGGTTTAAACTAAATTGTTCTATAGCTCCAGTTAAAGTAGCAAACTGTTGAATATTGACCCTTTACAGGGGCAATGCCCCTTTAATATCTGAACTGTCCAGGAGAGGGCTGGACCGTGCACAACACATGTTCCGGGAAAATTTGGGACTGGGGGTGTGTGTTGAGGGTCACCCTGCAAGTAGTTACCAAGGTAACTGGAAGCCAGAGTTTGACTGTAGTGTTGCTGACAGGCTGCTGGGGTCAGAGTTGCTGGACAAGGACTGCAGTTATACACAAATACTCAGGATGTGACCTGCATGCTGTTAGACCAGTGGTTCCCAAACTTGTTCCGCTGCTTGTGCAGGGAAAGCCACTGGCACACCGGGCTGGTTTGTTTACCTGATGCGTCTGCAGGTTTGGCTGAACTGCGGCCACTGGGAGCTGCGATTGGCCGAACCTCCGGACGCAGCAGGTAAACAAACCAGCCCAGCCTGCCAGGGGCTTTCCCTGCACAAGCAGCGGAACAAGTTTGGGAACCACTGTGTTAGACTGTTTGTGAGAAGACCTAGTTGAAACTACAACAGCAAAGCATTGTGAGGCACCCAAGGTTGCGGGGCAGATGATGACACAGCCCATCACTGGGATGGATTACACCCCAGAATGTGACTGCCTGCCACGGGATAGGGGTCACCAGCTTTCAAGAGTGGGGTGCCAGATTGTATTTATTAATCTCAAATGACAAGGTTAAACATGCTGATAGAAAATAGTCCAACAAAATTGTGCAAACACATAATTATAAAAATATACTGTAATGCTGTTAAAATACCATGCTATCAAGTCTAAATTATGAACTTAAAATTTGAAGTTAAACACACAAGAAATGAATGGACATCTACTTTCCTTTTCTTATGGCCTGATATTTTGACATTCACTTGCCCTGCCCAGCATCCTCCATCAGATCTGCCACTAGCCCCTCCCCATCTGCCCAGTCCTACCCTCTAGCCCTCCCACTACTCAGGTCCACTCTCTAGCCCTCCCATCTACCCCATTCACTCACCACCCACTGTGATGGGCTCACCTCTGCTCCTTCTGGGGTTCTTCCTGGGCTGGGTGTTACAGGGAGGGAAGGGGGAGGAGCCATCCCTGCTCACAGGAGGAGTGGGAGGAAAGAGGTAGTGGAGCCACCCTAAGATATAAGCCACCCTGCAAGACTAGACTAGGCTCTTGAAGCCAAAGGGAGAGAGAGCCCTGCTGCTTCCTGAGCAGTTCTGATTGGCTGCTGCTTCCCATGAGACATGAACAAACAGCTGATGGCCCTCCTGGCTGGCTTTGGCCAAGTAGCTGAAGAATAATGCTGTACAAGTTGCAGTGGGGGAGGTTTAGGTTGCATATTAGGAAAAACTTTTTCACTAGGAGGCTGGTGAAGCACTGGAATGCGTTACCTAGGGAGGTGGTGGAATTTCCTTCCTTTGAAGTTTCTAAGGTCAGGTTTGACAAAGCCCTGGCTGGGATGATTTAGCTGGGGATTGGTCCTGCTTTCAGCAGGGGGTTGGAATAGATGACCTCCTGAGGTCCTTTCCAACCCTGGTATTCTATGATATTATGTCTGTTTGGAGGAGGGAGGGATGCTCAAAGCGAGACCCTAGGCTGTAGCTTCTAAAGTCTCTGCATTAATCCAGCCTTAGGACTCCTGATGATTCGAGGATGCCATGTTAGACAGCAGGCTCTTGAGGCTGGCCAGCCATCATTCATTAGTGCATTACATCACCATGCTGGGATGCACAGAGCAGGCACTTACCCCAGCTTGTTTGTATTTTATTTTGGGTTTTTCTGGCCTAGCGCATGACTACCACTAGGGATACCCCTGATCATCAGCACTAGAGAAGCAGGTTTCAGAGTAGCAGCCGTGTTAGTCTGTATTCGCAAAAAGAAAAGGAGTACCAGTGGCACCTTAGAGACTAACAAATTTATTAGAGCATAAGCTTTCGTGAGCTACAGCTCACTTCATCGGATGCATTTGGTGGAAAAAGCAGAGGAGAGATTTATATACACACATACAGAGAACATGAAACAATGGGTTTATCATACACACTGTAAGAAGAGTGATCACTTAAGATAAGCCATCACCAGCAGCGGGGGGGGGGGGAAAGGAGGAAAACCTTTCATGGTGACAAGCAAGGTAGGCTAATTCCAGCAGTTAACAAGAATATCAGAGGAACAGTGGGGGGGGGGGGAGAAATACCATGGGGAAATAGTTTTACTTTGTGTAATGACTCATCCATTCCCAGTCTCTATTCAAGCCTAAGTCTTTCAGGGGATACCATCATAGGGCCTAATCACATCAGCCACACTATCAGAGGCTCGTTCACCTGCGCATCTACCAATGTGATCTATGCCATCATGTGCCAGCAATGCCCCTCTGCCATGTACATTGGCCAAACTGGACAGTCTCTACGTAAAAGAATGAATGGACACAAATCAGACGTCAAGAATTATAACATTCAAAAACCAGGTGGAGAACACTTCAATCTCTCTGGTCACTCGATCACAGACCTAAGAGTGGCTATACTTCAACAAAAAAGCTTCAAAAACAGACTCCAACGAGAGACTGCTGAATTGGAATTAATTTGCAAACTGGATACAATTAACTTAGGCTTGAATAGAGACTGGGAATGGATGAGTCATTACACAAAGTAAAACTATTTCCCCATGGTATTTCTCCCTCCCCCCCACTGTTCCTCTGATATTCTTGTTAACTGCTGGAATTAGCCTACCTTGCTTGTCACCATGAAAGGTTTTCCTCCTTTCCCCCCCCTGCTGCTGGTGATGGCTTATCTTAAGTGATCACTCTCCTTACAGTGTGTATGATAAACCCATTGTTTCATGTTCTCTGTATGTGTGTATATAAATCTCTCCTCTGCTTTTTCCACCAAATGCATCCGATGAAGTGAGCTGTAGCTCACGAAAGCTTATGCTCTAATAAATTTGTTAGTCTCTAAGGTGCCACTGGTACTCCTTTTCTTTTTACTAGAGAAGCAGTTACATTATTTTGTAATATAGTGAGGATCATCAGTGTTCTCAACAGTGCACAGTACACTGATGAAACCTCTCCCCTTCTCTAAGGAGTTTAGGGCCCAACCATGGAGAAAAATGTACTGGGTTGGGAAAATCATATTATAACATTGTAATTTCCCAAATATATTATAACATGATTTGCTCCTATCTATGTACACCATGCTACTGAATGGTGTTATAGCCCTGTTCTTTAAAGTAAATGTTGACAGGCCCTTCACTGGACTGACAGCACAGTAAACAGTATGAGAGGTGACCACCAGAGAGCGGACGGTGCAGTCTCAAACTGGAACAGATCTTTTTATAAAATGTTAATTTAGTTAGTGACTTAATAATGAAAATTTCCATGGAAGACGTGGGTTTTAAGAAAGGATTTGAACACAGAGAAGATGAGGGGGTTGCCTGTTGCACATGGCCGCATGCCCAAAAGCATAAGTGAGAGAAGGATACAAAGTTAATGAGTCTTGGGTGGCAAGAAAAGAGCAAGAAGTTGTGTAGAAAAAATGATATGTGCAGAGTGGAAACCACTGTACTATCTAGAGATCAAATCCCACTAGTATCTCATATGATTAAGAAACTCATTTTTCCCTATCAGATCTAAGACATATACCAAAGGAGAAAAATGGTTTTTCACTTGGCCTATCATCAAAGTATTCTCAGAAGTCAAGGAAGTCCATATATCCCCGCACTAAACTAAGAATTTTGTGTAGAGGGAAAAGTTACATTTTCTCCTTATTGGCTGTTTCTACAGATTAAAATTAGAGTAGGTGGGAGGAGGTTTATATAGATTTCTGATCTTCCCATTCCATCTTAAATGGGAATTCAGCCAGGACAGTACCCTTATGGGAGCCTTTAGTGGTCTCATCCTAAAGATGCCACCTCATGAAGGTCAGCTCTGTGCTGAAGTATTCATCGAGGATTGACTCAGAGAAGTCACCTACCTACTCGATCACACCTCAGCGTTCTCTGGTAGTCTCCCAAGCAAGTACTGAATAGGCCCAACCCCATTTACCTTATAAGAGCTGATAGATTCTGACTCAGTGGGGGATGGTTTCAGACTTGAAAGACACAATGCTTAAAAGGCTGTCTCATGTTTCATTTGACCATGTGTTTTCTCTTAGTAGCCTGAGAGTTCAAATACTCTGTATAACAAAAGTCAGATTGAAAAGGTATTGTGCATAAAATAATTCTTATCCAGGTTGGCACAAACTTTTTTCCTTTTTCAAAACAATACAAAAATCGGTTGTGTGGTATTAATTCTAATTTGTACCAATAATGGAGCTACTTTGTATTAAAATGTTGGCACTATTGTGTCCTGTTAAATGTAATAAAGCTTGTAAAATATTCAGTCTTGCTTTAAAAATACGATCTGAAACAGCATTTATCTTATAATGAATGATACCATTTAACTTTGGAAATAAGTTTTATGAATCAAGCAAAATTTGAAAATATAAGGTATTAAAAAGGTAACGTCACTGAAAAGGTGGCTCCCACTTAAAATTAAATCCCAGCAATTTGTACAATACATTCTAACTATAATGCATTGCTATAGTAAACTGATGTGAAATGAAAGTCAACATGACCCTGGGTGAACATTAATAATTTCCCAAAGTCAAATGTTCAAAAATCATGAGTTGGGCTCCCCAAAATCACAAGATAAGGTTTAAAATAATAAGATAAAAATGGTAGGTTCATTTTATGTGCTTCTCTTAAAGCATTTAAGGTTCATGTGTTCAAGCTTTTCTCCACAGTCATGTGGGCTAGAAACTTACTTTCACTTTAAATGAAAGCTGAGTTTCTCAGCCAGTAATCTGACTCCAGCAGCTGGTGATCTAAGAACAACAAATATCAGAAGGCTCACTATCAAAACACTATAAAACTATATCACTATAAAACACTGAAGCTAGCATATTGATGTATATTAATCTCTGTTGGAACTGTTGATTTAAGTGGAGAAACAAAGTGAGTAAGATAATATATGTTATTTGACCGACTTCTGTTGATGAAAAGGACAAGCTTTTGAGCTGGGGGTCTTCAACACAGCAACAAAACCGCAAACAAGAAAGGCAATTTCAATTGAGTTAATTAATGGACCAAAGTCATCTGTAGTGTATCTATCGACTTCTTTTTTAATTTACTATTTTAGTAGTATTAAGAGCTGCTCAGACAGAAAGTCATTAGTAGTGCAACAACTTTATTGAACCAACATATTTATGAACAATACTTACAGACCAGTTGATGACAATCTTTCCATATACTAACTTTTTACATATACTTATACAGTATATAGAAATACTTCTTTTAGTACAAAATTTTAGATGCAATTATTTATGCCAGGTCTGAATTTAGCCCACAAACTTGTTTTCCAATCATTATGCTATTTATATTTAACTGTCTTCTGAGAAAGAACACGTTATTTCTATGCCTGATCTTATACTCTTTACATATACCTCATTCCTGGTGAAGTCAATGTTATTATATCTGTTTAAGAACTGCAGGATCAGGCTCATAACAACAACAGACAACTAAAAATAGCACCAATATCAAACTCAAGAGAAAGGTCCATCTCTTAGTAAACAAATGTGTGAGCCATCCCAAATCGCATAGCTCCATTGACTTTGCTACACCAGTTTCAAGTCACTGAGTATATGACCCACAAGGCTTAGTACAAATACTATCAAAAGAGACACATCATGTATTTGAGCCAGCAGCAGTCAGGAAAAAAAAATCACCTCTTGCTGTAATGTCTTCACTGCAGAGCTGACTAATTTCTTTCTTGGTGTTACTGCTAACCCCTCTCCCATCCACACACAAAACCCTCTCACACAAGTTTCATGATGCTCACCCAGACTCGCTGACCCAGACGGGGTAGAGGCTAGAGCTCAGATGCCACTTTCACTTGAGCTGATAACCTGCCCACTTTGTAGTGAGGACATAGGGTAAACCAGTTCAGTGCTGGTAGTCCTCCAGTGGCTACATGTTCTTCCATAATCATGGGGAGGAGGGACATAAAGCAGCAGCTTACTGCAGCACAAAGAACTATGGAATATACCCTTAGAAGTCCTACCAAGACACAGTTAACATTGCAGTGAGGACATACCTTCGGAATAGTATACTCCTTGGGGGGGGAGAGGGTGCCTGATACAAAACTCAAAGTGTGGACTATTCCTGACACATTTTTCTCTCTCCTACAGTAAATTTCCTTTCATGTAAGTAATAAAAGTGGCCATGAGATTGATTTTCCTTTATTAAAGTAGAAAGGTGTTTCTACTATATGTAAGATGAACTTGGTATCTAAGTATAACATTATGTATACCTTCCAAATCACAAGGAATAGGCTTTAGACATCACCAGATTAGCAATAGTGAAGCTTTTCTCCCTTTTAGGAGAGAAAATCTGAAGGACTCGTTTTAATTCTGATTTCTAAATTTCTTTAGAAAATGATATATTCAGAGTTGCTATAATTAAACAAACATAGGTATTTGGGTAATACCTTAAATTATAACCAACCACTATATGTTTCATTGCTAACTATATAAACATTAACTTTATTAGAGTGACCTTGTGTCTATTGGCATAGAGCCAGAGTTCTGGGAATCAGGACTCATTCTATTCTTGTTTCTGTCACTGACCCATTGTATGCGGATGGGCAAGACATTTAGGGTGAATCTTGGCCCCACTGAAGTCCGATTGATTTCAATATGGCCAGGTAATCTTTCTGCACATTTTATCCATCTATAAAATATGCATGATGATAATGATCTACCTACTAGTTGCTTCGTGAAGCCTATTTAATGTTTGCAAAGCAGGTTGAGCTCCTCAGATGTATAACTTTATACAACTGCAAAATATATTCAAGATCTACAGTAGCTGCATAATCTAAATCTCACAACTTTTTATAACATGGGCAAAACTCTTCAGTCAGCAGCATTTCTACCATCCACCACTCTTATACCCTGATCCTGCAAACATTTACATGTGTGCTTAACTTAACAAATATGAATAGTCTCATTAAACTCATAAGGCTACTTATGTGGTTAAGTGTGTGTAGGATTGGGGCCTAAATTATTACTCTTTGAAAATCTACAGAGAAGATGCCAGCAACATCCCTCAGGCTCCATGAATACTTTTTTATTAGCATCTGCAGAACTCAGAACAAAATATTTTATATTAGAAGATTGTTTAGCTAAACAGGACAGTAGCATCAAGATATCTAAGGCATTAAATAGACCAAATCTGAAATAACTAAAATAAATGTGAGAAGTAAAAAATCAACAGCTCTGATCCTTGACGGTAATTCCTGGGTGCTGATATACCAAAAATAAGTCATATTACCAATAATGAACTAGTTTTACTGTGTATGTGCAATATGGCTATTAATTGTAAATGATTACAAAGGAAAAAAAGATCTAGGCTCCATGATGTAAATTTTAACTGTGAGAAAATGTTAAACTATTTCTCACTAAATCGAACCCAGACAATTGTTTTGCATCCCTTTAGCCATCGCTAAAACTTTCTTATAAACTTTCGGGGCAGGGGGAAGTGGGGAGAAGAGTGAAGAAGGAGGAGGCAGTAACAGTACCATCGATTTATAGATGAACATCAAAGTAAGTTATTGGTCCATGCTACTGAAAGGCAGGAATTGATATTTGTACCAGAGCACTCAAGACGTAACCAAATGGTACAAGGGGAAACCTCTATAAGACCTAAAATCAATTCAACTTATTCCATTATTTTGCTCATTCACAAGTGTCTCCAGTAGGACACTGTGACATCCCTACACTTCAGTGAAAAGCCAAAGGGGTCAGCTAATACATGCAGTCAATGGTTTATTAGCAGCTTTGATTCCCAAGTCCAGCTGCAACGGAAGAGGATATCAAGGCAAGAATAGTGATAAAGTAAAATCCTAAGCAATCACTGAAATGACGTATTGCTTTCTTCTTGCAGATCTATCCAATGTTATGTTTAGCATTGGGACAGTTTAGGATTCTCATAAGACCAAAAAAACCACACACAAACAACATTTGAACAGTGGTTAGATTGCACTTGAGTAACCCAATAATCATGCTTCAAGGGAGAAAA
This sequence comes from Dermochelys coriacea, assembly GCF_009764565.3. Lineage (NCBI taxonomy): Eukaryota > Metazoa > Chordata > Testudines > Dermochelyidae > Dermochelys > Dermochelys coriacea. The sequence goes on along the minus strand of NC_050074.1, from coordinate 27,154,646 downwards.
ATGATTTCCTGTCAGAACTGCAGACTGAAACTGCCAAGCCAGTCTCTCCAAAACTGCAAGGGTATTGCCATTCATCCATTAGCGTTGTGATGAAGAGAGAATCACAACTCACTAAGCCAGCACATAAGCCACGGCCAGCACATCACTAAAAGGCGGCGGGGAAGCAGACGGGACTAGAAGGGGAGGTGGATTGAATTCTGGTAAGAACTTGGGTTTCAAAAACTGAATTTATAGAAGTCTGTGGTATAGATGAAAATATACCTTAACATTTTTTGTAGAACACTGGCAGTGTTTCATATTATTGATCAGGCCCTTTATTAACAACTTTCCAGATACCGACAGCTCTCGAACATCACCAGTTCTGATGCTATATGTTAGTGGAAATATCATGTGTAATGGTATGTCTGCATTAGGAGATCATGTGTCTACTAATGGTCAATGTGTTTGGGGGCAAAAGATCAGGCAGCAAGTGCATGAATCTCCCGTGGCTAACTGCACCCCCCGATTACAATCTGTTAACTGTATTACAGTCTGCCACCTTTTAGAGATCACCACCTTTTAAAATTATATAAAATGAAAGATAAGTTTGCTTGACAGGTGAAATTTTTCCAAGCTCATTGAACTGCATTTCCACATCTGTAGCAGGGACCTTGCTCGCAGACATGGGGGAGTTACACTTCTTTTCCTTTTTAGAACACCAACAATAGGAGGAGACAAAAAATAAAACCCACACAATTGCATTTCCTGCTTCTGCTGACTTTAACCTTCTTGGCTTCTTCTCATCCCCTTTTGTTAGAGTTCCACTTGCTGAGCCTGAGGCAAGGTCACTCCCCAGAAATGACTGGTGGATGACTGGTTTGTCACAACATTATCTCATGCATATCCGAGATTCCCAAAATGGACCAGTGGCAATAAACGTGTCCATTCTTTTCACATTGGTGGCTGTAGCAAGAGACAGCATCATCATTAATATCTTCTCCAGTGTATTATTTCAACCCTCCAGTGAGAAATGGGCTGCAAATACACTTATCTATCTCTACAAGCAACATTACTATATAATGAAAACCAAATCTCAAGTAGATTACATTTTTTCATATGGTCCTAGAAGCCCAAAATTGATCAAGAAATGAGACCCACAGTAGGCGCTGAAGCTAATTTTGAATTCTGACACAACTTCCCTAATAATGATTAATGACCAAGGGGGGAAAAAATGTGCCTACATGAGTAAGTGCCAATGTAAACTGACACTAAGACATAAAGCTATTTTAAATATTTTCCTTTCTAATTAAATATTTCATTCTACTGTATAAAACTCAATATAAAAATGGATTGGATCTATTGTCTATCATGAAAACAGCAGGCAAGCAAGTAAGTTAATTTGACTGCCACAAGAAAAGAAACAGCATTCTTCCCTTTCTAAGCCAGACATAGAAATAAAGGGCTTCACTCTCTTCTGAAACCAGTGTAACTCGGGACTAACACACTGAAGCCAAGGGAGATACACTGGGTGTAAACAAGAGGCAGAATTACAGCTCCCAGTTTTGCACCTGCAATTCACTGGGCATGAAAGTAATGCTGGGCCAGCACCTGACCTATGCACCACATAAGTCTGATTAACGAGCACTGCACGAGTGCTCTACAAAAGAGAAGTCTGTATAGATGAAGATAGTTAATAAGTAAGGTTACAATTATGTCACAGAGGTCACGGAAGACATTTTCTGCCCCGGGACTGGAGCTCCCAGCCCCCACCAGCTGCAGCAGGGGGCTGGCAGACCAGTCACGGCAGGTGGCGGGGGACTCCCTGCAACTGTCCAGCCGTGGCTGGCTGACTCCTAGCAGCTGCCCAGCCGCTAGGGGCAGCCAGCGGACACCACAGCTGCCCAGTTATGGCCAGCGGCTGGGGGACCCTGCAGCTCCCAGCTGCCCCAGGGTTGAGGAGACCCCGCAGCAGCCAAGCCCCACAGGCAGGGGGACTCCGGAGCTCCTACACACCTCAGTGGTGGGGAACCTGGGAGCCCCAGCGGCAGTGGGTGCTGAACCCACCTACCTCTTTTGTCATGGATATTTTTAGTAAAAGTCAGGGACAGGTCCCAGGAAATAAACAAAAATTCATGGAAGCCCATGACCTGTCCCTGACTTTTACTAAAAATATCCATGACAAAAATTAGCCTTATTAATAAGTAATGTACCAGTAGATGGCACACAGAAATATTCAGCATTGTTCATAGGTTTTCTAGATCCAGTTAAAGTGGCTCTTGTGCACTCCACATGGCTTCTAGCACGCAGCTATTTATACCATTGGTACATAGCCCCTGGCATGCGGCCAAGAGATGCATATCACAATCCAGGTGCAAAAAATTGGGTTAACTGTTAACACGTAACTGTCTAGCTATCTCCTTCCCAGGTGTAAGTGAGAGAGTTAGTTTCCAAATGTTCATTTCTACCCAGAACCAACTGCGGGTGCAAGATTCAGAGGCTGGGTTTATCAGCGAGGTCTCATGCTGTTTATTATTCCCTAAAGTGGGACAATGTTTGATATTCAAATTACATTCCCAGTTCATGAACTGTGGGTGGTGAACATATGACAACAGTGCAGGAAAGGGAGCCCCCAAATCAGTGGTGGCAAGTCAACTATTCCTTTGGAAGGGGAGTGTGGGAACTCCAGTCTCTCCCCACCCAACAGGGACCCCATTCTTGTTCCCCTTTATCCCTCCCTCCTTCCCTGGGGATTGAGAGTATCCCTCAGTCAAGGAGTCTGCCCCCATCTTACCACACAGTGCATGAGCTGGTGCTGCCAGTAGAGTTCTTGGTGAACTCCCCTGCACACTGATATACAGGAGCAGATTCCCCGTACATGACGACTTCATTTGGCTCAGACACCCCTCCATTTTGACCGAGAGGCAGCCAGGCCAAATTTCAGTGGTGGGTTACACCACCATGCGCTAGCTTGCAATGTTACTCATTGAAATTTGACCCGGCCAACCCTCTGAATGTATGGAAAGATGGCTGGGTCACACTTCAGAGGTGTTGTGACCGTGCAACTGTAGTAGCTATACTGATTTAGTACAGGACCACTTTGAGCAAGTGCAAAAACTTTTGGGGGAGGGCAGGGGGTTATTGGCACCACTGCTCCAAATATGTCAATGATTGGTAACTTTTATTGTGCATTATATCCAGATACCTCCTTGCAGTGGAGTAGTCACAAATAGTTGTCATCTGATAGAAATCTTTGCAGAAGTAGACATTTTAATACATATTATGCAATTGTTTGGGAGAAGTAAATTTGACTCCCCCACAGTGCAGGTATTCAGTGATGGCCAGACTTGGAAAGTGCGGTGGACCCATAATTTCTATTGACGCCACTGGAAGTTGAAGTGGGTTAGACCTAAGCAGAATATATTCAGCAGCACCTTGCAGAATTAAGGCCTACATGGGAATTCTTTAAACAAAGAAATGTTCCCCAAACTTGATGTGGAACAGTTAGGTTGGCTCTGGCCCATTAGAGTAATGAGGCAGCTCTCCTGAAAACTTTTCTAGCTACCTAGAGCCTGTATAAAAGGATCCCCTTAGTACCATGTTGTCAGATAATACAAATACCGTGCTTTCCTCGGGGAATTGATGAAGACTATGCCAAAACTATTGTAACAAATAGTCTTCAATGATGTTTAAAATTACACCGTATGCCCTCATAACAGCCCAGGTAAAACAAAAGGAATGAGTAAAACAAATAAGCTATTTTACTATTTTATATTTTATATAAAATATTTATCTAAAATATCTATTTTATATTTAAGCGCTCTTACTGCTGAATACAAATATAGTGTATAAAGTGATTAAACATCAACACGCTTTAGCCAGAACCCAGTGCAATGTTATAACTTCTCAGAAATCCTTCCTCCTCCACATACCTTCCACCAAGGGATTTTATGTTGAGTCAGTCTCCCATCAGGCCCTGAGACTAGTTGAGGCCCACTTCTGTAGTATCTTTTTGCTGGAAAGGTAATTCTGTCAAGCTCTGACTTCTATAATGACTACACTGTACTTTTAAGCGGTGCGGGCAGGGGCGTGATATTTGGCTGGCTGGCCGAATGAAGGGAACAATGCTTTATAGCTTCGGTAGGGAATGAAAACTGCTGCAAAAGGGTCGGCATGGTCGCTGACTCATCCCCTGCGAATGCAGGGCTTAAAAGGGGCAACTCTGCGCCTGAAGCCTCCCTTTTACATGGAGCAGGCTGAGCCTCCCTTACCACTAGTTGGGGATTTTTTGTCTTCCCCACAGCAGGTTCAGGTAGGTTCAGGTTCATGCATGACATGAAGGACGGGAGGCCATATGTCACAACTCATTATGGAAGTGTAGAACGGATGTCCACTGCAGGTACTCCATAGGAAAGGTATACAGTGACAGGGTAAATGGCTTGGAAAAGGACTTAAAAAGAGGTGTTCATTAAAGGAACAGCTGGCGGGTGGTTGGAGACTCCTATGATTGGTACGGCTGGGAGCCAACTCCCCATTCTTATAGCCCACCTTAACCTTCCTACGAGGTGGGGATGGATGGTAAAGTCCCGGCAATGGATTTGCTGGAGGGACCTGGATGGAAAAAGAGTGAGAGCTGATAAAAGCCCCCTGGATAATTATGGAATAAACATGGAGTTACCTGCACTGTACACTGTTATCGGCCAGGTAGTCCCAGACATCTAGTAATAAAGTTGTGGCCTGATTAAACTAATGTCAAATGTCTCCTGTCCCTCTTTCGGTATAGCCAGACAAATCTTCACAACAGGGAATCTAGGGACAGTGGTAGAGAGAGGGCTCCCATCACAGAGATGAACATATAAAAAACTAAATAAAAGTGATCATTCTGAAGCTTTTCACAAGGAAATCTCACCTTACTGTACAGCAACAAAAAACCTAATAGTTCTCCCTCCACTCTGGTTACCAGCAGGGATGGGGCGGGGAGGCACTTAAAATATTTTAAAACATTTTCAGAGTTTGAGAGAAACGGTTTCTGTTTAACTGTAGCTGGTTTAGAACTGCCTTAGGCCTGAAGAAACACATTTTTGGACTGCTCTTAAAGAACAGCTTGAGCTTTGAAGTTTGGGTGTGGTTTTTCTTTTTTTCTAAGATTAAATGTTAAATTAATAAACATCAATACTGACAAATCTGCATGAGATCTGCACACAGTTTTAACAACTTATTAGCATTGACAAAATGTATAATTTTCTTTCTTATTCTAACTTTGTGCTAGATTCTGCATTTCAAAACCTGTGAATTATTTTGCATGTTTTTGTGGTAATGAAGCATGCATGAGTAACATTGCATACTTTCGGCTGGTCCCTGAAACTTCATGAAAATAAGATTGATGTGTGATAAGGGTATTGCAGAGGTATCTAATGAGTCTTTACAAATATATTTGTAATCTTTACATATTAGTATCAGAACAATATATTCACCTTTATTTTCCTCATTACATATTTGGCAGCAATAATATGTCTTGTTCTGCACATAGCTGATTGATTAAGTATTTTTCAGTAAAAATGTAACTCAACAGTGAATGATCATTAGCTGTTGATAAAAAAAAATTATAGTGCTCCGGAGTTATTCAGCGTCCTCTTAATTTTTGCCCATTCTTTCTAACTGAGGGGTTTTAATGTTTTAGTAATTCACACTTGCTATCAATGGGTTGGACCTAATTCACCTTTCATTATCTGGCTGAAATGAAATTACTATTGGTATATACCAGATTAAAGTAGAAAAAATAGGCCCACTCTTCCAGCAGCTACGAAAGTTTAACATGATCCATCCTAATTGTACAGGAACATTCCTACAGTAAAATGGTATCTGAGGTAGGATTTTTGATTATTTTATCCTTGTATAATCCTATTTTGGAATCACTCACTCAAATTTGGCCCAGCTGTTCCCTCCATGAAGGGGGCCCAGAGCAGTGCTGTGACCCCAAAGGCCAAGTTGCTATGCTTAGAGTGGTGAGCTGAACCCAGCTAGCCCCTTCGGACTGGAGCCACCATTATGGGGTCAGTGCAGGGCGGGTTCAGTCTGCAACTTCTCCACTCTCTCGCCCTGCACAGCCCCCAATCCCTGGGAGGCAGGACCCATCCCAATTTAGCCACTACAAATGTTGGGAGATATGAACTAGCAGCATCAACGTGCCAAATCCTGAAGACCTCATTCAGTTCCTACAGAAGCAAAACTCCTATTGAAATCCATTCAAGGTCTTCTGCCTACATAAGAAATAAGTTGGAAATGAGGGCCATGTTCTGCTCTCACTTTATCATTGGCTTCAGTGGAGTTACTTTGAATTTACCCTGATGTAACAGAGAATTTGTTCTTGGCTCTAAACTGCATGATTTGACCTATGAGTAGAATCAGTTGCATAGGAGGAAAGAGGCATGCAAAGGTGACACTGCTGGATCAAAACATGAGTCTACCAAAGCACGGATCATGCCTTCTAACTCCCAGGCCTCACTGCACCATTCCAAAGCTCCTGTCTCACAAGCAGCCCCTCAAAATGGCCTGGTTACAGGAGCCAAAGCAGGAGTGAAAAAATTTTCACTTGACACTCCTCATTCCATAGACAGTGTTACTGTCTGTTACCCATGCCAGAATTTTGCTTGGAGTGTTTGTTGTAGACAGTCATTGAGACGGCCTCCTACGTGTACCAGAGAGTTCAAGGCAAGGACTAAAACACCTTTTGTGATGCAACTCAAGATCAATTTATGATGTATATAAACAAGAAAGAATTAACTTCACCCCATTTTAGGTGTCAACACAGCATCATGAAGACTGAGGTTTGTAGGAATTCATAACTAACCATCTTTCCACAAAATGCATATAACCACTCAGGAACCACTCAAAGCCCATCATCATCAGCATTTGTCTACTCTTATGTATATAAATCAGACAGCTCTGCAGATTATTAGCAATATATTGTCTTTGACAGAAGTAACCAGTTGTCTGTTTGAGAGCTACAGGAACACTAATTCTTAAGAAAAGAATATTTGTCTGCCACATCTTGCATTGTTTATCTTCTTTATAGTGACTTTTATCAGGCCTGGTTTTTGGTTATGGTTTTACTTCCAGTTCATTAACTTCTCAGATTTGATTTACTTTCAGACTCTTTACCCATCAACGTACAATGTAAGAATATGAAAAGTAGTAATGGGGGAATTATTCTTTTCCCTCTAAAAAGCAGAGCTGCAGAACTATACGTCTTCTCTGTTTTCCATGAATTTATAGGCAATTTTGATTGAGACAGTTCCTTGCTTGGCATACTAAGTCACTATATTTGCATAACATAATTTGGACTCTACTTACCCACTGTCGTTATTCACTAGTTCTTATCGTCTCAAATCAGGGTCATCTCTCACTTGCTCAGTTTTATAACCTGTAGCTTGGATAGTAAATTACAGTACTACTGAACTCTCCCTTCTTACTCCCAAGTAGTGGTCAATTCAAATTTGCTCAAGCATTACTCTTTACTTTTGCAAGGCTGCCAATTTACAAAGTAACGAGACATTGGAGGATTCCTAAAAAATGTTTGCTTACCAAGCAGGATCTGTGTTGAGATCGGTAGTTATTGAAAGCAAACCCCACCTTACTTGGGAAAAGAAACTGTGAGAACATGCCACTCTCTTTATGAATAAGAAAGGAAAAACTTACCAGGAGGTAGGAGTGCTTTACCAGCTGGAAGAGAAAGAGACACAGGAAACTGCAACCAGTAGCAAAATAATCACTTTTGAGGAGCAGCTGCTTGGCTCTGCCAACTTTAAAGGGATAGTCCATAAGAGTGTGCTAGGGGGAAAGGTTCTATGGGAGGGCAACCCTGCACAGAGAAGAATCATTAGGGACCAGGAAGTCAACAGGACAGGCTACTTTTGCACTGTGCATACCACAACTATATCATAGGAACAGTCTCCAGTCATCCACACTATTCCTTTCTCATGAAAAGACTGTGAAAAATTATTCTAAATAAAAGAAGCCCTTTTGGAACGGGATGCATCTTGTTTGAAACTGTTGAGCTGTGCTATAAACTTTACGCTTCAGTTTGCATATTTTAAATTCCTTAAAAATGGATCTGGAATAAATCAGTAATGGGTCAAACTGGTTCAGAAAATGTTTGAGTAACTCTGTCTACAGGAGCCTTCAGGGGTTCTCGATCAGCTGAATATTTTGACTACTGCCGTTCAATCGCTACTCAAGAAAGCAGAACTGCTGGGAATGGCAACACATCATAAAGCAACACTGATTGTAAATGATCCAGTACTCATTACCTCAGGTCCCAAGTTTTGGCAACAGCATTACCAGAAGCAACTTCACAACATCACACCACCCCACTTAGTCAAGCCCTAGCCAACATCACACAAAATCAAAGTTAAGAGTTTTTAGAAGGGACACATTGCCTAGATAACCTAACCTAAATTTATCTCACTAATAAAAAAGAATCTGAACTTGCATATGACAAATAACTATTTTAAAAGTGAGAAGCAGCATAGAATCTTGCCAAACTTCTCCCTCCCTATGATAGGCAGGATCAAACATAAGTAAGTGGGTGGTTTATGGAGAGGGAGAAATGTCACTATGAAAATACAACCATCCTGTATTATTGCTTTTCAGCTGCAGCCAAAGACTTTTTGTGTGTGGTTTACTCACACACACATACATACACACTTTAGAGCAATATGAAAAGCCACCTGCTCCCAACACAGTTAGGATCATGCAATGCCACTGAAGTCAATAGCATGGGTATCGCTGAGAGCAGAGTTTGACTCAACAGATATGCAAACTATCAGCATAGTATAAACAAATGCACACAGCCCTCATGTAACAGAAACGTGGATTAAGCAAAATAAATTAGAATTACAGGTTGTAATCACAATTTTTTTAAACTACATTTACCAAGTCTCACGCTACCATCAAGTGTGGTTCCCTTCCTCCCCTATATTTTTATTTATTAGATTTTTCTTTTTTGTTTTTAAATGCTATCTCAAGAGAATTAAAGGAACAGATTGCAGAATGCTGGGACCAACCGCAGAGCTGGCTTAACAAAGTAAGTCAAAGTTTGCAGCTTTCAAAGGAGTTCATACATAAGTCATATGTCACTACTGTTACATAAGCCTTCCACTCTTTTTTCCCTGTGCCCAGAGATGATTCCAATTTGCACATACACTATTTTGTTTTAATACAAATAGTATAGGACAATGAACAAAAACAGAGATTTAATTTTGTAGCTGGATCTAGTTGTCATGGATTTGTTTTACTAAATAGTATCACAATCTAGAAGTCTTCTTTGTTATCATGTTTAAATATTAATAAAGTTTCCAGTCTAGTTTTAAATTCAAAGTGAAATTAATTTAGATTGTTGATAAAAGTGCCGAGAAAAAGAAAGATTTTATTAAATGGTGAAACATTAGGATCATATCTCTAAATTTGTTCAGAACTTGCGTTTTAAGGCCAGTGTGTGTAACATTTCCTATAGAAACAGCTTTGGGCTTTTTTGGGGGGGAGGGGGTTCTCTTTAAAAAACAGTCTATTTTTGTTTGTTTCACTGTTTCATACAAAAATGATCATCGAGAAATAATATGACCTGCCCCCAATAAAAAGTTTTGCTTTATATCACACATTTGCAATATTTTAGGCACGCTGTCTTAAGGAGTCTGATCCAAAGTCCATTGAAGTCACTGAAAAGACTCTACACACTTCGTATCAAACCCTTGTGTTGCATGTGTATGACATCATAGAACTGAAAGCTTCTCTATAGAGATGAAACATTTTTATATCCATTTCCATACACTGCCTGCCTCTGTTCCAGTTCACTCCTCTGAGTTTTCTCCCTGTTCCTGGTACATTTCTTGATAAAACTAATGGCTTGAATAATGTTTGGCAAAAGCAGATTTAAAATTGGTATTGGCAACATCACAACAATAAGAAAAAAGGTGTGTAAAGGTTTCTAAAAATATAGAGGGTCCATCCAAAGGATAATAGCACTTTAAAGAATTGAACAGATAAACTTCACTGAAACTTAAAGCAATCTCCCTTGTGTCAGAGGCCATGACTATTTTGAACATGGCCGTTCGGTGCTGCCAATCAATTTTTTTTGTTAATTTTCCTGCTATTGGAAAGAGCTTGAACATAATCCAGTCCAAAAATGCTGACTTTTCTAAATGGGGGCTGTGTTTTTGCAATAAAGAACACTGGTCAATATACAACTAAAGAAAAACTGAACCAGATGTGAGTAATAGGACCACAGAACTTTGCATTTGCCCAGAATCGCTATTTTAAAACACACAGATGTTGGTCTACTGTTTTTGTGGGATAATACATTCTTGGCAGCCAAAAAGGGGTTTCAGTATGTTAGAAGGTTATCCTGGAACAAAAAAAAAAAAAAGGCAAAAAAAAAGAGGGGGGGGGGTGCTAATTTATCAAGCTTTCCGCTGTGGCAAAAATTTCAGAGGCACATTCAGGAAATCAGTTCAGAGGATGCTGGTCTCAGGACAGCGAGCCTTTGCTTTTTACTTTTATTTTCCTTTGCTAGTTTACTTGCTTGCTTGTAAAATTTCATTGTGCTCTTTTAAAAAAGGAAACTTGCTATGTTTATATATATATACACTCTAAATTTCAGGACTAGAAGTCTGTGCAGAACTGTTGATTTTTAGTTGAAACTATAGAAAATCGTCTTTTTAGACTAAAAATTTAGTCAGACAAAAAACAAAAATCCAGCTACAAGTCCCCAGATTCTACAAACTCTTATTCCTGCATAAAGCCTTGATTCACACTAGTAGCTCAGTTGAAGCCAGTAGGGCTTCTCAGGGTAAAAGCTATTCAGAGGATTAAAAGGTTTACAGGATCAGGCCCCCATGACTCCAAAATGTTAAAAACAAAACAAACCGCTAAAACTCTGAAAGCTACATGCATAATTGTTCAATAATTCAATTCCTTTGGCCACTTGTCAGCTGGGCTCCTAACCATCTATAGAATATTTTGTGGTGCACAGTCATAAGGTTTTTTTCCCCAAAAAAGTTATTACATCGGTAAGCTTTCTTAATATAGAAATAAAATTTCAAGCTGTACTGTGTCTGTTTGGCATAGGGTCGCTTCCTTGTCTTACCACGTAGTAAATTTTTAAAAAGTCAATCTTTTCATTTAACAAATCCTCCTCTGAAAGATAATTAAAAGTGCTTCCCAACATACAACCAAAGTTTTATTTTTATAGTCTATCTTCCATTATGGCGTAAAGCCTTTCAAAAAAAATTTTTAAACCAGTGAAATATACAAATCACGCAAGACAGAAATATGTACATTAAATGTACAGAACAAACAGAGGAAATGACATAGAAGATTTACATAATATCTGAATGACAAGTAAAATATTTTACATTAAATAGTATTTTAAAAGCTAGGATCGTTAGACTCAGCTCTGCTCACAGACACGAGTCACTAAAAAAGGAACAAGATGTGATTCAGCAAATAAAAAATGACTATGGTTTTTGTATAATAAAAACCAAAAGTGACATATTCAATGAAGTAGTGCCTTTTTAAATTTTAAGATACTTTGTTTGCAAACATCTGGAAGAGAGGGGTAAATATGTTCTTAATAAATTAAGAGCAATAAAGCATCATTTAAAAAGCTGATAAATGATCAAGATGAACTTAATGCAACAACTTATAGGCTTGTGAGAAGTTAAGGCTTTTAGTATGACTAAGCTAAAGTGGAGGATTTTACTTGTTTGGTATTGAATGCCAATTTGTTTAATTTATGAGATGGGAATGATTTGGTGTGAGGTTTCTGAACCAATGACAAATGCTAACTGCGTTTTTGTAAATACACTGTATTGGGCGAAATGCAAGAAGTTGCTGCAGTAGGTACTGATTTCCATCTCAAAAAAATTAAAAAACCTTAAAACAAACCAAAAGGCCAAATACAGTTTGTGCTAGGGAATTTTAAGGTTTCTGTTTCAATGATAATCAATAATGCCCTTGCAGGAAAGTGGAAGAGAGAAGCAGTCTCCAAACCAGTGTGAATTGAAGTGTGTGGTATCTTGTCTACTTGTAGCCCAAGAAGCCCCCTTAGGTTGAGAAAAGGCTTACTTCTTTGTGATTAAAATATTCTTAAAATCTCTGTATTATGACACCAAAAATGCTCAAATCAATATAAAAAAACCCTAAAAAAGTGATTTGTAAAAGGAAATGGGGGGAATAATATGCTCCTAACTGATGAACTGCCTCTGTAACTTTAGCAGATTTTTATTAAAAAAAAAAATCACTGGCTGTATTGAAATATATATATGTACAAAAAGCTCTGAAATATCAGACACCAGCAGACCACAGTTTTCCCGTATATATAGTAACTGCTCAAGTATAGTCTGAACAGTTTTACTGTATACCTGCAATATATTATCTAAAGCATGTGTATTGAAGACATCAGATGATAAAGTTGGCATTGCTGCAATATTTCATTGAACTAAAATAGCAACTTAACATCAAGACATGAAACTATTGTCTCCTCAAGTCAAAGCTTTCCCAAAATCCACAATAAACCAACCATCTTGAGAATGATTGATGGTTAATGATTAATTTCCTTGGATAAGAGGGGTTATTTACTAAGCTGTATTTTGAAAGATGGCCAGCTATCACATCATTTTTTTAAAAAAAGGCATTTCAAATTAGGGGAATTCTGTTTCCTAAAGGGCTTTCCAGAGAGTGGGACAGTGAAACAGCTGCAGTGGTGCAATTTCTATTGGGTCAGACCAGAGCACACTGGTGAGATTCAGAGGTCACTTGCTCCTGATATTCTTCATCAGTAAGGCATTGCTTGCTAGGATGGAATACTCACACTTCATACACAATTAGATGAAGAGCTGATAGGTCAGAGCCTGCTTTGATGTACACCTTTAGTGTCAATCAAAGCAGATTTTTTCTTGGTCTTGCTAGTTACTGGACCCAAGACTTCAGGTCCTGAATAGCACAGCTGAACCCTTTAGAAGTCTTATGCACTCGTACCCTTTAATTATCTCGCATTTAAATTGGCACCTTGCAGTCATGTGATTGACATCATAGTAACTTTGTGCTGAGACCTCCTGTGGATATACCAACCCTCCTTTTATGGACCCCTGGATGTACTGATCAGCTTTGTATGTATCTATCAGAAACCTTTCGGTCACTGAAACTAAAATCATGTACAGGTTTGTGAGTTATTGTGTTCATGAGGATCATTCTCAGATCCCAAGCACCTAAGAATTCTTTGCCTGCTGCACATGTACTATGTCTCATGGAACTAAGTTAGGATATGTTGGATTTCCCTTCAAACTACACTATTTTTAAAGTCTTTTTTGGGGGGGTAAAATAAATATTTTCTCAGGTTCTCCCCCATTATTGCCAAAAATATAAACCACACAACAGCCCTAGGATGGGTGCAGAAAGGGTTCCAGTCACTTCTTTTTGTAACTTTTATAAAAAAAAAAAAAAAAGAAAAAAAGAAAAAACTCATTGGACTCTATAAATAAAGTGGAGATTGTCCTGGGAGTAGCACCCCTGCTGGCAGGTGGGAGAAGCTCCTTCCATCTCATCACCCCCTATTTGCACACAAACTGGTCCACGATCTCTGTGCACTTCTTGCATTTCACATAGCAGCACCAGTGGAACTTGCAGTGGCAGCGCTCTGTCTGCACTGTCTTGAACTGGTCATAGCCCCGGCCACAGCACATGAGTTCGCACCCATCCATGCCCTCTGAGGTCTTATTGCAAAGGCGGCCCTGGGTGCCCAGGGAACCGGTGCTCTCATTGCGCACGCAATAGTCGGGGCTAGGGTCAATGTAGACCAGGTCATGGATGGTGGGCGTGTTGAAGCGGCTGTTCACTTGCACCAGCTTGCCCCGGCTGTTGAGTTTCATGGCAGCAGCGCTATCATATTTCTCCTTCAGGGCATCACCCACTTTGCGGAAATCAGCCAGCTGCAGCCAACAGGTCTTCAGGCTGCAGGAGCCAGACACCCCATGGCACTTACAGGCCACATCAGCCAAGTTATATACTGTCTAAGGAAGAGAAAAAAGAGGAGGAGGGAAAACAAAAGTGTCAATGTAGTTGTTACACAGCTTGTGTGCTCCCACCAATCCCCATCACCCCTACACACATGGGAAGAGAGCCCCTAAAGCTCCCCTGCTTTCCCTCCCCCACCCACACCAAAGGGAGAGAGCTCTCAACCTCTCTCTCACACACCACGTACACACCCTAAATTCCTCAGTGGAATCATTCATGTTGCATTCAATTTTAGGAATTTGCCCTATTGCTGGGGAAAGAATTTTGTTGTTTCATTGAGAAATTTCAAATAGCCCTTTATTTTATTTTTACTCTCTCAACTGATCTCAGTTCGAGGTTTGTACTAGAGAAAAAGCATTAAGATTTCTTCTATTACAGGCTGTGCAGCAGCTGATTGTCTGCTCTTGGCTCAGCAGTACCCTCCCATCCAAAACACTGCTGTGTAAGAGAGACTGCATCCAGAAGAAACCCCCAAACACCTTTGGGTGGGGGACTGACCTACGCAGCAATATCCATTTTATAAAGCTTTGGCAGCAAGATCTCAATCATTTACCCTGTATAAATAGAAATAAGAGTCAGTGTTGACACTGCCCCAAAATCCTGGGATCTGACACATTAGGTGGATACTGTATGCAACTTTCACCCAACATTTAAAAAGAGTTTTGATGATGCCAAATGGCACTGCAAGGAGAAGGCTGGAAAGGGGGGAAAAACTGCTGGACTATCTGTAGACAACTGTGAAAGTTATTTTTCTTCTTTCTAGTAGTAAACTGACCTTTCCGTTGCTTTCAGATGCCCTCCTCTCACACTTAACTAATATTAATTTTCAATTATCTTTCATCCGTCCTCACCTTCAAACACAAGAGTAAAGTCTCCAGCAGACTATTTCTGGCACCACAAGCTCTAGGAAAATAACGACTTTGGCTCTTTGAGTTGACAATATTGTAAAAAAAAGTTTACACCTATTCATTTAAGGCATTTTCAAGATAAAAAAGCCATAAAAAACATGTTTCACCACAGAAGAGGATGTTTTCTAATAATAAGCTTTTCACATCCTCAAAAGGGCTGGGGGAAATTATGTTAACCCTGCAAGAATATTCTGCTCTGGGGAGTTTGGTGCTTCTCTTTTCCCTCCAAAGCAAACTGGACTGGTTGGAAATATAAACCAATAAAACTGTATTCTGCAGAAAACTCGCAGTGAACTGTAGGGTTTTAAACACCAGAACATGGAGGAAGACAAGATATGCTGCTGTCCCACTGATCCTATGGGATAGGGAATGGAAAAGCCAATGGCAGTAGTGTTGTCACACACCCTCTCCCCCTCCCCATACTTAAACCCAACATCACACACTTTCCCCCTGCATTTGAAGAAGACTAAGTATTAAAGGTTTTGATTTCTGAGCTCACCAGCAGATTTCACTGGGGACTAATAAGAAAGGCAAAGAAAATATTTCCCTGAAAAACCAACATGTGCATGAGCTAAGGACCTTCAGAGCAAGTTATCCATGCCACAGTTCTTTATCTCTCTCTTATTAATTAGACTGCTTTGGGGAAGGAGCCACTCAGCCACTTACTCGTCTTCCAGCCTCATTGTTATGCAGGTTCATCAAAATCCTAGCACTCTCGTAAGAGCCTTTCTGATAAATTCTCTCACGCTCCCGAGCATCCACAAACTCCTTGGCAAAGCGGTAGCCGTATTCGATGTTATCCCCACAGCCACCCCACAGCCAGTCCCGGGGTAAATCTTTGGGCCTGGCCGCCCTGCTGCAGCCGCAGGAGGAGAGCTCCCCCTCTCGGCAGGCGCGGCTCATTGCATTAACCACCCCAGCAGCGCTGACTGCGTAAGTAAAGGCAGTCTCCCTACTGCCTGCAAGGAAAGAGAAAACAAATGTTAAAGGCAAGTCTGCACAGGTTCTATAATATTCAGTACAGGGCACAGGGAAATGCTATATAGAAATGCTATATATGAAATTCATGGGATTTTGAACTGTGCTTTAGCCTAAGAGGTCTCCATGGAAACATTTTTATTCCTCCCCTCCCCCCAAAAGCAAACAAATCAATGACAAAGGTGGAGGTTCAGTGATGTATAGAAGGTGCTGGATTCTCCTCTCACACTGGGTTTTCACCAGGGAACACTGTAAAGCAATAATGGCACAACTGAGAGGAGACTCGCCATAGGAGTATGTTTAGCAATGGGTTACAACAATAATTGTGTCCAGGGGTTAGAGAGCCTGGCTGCTTCCCATCTTCTCTTTTTAAAGATGTTAAAATACAACTTTTAGAGTCTGCTCCTTAAATTACTACTTCTTGAACGTGATTTATCTACTGTACTCATTTATTCCAATTTATTTAAAGTTACAGCATTTCACAAAGCCTGCTGGTGTCAAAGAAAGCGCACAACAGAATTATACTTGTTAATATTCTGCCCTGCACATAAACTAGCCAGCAAATTTGAAGAGGGATATTTAAAAATAAAAATATAATACCCCACTGCCCTCTAGTATCTAATAACCCAACTAATAGGAAGATTTCATACAGCAAAAGAAGCCACTGCCAATCATTTTTATAAGTTGCAGGGAAGAGTGAGCCTGGGACAGGATCATGTTAAATGTTTTAGCCAAGGACTGATGATTCCCTTACATTCAAGTTTTTCCCACTTTCATTTTAAGATAAATAAGTTTCTTTCAAGGTGATGACAGAAAAAGCTCTTTGTTCATATGTGCTTGTCACAGGATATCCTCGCTGGAAGATAAATTCATTAACAGCTTCCTCAACAAGACAGCGCCCAGATCCATTTTTACCTATAACCCAGCTACATCCATCTCCTTTCTCAGGAATGGCAAGAGCTCTATTTTACAACAAATGTCTTCCATGAAAACAAGGCTAACATTAGAGAGTCTTCTGGAAGTTCGCATTTCTTCTTATCAGGAAGTAGGACCAAAACTGCTACTTTTCATCATAATGGGCTCAAGCCTGAAGTCCTTCTCCAGGAAAGGCTACCAAAATGACTGCTGGACCAGTCTAAAACATAATTTGAAATTGAAAATCAAAGAGAGTTAGCTATTGGTTTAACCGTTAGGTTTTACTTCTATTCTTTAGTCCAAAAATAGAGTTGGCCTAGGTAAACCTCGATTTTACCAATTTTGTGGGAGGAACATCTTTGTAAAAATCAGGGTTTTGTCAGATATGATTTTTGGATAACAGTTCTTTGAGGCAGGGACTGTTTGTACAGGGCCTACCATCATAGGCTCACTTCTGATTTAGGCCTGTTGGCACCACTGTATATTATGAACAGTACTCACAGTTAATCTGTATTTAACATAGATGTAACACTATGTTCAGAGCAGCTCTGTTAATGTAACAACTGCTGCCTTTTTGAATAAATTTATGTTCCGATTCTTTTCATTTAAAGAGGTCATATACTGAGGAAGACCATTTCTAAAATAGTAGAATTAGAACCACGATTAGAACGAACCTAGTATTTCCCTCAGTACTAGGTCCATTCCAGCAGATACTCACTCATTAGACTACTTGCAAGAGTTATGGGTTACTCCCGAGTATAAAGGTTCACAAGAGTAGTCTAAGAGGTCATAATAACGTCGGTGTTATAGGTTTTTGATTTTGCATTTACTATAAATTAATTTAAGGAACTGCTTGAAAAGATTTTAAAGCTAAATTCGGGATTGTACTGTAATGCATGTTTTGGATTTATTCTGCAGTCCTTATTCAATGGGATGTTTGCCTAGGTAAGGAATGCAGAATTTTCTCCTTTGTCCATGATCTTTTTTTGAAAAAAGGTATGGTTAGTTCACGTTTACACGTATTAATTATCTTGTGTACGGCATAAAGTTTAAAAAAACCCCGAGTTTTAAATCTAAGGTCTTGGTGCATTTTTAAGGAATCCTTAAGGAAGAAAGGATGTGATGGAAGGGTGTGAAAAGAGAAACAAGAGAGAGAGAAAACTGTCCCTAAAACAGCAAGCTGAATATATTCGACTACATTTTTTAGTTAAAACAAAATTTGGCTAATCCACACATCTCAGGGCAGGCAGTTTTAGCTAGCGCAACCCCTATTAACCCGACATATCACCCTACGTCTCATTGACTTTGGAAACATTTCCACATGGATAAATTGCTCTGGAATAGTTTTTCCAGAGTATTTTGGCACAAACATGTTTTCCTCCAGTATCCAACATGTCTGTCTTTTTCCACTTTTCTTCAACATCCATCTCTATTGTGACCATTGCAAGAAAACACACCATCTAAACATGTTTGAGTTCCTCCATGTCCTTCAGATGTAACATAAAAATAGGACATTGTGTTTCTTTAGAGAAGTGCCACAGAAAAATAAATTTAAACAGTAATATGTACTTGGAACAATTATCTAAATCTGGGCATAAGATACAGGACAAAGAGAATATTTTGTATTTCAAGAGCATTCAAAACTATCAGGAGACATGATTAGATTGGACCTCTCTCCCATGCAGTTGTTGAGAAGATTCATTTAGTTTGTTTTATGTTAATTTTCCTTTCCTATGTTTAAAATACAGTCCAAATATGCCTTAGTTCCAGGCCTACTGAGAAACTAAAGGACAGCACAATATATTGCATATAGCGGATTTTAATAGTCTAATTAAGAGATGATCAACTGAGAGGAAGCTATGGTAACAGAATAAAAGCCCTGTACATTTACTATGTTCAGTAAACTATATATTCAGTTTCTATACTCAATGCTTGGTTTATTGGTATAGCTTTAGATAACTTTGCCTGATAAATCTTGGAAGAAAATATATAAATGGACATAATGTAATAAATATCACAGCTAAACTATCAAGTCAATGCTTTTCTAAAAATATTCCTCAATGAAAAATTACTTATGTTTTAGTCATTAACATAAATGACAAAATCCTACAAAACTATGCAGACTCAGGATCCAGTTATGATCATCTCAGACTGGGGAGACTAAGGAGCAACTCTACTGACAATCAAATTATTATACCAGTGGAACACTGGTTTAAGTATAATCAGACTCAGGCTTTTCTCCCCTATTCAAGAGGAACAGCAGCTAGTCATGTACTTCACATCAAAATGTAAAATAATACAATTATAAAGCAACAATACTTTTCTTGTTCTTAATACACTTTTTAGGATCTCTAAGTGTTGGATATGCCCACTTGTATCTGCAGTTACTACAAGTGACTTAATTGCATGATAAATTGCTACATAGATATTAATTTAGTCATATAGTAGTGAAGAAGGCAAAGTTTCTCAGCTTGCAATAAACCCCTGGGATCAGATGTGTGACACTCTTGAAGGTGTGAACCTTTCATACTGGAAACACTGTCAACACAGATATGGGCCCAATCCTGCCACCTTAATTCACACCACTGAATCAGCTGAACGTAATTGAGTAATAACGGTTGAAGTTTGGGGCCAGAAATTTAAAGATTTCTTCACTGCTTTTAGTTGTAACCTCAAGAAGATTAAAGCTGAAAAGTCTCAAGGTTGTTACATTTGTTTTTCATGTTTAGCTTGCTTTTTGGATCTTGCTCAGCTTCAACAATGAGAAGCGACTTTAGATTTTAGGTTCTCAACGCTCAGGTTGCAAAAAAAAAAAAAAAAAAATGGGACCAGGGAATGTCTATTTGTTTAAAAAAAAAACAAAAAACAAAAAAAAAAAACAGTGTTCCTCGGATATTTTTAAACCAATATTTTAAAACTATTCATTTCAGGTTTTATAAAAGCTTTATTTTTACAAAAAGTTAAGTTTAAGGCCAAATGTAATTGACAGTATTAATGTAATTTAAAACCATTCCTTTTTGAAACAGGATAGGAAAGCACTGGAATAAAGGATTTAATTTAGATCTCAAATTAAAAAGCTACTGTGCACAAGCTATGAGCTACAGCAATGTTGAGATTAAATGCCAGTACAAATGCTGTATAAACCACAGAAGATGATAGAAAGTAGATTCCTCTGGCTATGGATTCAGTAGATAGAGAAACAGACTGGAAAATTCAGAGGAAAATTCCATCTTTGGGCCCAATCCTGTGCCATTGAAGTCAATGAGAATTTTGCAATAAACTTCAATGGGAACAGGATTGGGCCCCTAAATTATAAGAATTATTTGTACTATGTGGGTTGCGTGGACCAATTGAATTTTGAAGACGGGTTTAACAGGAAAGAGGATGGAACCCCAGCACACTGGGATAGGCAGATTCCTTTGCAACATCCTTTCCTAACAGCTATGTTATTATATGCAACATAAATTACAAGTACACTCACACACTTTGTCCTGATAAAACTGATTTTGTATGGATTATAGAGCTGCTTCATTTCTGTTATAAAGCCAACTTTCTTTAAACCACAGAAGGATTTTGCCACACCTGGCAGTAAATGAGAAGGAACTGTTTATAAACACTATGGAGATTTTCAGTTAACTGCTACATAAAATTAATTTATTACACAACATGAGCAATTTTGGAACCCAGATATTTTTGCCACACACTACTACTTTTTAAAGTTTTAAGTTTAAGTTTTAAACATACCATTATTTTATTTCAGATTGTTTCCTTAAAGTTAATGAGTATTTTAGTGCCACTTTTTCTTTCCTACTGCATTCTTGTATTCAGATGCTTTTTTGCCTTCACTTTTTTGAGGGGCAGGAACAAGCGGAAAATCAACTCTGACCAAAAATAGTGGGGGGGGGGGTTGTCAGCTATAATGACACTAAATTAGGTACCTTACACAGATTAAGAACTTGGCAAGATTGTCTAATACAGAACATTAAGTAAACATCACACACATTCTTGGGCAACAGTTTGATCAAAAAGTTTTTGCTTCCTACCTATCTGCATGACTCTGCCAAAAACAGAGTTGTTATCCACAGTGCTGCAATTCCATCTTCTGTGTCTGAACTGATACTGGCATTCCTTAATGCCTGTCTTTGCCCCCTCTCCAATATACTGCATGTGGTCCTGATACAAGTGGCAGAGTTTCTTCTGTCCTTGAGAAAGTCCTGCTAGCTGACTACATAGTGGCTGTGCTCCTATTATATATACCTCTGACATCTGAACAGGGTTCATAGGATTCATATGATTCATACCTAAAGACCTGCATAAAGAAAGAATTAGATTAACATTGGGAGGACAAATACAATATTAGTGTATAAATCGACCAACTCCTGCTCTTGAGAGCAAGAGGAAAATTTTTGAAAAACAATTAAGATCATCAAACTCTTGTTTAAAGGCTGCACATGTATGGAATGATGGCAGCATGTTTTAATGGCTGTCTTTGCCAACACTTCAATGTACCTGAATGCCAGGATTCAAATTTCACCCCATCCCTACAAATTTCTGAGGGCATGGTAAAGCTATAAGAAGTCCCAAGCAACTGCCTGGTCACAGAAGTACATAAAACAACAAAACAATTCCCAGCATACCACAGGATTTTCAACCTCCACTTGCAGTCTTACACAATTATGAGAAAATAAGGAAACCCTTAAGTACTAACAGTTAGATACTGTTACAGACAACTACTAGTTCCTTCTAACTGATAGAAAAGATACAGAGGCACGTACAGACACTAAACAAAATCAATCATGTTTTCTCAGTTCTTAAGAGGTCCATATGTGCTTTCACATGATTAAAACAAGGCTGCTAGTCAGAAAGTGTTTAGCTGAGAGAGCAAAGGTTTTGCTTTACAAAAAAAAATCCTCAAATAATAGAAACATTTTTTAAAAAAATCTAGATATTAACTAGAGTTCCCCCCCCCCCCAGCTACAAGAAATATAAACTCAGCTCATAGGTCTCTTTAGAAAGTTGTTTAAATAATAATTTTTAAAAAAGTGTGTTGAATTTTTTGTACATGGAATTCAGAGCATTTCCTTCCATTTGTTACTTCAGACCCTGCAGAATGAGATTTTAAGTGACCCATTTAGAAATTTAATTTTGCTACTTTAATGGTGGTAAACATAAATTCCCTTTGGATTTACAGTTACAAAAATTGAGTATTACTTAAAATCTCCTATTCATACAGCACTTTCCCCAGAAAGAGATAAACTATATTATAAACCAAACAAAAATTAAATATATTCTTTTAAATAAAGTCAGTACATTATAAGATGCTTACCACCAAGAGCTGGCTTCTATTACAACCTGGGCGAAAGAGGAGAAAATGGCCAGAACCACTATGAGGTACTTGGAAGCCATTGCACTGCCAACTGTCCCCAAAGCACCTCCTTGGACTAATATTCCAATGGATTTCTGGAGGAGAAATAAAAGGAACAGATTGTTTATTGTTTCTCAGATCATTTTCAAGCATACAAGTTTAAAGAAGGGCAGTATCCTGGGTCCCTTTTAAGTTGACTCTTGACTGACTGCCCTTCTCTCAAGTGAGTTTTTGGTGGCAAAACGCAGGCAGTTTCTAGTCCAAATTAGTCCACCCACGCAACCTGACAAGGAAATTTTATTCACTGCGATTCTGCTTGTAGGGCTGCCCAGACTATAGACATGTCTCAGTGCCGTTCAATCAAAGCTCAGTGCCAAACCCAGTCTCAGTCACACACTTTAACAGCAGCAAAAAAAAAAAAAACTTACTCTACTTTCATTCTTCTAGGAGCAGTCTACAGAGCGCCCGGACAGGGGAGAAGCAACAAGTGGAGCAGACACATCAAGGGCAAAGTGAAGATGATGCATCAAGTTGCGGGGGTGTTTTGGGAATGGGGAGGGCAGGGAGATTCAGCTGCTGCATTAACTCCAAACTAACAATGGATGTTCCCCGGCCCCCAACCCCCACACACAAATGACACCTTTATGGGCCATTTTGAGAGCTGTTTCCAGATGAGAACCATCGAGGCAGTTCTCGTCCGAGAAAGTAGGTGCAAAGCTCATTCCATTGTCAGGCGATGCCTCTCTGACCCGGAGCGGGAATTCCGATTCTCCTCATTTGGGAGACAGACATTGGGGCCCTCCGAGAAGCCCCATTCCCCAATCTGATTGCGGCCGGCGGTGGGGCAGGGAGCTAAAAAAGCCACCAAGGCAGCACGGCATAAGATGCCGGCGTGGGGGGCTCTCCCGCTCGATTTCACCAACCGGGGGGAACAGGATCGCGTTGCACCGTCACGGCAGGTAGGGCGCCTGGGAGCCGGGTAGGGTTTGCTGCTTCTGCCAGGAGGCGAAGCGCCCGTGGGTCGGTATCGTGTCCCCGGCTGCCCCGCGCACCCCAGCCCCAGCCCCGCTTCGCCAGCGCGCCGGGACGGCCGGGGGGGGGGGTGACCACACGGCGCTTTGGCTGGGGAGGTGGCAGCGCCGTGACGGGAGTCGATTCAAAACAGCCCCCTGCGGGAAGAGTCGGCAGATCCGTCCCCGCGGCAGAGGGAGCGCGGAGCTGGGACGCGGCTTCGCCCGGCAGCAGCCCGGGGACGGGACCGGACCCGGAGCGCGCTCAGAGCGAGTGACCAGGCGCCCCGCCAGCCCAGCTCCGGCCGGGCTTTCAGGAAAGGAGCCGGCGATCCGCTCCGGGGAGGGGCAGCTAAGGCGGCCCTGGGGAGCCCCCGTCCGTCAGCGCCGACACTGGGGGCCCGAGCGCCCGGGGGAGTCGGGCGCTGAGCTCCGCGGCCAGTGGGGCCTGGGGAGGCTTCGATTCAGGGACGCGTGGGTGAGCTCGGGGCGAGGCTGGGACTGCCCGGCGCGGAGCACCTGCAGGGCCAGGGGGCTGGCGGTGGCCCGCAGCCCGGGAAGGAGCCTTCCCGTCTCCTGGGGCGCCGACCGAGGCCCTTCTCCCCGGGGTGTGGCGCGCCAGAGGCTCCCGCGGGGCGCGGGATACTGCGCGCATTTGGAGACCGAACGCGGAGAGGCCACGCTCTGGCGGAGCCCGTCCTGGTCCCGGCCCAGGCGAGGAGAAGAAAGCGGGCCGCTTCCCGGAGTTGCGCGCACGCCGGTTTCCGATTGGAATCGCCGGCAGAGGCCCTGCTCCGGATGGGTACTATTAGCCCGGGGTCTAATTGCTATTAAACACTCCCAGCTGCCTAATAGGGGGTTTAAGGTTTTCAGAAGGAGTTGCAGTGGGAACGAAGGGGCGAGCCTCATGCCCACAGATTAAGGGAATTTCTTTGTTCCAGGAAAACCTTCAGCCATTCCCAACAGTGTGGAGGGAGGAGAATCCGGCTTGCCAGGCACAGTTACGCGCAGAGCTCGCTAGGGACCGGAATCCCCGGGATTGCCGCCTGCTCAGCACGACGGGGAACAGCAAGGACTCCCCTGATGGCTTTAAACACTTTGCGTCGAAGGGCTTCAATTGGATTTGTCCAGTTTTTCCTACCTCGCCTGAATGGGCTGAAATAATCCTGAGTTACAAAAGGGCATTGCTCTGAAATCCATAAATCCAGCCCTGTGTTTTTGTTTTGTGTTTAAATAAACTCCCCTTCCCCGAGCACAGCCAAGTCTCTGCCTTTACAAGATTTCAGGGGAGAGCGGCCAATGCGCGCAGCAGCAAAGCCAATGGTAAACGGAAACGTGTGAGTTATTACATCCCAACGTCTCTGCCGCGCATAAACTATCGATGCCAATTAATAAGTTAAACACTTCCAGTAAATAGGTTACTCGATCGGGCTTTAGTTCACAACGCAGGACTTATAAGGAGAGTAATTTAATTTTTTTTAAAGGCAGTTCAACACTTGGGGGCTCCCTCTTCATTCTCAAAAACGTTAGTAGCGAATTAAAAGGTGCTCTTAATTCTTCCTGATTTTTTTTTTCGGGGAAGAGGGGGGCGTTTGGAGAGAGAGAGAAAGAAAAACTGTCACAGCAACACATGAAATGGATGATAACATGAAAGCTGCCCGGCCACACACAGGAGTCCAGGGGCACAGAAAGCTGGGATTCGTATACAGCCACCTGCCCATGCCTGCGTGTGATGAGCTTTGTTACACCCACACTCTCTCTGTCGCTTGGGAGGCAGGGCTGTAGCACTAGGGACGTTAGGTCCGCTTGCTATCTATCTCTTACTAGATGGTAAATGGTTCCTCCTCCTCCACCCACTTCGCGTTTCACACCAGGCAAGTCACCCAACGCGCTGAATACTGTACTAAGGTTTTAAAAATATGACAAAGTTTAGAACTCAGACTGGCCTCTCCTAGGTTACAATAATTAAATCTGGGGAAATTAATGGCGTGTATAAAAGAGACAGTTTGCGGAGGGCACCGTAACTATTCAAGTCAAATGTACTTTTTAGCAGCAGTTTAGGAAATCATAAAAAGATTTATGCCCCATAACCTAACTTCACAAGATTGGCAGTGGACCCAGACACCCGAAATAGGGGTTTGGACGAATTTGGATATTTCGGTGCCCAGAAAAGGATACAAACTGAAACCTAATTAACTGATCGGCTCCTACTGACAGCAGCTAATTAGACATTGCTCCAACTCAGTTAGTAGTCACTTGTCCTCACAAGCATCTGTAGCGCAGATGTGAAACGAGCGGGTGTGTCTGTCATTTCGGGGTAGAAATGAACTTTGTAGGGACAACGCGGGCGGTTATAAGAGCAGCAGTCCACCCAGGCACCCGAAGTTGATTTCGGTTCCTAGGCGCCCTGCCAGTGACACCCTCCCGAGCGCTTCTGCAGGAGGGAGATTAAGCGTCACCACTGCAAATCACTGAGAAGTCAACTGGTTCATGGAGCCAAGAGCGCAGGCTCTCTATAGCCAGCAAAAGCAGCCAGTCCTGCGGCGTATAACGGGCCAGCCTCGCCTGGGGGAGTGCGCACCTACAGGAGAACCACTGGGAGGAGAGGCAGGCCTTAGACGAGAGCTCAGAAAGGAGTCACAATCAAAATCCCGCCGAGCCAGAAAAATCCCAATGAGTAAACATCTGGGGCAAGGTCAAGAAGGGAGTAGCCGCTCCCCCGTCCCGTAACAGCTCTCACTCCGATGCGTCTCACGGAGGATGGCGCTGGTGCAAGCAGCGCTGTCCCCCAAGTGTGTTTCTAAGGCTAGCTTTCAGGAATAAAAGAGAGGGAAGGTGTAAAGGGAAGGTTAGAGGGCTGGAAACATTTTCTTCTGGCTCAAAAACCCTCTGGCCTGTACTCCGACTGCGCGGTTTACAGGGGGGTTATTACACTTTGCTGGTCGGACACTAGATCATTCACACGCAGCCCGGCACGTTGTCGGAAGAGCGGAGCCTGGCCGGTTTCGTTAGGTGGAGTGGAACGAAGTTGGCCTCGCCTGGTGCGGGCGGCACCCGCTCGGGGCGTCATACAGCCCTTCTCCCGACAGGGGGCAGCCTCAGCCGCCAGAACCCCCGCCAGGACTGACGCCTGGTTCGGCGAGGAGCTCCATCGCTAACTCCGGGTTTGGGTTTTTTTGTTTTGTTTTAACCCTTTATTGGGACTCCCGTCTGAGAAGTAAGCCCGAGAAAGGGAGACGAGACACCTGCG
This sequence comes from Dermochelys coriacea, assembly GCF_009764565.3. NCBI lineage: Eukaryota > Metazoa > Chordata > Testudines > Dermochelyidae > Dermochelys > Dermochelys coriacea. Next base: position 27,128,174 of record NC_050074.1, on the reverse strand, counting down.
ATCGGTGAAGATACGGTCAGTCTCCGCTGCTGCAGCCACTTCAATATCACGGAGCTCACAAGTTGCCATCAACAAACTCCTGGAAGTACCAACTATCGGCCCCAAAGTTTTACCCACCCGTTTAACTTTGTGAGGCGCTTCTGGAGCGGGAGGGAGAGAAGGGGGTAATGCACCAAAGGCTGCTCTTCGGTCAGCTGAAAATGGACTCGGACAGATTCAGCACAGCCCTGGAATCGCCTGTGATCCTGTTTTTACACAGGGTGTCTGGAAAATCTGTTCAGGCATCTGGTTTTATGGTAGCTTTTATGTGAGCACTGCCTTTGGTAAGTAGGCATCCAGAGAGCCATTCGGCGCTGGTGGGTTGTAAAATGCAGAAAGGATTGCTGTACGCTGATTTGCTCTGTGGTTTCAAAGCAAACGATTGACAAAAGCGATGTCACCCCTTTTCCCTCCAGTGGTTTTCAATAAAAAAGGGGTACGTGTATTGCAAGTTTGTAGGGTTCAAGTTTATAGAAAAAGCCACTTACTCTGACTCAGACACCAATGTATATAGTTAATTCATGGAGAAAAAGGGAGAGGGTTTTTTCTTAGTTTTTTTTTTTTTAAAGTAGACTCCAATACTTTACACTGACAGAGTTGAATGAACTTAGAAAAGAGTCGTTTCTCAGAGAAACTGAACTTTCCGTGACCCTCCGAGTGTAACTAATTTAGCATGCAATTGACAATTAAAAACAAACAAACTAACTAACAGACTTTCCAACATGGAGTCCTTGGAGCATCAAAGAAGCACCGAAAAACCTCGTTTCTCCTTTGTCGACCCCAGCAGCAGAATCCTTTACAGATGCCAAGTGACAATCTCCAAAATTTAGAATAAAATTAAAAGGGGGAAGGGGGAAAAAATAAGCCAGGTTCTAAACTGGCCTGGAGCCAGAGTTCCTTAAAGGTACAGGCCTCCATTACTGCCTGCTCTCGCTCCTCCATGGCTATTCTCCCCAGAAATGAAGTCCAGAAAGATGTCTTTAAAACTTCGGCTACCAGAGGTTGCAAGAAAGACGCAACCGCGTTGGAGAGCTGAATTAAAACAAATCTCTTAAACGCTCTTCACTTGCTTTAAGAGAAACCGGTTCACGATAGGCAAGGGGCAATTTGGCCGTAAGAAGTGGGGTATTTCAGACCCACAGATCTCCAGCAGGACTAGATGAGTGAAAAAGCTTAGAGTTTGGGAAGGCGAGGGGGAGACAGAGGGTCGCCAAGGCTGTCCATGGGGGGGGGGGAACCCCACACCTCTCACTACCGAAATACATGTACATTCTCCACCACCCCCGGACTCACACAAGCGAGCTCAGCGTCTCAACAAGTAGCCCCTCATCCCAGCCTAGGACTCACCTCCATTGCAGGGGGATTCACCGAGCGAGGGCAGCCAAGTAATCCAAGAGGGGACCGGGGGAGAAAGGGCGAGGAGGCGGCGAGAGTAAATCCGGGGTCGCAGGAGCTATGCGGTATCCTCCAAAGCAGCGGGCAGCGGCGGCGGCTGCCGCCAGGGGCCAGGAAGGGAGCGAGCCCGGAGAGGGGGAGCGCTGGGGCCCGGCGAGCTGACAGCAGGCAGACGCAGACCTCGGTCCGGCGCGGGCGCTCCCAGTGCGGAGCGGGGCACCAGGGCAGGCTCCTTCCCAAGGTCCATCAGCACGGGCAGCAATCGGGGGCTTTCCAGCGAAACACGCGCGCGCGCGGCGGCCCCGTGGGCGTGATCGTGCGGAAACACTTGGGAAACAAATACAATCTTCACGGGCTACTGCCGCGAAAGCGCCCTGGGCTACGATCCTTTCCACCAGCCCAGCCCAGGTGCCGCCGCCCGCCGCCGCCGCGGGGCTCGCCGCTCCCTCCCTAGCAGCCCTCCGAGGAGCTGGCTGGCTCTCGGCCGGCGCGGCCCCCGCCGAAGCTCCGTGCGGGAGAGGGGCGTGAATGGACGCGCAGGAATCCCCCCCCCCGCTCCCCTAGAGGCTGGGCGCCGCGCAGCTGGGTGTCCGGGGCTGCAGAGCCATCCGCGGGCTGCGTCCCTCCATTTTAAACCGAGGGGGAAGCCAGACTTGACTCTTCGGCGCAACTGGGGAGGGGGTGCGCGTCTTGGGGGGGGGGGCGGCTTTTCCTGCAGCCCAGACGGGGACTCGGGCAAGAGGAGCGGGGGGGGGGGGAGGAGGAGGACGGGGGTCGGGGGAGAAGAGAGATCCCGGGCTCAGGGGCTGTAACTCTCCCAATCCATTGCAGGGCAAAGCCCCTCAGCGCCGGGCACAAGTTACACCCAGGCGGGGCCCGGAGCGGCCGCGGCGTTTCCTTCCTGCGCCTCTCGGCTGGGTCCCCGGCGCGCGCGCGCTCCCCCCCCCCTCCCCTAGGTCTCTATCGCTCGCGCCTCTCCTCGTCGCCCAGCCTCCGACCAGTGCACGGAAAAAGTTATGCGGCCGCAAAACTTCAGGAGCTGCGCATGCGCCTTGCGCCGGCCTATGGCAAACCAGAGTGGGTTTTAAAGCTGTACCACAGACAGGAGCCCGGCGCAAACCTCTGCAATACAGAGATGCTCCCCCCACCCCCCAAACTGTTCTCAGTCGGTTGCATCCTTCCTAGGAAGGAGACGCATTCCGCTAGATTATGCGCTGCCGGCTGTAGCCAGAGCCTCATTCATCAATGCAGGCCAGCGACGCGGAACCTCCGATTAGACCGGCTTCCCCTAGGCTCGCTCTGAGAGGACCCGCTCTGGGATTAAAACCTGCCTACATGCTCACCCCAGAAAAGGAAACCCACCATCAACGAGACGTGATGACATGTGATATTCCAGGCGCAAATACACGCACCCTACCTTGTGTAGTGTAACTTTATATCGAATCCACCGTGTGCCCATTATCTCCATACACAAATACATTCGCTCTGCAGCATACGAGAAAGCTTTGCGCGGGTGTACCAATACCTACGATTCGTGTTTGCGGATGAATTTCTCGTCTGACAAGGGATTTCGTGCGTGCCCAAAGTTGTAGATGTGCTTCCACGGACGCTTGACAAATGCTGGGCTACTAAGCAGACTTGATCATTTGATTTTCCCTCTTCTCCAGTGTTTATTTCCGCTGTAAATTTGGCAGGTTGTTGTCAAAACTGTTTAAGTTAAATAATGCAGGACCTAATGAAAGCCAAAGTCGAGGACGGTTTCCTGAAACCTTTGTACTTCACAATGGTTTCTCCACACCAGTCCTCAGCCAAAGATTTTATTGCGTTTCTTGCAACTCACATGCACCCAAGTGCAGGAAGTAGCAGCATTCCCTGAACCATTTCATAATTCCCTATTATTTCCCTTGTATTCCTCTATAATTGCAGGTCCACTGGGGAGGGGATGTGTGTGTCACATTATCAAAGCAGCTCTGGGAAAGCCAAACAGTGCTGAGAAAGCAGCCCCAGTATCAATAAATGCATTCACTCTTTCAAAGTCATTCCAGTGCAAATAAAATCCCTTCGGGAGTGCAACAGGGGAAACACAACACATCTCAGCTCCACTACTGCAGTACACACTTTTTCAGGGCCAGGCAGTCTCTCTCTCTCACACACGTAAGTACAACTTTCCTTTGCTCTTTGACAACAGAATTTTCTTAGCACAGTTGGACAGCCTAAACAATGCAAACCACGCTCATTAAGACAAGAATGTAGTGACTCTTCTGGGGGCAACTGTTTGTGCCAGGTCACAGTGTAAAATCGCTTCTTCTTTTTTTATTCCTTTCCTTCTCAGTTATTAACCATTTCTGTAAACAACCCTTCAGTTTGTCCAATCATTTCAAAACCTTTATGGCTCGTGTTGAGTTGTTTCTGCTGACAGCAGACATTCTATAGGATCAAAGTCGTTTGTAAAGCCCGTTTACTTCATACTTACGTTGGAAGATAGTGGCAAGGGAGAAGGGAAGGTTTGTTTTGTAAACTTGCTGAATCTCCCTGTTCAACTTTTAGAACCCCAAAACGAGATTGCAAGTACTAGAGGCTGCAATGAAAAATTCAGGATGCTGTCAAACAGGTAACCACGGATGCATGAGTAATGTACATAAGAACTGTACCAAAGCTCGTTCTGAGAGATGAAAGTTAATAGAGAGGCCTTATTTGCACATGCCACTGATTGAATGATCAAACGGACACTGTGTAAAACAGGACTGTAAAAAAGCACAGATCCTTAATTCCGATAGATTTAGGTTTAAGGGACAATAAAGTACTTCAGATTACTGCTAACCACCTTGAATCTTATCTAAGCACCTGAAGCAGAGAGCGGTCTGTTATCAACACAATTTATTGTTCTTGTTAGCTGTTTCTGTTATTTAGCAAACCTCTCCTTGGTTTTAGGTAGATCTTCAAAACCTTCAGTGGATGGTGTAATCAGTTATTTGCAAGGATAGACCGTGATAATCAATATCTAACAGAAAAGTGAGGCGTCCAAAGAATGTATCTATTCTCATCAGGCACAACAGAACAGCCACTCCTCGCTTTTATCAATAGCAAAGGACTAAACCTCACCAAATGAAGTAAAAGAGCCGAGTCCCCAAGTGGGGATATGCGATTCAGAACGATCGCCCAAGTCTGCACAGTATACAATGTGCGGGCCCTCCGCTTCCGGAGCAATGAAATAGCAGCTTCTTTAAAACATCAAACTGTTGTTGAGGCGTTTTGATCTCTCTTTTAAACACAAACACACACACCGCTACAGGCATAGTACCCGTGTACTCTATTAATACGTTGGTTTTATACTATTGAATGAAAACACTTCATATATATTCTCTTGTAAATAAATCACTCTTCCCAACTTGAGATTTGGCTCTTTCACCAGACACTGCTATAGAATTTATATATTACATGGATCACCTTCAACTTCCAATTCCAGGCGGGGGAGGAAATAAGGGGGTTTGTTCGTTCCTTTTAGGAAGACCAACCTTAACTTTTATGCCTAGTAAATAATATTTTATTGCCTTTGGTTTACTGTGGCATTTCTATTATCCCCCTCCAGGAGTCTGCAAACTGCTTGGGTTAAAGGTCATTTGTCAAATCACTAGAATTAGTGAAGAATCGCAGAAAACTGTAAAAGGGGGAGGGAACGCGCAGTCAACAAGCAGGATCACCCGAAATAAACTAATAAAGAGCCCCAAGCTCTCCCGTTTGTACTGCAGAGGGATGTTTATCATCGTCTAATTGAATAATGTTATCGGACAGAGGAAAACGCCTAGCGCAGGACGATCAATAGAGAAAGGCAAGCAGGCGGACGTATTAGCAGCAGTTTGGCAATAATCAAAGCAAACACTGAATCGGTTTCGTTGCTGGAATTCTTGGGGGGGAGGCCAAAGTCAGATTTCTGAACAGGGAATTTATAAATCTCAGGCAAGTTTTCAAGTCATGGGGCATAGGAGTGGAAATAAGAGGCAGCAAGCCAAACATCCTGCAAGTCTTTAAGAATTTTAATTTCTTCTCGCTATTTAAAACAGCTGGGTGAGGCAAAGGGGCGGGAGAGAACAGTATCAACAACATTATAGCCTCTCATGCTTCCCCAGCTTTTATTTTCCAGTTTTAGTGGCAACAGAGATCTCAAGTTACTAGAGCCTTCATTCCGGTATGTCTTCCTGCTAATGATTAAAGTGTTTTCATCAGAAACAATGCTAATTATAATTTATATTAAGAGGAAAAACTATGACTAAATATCCCAAATAGGCAAGTCGGGACACAGCAGTTATTGACTGCTTTTTTCAGTGCTTTCGTTCTTTTTAGTGCTGCTATAGAGCCTGTAATATGATGAAATATTTTTAACATGGAATACACATTATTTCTTATCTTATAGGTACACTTACATAGTTAACTGCACAGTGTAATTCATGTTAGCAGAATACTGGATACATTTGTGTGTTCATTTCAACATGAAACTCCATATGATTTATATTCTGACACCTTGGCCAGTGGCCAAACGCCAAAAGCAAGATCCATTCAGAGGTTGATAGAGATATTTCTCCTCCATCTACAAACTGTTTGGGGGAACGGCAATTCTTTTCTAGAAGAGAAGGCAAGATTTTCTAAATTGCTCACTCTTGAATATATTAATGCATATTGAATGTTATTGTAACTTGTGTGTATGTGTAATCACACAGGCCTAATCCTGCAAATACTTGCATATGTGCTTAACTTTTATTGTCCTGCATAGTTCCAGAAGCATATGTGTTTGCAGGATCAGGGCCATAACTGGTAGTGGGAATGGCCATGTGATAAAAAAGCATTTATCATGTTACTTTGATCGCTTCACCTGTACTCTCACAGAGGAGGCAGTGTGGCCTACAAGATAGATCACTGAACTGCAATTCAGGAGAGGCCTGGGTTCTAGTCCCAGCTTTGCCACTGACCTTAGACAAGTCAATTTCCCACTCTCTGCCTCAGTTTCCCTATCTGCAAAATGGGGATAATGATACTGACCTCCTTTGAAAAGCATTTTGAGATCTACTGATGAAAGGTGTGATAAAATAGCTTCACCTGCACTCTGCTCACTAATTCATCTGCCCCAGGGACTATTTCTAACATTTCAAACTCCTAAGCACTTTCAAATAGCTCCAATTAAAAAAAGCAAGCAAACAAACAAAACCTCTCCAGGAATATTTCCTTCCCATACCCCTAAATGTGGAATTTCTCTCCTCTACCAATCATCCATCTCTACCCCACCCCCTAATAAAACTGTAAACTTGCCCTGAGGTAGAGAGGTTAGAATGTGTTGCCAACTCTCATGATTTTATCTCAAGTTTTGCAATAATTGGAGTTGGTCCTAAAGTCCCAGCTGCTGATCAAGAAATTGCATGAGAAGTTCAGCTTTCATTTTTTTAAAAGTAACTTTCTAGTCCTCACAATTACAGAGTGAACTTTGAAAAGGAAAAGTGAATGCGTCCTAAAACTTCAGAAACTAGAAGGCAAAGGAAGAGAATCCAACAGATAAGACAATGTGATATATTTTAAAGTCAATCTCCTGATTTTTAAGCCAATCTCATGATTTTTTTTTTTGACAGGAATGGGGCTTGATTCATGATTTTTTTTAACAACTAGGGTTGGAAATATTGGATACAGAAGGGGAAATATTGAGTCCTGGTTTAGAGACACATTTATATCTTATTTATATCTATTATTGTAATAAGGTCATGCAACTACTTAGTTTTGGTCTGTGCACATATTAATGGACATGTTAAATGTATAACAATTTTAAAAAAGTGTGTGTGTGTGTTGAATTAACTCACTTCTTGTATTGGGTCCCTCTGAGCTGTATAGACAGAATGCACAGGACCTGATCATCAGGGGTGGAGATGAACAGCTTAACTGCAATGAGTGCCGATCAGTGAAAAGGTGTGCACAAGTGGCTTAAAACTCAATTTTTATTCCACAGGGGAAGGAACACAAGCCAGAATAGGGAAGGGACAAGTTAAAGAATATTTAGATAAATTAGATGTATTCCAGTCAGCAGGGCCTGATGAAATTCATCCTAGGATACTTAAGGAACTAGCAAAAAGAAAATGAGGACTTGTGGCACCTTAGAGACTAACAAATTTATTTGAGCATAAGCTTTCGTGGACTACAGCTCACTTCATCGGATGCAATCTCAGAACCATTAGCAATTATCTTCCTGAACTCATGGAGGATGAGTGAGGTCACAGACAACTGGAAAAGGACAAACATAGTATCTATCTTTAAAAAGAGGAAACAAAGACAACCTGGGGAATTATATTCAGACCACACAGCCTAACTTCAAAACCGGGAAAGATACTGGAAAGATACATTATTAAACAATCAATTGGTAAGCACTTGGAGGATAATAGGGTTATCAGGAATAACCAACATGGGTATTTGCCAAGAACAAATCATGCTAAACCAACCTAATTTCCTTCTTTGACAGGGTTACTGGCCTAGTGGATGGGGGGAAGCAGTAGATGTGAGATATCTTGATTTTAGTAATGCTTTTGATACAATCCCACATGACATTCTCATAAGCAAACTAGTGAAATGTGGTCTAGATGGAATTACTATGATGGGAGGAGGGTGTGCATAACTGGCTGAAAGACCACACCCAAAGAGTAATTATCAATAGTTTGCTGTCAAACTGGGCCCCACAGGGGTCAGTCTTGGGTCCAGTACTATTTAATATTTTATCAATGATTTGGATAATGGAGCAGAGAGTATTCTTATAAAATATGCAGATGACACCAAGCTACGAGGGGTCGCAAGCAGTTGGGGGACCAGATTAAAATTCAAAACAACCTTGACAAATAGGAGAATTGGTCTGAATTCAACAAGATGAAATTCAGTGACCACAAATACAAAGCAAAGTACTGTACTTACAAAGGAAAAAATCAAATGCATAAATACAAAATGGAGAATAACTGGCTAAGTGGTAGTACTGCTGAAAAGGATCTGAGGGTTATAGTGGATCACAAATTGAATATGAGCCAACAATGTGATGCAGTTGTGAAAAAGCCTACTATAACTCTGGGGTGGTATTAACAGGTCTATCAGAGATAAGAACTAGGAGATAACTGTCCCACTCTACTCTGCACTGGTGTGGCTTCAACTGGAGTATTGTGTCCAATTCTGGGTACCACACTGTAGGAAAGATGTGGACAAATTGGGGAGAGGCCAGAAGAGCAACAAAAATGATAAAGGTTTAGAAACACTGACCTATGAGAGAGACTAAAAAACTGGTCATGTTTAGTCTTGAGAAAAGGAAAACTGAGAGGGGACTCTGATAAGTGTCTTCCATTATGCTAAGAACTGTTATAAAGAGGATGGTGATCAATTGTTCTTTCTTTCTACTGAAGCTAGGGCAAGAAGGAATGGGCTTAATTTGCAGCAAGTGAGATTTAGGTTAAATATTAGGAAAAACTTTTTTACTATAAGAATAGTTAAGCTCTGGAACAGGTTTCCAAGCGAGGTTGTGGAACCCCCATCATTGGAGGTTTTTAAAAATAGATTAGACAAATACCATTCAAGGATGGATAGGAATACTTGGGCCTGCCTCAGTGCAGAGGGCTAGACTAGATGATATCTTGAATTCCCTTCCAACAGTCCATTTCTCTGACTCTGTTGCAGCTGTCTGCAGGACTGCTCTCCCTGTGCTTCATCAGAGCAGCCTGAAGGTTTCTCTAACTTGTGCTAGGGTACACAAAATGCAGCTGAGGATTGGAAGGGTGTGATACTGTCTCACCCATGCCTCTTTACTCCATCGGTGCTTTCTTTTCACAATTATAGCATCAGAAAGGAGAGGGGCAGAGTGGGAGCCACTGTGCTACTTGTATACCATCGGAGGATCAACCTTTCACAGGGGGGATCTCACTGTCAGTGCTTTATAAACTGGCTGCCCCAACTCAGAGATTCTGACCCATAGTTTAGAAGTGCGATATTAGATTGCAAGCTCTTTGGAGCAGGAACTATCGTTTTGTTCTGTGTTTGTATCCACCTAGGACAATGGGGTCCTGGTTATTGGCTAGGGCTCCTATGCAATACAATAATACAAATAATAATAGTATGAAAAATATTTTTCCTTCCAGGGCTGCTCTGCTATAAGATCTGCTTCACAGTGCTGTTTAGACACAATGAGAGGTTACCGCTAATCTATGAAAAATATTTATCATATGGTATTTCACATCATGCTATCTGATTGGCTGGCCAAAGGGTGCAGCAGAAGCCCATTGGCTTCCACACACCTGAGAGGAAGGCATTTAAGCCCTTTCCTCCTAACTGTGCATTATTGCACACCCTGAACAGCACTGTATGAGTTATTGCTGGATAATTACTGCAAAACAGGGCATTGACACAAACTATATCAAACTATTAAAGGAAGCAAATTCTGACTGCACTACAGTTATAACTTTATTTGATACCCCCTTCTCATCCCAGTTAAGAACAGTGTAAAGGAGACACCATTTCACCAAAACTCTTCACAGCCTGCCTTGAAATGGGAATGAGGCAGACGAATTGGAAGGGTAGACTCAACATCAACAGAGAGCAGTTAAACCATCTCAGATTTGCGGACAATATTGTGTTGATAACTGAAAATACTATCAAACTATATAAAATGCTGTGAGAATTCAACACAAAAAGCAGCCAAGTTGGACTGAAATTAACTGCTCCAAAATTAAATTTCTGGGGTCTGATACCTTACCAAACGTCCAAATAACAATCAAGGGAGAATAAATAGAAGAAGTTGAGCAATATGTCTATTTGGGCCAAGAAATTAACCTGCACCACAATCAGGAAGGTGAACTCTCACGAAGAAAGAAAGCCTGTTGGTGCACATTCAATTCTATCAAGGATGTCCTCCAAGGAAAAATCAACAAGGCAACATGCACCAGCCTCTTCAACTCAACAGTACTGCCAACAATGTTGTATGGTAGCGAAACATGGTGACTGACAAAGACAGAGGGGCAGCAACTGTCTGTCACGGAGAGGATGATGGAAAGAAGAATTCTGGGAATTTCAATCTGTGACTGAGTCCCCAGTGAAATGATCAGACAGCAGAGTGGAGTGCAGGACGTCGTTGTTGAGAGCAGGTATAGTTAAACGCGATGGGCTGGGCATATAGCAAGCTTCACTGACTATCAATGGACAACAGCTGTCGCTGAGTGGTACCCATGGGAACTGAAATGATGACTCGGCCAACCTCCAAAGAGATGGGAAGATTTTATAGTGAAAAGACAAGGCCACATATGGAGAAGGAAGACCAGGATATGAGAAGAATGGAAGATGTGTTGTGGATCCGCGCAATCTATATGAGGGCTGAAGGACCGATCGATCAAGGTTTCCAAGATACTGGAGGAGTTTAGTTAACAAAGTTGCAGTCTAGTTAAAGCACATGCCTTGCATCTTGTGTGTCTTCCTGCACGTCTGGGACAATTCCAGGTCACCTGTGAGCACCATTGTCAGATTGAAAATTTCTCTTGATACCCCAACAGCCCTCACCCAGTTTGTTACCAAGCCCCATCTGGGAGTAAGACAACTGTCTAGCCAGCCACCTGGTGTATACTAGATATCAAAGTCCAGTTCCTGTGTGCATGAGAGAAGAAAACCACCACACTGGGTTCTGATGGGTTGCTATTGTAATCTCAGATCCACTGAGGTTAGGCCTCCATTCTCCACTATACTCCAAAGCAATCCATCTCATTCGTGAAGTAGCTTCTTTCTGTAGCAGCAACAGGCACTCACCTCTACCCAATGTGCTCCTTCAGACTACTGTTGTAACCATCCAAGCACAGAACACTGGTATCTATCATTATTACAATCTTTCTTCCAGCTGAGCATTCTTCGGTAGCAACCCTTAGTTCAAAACCTAGTAGCCACAGTGTATCACTGTCAGCAAAATAGCCCAGCAAAGTAACAGCTACAATCACAGATACTCACCTGTCTAATAATAATTGCTCTGTTGTAGTCAATTATAAATAATTAATTAAATTTCTTAGTCTCTAAGGTGTCACAAGTACTCCTTTTCTTTTTAATTATAACTGTCTTTATTGTGGGTTGCCAATTTAGCAACATTCATTCACTTAACCAGCTCTCCTTCTAGCTAGTTATTGTGATCCTCACACAGCACTTCCTTTCTGAACTCCAAGGGGTCATATGGTAGCATGTCCAGATTACATTATGGTTGCCAAGAATACCTATGGGGTGAAATCTTAGCCTTGATAGAGTCAGTAGCAAAACTCTCCTTGACTTAAATGGGGCCAGGATTTCACCCATAATGAACATCAATTTTTTTCTAATGGGCTATATTTATAAATGAATTAAGATACTGTTGAATGGTGACACCTAATGTGTTTATCTAGTTTTGAAGGCAACTGTTGCTTTCTTGAGTTGACCTGAGGACAAAGAGAGAGAGGAGGAAAATAGGGAAAGGTGAATAGCAAAGGTTGCGTTATCTATTATCTCACAATCCTGCTGCTTCACAATCCCATCTTTAAATAGTAAGATGTTCACAGGGCCGGAGAAGGGGAGAAGTAGGAGGAATAATAGAGAGGGAAAACAGAAGAGTAGGTGGAGAAGGAGTTCTGTCTCCTTTAACCTGTCTATTTTTCCCATGTACAGAGAGCCTATAAAATAGTGTGATGCAAAGGTTTTACTGACACAAGTTTGGGATGATTGTGTTATTCATTAGCAGCCAAGCCATGAGTGAGTTCTCCATGCAATCCCAAAGGAATGCTGGTAGAGCCTTTATCCCATACTACACAGTCAAGTCTCAAGGAAATTACCACCAAGTGTTAAAATATTTTATTTGCCTATTCTTTGTATCCTTCCTCTTGCTTAGACAGGTGCCTTGTCTACTGTAAGTCCCACTGTATAGGTCTCAATGGATGAAAAAAGATTAGAACAAATACATTTTAAAACCTCTACAAATTATTTAACATAGCTTTTCTATACATTAAATTGTCACTAACGTAATGTCTGATACTTCAGTACCTTCCACTGCTGTGGACAGCTGGGACTCTCCCCTTTGAAATACTAGACCTTAAACTTGTCTTTGATGCAGGACTGAATATTGTCAGTCTTGCACCGGATACCAGAGTAGTTTTGGGAGAGGGGAGGAATTCCACTTTTTAAAATATAATTTGAACATTGACTTGTGTATTATTTTGTCGTGACCTTTGAGTGTATAATCATTGTTGGAGCTCTGCACCGGAGGGGGAGAGTGATGTTGACTTCACAGATTAGGGTGCACAGAGCTGAATACGGCCCATGATCTTTGTAAATGATCATATATTTGGCTTTTGGATAAGAAATCACCTATTCATAAATGAATCATCTAAAAGATGCTGTCCAATCTAAGATTGCTTAAGCTTTACTCAGTTGAATTAATGAAGCATGTAACAATCTATCATTTTCACATACTATACTACTTTAAAAATATATTTACATTTAAAATTCTTTGCAGCATTTGTCTGGATGGGATTTTTAAAACCAATCCAAAGTGAAATCAGATTTTTCAAAATATTTGTTTTAAAAAAATCAAACTTCCTATAAATGTGGTATTCATTTTAACTAGATCTCCTGTATTTAATCATAAATGTTAACATTGTCTTTGTCATGTAATTGCACCATTGTACTATGAATCTGCACTGAAAAAAAGCAAATGTTCCTTGCATCTTAATTCTTGTGGTGCAAATAGGATATACATAATATCAAATCTCTCTCTTCAACCATAATCTTTTTTGTAACATATGGGTTACGTAAGATGCTTTCAAATGCTTTGGTTATGCAGAGAGGAAGAAAGTTAACAAAACATAAAGATCAGATTTTTAAAATTGAGAGACTTCCTAGTTTACACATGGTTGAATTGCATAAAAGCATTTGGCTATCATACATCAAGGCATCATGCATGATTGGTTTCATCTGTTTTACCCAAATTGAATAATTATTTACCTTATTTTCAGTCTCTAGTTCAACATCTTTGCCTTTAAATAACCTATATTCTTATCAGAATGGGATAAAATGTCAAGATCTGACAAGTTATTATAAAAATGACTTTTTAGTACAGTATATTTAGGCTTGGCAGAATTTGATTTTTTTTAATCATTTTGACACATCATCAATGCTTATTTTAAGCATGTATTTATTTTTATCGCTTAACATTTTCGCAGTTGCACAAAATTATGGAGTGGTCAGACAATTATTTAATGACAGTAGAAGGTGAGATTCAAAAAGTGAATGCTTTATAATTAAGGCTGCTTGTCTGTCACGGACAGATTCCATGACTTTCTATGACGCCATGACTTCTGCAGCCAGTGCGGCAGGCTCGGGGGCTGCCTGAGCTGGGCAGCCCCTGGACCAGCAGCAGCAGTTTGGGTGTCGGAGGGGGCTCAGGGCTGGGGCAGAGTGTTGGGATGCAGGGCAGTGCTTACTGGGGGCGGGGGAACTCCCTGGCTCCCACTGGCATGTCCCTGCAGCTCCTAGGCAGAGGGGCCACGGGGCTCCGCGCACAGCCCGTACCCATAAGTGCTGCCCCCACAGATCCCATTGGCTGTGGTTCTCGGCAAATGGGAGCTGTGGAACCAGTGCTTGTGGCAGGAGCAGTGCGTGGACCCCTCCCGCCCCGGCCACCCTTCCCCCTAGGAGCTTCAGGGACATGCTGCCAGCTCCATCAACTCTCCCCACAGCACCAGTGGGGGGTCCTGGACTGCACACCACCACCTCTCTCCCCACTACCAGCAGGGGTTCCAAGCCACACACCACCACCTGCCTCCCCCCAGCATCTGCAGGGGTCCCAGGCCGTCTCTGCCCAGCACCCGCGGCCCTCCCAGTGCAAATTTTATTTAGGGGTAGATAGTAAAAAGTTATGGACAGGTGATGGGCCGTGAAGTTTTGTTTACTGCCCGTGACCTGTCCATGACTTTTTTACTAAAAATAGCCTTATTTATAATCATCAAAACATAAATTATCAGCATCACATATCAAAATAAACAAAGTAAATATCCTTAAATCAAACTCTAATATGATTTCAAATGACATTTTTCTAACTTTGCCTATATGTAAATTTCAATTATCATTGGAAATATTTTTTCATCAGTTTGTGTGTGTGTGTGTGTACAGTGAAGTCCATGTTTATCAACATTTACTGATAAAAATCAAATCCTTCCAAGCCCAGGAATATTTTTATACAATTTCTCCTTAGTAATATGAGTTTAATAAACATGCAAGGCCAAATGTGTCACAATTAGTATTTTTAAAAAGTAGAGAGCTGAGAGGAAAGTAATCTTCATACCCAAATGATTAGAAAACTGAACCCTTTGAAGAATTGGTACTTCAGAATTACCTCTTTTCAAATTCCATGATACACTTGGTAGGTGGAACCCTAATAATTAGGACCTAATGATTCTGTCAGGAACATTGAACAGGGTTCCATATTAGGGCCCAGTCATAGAATATCAGGGTTGGAAGGGACCTTAGGAGGTCATCAGTCCAACCCCCTGCTCAAAGCAAGGCCAATCCCCAATTTGTGGCCCAGACCCCTAAATGGCCCCCTCAAGGATAGAGCTCACAACTCTGGGTTTAGTAAGCCAATGCTCAAACCACTGAGCTATCCCTCCCCTTCAAGCTACTGAGCATCCTCAACTCCCATTGCATTCAGTGGAAGTAGTGTATGTTCACTAACAGCTTCACAGGGTAGGGCTTCTGTAGATCTGTTTTGAAAGGTGTGTTTTAATTACAAAATCAGTCTTAACTTAGGTACCTCCTGGAGCCAATTGTCATATGCTGCAATAGACAGCTCTTCTGAGGAGCAATACAGAGGAGCCTAAAGGAGCAAAAGATCTTCATGGTTCTTCTGGAGAAAGCTTGCAAAGAATGGATATGGCATCTTCAAGTGAGGGAATTTTAAGTGAGCATTGGAAAATGGGTAGAAAGTTATGAAAGGACGAAAAATATCATTTCTTTAGCCCAAGTGGCTACAGTGTAAACCACCATGCTGACTAGTACCATGGCTATATAATGCAATATATTTTAAACTGGATCTTTCCATGTGAGGTACATGGTCTGAACAAATGTAGTCAAGGATTATCATGAAAGTTATCATCAGTATCATCATGGGCACTCCTGTAATCCTACACAAATTACAGTGCAGTTTTAGGCTCCAATCCTGCAAACATGTATATATGTGAGTAATTTTACCCATACGAGTAGTCCAATTGGGCCCTTAGTATGTAGCCACAAAAATATGCTCCTTAGGGGCCAAATTCTCAGACCCATACACATTTGAGAAGCACCTTAATTTTATGAATAGTGCCATTGATTTCAGTAGGATTACCCCTGGAATTAAGATGCCACTCTCAGAATGTCCTTAAAATTAACATAATTTATTTGAAAGACACAGATCAGAATAACACCTATTACAATCACCTGAACTGTAAGCTAAATAATTTTAGCATACTAAACTGTTTCAGAATAGGATAACATATATGTTAGAGTTACAATTTTTCAACAGTCCAGTTTTCTGTCAGAAAATGTTTTCAAATCAAAATGTTTCACGGGAACATGATTTGACTAAATTTTTGACAGAAATTTCAAAACAATTTGAAATCAAAATAGAGTATTTATCAACTTTCTTGTTTGTGTTGATTTTCTTGTTTTGCTCTGATTGTTTTGTTTCAACTTTTATTTTATTTAACTTTTCTCTATATAACAATACTATAATATTTAATATTTTAAAATATATTATGTTTTGACATTATCAAAACAATATTTAATAAGGTTGCTTTGATTTTTCTGACCTGAAATATTTCAAAATTTCTGCTTTTCCTATGGGTTTGTGATGGGGAAAAAAAATCTGAAATATTGGACTTTTCCAGAGGACAGAAATTCCATTTTCAGACTAGCTCTTTAAGTATATTTTAGTTCCAGATGGAGGAAAGACAATAAAGAATCTCAATTAATTCCACCATGAATCAGTGTTACCAATCTTTGAAGAATGATCAAGAATTCCTTCTCAATATTCAAGACCTTAGAAGAAACTTCCACTAAAGTCCTGTTTGTCACTCTGTTTTTCTAAGCAAGAACACTTTTTTTTTTTTTAAAATCATATGAGCTGGTCGGGTCTTTTTCTGTATTTTTCAAGCCCTAATGTTTTATTAACCAAACTCGTTGCTTTAGACTTGAGCTCATGTTCTCTGAGGAAGTACAAGTGGTAATTATGCAAGTCTTTCCTTCCCTGTCATAGGCAACATTCACCAGGAAGATTTACAACCTTCACCTTTCAGATATGGAGACTAGTTGTTTAAGTAGAGTAAGAATAATTCTGACAATGTAAATACTATCAGAATTGGAACAGCTCCTCCAGGAACTAGTCATTTGGAAGGACCTGGGACTTTATTCTTGTATTGTTGTGGGGTTTTTTGTTTGTTTGTTTGTTTGTTTGTTTTGGGTTTTTTTGGTATAACACATTGGTTCTACAGTGATTCCTGAGACAGGAATTATTTGTATGTTGTTTAGTTTCAGAAGCCAGACAGACACTTTATATGTGATTTGTTTTACCTAACTGCATTAGTAAGAATCAAGATAACTTTCAGTCTGAATGATACCTATTCAGACCTTAGAAATACTATAAAATAACCCTGCACAAATTGTTATAATATGGAGATATTTTAATAGGAGATTATATTCTTTCACAGCAATGGAGTACTGATCTCCAAAAATGCAATCAGGAAACCTATAAACAGACATTCTGTAAATTAACTTCCATATGAAGCCCTAATGTGGTGGTTTCATTTTCTAGTCAAAGAGTTCAACATATAGGATACTCAGTCTGTCTCAATTCCATATGGGCCAAATTCTGACTCATGTGGGGGAAATGGTATTGCCCCCCATTCCTTTAAAAATATATGAGCCAAAAGCAGTAGCAGGGCCTGAATCAAAGCACGCTGAAGTCAGAGGGAGTCTTTCTATTGACAACAGTGTGCTCTGGATTCAGCCCTAATGCATATGCTTATTCTGATTGACAACAGTCCTGTGCACAACTCCTGGCTTCACATATTCTATTTGAGCCAAGAGTAGGGCTAAAACATGGGAGCAGTGTGTGTGTGCGGAGGCTATGCAAAAGGCTTGGTTCAGACAGGTATTGTTTATACAGGTATAATACTTCTAATAACCAGGTCCATCTGTGCCATGCATCAACTTTGTCACTTTTCAGTGGAGTCATAATAAGGACCTTTTTTCATACCAGGTACAGATTTGTTCAGTGCTTTTTTGGCCTATGGTTGTGCTCACACGTAGACAGAATTTGGCCACCTATGTTAAAAACTACACAAATGTCCCTTATAAAAAAATAAAATTAAATATAAACTCTATAAACAAACTGCATATGGGGAGTCAAATCTTTAGACATCAGCACCTAAGTCAAAGCTAGTGACCTCTCCTTCATGTGCTTGCACCATCAATTTGGTGTCTGGAATGGAAAAACACCTAAGTACCCATAGCAAGTGTTTCAGTGGACAAGTGAAAAATTAATCTCAGAGTATTTTTCTACAACCTCACTCTTTTATTTTGTGTGTGTGTGTGTGTGTGTATTCACCCAAACGAGTGGTATCGTTTATAAAAAATAGAAATATTAAAAAAGACAAAACAACAAAAAGCAAACACATGTCCCATGTAAAATAGGTGATGACAGTATGATGTGCGATATTTTTATTGCCACATATTTGGCAAGACTTGGATAACTCACATTTAGCCAAAATATATATAAATAAAAATTTGCTAGTACTCCACACGATCACATATTCAGTATGTATATTTCCTCTCATCATATATAAAGCAGACAAACCCTTACCTGCATTCTGGTTAATCATAGATCAGCAGTAATGTCCCTCAGGTTGTACAGCCTTTTAAAAACTGGACAGGTAATCGTGAACTGTCATGTAGCATCACTTCACTGCTTTCTGGAGCCATCTAGTTTCTCTTCACTGCCTTCCACAGCCCTCTTAGCTGGCTGGTACATCTGGAGTTTGCTGGCTGCTCTTCACTGAGCTCTGGGATGGAGAACCCGGAGCAGTTTACAGCTGCCAGAACATCTGGAGTCCACTGGCTTCTCTTGGGTAGGGACCCAGAGCACAGTCTTAACAGCTGTGCAGCTGGCTCCCCCCTTCATCTGAAACTGTGTTTATCCAAAGGTTTTAGACTTTGTAAGAGACCTTTGGATACATGGGTTATACTGTACATGTATATATGCTCTTCTATATTGCAAAACCTAGTGTACATTTCAATCATTATATGCATTGACTTTAGGCTGCATTTATAGATGTCACTAACTCTCCCTCATACGAGTGACAATCTTATGCTGCAGTAGCTAACATAGGCCAAAGAGGAAAGGCAGAGAGAGTATAAAAACAAACAAACAAACAGTCTTGAATCTACAATTGGATCCACGTGGATGAACATCTGTGGCTGGAGCTTCATTATAGCATCAGGGCCTATTTGGAATAAACAAAATACATAGTGGTGTGGCAGGCTACATCTAGTGGGTTTGCCCATTGTTTGAGAAGCCCTGCAAAACTCACTCATTGTTCTGCTACATGTGCAAAATAAGGTCACCCCAAGCTCCTTGCAGTAAAAT
Organism: Dermochelys coriacea; assembly: GCF_009764565.3. Taxonomy (NCBI): domain Eukaryota; kingdom Metazoa; phylum Chordata; order Testudines; family Dermochelyidae; genus Dermochelys; species Dermochelys coriacea. Next base: position 27,109,060 of record NC_050074.1, on the reverse strand, counting down.
GCAGACAGTACCCTACATCATCAAATATCCTTTCTTATCTCGGGCAGCATTCTGCCCTGGGATCTGTGCAGATCCCCAGCTAATTTCAATGGGAGCTGCACATGTGCTTTAGAGGGCAGAATTGGCTTTATTTACAGAGGGTGGGAAAGCAGCAGTATATCCCATGGATCAGTAATTAAAAGTTTTACTTTTTGGAGTAGAGAGGTGACCCCAGAATCTGAAACTAATGGAAACAAATTCATATAATTACAAAGCCTTATGTTTCAAACTTCCTGACAGGTCTTAATGCCAGCCAGGATGCACTTTACATAGATTACCAGGTTTCTTTCAGGGCCAAATCCTGCTCTCAGAGCATAGCACAAGCAACCAGATATAAACTGGAACTTCTACAGTCGATCAGTTGGCTTCCCCCACGCTACAGAGTAGCATTGAGCCCCTCTGTCCTATTACTCATCCTCAGAGCTGCAGCACTTCTCCATCTTTGAGCCACTGGGCAGAAACACAGATCTATCACCTCCTTCTGCACAGCCAAGCCATAAATCACCTGATTCTGCTGTGCCCAATATGGGAAAGAGGCAGGACCTGCCCCTAAAAACAAGTAGTGATCTACTATGAAAGCAGAATTAAGAATGAGTATTGATATGTTGCTGGCTGAATTCTAATGCACCATATGTGTTGTCTGAATAACGAGCCAAGCAATCATGAATGATTACAGCTCGTCCAGAAAGAAGATGTTATGAGCAATCAATACTCAATGTATAGTGTTCCAACTCCAATCCAGATAGCATAAGTAAAATACATAATAAATGTGCATTTAGATGTAGTTAATAGTGCAACTTAATATCCCATGTAAGTACAATATTATATAACCTTATATTGCTTTTACCATGAGGAATAATTTATAGGTAAAGAAACAGAGTTTAAAACTCAGAGACTGTGTTTTTAAATAACCTATCTGAAATGCATACTTACTTACCTTTTCTTCTCCTGCTATGTGTGCACTGAGTTGGTCCAGGGAATTCTATGAGGTAAGAAATTCCTGTCCAACAAAAGTTCCTTTTCTAAAAAAATGAACATAATGGAAAAGGCGAACAACTTACCAGGCAGCTGAAAAAGGAGCTGACTGTGTAGAGAATTTCACACCTAATGGCTTTTGGTCAGTAAAGTATATAAACAAAATGTAATTTTCTATGCAATTATAAAGGTCACACAAAATACTATGTTTTAGAAAACCACGCAAAGAGTATATTGCTCACTAAGTCCTTAATTCTGAAAACACTTCCTAGCATGAGTAACTATACCTAACTTGCATAAGTAAAGTTACTCTGGTGTGTAAGTGTTTGTGGGATTGGGGCCTAAGAGACTGTTTCCTTTTTGAAACAGTTTGTGTAACAGTAACAGGAAGATAAATTACTTTGAATGGTAGCAATTAGAGAAATGAGGAGTGTGATGAATTTACCATGTGGAAAACATCTTATATTGTTTATAGTTATTAAACTTAGCTTTAATGACACTACACTGATTTTCAGAAAGAAACAGTTTATTTGATGAATAGAAACAAGCTGATCAACAGTAAGTACTTCCCACACATATGATAATAATGTTATGATCTCTAAATACCTTGGTACTTCACACTTTTACTAGACATTAAATTACAATGACTGTCTAATACATGCCCACTGGTAATTTCTAAGGATTCCTTAGTTTCATATCAATGTCCTTAACCACATATCAATATCACAATCCAGAACATGCCACTCACTTGAGAAAAATATTACATGAGCACTGTCAAATGAGGGGTTAAGGTAAATAGAGAATACTGACCCATTGCTGCAGAACATCACATTCCAACATCACTCTACACAAAAAAACAAAACACAACCCTCCCCCCACACACATTGCAGATATAGTTTGTATCAACACATCTGAGGTCTTTTCATAAACACTGTTGAAAAAGGAAATTTAAACCCACTTTCAAATGAAAGTCAATGTGCAGTTATGTGCACACTAGATACACAAAATTCATTAAATACAAAATTCATACTGTACATTTAAATGAAAGAAAGAATGTGCAGTACAAGCCTGATTCCACACTAAAATAATAATTATCTTAAATGTTAGCCAAAAGTTGGTTTAATTTGTTACATTTGGAAGGGGGGAGGGAGGAACTACCAAACATTGCTGAAATAAAATATTTTCCCAACATCACAGTGTTTATTGTAAACCCCGAGATTCTATTTCAGTATATGAAAGGATTTTTCTCCAAACATCATAGATATTACATGAAATGAAAAAAACGAAATGTTAGACAAAATTTTTTTCTTTTGGGGCTAACTCATAGCCCCTGATAAAAGTTTAGATCAATACTCTTACAATATGAATGGAGCAAAAAGTGCTCCTAAAATAATGTCTGTGACAAAATTGGCACATACATATAAATATCTAACTATACAGTTTTGTTTTTATGACCCTATTTTCCCCTAGTTTATTTCCTACTTCAAGTATTCAGTTGCAGAGTTAAGGTAAAGACCTGATTGTAAGAGACACAGACGGTTGTCCCTTACTGTAACAACAAGTTCTTCACAAGAAACTAGTTATGTTTGAGTTTGCAAGTGCAACATTTGTCATATGTGCTAAATAAACTCCAAGAGCTTTGCTGTTTTGAAAACAAAGATCTAAAATTCCATTGATAGTTAAAGGACAAACTTTTTAAACATGAATGAATTTGGATCACTTATGCTATACTAATTCTATACATTTTATTCTATTTACTGAGACGAAACATCAAGAAGGACTCCTGCTTGACTTAGTTGCTCTTTATTTGCACCAAAAATGATGGTACAACTAAATAAGATACCATTTTCTAGACAACAATCATTTTAAAGGGGTTAATATAGGTATGGCTCACATAGGATGTTACTTCAGGGATAATTGCACCAATGATTTTAAAAAATAACATTTTTCTAAATTCAGTGCAAGACTTTTGGAATAACCACGTTAGAATCCTTTTTTTACAGCAGCAAAGAAAAACTACTAAGAATTAAGGCCACCCATGCTTAAATTCATTGTTTGTCCTTTAATAATGCAAATATTCAATTGCCACTCATGTCAGTATAGAAGTACTTCTTCCACTGACAAAAAGAGAGATGCATCAGTAAAACAGTTGAACATTTGCACGTTTGCCAGACTGACTGAAAATGGTTATGAAGTTGTAAGGATCCTCTCTCTGAGGAAGTGGTAGAGATTTAACTCTCATTTGTGTCTCATCACTCCATTAGAAAGACTTCAGATTTTTCTTTTTCCTGGCATGTGCTTTAAATTATTCATCTTTACTTCAAATTCTTTGTTGATACAGACAGCTTTTCATTTCTCCTCATTCACTGATATATTTTCTTGTTTAACATTGAAAATTCATTGGGCTCCATGATGGAGGCTGTTTGTTCACTATAGAAAACAATGACAAATGGTCCTTCATTTATAGGAGGCCCAATGCATATACTGTATTCACAGCATTCTTATCTTCATATATTTATGAGTCCCAGCTTTTATTAATACATACCTGTATGCATGTGGATGGTAAAAGGTTGATCCACTTCTGTATATGTGTGCATGTATACACATGTACATTTTCATACCTCAAGCTTTTACCATCCACTAATATATAAATTTGGTATGTAAATTATTGATGATCAATTTAGATGGCCCATGCATTGTCAGAGACACACACCATATTTTCATAAGGCTAATCCTTGCCAACAGCAAATAGTACCAAAAATTGATTTCATTTCCAACCTGGCCCAGAGCTTAATACTCGTTACACTATCAAAATGTGATTATTTGAGTAACAGTAGATAAGAAAACGGAGGAGGGTAAAGGCTTAGTTTTTACTTTTCTGAAAAGCCCACTTCTAACTGGGGGTAAGATTAATGCAGACTCCATTATATAACCGTGTACTAATATCTCAAATGCACTTTAGAAGTGTTACTGTAGAATACACTAGGCAGAATCAGCAGATGAAGATACTGCACCTAACAGAACCTGAATTACACATTAAAAATCAATACCAATTAATCAGCATTGGTTAAAAGACTCTATTTAACTGAACTTCATTAAATAATAATATTCTGAACATAAGGCCCATTAAAGGTGGAAATGAAGTTCTTATAATTTCTGATTGAGTCCCCTTCATTATCATCCAGAGTATCTGACTTCATAATGACTACAAGAAATAATGGAGAAGACACCAATTTATGCAGCATTTCATCTGTTAACAACCTCAGCATTCATCTTCTGTTTCTATGATCTGCTCCAGGATGTCATGGTTACATTTGGAGATCCACTGCAACAGAGTATCAGCTTAATTCTGCAGTGCTGCATTTTTTCCTCCTCTTTCTCCAGCTCCTCTGACAACTGTAACAACACAATAAACCATTCCAATTATTAAAATGCTTGACAAGAACAAATAGTCTCAATTCTTACCCAGTCATGGCTCTCATGGAAGTGAGAAGAAATTTTGCTTACATAGAGAGTGAGTTAGGTTCAAATCTGGACATCTTTAAATTCTATCTATTATATTTATAGAGTGCCAGTCATCCTAGTACTTAGGCCCATGTTTATTTCTTCTACTGTTTACTTGTACAGCAATATCTAAAAGACTGGGGCTTCTTTTAAATTCCAAAGATGTGAGAAACCACTGGATATTGTGATTTTTTTACATGTTAAACATATTTGCGTGTCTTATGCAAATGGACAGGATCTTAGGAGTAGAAGGGGTGCAGTTGCTGACAAACCTAAAGGTCTTTATTTTGAAAGACGGCAAGATCCTTTCATTTGCCTGCAAGTAGAAAAGCAATTACTACTTGAAATAAGAGCCTGGTGCTGCTGCCCCCCGCCTCTCCCCCAAGAGGTGCTGAGGGCCCTTAATTCCTAATGAATTCCATGGCAGGTCAGGGTATTCAGTACCTCTCAGGACCTTCCAAAATTGAGAGTACTGAAAACAACAGAACATTTTACCGGTATATTTTAAAGTAAGTCCATTTCAATTTGCTAAAAAGTAGATTGAGGTATTTTAGAAATGCAAATCTCAGATTTATAGAAGGTTAAAATATACAAATGTTCACTATGACCATTTTTGTCCTGTAACCACTTACCCACAAGAATTGTACTTACTAGTATGAGTAGTGTTATTGAAGTAAATGGGATTTCTCAAAATAATAAGCACTATGGGCCAGAGTCACAACCCTAGGAAGTTAGTGGAAAGACTCCTACTGCCTTCCATGGGCTTTGGACCAGGCACAAAATCTGGTAGTAAGTATATGCAGGGTCAGGCCCAACTCATTGTAATTACAACAGAACTCAAGTAACAATAAAATGCCTAACAGCCTTGAATACAGTGCAGTCAAACAGTCTTATTCAGTACATGTATATGTCAGAAAGTTGGGGGGGGGAGAGAACCAAACAATTATCCCGCAGTGCATGTGCACATTAATTTATTGAGTTTGTGAATAAAAAAAAACAAATGCATTTACCTACTAGGATTCTCAATTGTTGGTCTCACTTTCACGTAACTGACAAGTTTCCCAAATGTTAGTTTAAAAATGACATAAAATATAATATTCAACAAATCATCTTTCTGGTCTTGATACTGTTAAAAGACTATGATGAAGTTGTTTTGTAAATAGAATTATTTGGCTAAAATGGCGTTTTATTTTTAAAAGCTAACACTTTATCAGTATTATTCTGAAAGTGCAGCTCCACACTGCTTAAGTGCTGTGGACAAACAAACATGCAAATAATTTGAAATCTGTATTTACAGGTACATACCTGTGTGGTGGCTGCATATATTTATAGTCAGATGAACTATCAATCTTCTTACAAGAACTTTTTACAATTCTTTTGGTTAAAACACTTAGGGCCTGATCCAAAGCCCATCCAAGTCATAGGAAAATTCCCACTGCCTTAAACGGGCTTTGGATCAGGCCATTGAATAGGAAAAAAAAACGACTTCTGCAGAGCTGGAAAGCAAGGGAGTTCCTAAAGTAGATCATGTTACTAGTTCTGGCACATAAAATCTTTGCAAACTTTTTATGAAAACTGTAAGTCAGAGCACGTGTTACATTTTGTGAACTGTGCATAGTTCCCATTCTTTTGTGTACTGAGGATTTTATAATCATCCAAAGAGATATATAGATACAGGAAACACCCATGGAAATTAATGAGAAGTGTACATACCTGCAAGTATTAGAACAAAAAATGTCTACACCATTTTTTTAACAGGTTGGGAAATGAATAAAACAATCTTCTATATACCTTGATATTTTACAAGCTAAAGCACCTTTGCAATTAACACTCATTTATGCCGTTAAAAGTAAAGAACTCCGATCAAACAATGCTAGTCTGAGAAAAAGCAATCAAAGGCAAAATAACAGGTTTCAGAGTAGCAGCCGTGTTAGTCTGTATTCGCAAAAAGAAAAGGAGTACTTGTGGCACCTTAGAGACTAACAAATTTATTAGAGCATAAGCTTTCGTGAGCTACAGCTCACTTCAAGCTGTAGCTCACGAAAGCTTATGCTCTAATAAATTTGTTAGTCTCTAAGGTGCCACAAGTACTCCTTTTCTTTTTGCAAAGGCAAAATACAATCTCTCTGAAGTCCATTTTCCTACTTTTCATTTAGGGTTTGACGTACAATAACAGAACTCCTGGATAAAACTCCACCCACTTAATCAACCAATCCATTCTTCAGGAAACTAGATTATTGGAAGTACACCACACATGGGAAATGCACAAAAAATTTTTCAAATAAGTCAAATATATAAAAGGATATTGCTGTCAAACACCTACTAGGTCTGAGTAAATATTATTTATATTTGTGTTTCTTCAATGCAGTACACAGCCTACACTGAAAAAAATACAAACCTAAGATTTGGCTAGATATATTGGACCTGATATTCAGAAGTGTTCAGCACCCAGAACTCCGAGTGATGTCAATGGGAGCTACAAGTGCTCAGCACCTCGGAATGTCAGTTAGATATCACTGAATGAAAATTACACAGGGATCTGAAGATATAAAAAGTGTGATTGCTCATAATGTATTTTCAGAATATTTTTCTTTTGGATAAAGACACCTGCCTGATTACTAGTTTCTGCCTCCAGTCCTTTCCTTTCAGTGGTTATTTGCAGAGAGGGTAAACACAAAGGGGTTAAAGGGGAAACTGTTTAATAACGGTAGTAAAATGCAAGCTATTTTTGACATCTGGGTTAATGTCCATTATGTTCCATATGCTTTCCAAATGTTTGCAACAAGCACCCACATACAAAAACAGATACTCATTCACATAGCCTTAAATTGCCCTCTTCTAACCTGTTACACATTGTACCAGCATAAAAGACCAACAACTGATATGGTCATTAGTGAGTGAGAGAGAGAAAATAGCCAGTTATTGTTAGAAAATTGGTATCTAACCAAATGTTGGTACTACAAAGCTATCATTAATCAAAATCCAGTAGGGCCATTTCTGCTCCTTAACAATCTATTAGAAGACATCTGCATTATGACTTAACATCTTTAGAAATGTTGTCAGAATGAATTCCCTGTATTCCTAGTGAAGGTTTATTTATTATTATGATCAAAGTACTAACAGATTATGTTAAATAATTTACTTTTCTTGCTCTAAGCAACTAACCAAAACAGTAATAATTCAAAAATAGGATTAGAGACCATTGATACTAGCAGTTTTAATACTGTGTTATGGAATGCCAAATTATAATATGAATGCAATTGCGATCCAAATGCATTCTTAAGTATTTGTGGTCAACCGCAAACTATGAAATATTGAGATGGGTAATGAAAAATGGCATGGGATTCTATTCCTGATTCTGCCACTGACTCACTATCTGACCTTGGGACCTTTCTATGCCTTAAATCCCCTTATATCGGAAGGTAAATAACACAGAACTACCTCACAAGGAGTTGAGCTTTGAGATTCTTAGATGGGTGCTAAATATTATTATTTTTCAGTCTCTGTATTTGATGAAAACTATATACCATAATAAAAGATTACTTTCATATACTGAGTTACAAGTAAAAAGTGAGTATGTGGTTTGTTCAGATACTTGTAACTGTCAATATTAGCATGTATTACAAAAAGGTGATTCCCATGGTCTTCAGTGACAAGTACCATGTGGGCATAACTGAAAAACTGTGGTTAGATTCAGCTAAGAATCTGCTCATGACTTCAGTGCAATCCTGCATTTTAGATCAATGAGAATCTTGGGGACTGTTTTTCCCCTTCCTCTCAAGTGCAGATGCAAACATGGTCAAAATTTAGAAACTTGAAATTCAGCACTAGGGACAACATTGGGTGCTTTTGTATGCAAATCTAATAGAAATGTGCTCCACTATCATTTTTCTTATATTAATACATTATTGAACACAATAGGCTACCTACAATTTGAACTCCTCTGTCACTGCAACCTGAGGACTTGTATTGTTCCTGTAACTTTTGGACTGCCAAATTCTTGGGAGGGGACAGTCAAATCCACAAAGAAGATTTTGAATGAATAAAGATCTGCCTGTTTCTAAATGAGTATATCATTTTGTCAAACACTGCTATATGGATTTAAAAGTCTGTAGCAAAGAGGGCCAAACCAGGAGAAATAATTAAAATATAATTTTTTATCCAACCTGAAATAGAAAACTTGCAATACCAAGATGCCAAAGACACCTAAGACACTTGCTGAGTTAAGTGAAAAGGTAAAATCTTGTTTGAATTTATAGCATTCCTTCAGTGTCCCTCTAGGAGTTTGGCTTTATGCCAGTGTTCCTTGTTAAAAATTTGTTAAACGTGTTTGGCATTAATGCAAACACAAAGTACTCATTTGTTACAAATTCTATTGGAATGCATTCATTTAAGGCAATGAAGTAGTTACCAGAAAAGAAAAAATGTTCATTAAGTACATTTTAAAAATACAATGATGTATGCAGAGCATAACTATGGCGCCCCAGTGGCTATATAAATATCTGACAGAATAACCACAAGTTGTGTTTGGTTTGAAATTAGACTCTTTGAAACATAACTGATAGAACAAAAACAGGTTTTGTTTGTTGTCAAAACTGATGTTAGTTTTTCTTGTTTAGAACTAGTTACAATAACCAAAGTTTTGGCATACAATTTCTTAACTCTCAAATCAATAAAACATACAGGTTAAAATAATGCAGAAGGAAGTTTCTTGCATCAAATTGTAAACTGAGCACTGCATATTCTATCCAGAAAACAAAACACCCTGCTTTCAGGAGAGCAAATTTTAGTCATTCTTAAAAATTCCATGTAGAGGAAATGACACCTGTTAGTTTTGCTATTGTCTGACAACACTTGGGTACATGTAGGCAAAATGAGCACCGTTTAGTCATAGTACAGCAAAAATAAAACAAACACCCCAAACCCTGTTTAAACGATTTAAATCTTAATAACTTACTCTCTTCTTCATGGTAACATTAAATATTCCTGAATAATGATAATTTCTTTAGAAGAGATCATTCTGAAGTTTCTTAGACTTTAGAGACTATCATTAAATTGTTAAAACAGATTCATTCTTCCTCTTACTATACTTTGCTTTACAGATTATTTACAGTAAATCTTAAAATAGTAAAAGTATGAGATAAACTATCCTTTTTGAAGTTTCCAAATAAAAGTAGATAGAGTGAAGTAAGACAATGCAGGTATAAATATTTAGTGATTCACAATAATTATCTATAAAATCAATACTTTTAAAGAAAGGACTTTGTTCATTTTCTGGAAGGGTAATTCAGAAATGAGCACATTTTATTATTTATGTTTTAAATTCTTTACACAATAAAGTTAATCTGCACAAAAAGATCTAGAACTGGCTGAATTCCTGCATAGATCTGATGAATTTTCCAGATTCCTATAATGCCAGAATTGTCAAACTACCCTAACAGCTTTCTTTGACAGAGTTGTGGATGGAGGGAAGTGGGAGATGTGGTAAATGTTGACTTTAGTAAGGCTTTTGATACTGTCTCGCATGAGCTTCTCACAAACAAACTAAGAACATACAACCTAGATGGATCTACTGTAAAGTGGTTGCATAACTGGTTGGAAAACTGTTTCCAGAGAATAGTTATCAGTGGTTCACAGTCAAGCTGGAAGGGCATATCAAGTGGGGTCCTGCAGGGATCAGTTCTGGGTCCAGTTCTGTTCAATATCTTCATCAATGATTTAGATAATGGCATAGAGAGTACACTTATAAAGTTTGTGGCCAATACCAAGCTGGGAGGGGTTGCAAGTGCTTTGGAGGATAGGATTAAAATTCAAAATGATCTGTACAAACTGGAGAAATGGTCTGAAGTAAATAGGATGAAATTCAATAAGGACAAATGCAAAGTACTCCGCTTAGGAAGGAAAAATCAATTGCACACATACAAAATGGGAAATGATTGCTTAGGAAGGAGTACTGCGAAACGGATCTGGGAGTCATAGTGGATCACAAGCTAAATATGAATCAAATATGTTTAGTTTGGAGAAGAGAAGACTAAGGGGAGACATGATAACTGTTTTCAAGTATATAAAAGATTGTTACAAGGAAGAGGGAGAAAAATTGTTCTCTATAGTCTCTGAGGGTAGGACAAGAAGCAATGGGCTTAAATTGCAGCAAAGGTGGTTTAGGCTGGACATTAAGAAAAACTTCCTGTCAAGGTAGTTAAGCACTGTAATAAATTGCATAGGGAGATTGCAGAATCTCCATCACTGAAGATTTTTAAGAGCAGGTTAGACAAACACCTGTCATGGATGCTCTAGATAATACTTAGTTCTGCCTTGATGCAGGGGACTGGACAAGAATTTCTCTTGAGGTCCCTTCCAGTCAGGGGATACCATCATAGGGCCTAATCACATCAGCCACACTATCAGAGGCTCGTTCACCTGCGCATCTACCAATGTGATATATGCCATCATGTGCCAGCAATGCCCCTCTGCCATGTACATTGGCCAAACTGGACAGTCTCTACGTAAAAGAATGAATGGACACAAATCAGACGTCAAGAATTATAACATTCAAAAACCAGTTGGAGAACACTTCAATCTCTCTGGTCACTCGATCACAGACCTAAGAGTGGCTATACTTCAACAAAAAAGCTTCAAAAACAGACTCCAACGAGAGACTGCTGAATTGGAATTAATTTGCAAACTGGATACAATTAACTTAGGCTTGAATAGAGACTGGGAATGGATGAGTCATTACACAAAGTAAAACTATTTCCCCATGGTATTTCTCCCTCCCACCCCACCCCCCACTGTTCCTCTGATATTCTTGTTAACTGCTGGAATTAGCCTACCTGCTTGTCACCATGAAAGGTTTTCCTCCTTCCCCCCCCTGCTGTTGGTGATGGCTTATCTTAAGTGATCACTCTCCTTACAGTGTGTATGATAAACCCATTGTTTCATGTTCTCTGTGTGTGTGTATATAAATCTCTCCTCTGTTTTTTCCACCAAATGCATCCGATGAAGTGAGCTGTAGCTCACGAAAGCTTATGCTCTAATAAATTTGTTAGTCTCTAAGGTGCCACAAGTACTCCTTTTCTTTTTGCGAATACAGACTAACACGGCTGCTACTCTGAAACTTCCAGTCTTATGATTCTATTTTATGAATTGCTAACCTGAGATACGAACAACAGCAGATACCATAGGAATGAATAAAATCAAATTGTTCCAAATCATCTGGGCAATGAGAGTCCTTGAAAACTACTGTACCATTATATGATAGAACTAGATGAAGTTTGTGAGCCTTGAGACTATTTAGACAAGGATGCTTACTCTACTAGGAATGTTTATAAATCAAAGTTAGGACACTGATGTTACTTGATAGATTTTTTTTTAATAGATACTTTTTTATAAAAACAAGTCTGGTGCAAAAACAACGCTAATCAGAACTATGCCAAAATTTAAAACATATTCTTCAGTGTGTAATTTCCACATTGAAATAAAAAGGAGATCACAGGAACTCCATTAAGAATCAATTCAAAATATGTTCTCACAGGGCCTGAATCAAAGTTTACTGAAGTCTGTGGACAAACTGCCTTTGATGTCAATGGGCTTTGGATCAGGCTCAGAGAAGGAGAAAGGACTAGTCACTAGGGCACAAAGCTATTTGTCAGGATGCCAATGTCTCCCCCAAGGTGCAAAGTTTGAAACAGGACATTTGCTAACATTTTAAATGAGCAGAAATATTGACTCATGAAGTGGCTCAAACGACAGAGGTCCCAACGTGATCCTAAAAACTGGCAATAGTAGAGATCACCCAATGAAATTTGATGGAGCCTTTTTCATCCTTGCTGATGTGGAATGCCATTTATTCTCCTGCTAGGGACTAATTAGAGGCCTTGTCTGAAGATCAAGGTTTTGCAATCTCTGCTTCTTAATAACATGGTTTGCCCGTCCGCCACCTGGGACAAGGCAAGTGCTCTCTTTTACTCCCAAACAGCAGGCACTGCCTTAGGTCTATACATGTGCAGGCAGGAATCTGTTCCGGCACTTTCAGTAATTTAACCACTTCGCTATTAGCCTTCTATAACCATACTCAAAGTCCTGAATTAGCAGTGACCCATCCCACAGGAGTACATCTATTTAATATAAATTACCATGTGATTGGATATCAGATAGTAAGGGAAAACTTAATATATAATTATGATAATAAATGATGACATCAGAATTGTGTGGTCTATTTATAGATGAAGCGGAGGACACAAATCGACAAACCATTTGTTTTGTTTCAGAGTTAGAGACAATTCAAACTTTCGGTGGCTGACAAATGAAGTGGTTAAATAAAAGCTGTGTCAAGCCCCCAATCTAATAAGTCATCTTATTAGGAAGTTGTGATGCCCTGCTTGCCCTGGCTTGTGGCTTGTCTGCTCTTCTGAAAGATCTCCTGCTGGGACCTTTGTGGCATTACATGAGGCAGAGAAGGCTGCTGCAATATATGAGCCTTGATTCTGAGCAGCCAAAACAGCAGGAGAACTAAGCTGCAAAGAATTAAACATGTAACAACTCTACAGCACAGACAGTGATTGAGGTTGGCCCTTTTGCTGTTGACACATTCTGGCCCCTGTAGGTTGTGGTCACTAAGCCCATTAGAGTTGCAGTGTGGCAACAGCTAGTTCAGCAAGTTCAATGTGTTTTTGTTTTATTTCTAAACACAGGGTGCAAGCTCGCAGTGATAGCAGAATGAAGTAAGGCAACAGAACCATGCTATAAACACAGTCGTCATTGTCTGGGATGTGAAATCTGTTTTCAAACTGCTTATTTTTGGCAGATGGAGGTTGGATGTATTTTTGCATTTTGTTAACTGTATTTTAATTTCAACTTACTGCATGCTTTAAAAAAAAAACCAACCAAAAGCCCTGAGTGATGTTATTTCCTTTTAAAAGAGAAAATTGTCATTAGTTAGAGCAATCTCTTTGTTATTAGGAATTCATGGAAAAAATGAAAACAGATGGCATGAACCCAGTAAAATCTCATTTGGGGTCAATCCCATTCACTGACACTCACTATAATTAAATCCACGCTCCTCAGAAGTCTGGCAAAAAGATATGCAAAATACCTCTCATTCAAAAAAACCCCAGAGAACGTGAAATGAGCTCTAAATGCTGAACACACTTAAACAAATGAGATATCTATATGATCAAGACAGATTTAGGGCAAGATTTAAAAGAAAAAAATCCTAGGCAAGTCATTTAAGCTAGGCGATATGTATAACACACACACATTTTAAAATGGTGATCCTCCCTCCACAGGATTAGGCTTTTCGGTGCACTCTGTGAAAGGTGGAAGTTTCTACTCCTTGCCAGTTAGGGTGACTATGTGTTCCTGGATACTGGGAGGGTTCTCAAAAATGAGTGTTTGATCCCATTTTTCTAAACTCCGGCAGGCCTGTCACCTGAAGGAGCCACTGGCTAGCGTAGATGGTGGAAATGACAGCTGGCTGAGTGCTCAAAAATTCCTTGCCCACCAAACCTGTTGTAAATTGACAGCCTGCTTTTGGCCCATCTCAAGGCCTCTTGGAGACTGTCTACCCCCACTGTATGAGTCCTCGAGCCTAACACTCCCCATATTTAGACTTAAATCCACAGGGCTGTGGCGAAGCAGGAGGAGGAGGAGAAGGGAGCTGCTTGGCTGAGAGGGAGTAGGAAATTTCTCTTGGTCTATGCATATTTCCCTGACACCCTCATCCCACCCCTGCACAGATGAGGTGATAGGCTTTACACTTTAAAATATGGTCACTTAACATCATTTAGCTGCTGGTGAATATGCAACCCCATGCAGTATGACTAGTAGATTCTGATCCTACTATTTCATGGGAGTAGCCAGCTACCTTCCAAACAGACACAAAGCTGCTGGCAGGAGCAAAGCACATTCTTTGTCAGCTACCACTGAAGAAAGAATAGCTTTCCCTCCCATCCCCCATTTTGAGTTCTTGGTAGTTGGCCTGATCTGAGTTAGGTCATAGCTATGGAAATCCATTGGTTGATGGGCTCTGGAATCTCCAGTTTTGTGGGATTTACCTTTTCTGTCACGCCGAGAATTGCTGATAGCAAGTTGGGGATTAGAAGGGAATACTCCCATGTATATTGGCCTGGCACTGAGAAGTTTGTTCTAGTTTCCCCTGCAAGAGTCAGCTGATAGTGAACAGTGAAAACTGTCTGGAGTTGCGTTTAGCTAACTCAGGTTACCGTGGGTTTCACGGTGCCTTGCTCCTGGAAGCATATTGGTCACTACATTTTTGTTGTGCTGAAGTGCCTCATGCTAGTGGTTGGAGATTCAATGCAAAAGGATCATAAGCACAGAGCAGGGATGCAAGGGAGCTAGTTTTGTGCCTGGATCAAGTGTGTGGACACATGTTAAGATGGAACACAAATTTGAAGTACTTCATGTGTGGGCCTGTTTCTTTCCCCTGAGGAAAAGGCTGGATTCTTGGCTTGGGAGGACATGTCTTCTTGGAAATGCTGGGCACAGAGTGGTGTTCTTGGACCTGATAGCTCCTGTGAATTGGCAGAGAATTGCTGGGATTATCATTTTTGGTCTGGTAGCCACTTTGTTATTTGATTTAATACAAGTACATCTAGCCTGAGATGACATGCACATGTTTTTTCCAATCACACAGGGGGGCAAAAGCAAAGTTTGTTTATTTTTAAAGTTTTGTGTAAGCTAATGAGCTTGACAACCTTGTTCCTTGGACATGCATATTCATACTGACAGTTATGCCTCTAGTCACACAGTTGGCTTGTCTATACAGCACCGGCTAAGCACACTAGAGAGGAGTGCTCTAACATGTTGAGCACCAACTGCCCAATGTAGACCCTGCTGGCATGCTCTGAAAGGTAGCTAATTCACGTTAAGATACAGGGCTATGTTAATACAAAATAGATACCTTTTAAAACACACCAGCAAGGTCTGTATAGGACAATTAGAGTGTATCACATTAGTGTACTTTACAAATCCCCTCTGGCACAGTTTGCCACACAGCATAGACAAGCCCTCGTTGTTGGGTTTTTTTTGTGAGATTTAAACAAATTATTAGCACACTGTTTTACTAGTGCATTCTGTTAGCTATTAGTCATGTACTGCTCAAATGGAAGTTATTAAAATCTGAAACCATCACTTGGTTGTTGTAGTGTGTTGCAATTAGGGTTGTCAAGTGATTAAAAAATTAATCGCATGATTAAAAAAATTAATCATGATTAATCACACTCTTAAATAATAATAGAATACCATTTATTTAAATATTTTGGATGTTTTCTACATTTTCAAATATACTGATTTCAATTACAACACAGAATACAAAGTGTACAGTGCTCACTTTATATTTATTTTTGATTATAAGTATTTGCAATGTAAAAAAACACGAAATAAATATTATTTTTCAATTCACCTAATACAAGTACTGTAGTGCAATCTCTTTATCATGAAAATTGAACTTACAAATTTAGAATTATGTACAAAAAAACCCTTGCATTCAAAAATAAAACAATGTAAAATTATAGTTTGCAAGTCCACTCAGTCCTACTTCTTGTTCAGCCAATCGCTCAGACAAACAAGTTTGTTTACATTTTCAGGAGGTAATGCTACCCGCTTCTTGTTCACCTGAAAGTGAGAACAGGTGTTCTCATGGCACTGTTGTAGCTGGTGTCACAAGATCTTTATGTGCCAGATGCGCTAAAGATTCATATGTCCCTTCATGCTTCAACCACCATTCCAGGAGACATGTGTCCATGTTGATGATGGGCTCTGCTCGATAACAATCCAAAGCAGTGCAGCCTCACGCATGTTCATTTTCATTATCTGAGTCAGATGCCACCAGCAGAAAGTTGATTTTTTTGGTGGTTCAGGTTCTGTAGTTTCTTCATCGGAGTGCTGCTGTTTTAAGACTTCTGAAAGTAAGCTCCACACCTTGTCCCTCTCAGATTTTGGAAGGCACTTCAGATTCTTAAACCTTGGGTCGACTGCTGTAGCTATCTTCATTGGTATCTCATATTGGTACCTTCTTTGCATTTTGTGAAATCTGCAGTGAAAGTATTCTTAAAATGAACAACATGTGCTGGGTCATCATCCGAGGTGCTATAACAGGAAATATATGGCAGAAAGCAGGTGAAACAGAGCAGGGGACAAACAATTCTCCCCCAAGGCATTTAGTCAGAAATTTAATTAATGCTTATTTTTTTACTGAGTGTCATCAGCATGGAAGAATGTCCTCTGGAACAGTAGCCAAAGCATGAAGGGGCATATAAATGTTTAGCATATCTGGCACATAAATACCTTGTAATGCCGGCTACAAATGTGCCATGAAAATGCTTGTTCTCACTTTCTGGTGACATTGTAAATAAGAAGAGGGCAGCATATCTCCCTTAAATGTAAACAAACTTGTTTGTCTTAGCGATTGACTGAACAAGAAGTAGGACTGAGTGGACTTGTAGGCTCTGAAGTTTTACATTGTTTTGGTTCTGAGTGCAGTTGTGTAACAAAAATAAATCTACATTTGTAAGTTGCACTTTCACGACAAAGAGATTGCACTACAGTACTTGAATGAGGTGAACTGAAAATTACTATTTCATTTGTTTATCATTTTTACAGTGCAAATATTTGTAAGCAAAAATAATATACACTTCAATTTCAATTATAACACAGAATACAATGTATATGAAAATGTAGAAAAACATTCAAAATATTTAATACATTTCAATTGGTATTCTATTACTCAACAGTGAAATTAAAACTGTGATTAATCACAATTAATTTTTTTAGTTGTGATTAATTTTTGGAGTTAATCATGTGATTTATTTGCAATTAATCAACAGCTTTTGTTGCATTATATGCTTATTTTATTGCAAGATAAATAATTCTAATTATGAAGCAAATGAAAACACCTTCAAAGTAATTTAGAGATGTATTACATATGGTAAGCCTGTTCTTGCATTAAACAAAATATAGTTTCACCTTCTTCTCTTTCAGAGATTCGTAAATAATATATTTTTTCACACGGCTTATCAAAGGAAACTGTTCATTTATGCCTAAAGCTTGATAGTTAAAGTGATATCTTATTTTAATTTCTAGAGGAAAGATGCAATTCTTTGAAATGCTAATATGATTTGTTGTTTTAAAGCTGGACCAGCTAGCTGTACTAGCTCTTAGAACTGATAGAACATTACCATGCTGCCTGAACACGAGAAGCTACTTCTTACTTTTCAAATACCAATCCAAACAGCATGCAACAATTTGAAATCTAACCTATGTGGGCTAATTATGCAACACTTAATACTTTAGGCCCCAATGCTATGAGCTGCTCTACTCTTCAGGTCTGCCCATGCAGTTTTCAGTACAGGATCAGGAAGACTTAAGGTCCAATTCAGGTGAACACTTATGAACATGCTTTAATGTTTTGACTTCAACGGGATTTAAACATGCACTTAAAATTAAAAATATGCTTAAGTACCCTTTCTGAACAGTGATGCTTTCCTGAATTGGGGCCTTAGAGACTATCTTTCTACGATGGGGCACTTACAGAGCATGGGTAAGGATATATCATGGAGTCACTGACAAGTCTTTACAAGAAGCATTGATGCAGTAAGAAAGGAAAACGTAAAATAGAGACAACCAATTTTTTTTAACGAGACCTTAGGCCACAATCCTGCAAAGATTTACAGGTGTTCTTAATTTAAAGCATGTGAATAGTCCTACTGAGGTTTACAGGACTATTCATGTACTTAACGGTAAGCATGTGTAAGAGTGTACAGGATCAGGGCCTTAGACTACAAGTTCTCAAAGGCAGGTAACAAAGTTTGCTATGTGACTGTAAAGCACCATGTAAATATACAGCTCTATATCCATGAATTTCAATGTTTAAATAGTAATACAGTATAACAAAGGGCACTATTAAAAATGCAAACAATTTCTACTTGGCATGTTACTACACATTTGGTATATTACAAATGAAACTAATCTAAAAACTGCACTGATTTTGTGGTTGTGACCTGACAAATAACAAAAAATAACCAGAACAACCCAACACAATTGCACTGGTTAGTATTTTTATCCCACAACAACTTCTTTCCCCTCTAGCTCATTTTCTTTTCCCTGGTTGTTCTCCCATTCCAACTGTGGCTGGAGCCTGGAGCTAACCACCCCTATTTTCCCTTTTGTTTCAGTTGTGCTCCTTTCCAAGCACCTTTCTTTTCTCCCCCTTCCCCTTAATAGTGCTTTTACTGCTGTATCCATGTTGGATGTCAGCCTATGAAGAACTCATTTTCAAGTGGTGGCATTGTGACAACTCAGAATTACCATCACCATCTACTTTACTTGCATACTACAGGAATGAAGAGAGTCATCATGGAGGTGAGTCACAAAGATATCTTTGAAGTCAGCAGAGCGTCAGTTTAAATAAAAGAGTAAGAAGAGAGAGACCTTTATTGTGCATCCACAGGGCACTCAATTTTAAATGGCGAAACATCAGTGGAAGTTAATTCCTGAAGACAAACCTGTGAAATTATAATAGAGATAATACAGCCCACACTTTGCTACTTCTGTTAGCTTCATAGGGACTCCCAGGAAAGTCAATGGGACTTATGCTCCTATTTCTCTTGGCTGCTTTTGAATCCCTTTCCCACAGACACTAATTCTGACACAGGTTACATGAAAGGTTGGTTGATTCAACCAAAGTTCAATGCCTTGTGCATGCTGGTCCCTTTGATTCAGGAAGGGGCCACAAGATTTTATAATATTAGAATGTTTATCAGCCTTTTCCCCTTGCTCTGAATTGAGCCAGAAACTTACATGTTGAGGACTAGTGTAGGTTAAAAAGATCTCACCTCCTTACCAGCACCCATCTCTAACCTTCAAAGACTGTGTTTTTTAATACCTCTTTCCCCAGCTTTCATATTCCTCAGCCTACTTTCTACACCAGAAAATGGCATAACTGAAAGAAAAGATGGCAGGAATCAACAGAGACATTGCTGGAGCATGCAATTCATTTCTGAGGTTATGAGGAGAGATTATGTGGTCTAGAACATAAGGTGTGTGGAAGAAGGCTGCACTGCAGTTGTGGATGGGAAGACATTTTGGTGCAGATGCTTATCCATTCCAAACCAAACCAACTCCAATCTAGCTGAGGTTCTCCAAAGCTATTTGTGATTTTAAAACAAATCATTATTTGTACTTTACATCCCTAGCCACAGCTTATCCATTGCTTTATAGGCAGAAGCATTTGATTGAATCAGGAGTAGCTTCTTAGCAGCAGCTCAAGAACCAAAGATAGTGTAGGTAAGTAGCTGTATTTTCAACCCACAGAGTCACAAAAATAGAGAAGGAAAAGTAGCAGCAACAGTCCAGCCCTCTCACTGCCTCTGCAGGATTATTTCCCACAAAATACTTTCTAATGTTTTGTACAGTTTTATTTTAAATGCCTCAAGGGATGGGTCTTACAGTTTTGCAAAGTGACACTATAATCAACATAAATTGTTTAATAGGGGTTCATAGAAAATTCAGCCAGCTAAAACAGTTAAATTATTTTCCAGGTTAGAAAACCATTTAGGACCTGATCTCTTCCAGGACTGGAAGAGGGGAGAGGAGCAGCAACTCACAACCCAATTGAAACCTCCCTCCCATCCTCCAGTAATGGGAGTGGAGAGGGAAGCCACTCAAGACCGAATTTCCCTTTCTGGCTTCTTGGAGATCTGCCATAGCCAGAGACCAGAGTTGATTATGTGTCTATAGGAAAACTTCCCTAATCAGAGTCTTATTTAAATTATTTAACAAGATAAAGAATTGGAATTATTCACAAGGGAACATTTTAATGAAAATGAGTTTAAACAATAATTCTAAATAATATTAAAGCAGTTTGTGCATAATGATTTAGAATATTCAGCTATGCACCAGTGTCTATCTTTGTAGAATGCAATTAACTACTAATGGTGGTTGACACAATCTACATTTGTCAATATTATGACAGTATCAACCTATGTTGGGATTTTGTAAATACACTGAATAAAACAGTGCACTTTTCCCATCTTTATTCCATCCTGTTCTGAGCTGAAAGTAAACTGCTCTGCTTACTTTCAATGGACTTGCTTGGTGCTCCTGCTGTTAGATAAACTTTCAAGGATATTTTTGTGACAGGTACAAACCTAGACAGGAAAGCTTGTGAAGAAATCCTAAATTAATTATATGTCAACATTTAAGCCACAAGGAGCAGCAACTGTCATAAATTTTTTTGAAGGTTAGAATCTAATTTTAGTTGAAAATGTAAAAAAGTTCACTAACTCACTTGTAAGTCAGTGCCAATAAAATGATATATTTTACATTCTTTAATGGCTTGTTTTAGCTAAACATAGGGGAAAAGAAGTTATGATTTTATTCTCCTGAAAATTGAATTGTTAAATCATGTAAAATAATGACAGCTATGAGCCAATACCAAATAGTGTTGAATTTACAAACTGAAATTCAACAATCCCTAATCCTCTCTGTTTTGTTTGTTTTTCAAAAAGATATATAAGGGATAAAACATTTTTGTGCTAAATGAAAATATCTTCACCACTTGTAATGCAGTCATCCCATGCTCATGCCAACAAAACCTTTATACTATACCACACATCATATATTCCCTTTGTCTACATATATATATGCATGCACATAGACAGAGTATATAGTTGGTTTTATACATGCTATTAATATTTGAACACAAGAGGGGTTATAAGAGGGAGAAAAGAGCGAGAATGTTGAAACAATATTGGTCCACTGAGAGTTGATTATGTTTGGAAATATTTGGAAACCATTTAGGTTTCTAATCTCTCCCAGGACTGGAAGAGGGAAGAGGAGCAGCAACTCAGAACCAACTAGTCGTAGTGCTGCTAAGGCTTCTTGAGAACTTTTCAGTTTATGCTTTTCAGCCAGTGACGTTGACATGTCCTGGAGAAAACTCTGAACGCTGAAAACAAGAACGAATACACAGTTAGAATGCTCTACGGACACTACAAGCTGTGAGGATGGCGGAGCTACACGCTACCCTGTTCCTCTCCATCTCTAAATTATTTTTTTACAGGAATGTGGCACAGTACAAGAACTCTAGCTGTGCACTTGCCCAGCAGAGTTTTCTCACAGTAGCACAGTTCCACACTGTCTTCAATCTGTGCCTCAGCTGGAAGTGGTATTGTCATCCACGCCTAAATGAGAACAGCTGAAAAAGCTGACCATGGTGTGTCAAGGAAGTTACTAGTACAATGTCCTTTTGCTCTATCCTGGTAGGTGTACACTTCCAGCCAAACAGTCTAGGGAGGAAAGACGCTAGGTTAATTACAGCTTAAGCATTAAGAGTGATGGGAATGAGGGAGGAGAAGGGAAGGGAAAGGATATAGGACCACATTCTGGATGCAGCTGTGGGCAGTACATAGGAGCCAGTTATGGCCCCCGATTCTGGGGGCAATTCTATGATGACCCTGGCAGAGATTAGACTAGCCAAGGGGCTGCTCTAAATCAGGAAGACTGGACATGGACCTCAGGGAGGGATATAATCAGGTGGCTTTATAAGCTGTAGTAAAGTGTGCACTCGCCACAACCATTACTTACTTCTATGCAGGGGACTGTAGAGAAGGTGGCTGGCTACACTGGCTCTGTACCTAACTGACATTCCTCATGAAGGAAAATACCAAGCAGGGAGATCAAGCTGTTCTGACGGTGCGAAGGGAATGGAGAAGTTCAGAGAATGCAGCCCATTGCACTGAGCATGAGTAAGAGTGACGGAAAAGGTAGCACGGGCTGTTGATTAGAGCAGAGGGTATGAAAGAGTCCGATTACTAACTTGGTGTGAGATCCTGGCACTCAACCCATTTTTTCTCAGTGTAACCACTTATAAAACACGGATAATACTTACCTGGCTTTGCAAAGTGCTTTGACTGCTCTATAGATCCCAACCAAAGCCCACTGATGTCAACCAAAGTCTTTCCAATGATCTCAGTAGGCTTTAGGCCAAGCGCTATACATGTAAAGTATTATTGTTATAGTCCCAAAATGCCAACACTCAATACACCCATGCAAACTGTTTTCACCAAATTCTGGCTATCAACATACATATGTATACACCACAAATCCTGCAGGCAGCAGCATGAGCACATTGCAGTTAGCTGGCCACCCTGACTGCTTCTTCTGTAAAGCTGTGGATAAATCACTCCACATGTCCTCCATGGGGAAGAGGAATAAGTGATATGGATATCTGGCCACCTGGATATTTTATATGAAAAAATGCTTACATTGTTTGTCCTTATAAAAAGTCAGCCATGTAAATTATTCCTGCTCTTCTCAGGAAAAAAAAATGATCAAACAAAATCCATAGATCCCAAGATCTATGGGCATAGTGGCTAGTGTCAAGAAAAATAGAGTGTATATTCATGGCAGTTTTGCGGTGTATACATGTGTCTATGTATTGATATGGTGTGGGAGGGGGTTGTGTTGTTTTCTCCACAAGCCATTCGCACAAAAAATTGATTCTATATGGTGGAAATCTCATGAGACCACACAATCTTGCAAGATTTTAATCATTTTAGGCCAAAATCTGTTCTCAGGACTTTCTGGCTGCATCTGAATCAGAAACAAAAAGTAGGTCCCTTATACATTTGATCTGACAAGAAAACAGAACTAAAGAGCTGGAGCTTTGAATTCAAATCTCTTGACATTAGAAGGGGATTGGTTCTGCGGTTTTTGCTTTGGTCCATCTTTAACACTTCTACATTTGTATGTAAATAATGTTTGCATATCTGTCAAACTAGTTCTAATTCTGTATATTTGATATGTGTAAAAATTAAAAGTAAGCTGTACCATGTTTTGCTCTAGTTGGATACTTACCATTTTACTTATACAAGGAGACATATTAGCAGCATATTCTTCACTGTTAAACATCCCACATGGCTGATTGTTACATTTGGACATTAGCAATTTGTTTATTTATCAGAATAACTGGATAATAGAATGGCTTGAAGTAATTTCACTTCTTCCTAAATGATAATAAATTGGCAGCATGAGTGCTGACTTGCTGCAAAACAATTTCATTATTTCAGAGGTTAACGGAGCAACTTCTTTCTGTTGATCTTCCTGTCACCATAGGCTACAAAAGACTCTCTGACAGAGTCCAGTTTTCAGGAGAGGTGTAAGTATAACAGAGATTATCAACATTCAAATAAAACTGTCCTCCTCCACTAAATTCTGCAGAGCTAGCATGCAGACCAGTGAAAATGATGAAAGGATTGCCAAACTCAGCAATATGATTTGACTTGTACTAAAATAAAATTAGAACATTACAAGGGTTATGACTCAACATTACTGATAAAATGGCTTCCTGGCTTACAAATAAACACTCTTCTAATGAAGAGATAGAACAAAATGGGAATACTTTAATTGTGAGATAAAACATCAGTGGCTACAGACCTTGAGCTACTTTTTACAGTGAGTCTACAGACCCCCCTTTTACTGTATTTCTTTCAAGTAACCTTGTCAATGATTTTGTCAAGCTATGTAGACTCCACATTCTTTTGAATGCTGAATTTATGTTTTTTGTAGGAGATGAAGACTGAAAAGGAAAAGGTCGCCTCTGAGAATCAGAGAGGATTAAATTTATTGGTGGTTAAGTGAATAACCTGCTAAAAGAAAATGTATTCACTTACAGAAATGTGCCTCTCCTTTTTGTGTGTTTCTGGGCTGAAATGCCTTTAAGCCCTGGTAATTCTGTACAATTCAGGACTCCTGTTGATCACTAACAACACTTGGAAAGAAAATATAACCCATGCTATTTGTGAGCAGACAGCATTGCCAAAACAAGCAGAATGCTTCACACATCTTGTAAAAAAAAAAAAAAAAAAAAAAAAAAAGAATTGGGAGTAACTTCCAGGGAAAAGGAAAAGTATTCCTCCTAAATGCATTCCCTAAAACTGCCATTCTGTAGGGAGGAAATTAATTTTGCTGTTTATGCCTGGTTTTTCCCTGACATATGTTTACACCATAATATGCACCAAAATGTGAGCTTAACTTGTGTTTGCAGTTACCATAAATATATGCACAAATCAAGTAATTGTACCTGCAAATGGCCAAATATGTTTCTGATCATTTGTGAACACAATTACCCAATTTGCACATGCAATTACTGTAATGTCATGTACAAACAAGGCAAAGAATTGCACATACATTTTTGTGCATGAAGTTAGCCATTCATAGGTTGGAAAATCAGGCCCTAAATGTCTTGGAATTGGGCCACTCTGGATAGAGCCATATTTGCAACTGACAAGGACAAAGAGGCTTTGAGGTTTTTGAGGCTTTGAGTTTAATAGCTTTTTTTCTTTAAATTTGTATCCTTTCAAGAAACTTCAAAAATGTGTCTGGGTTCCTATAGAATTTTAGAACTTTTCTTTGATTTCTTTTGCTTTTTATAAAACCCTGCAAATAAATGTTCCTATTGGTTATGTAGACTTACATTGTTTGACTGTATAAACGTTTTCCTTTGATCTCTGATGCATTAATATATTTTCAAGTAGTAAAACAATGAAGCTGAACTGCCCCCACTATTTTTTTTAAAAGACTATGACATTTCAAAGTCATTAATCCTTTATGCAATAGGGTTGGGTGAACAGAATATGAAACAGAATTGGCCTCAACTTCAGCCTCTTTCATTTCTCCCTTTTCCTTCCTGCAATAGACCTTCTGATCCAGCACTTGATCTGAAAAAGATACTCCCTTCACTCTGTTTGATTTCAGGCAGTCCAATCAATTTCCCCTCCTCCTAATTTTGATATGGAGTTCACTAGGTCTGACAGTGTATCTCCTGGGTACAAGCATGAGTCCTCTATTCAAGATCTTATTTTGTGGGTGCCATATTTAGAAGCGAGCATTTCTGAGTGGGGAAAACCTCAATCTGAATAAAAGTGCAGATCTTATGGACATAGTGCCAGGGCCTCTGGACTTTCCAGTGGAAGGGACCATCAAAAGTAAGAGGGGAGGAAGGAACTGTTGGAGAGGGGGAAGACAGAGAATCTTTGTTGAAGAGGTGATGGAACAGAACAGGAGCATATTGAGAGTCCAGAAAGGAGTAGGGCTCTGGGGAACATAGCAACCAAAACTCAATGCCCTTACACACTTGTGTTCTAGTAGTTTGAACATGAGACAGGGAATCTGTGTTACTGGCTCACTCTATGACACTGAGCAAGTCACTTAACCTTTCTGTGCCTCAGTTTCCCCATCTATAAAATGGGGATAACAATACGTACTGTGACAGGGTCGGGCTAGATGGCTATAGGAGAGTAAGAGAAGGCAGATATATTAGCTCCAGGCTTAGGTCCCTTTTCCCTGGGGAAGGTGACAGGGAAGGTTCCAGAACAATCAGGAACCTTCTGGAGACAATTAAGAGAGGCTGATTAGAACACCTGCAGCCAATCAAGAAGCTACTAGAATCAATTAAGGCAGGCTAATCAGGGCATCTGGGTTTTAAAAAGGCGCTCACTTCAGTTTGTGGTGTGCGTGTGAGGAGCTGGGAGCAAGAGGCACTAGGAGCTGAGAATGAGAACGCAGACTGTTGGAGGACTGAGGTGTACAAGCATTATCAGACACCAGGAGGAAGGTCCTATGGTGAGGATAAAGAACGTGTTGGGAGGAGGCCATGGGGAAGTAGCCCAGGGAGTTGTAGCTGTCGCACAGCTGTTCCAGCAGGCACTCTAGACAGCTGCACTCCACAGGGCCCTGGGCTAGAACCCGGAGTAGAGGGCGGGCCCGGTTTCCCCCCAAATCCTCCCAACTCCTGGTCAGACACAGGAGGAGTCGACCTGGACTGTGAATTCAGAAAAACGGCCAAACTGAGGGCTGCCGTGAAGCTCCAAGGCGAGCAAATCCGCCAATAAGCGCAAGACCCACCAAGGTAGAGCAGGAACTTTGTCACAGTACCAAACATGGTAAAGTGCTTTCAGATCTATGGAGAAAGTGTGATGTAAATGCAAAGTATTATTTTGTCTTATTGTATGTGGTAGTAATTTTAATGCTTTAAAATACAAAATATATGCAACGTGATTGAGGTATGATTGATTTCAGAACTATGGCCTAACGTTTTAAAAGTGAGTAGTGATTTTGAGCGCCTAACTTGAGACACTTTAAAAGGTCCTGATTTTCACAGAGTAGGTGTTCAGCACTTGTCAAGACTCAGGCCCCTTTAAGGTGTCTCAGGTTGGGCATCCAAAAGTCAGTAGTCAGTTTTGAAAATTTAGGCCCATAGTTTTGAACTTCTTGACTGTTGTCCATTTAAATAACTACTATAATTTTGCCTTATATCTATTTTTGTGCTGAATTTCCTTTAATATAATAAATAAGAACAAAAATAAATAGGAAAATAAATGTGTATTTGAATGCTCATCTGCAATAGCAATCATGTGTTTTCTTGACGCTTGGGATGGGCACTCCAGGGATTACTGAATTCCAGACAGCTTGAAACATTTAAAATTTCAAGTATTGGAGTTCAGCAGGAAGAATGCCCTATCTGTTTGGCACTTTTCAATGTCATGTCTACAAGTAATTGTGGAAGTTTTGGGAAATGAATATGGGGAGGGAATCATTGCTCAGTGTAGTAGATGTTCTCTATGCAAATAACTGATGTTTATACAAGCACACAGTGAAATCAGTAAAGTCAAGTCTTGAGTGCATCACCATTATGTTATTCATCTAGTATTTCTTAAATCTCCCTCTCCTTTTTTTTGTTTTAAACTAAACAAACACACATCCATGCATGGAAGTCTACACACTGGACAAACTTAGAATAATCAGTTCAAATCATTGATTAATTATCTGAGTGAGGATGGGGAAGCACAGAATAGTGTCTGAGTTTACTTTTTTACTGTGAAAAAACACAACTCTTCCACCCACACAGATAATTCAACACTTTTTAAAAAGTCAACTTTCCACACATGAGAAATTTCAGTGCCAACACTACATTTTTGAGATATTATAAATACCAAAAAAAGGGGGGCTGATAACAAGAATGACTTTTTAACCCCGGGGAAATTTCTGTTTCCAAAATGTAAACAATTGTAGAATGGATACAGTGTATGCTTATCAAAGCAACATTATAGTGAATCTGTATTCTGACCAGTAATGACCACAGCCCTCTTAGTAAGAGAATTTTTCCTTGAAGAAAGGATAAACAACATCAAGAGTTAGGTGGGTGAGAGATGTAGTAGTTGTTGTCAGGTCAAAAGATGTCTGAGCACAAAGACCATGCCTCCTGGCACCAGAATGCCTTTCTACGGCTCCTGTAACAAAGCACCTATGGAGTGCCTTGTCCATAGGTTATAGAGGGGAGCCAGAATTGAGGTGGAAAACTTCCATCTCAGATTTTCCGTGCCCATGAGTTTTCTGGCATACACCCATGGACAATCGGACTGCCAAAATTTGACTGTTTAGTGAAGTATTGCTACTGCAATGCCAGAGCACTTTTCAGATGCATAATATTTATATTATCTAGTTAAGACTCGTATTATCATGAATACCATTAATGGCTTCATTTATATTAGAATGCTTTGTTTCAAAAAACATGGAGAAATTTTTTTTTGCACTGTAGAGATTATTCAATAATTAATTCTAACGTAGTGTGTTTGATTATAGGTGGTCAGATCAGACAATGGTTATAGTAAGTGGATATGAACAATGGGGAATCCCAAGATAGCAAAGTGGGTCTTTCACTCACTGCTATGATCATATGCTTTCAGTCTGATATCAGGTACCTGTTTTATTTAAATTTTTTATATATTTACTTATAGGTGCTCATCACTGTATAATCTTATCACTGCTACAAACTTTGGCAAACTAAGTCAACAGATCTCACCCATTGAGTTCAATTGAGTCAATCAAGCAATCTGATTATCATAAACAATGATTGAGCACAGACAGCTACTTTTTAAATGCAACTATCTCAGTGCTAACATAAAAAGAAAAGGAGTACTTGTGGCACCTTAGAGACTAACAAATTTATTTGTACCAGATAAAGTGGAAAAAATGAAGGATTAAAATCAAACATTCACAGTAGAGAAGAAACCTTTTGGAGTTTATTTCTTAATTGATTTTTGTCGTTACATACCTATCACTTTTTTTTATTTAAAAACTCATTAATTTTGATTAAACTGACTTCTTAGTTATAAAATTGTGACAGAAATAAACAAGAATACCTGTAAAAATCTGTATTTTGGATGAAGTATCAAGTATTGGAAAGGGTTTTTAGTGTCGAATAGCTGATATTAATAAGAATACACTAAAGTTTATGTCTATATTTTTTTTTCATCTTCGTTTTCATTTGCTTGGTAGAAGCAACTAGCAGGATGAAGTATTACTGTCATGAATTACTGAATAGATTCTCCAGTGTAATAAACATAAAGATTATCCATCAGAAATAAAACAAAACAAAAAGCCTGCAAACATACTTTAGTCTCTTTTTTTTCTTGAGATAAACTTTTATATTGGGTATAATGCTAGCAAAATAGAATTTTTCTATTCACCTTTTTTCCCCTATTGAAAAGTGACACTCTCTTTATCTAACCTTTTCAAAACCACCATTGAAAATTGTATTTTCTGATTCAAACAAAATACTGTTTTTCTTTCTGCCTCGTACAGCTAATGATAAAGACTTGAGGTAAATCTCCCTACAGCTGCTTTCAGTTCATTTAAAGTCAATGAAACCTATATAATCCTGAAATACAGTCAATTGTTTCTTTTCCACTAGGCCTGAAGGGCTGCAAGCTCAGAAGGGGAAGAATGACTGTTTTGCTTTTAAGCACCTATTAATATTTAGCCCCTCCAGTGGTTCTTTTTTCCCCCTTTGAAGCCTTTTCCCCACTAAATTAATGTTTAACAATTAAATCAAGCTGAAGGAGATTTTACAAGATCTAGACAATCACTGATTGGGTAGAAGAACAGGCCTTTAATTTAAATGGGAAACATCTCTGAAATGAAGGTATGAGACCCCACAACTAATTACATAATTTTCTGCATCTGAAAAAACATAAGCTGAGAGAATGCAAATAGAGTCACACGTGTAATATTAGGAAGAAAAGCTGGAACTATAACATCTACCTATTATCTTTGAAAATAGAGCAACTTGTAGAAAAACAAGCTTTGTGCTACTAGATCTACAGAGAGAAAATACAACTTTGCAAAGAATAAGAAAATCCAAGTGATGGTGTCTCTTTTTTCAGTCAAATATTACTGATACACCTGGAATGGTATCACTAAACTTTCTATACAAACATTACAAGCAGGCCTCAGAGCTCTTTTGAAACAGTATATTCTTAGAATACATAATATGCTTTTGTATACTTGCAGGATACAAGTGTTCTAAGTTTATACTTTCTTCTAAAGTAATGAGTACTTTACCACAAGAAAATATAGTGCTGAATAACAGGATAATGGTGGTGTTTTTGGTTTTTGTCTTATGTAACTAGAGATTGGCTTGAACCAACCCCCACACCCCAAACTTTGAAGCTGGTTTAGTGGATACCTCATCTGTCAGAGTGCCATGTCAAGCCATTGTCTACACCAGTCTCCTTTAACTTAGATGGCTCCTTTGATGCTGAGCCACTGTCAGATGCATGCCCCTTATTGTTTCTTTGGATCTGACTGGAACCTTGTTAAACATTCAGATCTCTAGTACTACTACTACTTCTCCTTCCTAATCAAGGGAAACTCCATCTGTTTCAAGCTGATGATATCAATGGAGAAACACAAACAACTGGGTTTCTTAACATGTCTCAGGTCCAACTCTGTCTTGAATCCAAGACTGAGTGATCATTTGAGTTGTTGGAATACTTGGCACCCAGGCCATGGAGTAATTCAATGTAGTCAATTACTCTGTCACAGTCTAACCAGACCCAGATGTGGAATCAGCTGAGGGAACTCGGAGCATCTTCTAAGAAGAAGCATTTCAAAAAGCACTCCTGAAATCAAAGACAAGGGGTGCAAACTGCACAAATGGAACCTGCTTCTGGAGATGGCCCTTTGCACAAGCACTTAGGGTCCAATTTTGAAAGGTATTTAGGCACCTAAAGCAGCAGATAGGCACCTAATGAAATGTATAAAGGCACCTTAGCAGGTTAGGTGCCTAACTCCCATTGTACATTTTCTAAGAAAATAAAGGAACCTCAGAGGGTTTAGCGGTTCTGTTCTGTTGGAATAATCATCCTGAAAGTTTGGATGCTTCCCCAAACCTTATCCTTTCCTCTTGGTGTTTCAAAAACTGTCACAGCAACTGTCAAAGGAGGGGATAAGATTTCTGGTACTTCCTGTCAGTGGCCAGGCCAGAAATTCCAAGACCCATAGTATTTTGGCATTCATATTTCTGTCTGGAACAAGACAATGCAGAGCTAAATGAAAATAATAACAGTAATGATTAATAAAAATTTTAAAAGAACCATTAATAGACCTGAAAGGTTTGGTTTGAATTTTGAGTGTGGTTTTATTTCATTCAAATAGGTTTAACACATTCCTAAATCAAAACAAAACATCATCTGAGCAAAAACATCATCATTCAGTTCTATGAGCCATTGAATCTTTTTTGACACACTAAACAGCTAAGCCCACAATCTTTTATACAACCTCAACACAAGTAAAAATTACTACATTTTTGGCTAGCAATCCAAATTCCATCTTTTTTTAAAAAAAGATGACAGACTACTATAAAGGAGATATGCAGCCAACTAAAAATTGTCTGGCACTTCCAGGAATTAAGTCCCTTATTCCGATAACAACAACACAGAACCTCCACTGACATAAGAAGTTCATGTCCTTTCCATGGTTTCAACAATTTTTTAATCAAGTCTATCAATTTATCTCCACTTTTCTCTGCATTATTCACAAAGTAAATTCAACCAGCACATTAAACAGTGAAGATAAATTTCTCTATCCAGAAATGTAACTGATTTTATGTGTACGTACAGATGTATGGGACTTTATCCCTCTCCAGATTCCTTTCGTTTAACCCCAAAAGGGATGCATGGATAATGACCCCATGTTTGCTTAATTTACCCAATAATCCGTACAAACAGTGGAGCTGGGCAGAAAATATATTTTGTGCACTAAACCTGGATATTTTATAGTAAAAGTTTATATATTTTCAACAAGGTATTAGATAACTTTCAGGAAATATATTAATATAAATTAGTGTATCAAAGTGAAATTCATCCTTGTACAGAGGGCTAACACTGAACTTATTTTCAATTAAGTTCCACTTAAGCCTTGCTTTGAATATCATCTCTAACTTGGTAACCAATAAATAGCGAACAAAGACATATGTACCCAGTGACAACAGTCAGCATTAAAAGTAAATGTGGGAAGCCTGGAAAGTGTAAAAGGTATTTATGTTGCTAGGCACAGGCAGTGAAACAAATTCAAAAGTAGCACCGTGTGTCAAGTAGAATTCTGTGAAGAAAAATTTGAGAAACAGAAAAGGCGAAACTGAATTGTTATTTAAATTTCTGGATTTGGAGTCTTTCCATAATCTGACAATGAGAAAAAATAGAAAATTCATGACATCTGTGACAAGGAAAGAGGAGGGGATACTCAGTTCTCAGATATC
The DNA here is from genome assembly GCF_009764565.3 of Dermochelys coriacea. Taxonomy (NCBI): domain Eukaryota; kingdom Metazoa; phylum Chordata; order Testudines; family Dermochelyidae; genus Dermochelys; species Dermochelys coriacea. Next base: position 27,076,923 of record NC_050074.1, on the reverse strand, counting down.
ATTAGCTAACAGGCAAAGGGAGGTTTAAAACGATCACCATTTATAATGGTGATGATGAGTGAAAAGTGACATGGGGAACTTACTGACTGTTTTTAATCACCCTTGGGTAGCTGTTAGACACACAATAAAATGGCAAACAGGATATTATAAACAGAGTAAGCATGAGTGCCTTCTGTGACAAGAGGGATTGTTACAGGCTCCTTTACTCAGACAGGTTGGCTTAAGTATTCAATCTGTCATCTTCCACAATTGGTTAAGGGCTTTGCCCAATTCTAGAGATTCTAAACTCGTCCAAATTGGTTTGGCCCATCTCAGGTTCAATATAAAAGAAAGAGAGACTTACAGGCTAGTTAGTTTAAAAAAAAACCCTCTAAAACACCTTTTTTTTTTTTTTTTTACAAACAAGTATTTCACAATTTTTTACCAAAAGATAACAAAGTTGGTTTCAAAAACTTCTGATATATTTAAAAACACGTTTAAACAAACTGGAATACTTGGCAGAGAAGTACTTTTTCAGAAAAGGCATCAATTACACTGGGTTAGGTTGGTTTTGATTTTCTTGAGTGTTGAACTTCATGGACTTTTCTGGCTGTGTCAGAACTGAGTCTTGCACGTCTGTCTGCAAAACACTCAGCAAACAGCACTGCACAACACTGTGCTTTGATCTGTTTTTCAGTGATGCTTTGTACCTGCAGCTCCCACTAAAGTCAACAGCACACAACTAATGGAAAGGTACTTGAGCACTTCTGTCAATCGGAGGTATTGGTGCTGAGCACCTTCGAAAATCAATCTATTTATTCTCTGAATACAGCAGACAGCATTTTAAATTCCAGACATCACTCACAAGTTACTGTGGTATTTCCAGTAATCTGGTCATAACCCCAAAACAACATAAACACAAATATAATTATTTATGTTGTTTTTGGATAGTTGGGTTTGGAAACAAGGCAAGGACTTTATTTTACTGCAGCATGCAAGTTGTAATACTGACAGTAAAGTAAATAACCCTTTATAACAGGCAAAGAACAATTTTAACTCTGTTTTGGGCATCTATTTTATTTAGTTATTACATTAGAACAATGGGTACATGCACGTATTTATTTTGCTTTGGATTTTGAGCATAGAAGGCAAATACATTGGGTTTAAAACCAGTTCCTCTCTGTGAACTACATAAGGGTCTCTACTTCTGAAAGCAGCCTATCAATATTTGTATTATCTAAATATATTCAATGGCGTTTTATTCCACTGCATTACAAGAAGTTACCTTAACATACAGAACACAACTAATGTACAGGAACTTCAATGCCTAAGTCACTTCAAGTCCTTACTCATCTTCCTTTATCTATACATGTGTTCCATGTTTGGCTAAAATCACTTGTCAGTCTCAGAAATGTAAAATAGAATGAAAAAAACTCTCCAGAGAGAAAGCTAACTTCCCACAAGGCTTACTGTCATCGAGGACTAAAGCATTCAGAGGGGAAAGTTTACATTTTCTGTGGGGCTCAAAAATGAACAGGTGTTCACAAGACCTGAGCTTTCGCACATTTTTACCCTTCCTTCTCTCCCCAAACAGAGCTGAACATCAGCACTTCTGAGACAATGAAGTGTTTTGTGTCTGTGTGTGCGTGCATGCGCGCGACCTACCTGAACAATAAAAATGAAACAAAGGCAGAAAGAACAAATTAGAATCTTGAAAGGAGATGGAATTGTAAAGAAATAAGAATACATAATTCCACATTCTGATAGGACTTGTTCTGAAGTGCTTATTTCATACATGCTGTGTTCCTTGGCTCATAACTTGCAGCAGTATTACAAAGTTTTCCCTTCCCGCTGAGCATCTGACTAATAGCATGAATGAGATATGTCTATGGGCATAGTGAGATCTACAAAGTTTGTACTGAGAGAATACATAACCCTTTGTTATCACAGGTTATTTGCATGAGTTAGGGGGAAACAAGAAGTGCATCCACAAGTCATTTACATGAAACGTTTAAAAACAGTCTCACCTCAAAAGGCAAAGGTATGCTGAGTAGGCCACATATTCAATATCCCATAACAAATTGACATCACTTCTTGAAGTCAGTAACATGACTTCAGCAATGGATATTACATTTTTACTGTTTTCAAAGGTTTGTTTTTTTGTTCTGTTGTGGGGCCATTTGTTTTTATGGCTTACTGTTTCTGCACAGGTACTTTGAAATGTCGCCACTCCTTCTATGGCCATTTCCATTTTACTTCACTCAAGAAAAATATAATGAAAACCATTTTAAAGTCTTTTCTCGTACAAAATATATCTTTATAATTCAGTTCACTCTGAAATAATTAAGATTGCTCAATGTGAACTTAGAATGGAAATTTCGCAACCCTGAGAAATCTCGCACCCTCCCTCTGCCCCCCCACCCAAGAATATTGCAAACATCAACTTAAAGATGTCATAGGCAAATGGAGGGAAACATCTGCAAGGTCTTTCTGTCATCAGTTCACCCCTTCTATGCTCACATCACTTGAATCTGAAAAATGGGCACGATCCATGCTCTGGCCCCATCTCAAGAACCATGAGGGAAGGGGAAAGAACCAAAAGCTAGAAATGAAGACGAAAGTGGTAATAGTTGGAAGAGAATTGGATAATAGGAAGGGAAACATGGAGATAAAAGTTAAAAGCTGAAGACAAAAAAAGAAGTGGAGAAAGACCCAAAACAGGACAGAACACGGGGAAAAGAAAGAAAGAAGGTTTTAAGAGAAGGAAAAGCAATTTTAAATTGGCTTCTTTTAATAATTTCAGGGGTTAGTACCAGCATAAAGGAAAATTGCACCACAAGACTTGTGCATGATGGAGCTGGTGTGTGTGCTTGTGTGTTAGTGTCATGTTAGTGACATGAGATATACCCATCAACCCCACCAAACTCCATGAGAAATCTGCCAAAAAGTTAATGCAGCTCAGCATTTAATTAAACTATGAGCAACTTACCACGGCACTGTACCAATCTTTCCTTCCTCCCCACATTTAAGGAGCTGTGAGGGAGAGAAAATGGGGTACCAAGAGTTAGTGCAGAGGCACAGGGCTTCCCTACAGATGGTTTGATGCTGCTAGAGGATCCCCTGAGGCCCGCACAGGACTTGCTGCCCATTCCACATAGGAAAACCACACTGCCCCCTTCTCACCCTCCTTGACTGAGAAACTAATGTGTAGAAATCCACAAGGGGAACCCTGTGGAGTTTTCCTCCTCTCCCTTCTTGAGGGTATGTCCATGGGAGTGGGCAATCTAGTGCTCTGATGTAGACTTTTTTTTAAAAGTCTATGAATTTAACCTGAAAGTGTCCCTCTAAGGAAAGGTTTCAGAGTGGCAGCTGTGTTAGTCTGTATTGGCAAAAGGAAAAGGAGGACTTGTGACACCTTAGAGACTGACGAATTTATTTGAGCATAAGCTTTCGTGAGCTACAGCTCACTTTATCGGATGCATTCAGTGGAAAATACCACTATTTTCCACTGAATTCATCCGATGAAGTGAGCTGTAGCTCACGAAAGCTTATGCTCAATAAATTTGTTAGTCTCTAAGGTGCCACAAGTCCTCCTTTTCCTCTAAGGAAATGATTTTTTAATTGTTCTTTAAAAAGCATATTTCTGAAATCATTCCTTATCAATGGAACATATTTTCTTTCTTTGCTTGACAGCAGGTACACATATCAGTGTAAAACAATAGCTTGATTACTTGAGCATTTACGTAGTTTTAATGAACAGTTACTAAAATGCTCCAGCAATTCCACACACAAATATTTAACCCCAGGGCTGCAGTAATTTATGGACCTTCCATTTATGGAAAGTATTCTATTTTTTTTCATAACCATATGTTTCTTTTGCATTGCACTTGGCCTGTTCCTTTTATTGCCAACTCCATATTCTCTCACACTCTTACTCTATTTTTTGGAGCTGTAAACTACTGTTACACATAATGGAAAGGAGTCTAGTTAGACTGTTTACAAGCCAGGTAAACAAAGTATAAGGAATCATGGAAAAGTTCACTTTCTGTGGAAAAGTTGATTAAATAATTTTTTGTTTTTCTATAAATATTGAGTGGAAATGACCCCAAACTTAAAGCTATGGTACTTAATTTAGGTTCAGTGAGATGTCAAGCACATTTGCCCCTAATTAAATGTCAAAATCCTACCTTTTTAAAGATATGTCAATAACTAATGTAAATGTTAATGAGAGGAAAAAACTGAAATTCTCATTTAATTCAAACCATACTAAAAATGTGTTTGTATTATCTAAACTGGTATAGATACTATATCAACCATAACTAGAGCATATTATAATTTTCATTAAAAATCATTATTCAGTTATGAACAAAGTACTAGATGTTTCCTTATGAAGTCCAATTTAAGTAATATATTCCAGTGCTAAAAATCCTATGATTGCAACATTAATAAGTGACTGGGGAGGAAAGGAAGACACCCAAAAGTAACATCAATCCAATTAATAAATATTTTTCCAGATACCAGAAATGGCTATAACAATCATTTGGATATGGAAGAAAAGCTTTGGGGCTAAATTAGGTAACGGAGACAAAGAACATTTTAAAGTAAAAAAACCAAAAGACTCTCAAGGACTTCTGTTGAGATTTAATATTTACATCCCCTTCCCCAAAGAGAGCTTCACAACACACAGAGGATGTGAAACTGATAACAAAGAAAAGATGCCAAGAATGTACAAAATAGGAGGAATTTCTGCATTCCTGCTCTGAACATGGAAATCCTCCCTCTGAAACAATTAATCTTGGCTGAGGGATAAGTGAAGTGGGGTGCCCAAGACAAACCTGTCAGACAAAGATATATTTGTTTGCTTTCTATTTATCTTAAAGTCAAAAGTACAATACACAACAGCGCTAATAGGGATGTTTCCAAAAAGATCTTCATTCTTCAGTGGGATATGGTGGGAGAGAAATATTTGTTCTCAAGAGAGGATGGATCTGTTACAAACTGTTTTTATCATCATCAGATTTGTAGCACCTGAGGCCCCAGTCTCAGTTGCAGTCCCATTGTGCTAGTTCCTGTATAAATTTATAGTCAGAGGCAGTCCGAGCCATGAAGAATTTAGAGTCTAAATAGACAAGATTAAGGATGAGAAGAGAAGCAACGACAGAGTGTTGAAGTGATTTGCTCAAGGTCATACAGTAGATCAGTAGCAGAGCTGTTTACAGAACCCACGACTCCAGACTCTCAGTCCAGTGCTCTAGTCACTAGACTACACTGCCTGACCTATGCTAATCTCTCACACCCAGGAAGGCACATAGGTCCCAAAATTAACATAACAGTCGTTTTAGGCTGTCCTGTTGGTACTAAGAAAGATAGAAGGTGACACGAAAATCCCTTTTTCACATTTTTCATTCCAGGTTGTTTGCACTGACAGCTGCTTTTGAAGACAAGTTACTATATAATAAATATATAATAATTAAATTATTTGCAGTAACATAATACTAGAGAATTTACTTTAGGGAATAATTCTGCAGTGGCAGGGAGATGGACTTGATGAACTGATAGGTCTTTTCTATTTCTAATGTTTATGATTCCCTAAATGGACAACAGCTGTATTTGAAAGTGAACCCCTGAGTAAGAGTCAGTGAAAGAGTATAAGCTTGGCACTTAGAAGAAATGGCCAGACAAATAAAGCTTTACTATAAAGAATTATAAGTGTATTGTGATCATAAAAAGCCAGAAGTTAATATTGGAGGATTTCGACTTATCCATACTGCCTTTTCTGCTGGGGCGTCATTTGCTAGAGGCAAAAAGGGCAGTTCTTTCTCCTGCAACTTTTCATAGGTCTATATGCTCTATTATGCCTTCCACTCCCCACCTCCCAACTTTAATATAATAATATAATCACATATAATGTTCTATATGCTGACACAACTTTGTCCTCCCCCCAATTTTCTGTAACGATGGCCCCATTTTTCAGGTGTCACAACAAGAATTCCATCATGAGGAATTTACTATAGATTAACTCGATGGGAAATGACTGGCTCAACCAATTCATTTATGCCACTTAGCTTAATTAATCATACATTATATTATATCACTTAGATAATTTTTCTTATCAATGTTAACAATAGTTTTTTTAAAAAAATAATGGGTGTAATATTAACATATTCTTCATTTATTTAAAAATTTCAGATTGCTAATGTCTAGACTATTGAAAAAAGTCATGGAACGGTTAGGACATTAAAGTACAGAGGGATCATTCTGGTATAATTGACTGTTACATGTTCTTTTGGGTCTTTGGTAACAAGAACAGAAAAAGCCCTAATCTTTTTCTTGACTAAACTTGATCAATTCTTGTTAAAACCTTAAGGAGTACAATCTTATGAATCCTTTGGTCTTTCTGTGTTTGGACAGTGCTAATTAAACTGTATTATCTTATGCAATGAAAACTGATGCAATCTGACATCATGCACGTACCACTCTGCTGCAAAACGGTGACAAACAAAGCCCTTAGAGACTAACAAATTTATCTGAGCATAAGCTTTCATGAGCTACAGCTCACTTCATCGGATGCATTTGATGAAGTGAGCTGTAGCTCATGAAAGTTTATGCTCAAATAAATTTGTTAGTCTCTAAGGTGCCACAAGTACTCCTTTTCTTTTTGCGAATACAGACTAACACAGCTGCTACTCTGAAACAAAGCTCTGATTTTGTTGTTCTGAAGGTGTGAAAATCCTCGACTGACTGATTTCAGTGGGAGAGGAGGGTGCTCAGCATCTTGGAGGATCAGGACTTATTAAAGGGATAATAATAAACTATTTGTTATCCAATACGTAGCAGTTATATGGTGTACTAGAACACATGATGCAGCAAACACTCCTAATTTGAACTTGTCCTCATAGTCCTAAAGCAACCTAAACAATGTTATTTATTTACAAAATTGCTTTGAAGACAGAAGATCTCTGTTGCAGTTCAACAGTTTCTGGTAAAGAACTATAGACTAGACTTTGTATTATGATATGGTTATGTATTTCATACTACAAAGGGAAACAGATGTAAATTAAGAAAAGCATCAAAATAAGGAGGAAAAAACTGCAGAAAACAAATTAACAAATTTCAATTTTCATCAGGGTTTTTTTCCTGTTACACTCAAATCTATTCAACCGTATGCTACAAATGGGGTGCATTTTATAATCTAAGCAGGATTGGGTTGGGTCACTGGATGGGAAACCTCCAAGGAAAATCTAAATGCTGCAAGAAAAGGTTATAGTAATTCAGTAGGTGTCCCTCCTCCTTCTAAGCCAGTGTGAGAGGTTGAGTCTGTGCTGGCATCTTATTGGGGGCCTTATGTTGCTAGAGATATTGCCTTTCTGCTACTCTGAAACCTGCCTTTCAAAAGTCCAACTCCTGACTATTTATGGTCATTACAGATCCTATGAAACCAATTGTAACAGGAGTGTCTTAGCCAAATTTCAAATTGGCCAATTAAATATGCCTACTTAACACACACACACGAGCCATTTCCTGTTTCAATTGGATGTAGTATTCTTTACTTTCTATTACACAGAACAGCTGTCCACAGTTAGGGAGCTGTTCCCTTATTAACAGATGCCATGATTCTCCTCAAAGATGGCTGCATTTCAATGGCTGGGGAAAATGACCCTATGTATAGTTCGACTATTAGCTTAAGTTCCCTTGGAATCCTTTGGGATGAATAATAAGGTATTACTACTAAATTACATCTGTATAGTTTGTTTTAGATTATTTAATATTTTCCTCAGTCATGTGTGTTTGTTACCATATCAACAGAAACACCTTTGGTAATTATCAATTCAGAACAATTTCAGAAAGCAAACTTTAATCCTCGAATAGTTCCTTTCTGACACTCTACTAATCTCTGCATTAAACAGGCTTTTCACCAGTTCTGGTTCACATGTCATTGTAATTTACAGGGTTAAGCTACGTAAGATCACACAGGAGAAATTTCCACAGAACATCAAATGTGGAGTGGAACTTTCAGTATGTAACACATTCTCACTCATGGATCAACATCTGACATTTACTTTATAAACAGTCAGTGACTAAACTGCAAGAAACAAATGTCAATATGTAGCCAAACCTAGCAACAGCCTGTAATGTGTACACACTTGAGAAATCTGCCATCCTGAGTAAGAAACTGGGCCAAAAATCTAAATCTTGAACAGAGTCGAGTGTAGCATGTTGTGTTTTCTACAGATTTTAGCCCTAAAGTACAGAAATCCTGGAAAATTATCCCCTTTCAAAAGATTTATATAAAATGCAAAACATCTAAGCACATGAGCTTGAGCTCCTTGGAATACAGTGCTATAAGTGTTGTTATAAGCTTTCCATTTAATTGCTCTGCTGTTTGTCCCCTAGCACTGTGCCTCTCAACTTTATATGGTTACAAATAGGATTCAGTTTGTTCTCGTGTTTCGTATTCTCTTACTGATATAAACAGACTTGTTCATTCATTTTCTTTCAAGCATGTCTATTTCTTATGGTGTGTAGTTTGTATTTATACAGGTATGCATGATGTGCAAACCTCAAATGGTTTTGCCCCATAAAGTTTGGACAAGTAACTGAAGGTTACTTGATACCTTTGAGGTAATCTTTCCCTTTTCCCATTTCCCCATACTATATCTTTCTCTCAACCCTAACCAGAATCTTTTCCCCCCATCCTCTAAAATCCAAGATGATCCTTCTTCCTCTCTGTCACCATTCTCCCCTTCCTCAGATATGGGGCGGTGGTTAGGATCAGGTGGTATCTCATGTTTTCTGTCCTCCACTCTGCAAGCTTCTGGGTCCAACTCCATTAAGTCTCTGATTAGTAACAAGTCCTTTAACTTTTCTGATATATGGGACTATGTGAAAGGTTCCCATTGAACTAAGGACACACCTGAACTCAGGTGGATTTGAGTTCTGTTTCTTCTGTCATCCTCAGCCCAGGTTTAGGAAAGGGTCTCAGACCTGCATGGTAATGGTTTATATAGAACGTCTTCTGTCTGCCCTACCGTTCCAATTAAATACTGCTGCTGAAAAATGAGAGAATGAATTTATATCAAATTAATTTGGATTAGTGCTTATTGATACAGCTCTGGATTCTGCACAGTAAGGTCAGTGTTAATGTTCTGTCTTCAGATATTTATAACTTCTGCTTCATGTACAGACAACATGGGATCAATTGTCCACTTCTCACTAAGGAAGCTTCTCATTTGAAAATTTTCACTGACCAAGTGAAATGATCCTGATTCTACAAGTGACAGACCTCTGTGCCTATGCAGAGACCACTTGACATAAACAGGGCTCTCTGTGGGTTCAGGAGTACTTCCGCGCAGAGTAACTTGCAAGATCAAGGCTCAAGGTGATTCTTTCTTTGAGTGGAGCTGTCAACTCAGTACAGGCCCTCAATTTAGGTTTTGTTGTTAAAAAAAAATTACAAAAGCTAAGAGGAATGGAAATGTTTTGACTTCTTTACAAGTAATTTAAATGAATAACTTTGTTTTGGATTGAGAGTCACCTACAGTGTTGTGAACGCAAATGCAACAGAAGAGTGTATGCAAACAAGGAAGTGAAACTAACTATAAACAAAAGTGAAATTGACCAATCTTGTTTCATTGTTTTAGCTAAATGAAATGAAAAAGTAGTCAGAGAGCATAAATGCTACAAAAATAAATACTAGTTTTACATTTCCTTCATTATTTAAGAAGATGAGACTTTCCCTTACAGATTCAGTACCAAACTCATTTATTGCACCTTTACCTACACACATTGTTCAGGTAACTGTTTAATGCAGGTCGAACGTAATTTTGGAAGCATTGTTGCTGTTATTGTTTATTGTAAATAAACCTTTTTAAGTTCTTTCTAGCTATATCTTTCTTACAGGTGCAGCTTTCTCCCCAAAAGATATCATTAAGTATTGTTTGCCTTCTAAGATATGTGTACCTATCTTAGTACCTGCATTGTAATTTATTTAAAGTAAAAGATGAGGGTGATGTAATAGCAAATGAATGTTTGCAAAATGTCAGATGACAGGCATAAAATTTTATGAACATGCACATTCCAATGTAATGTGGACATAAACCATCCACTGTAGTCCATTTTGGCAGAAATATTACAAAAATATAAGTTTGGCATATATTATAATTCATTTAAGGATGCTTAAAAACACATCCATCAACCTCCCAGGGAAGGTCAAAGAAACATATGAATACACCAAATTAAACAGTAACTGATAGAAAAGACAGCCTGAAACTCAGCCTTAGAAACTGGATTGAACAGATGTTTGAAGTCTGTTTTATTGGTTTCTTAATGCTGGTTGGGGCTGAATGTTAAACATAGGGCTAGAACCTGAGCTGGCGTAAATCAGTACAGCTACATTGACTTCAGTGGATTTGCCTGATTTACTCCAACTGACGATTGAGCCTATAATATAAAAAAAATTAAAACCTGTTAGAATGAAGGTAAAATGTAAGGCGTTCACATTTTTTGCCTGTACATATTTTGGGCCACATTTTTAGAAATCCAGAAGTTGGTTTCCAAGTGTTCATTCACAAACCTTATGGAGCAATTTGCACATACAAATGGCTGTGTGTGTAAAGACGATGCAATTAGTTTCAGGCACAAAATGTAAAGACAGGCTGGAAATCTGGCCCTCTAAATCTTCCATGTCACCACTTAACAGAATAGCATCTGAGCTGGCTATTCTGATTACCAGCCAAATCCTTCACCCTTCACCAATCTGTAGCAGCAAGCAGGGAGAGTTGGGGGTGGAGGCTGTGTATCTGCAACGATGAAAATCTAGAAGCCAAAAAACACCATTTATAGCAGGCCTGATCGAAAGCCTGTTGAAGTCAATTGGATTTTTTCCACTGACTTCAGTAGACTTTGGAACAGGCCCAGCATATGCAATGATCACAGCCATTGGATTTAGTAAAGACCATGAGGCAGCTATGCTGATTCTGTGTGACCTGCCACCAGATTAGGTTGCAGTCTGTCACTTACAAACCTCTGTGTGGGTCCCACGAATAAAGATTGTTTGTATATCGCTCAACCATGATTGAAAAAAAAAAGTTTCTTTGTAAATCCATTTAAGCCTACTATGGATATATAGCCAACATTTGGTAGTAACTCACTTCATAGCAATATGAGTGTGAGTGAATTACAGTGTTGAAAACTTGGTTAAATCATTTGTCACTCCTAAGTTTTGCAAATAAAATATGGGTTTATACATATGAAATCGAGTAATCTAAACACTGACTCCTTGGGAATTAGAAGCTTTCAGGATGGATGCAAATCTCTCTCTCTCTCGCTATATATATATATATTTAAATAACCAATTCAGATTCATTAAGCAAAAAATGATAACATCTGCCTCTTTGAGCCTAATCCTGTGAGGTATAGTATACCCTCAACTTCTAGTGAGCTAACTTAGCCCCTGGCAAAAGGGGGTCAACACCTTGCAGGATTGGTCCCTTTAGATCTTTATCCACTGTTCCATTATTATTAGATTTATTAAAAAATAAAAGGGGTGCCCATCCAAGGCTCTAGGGACCCCGCCATAAATTATTAAACTATATTAGATCTCCTATAAAATACCAAATGCCCCTCACCAGACAACACCTGATTTCCCTCAAAGGCCCACCTCCCGTGCAGCCTGTGTCTTGCAGATGGATAGACTTGAGCTATTTCAGACCAGTGGTGAACATCTGTTCCAGAGCTGAGCCTCATTAGCAATAGGTGATGAAGCAAGCAGGCAGAATAGTTCGAAAGAGATCTTTATTGAGCGTGCACAGAGGCCAGTGTTATATGCAGAGAGGCCTGCATTTACCTGCTAACAGCAGGGCCCCAGCTTGCATTTCTGACCCACTCATGTCTTACCAAACCAGGTCCCTTCTGAAAACTGATCCTATTTCTCCAGTTCCACTCATCATACTACATGCACTACCAAATATTATTTCTTTTGGTATCACCCAGTGACATCAATTAGGACTGGGGATCCATTGTGCTGGGCACTGTAAAATCAGAGATAAAGAGGTAACCACCTACCATAGAGAGTTTATAGGCCAAAAGACACTAACCGGATGAAAGGTTTGGGATAGACACATAGCATACAAGAAAATGAACATAATGATGAACTGGAATAGTTTTCTTGGGTATGCAGCTTTTTTTCATTGGGTTTTATAAAAGGGCATAGAGGTAGGATGAAAGAGAATGCCAGAAATGAGGGAGTTAATAAGAATAGGGGACTAGAAATGGGAAGGAAGGGGAAGAGGGACACAGCCACATCTAAGTCACCTGCCATTTTTGTCATTCCTCGGTCCTTAATTATTTTGATCTTTAGTGATAGTACAGACATTTGGCTCGTGTCTATTTCCTGAGACATAAACACAGGCAACCTGAGAAGCCATTACTGCTCAATAAACATGCACACTGTATCTGGAGAACAAACTGACCAGAATGAGCTTCCCAACCTGTCTGATTAAACAAATAAAGGAGAAAGACGGACCTGGTAAAACTAAAGGATTTAAAAATCCTCCATGGTTACCATTATCTGAGCAGGATCTAAAGAGCATATCTGAACACACTCTGCTAATGTGATAAAACTAAGTGATTAAAGAGGATATTCACAGAATAAGAAGGAACCCAATGCTAAGGAAAAGGAAGCTTCAAGGAAGAAGAAACTTTAATGAGGGCATGATAAAGCCCAGACATGTGGAAATATTTCTCTTTGAGGATATTCTTTATACCCATTACCTTCAAAGCTACCATATTAACTTTTTTGGCATAAGATGACAATTAAATTAGATGAATAGTTTCCAATGTTTTTGCATCTGATGTGCTCAAAAATGTTCTTTTGCTGACATTTTTAGGCCATCACCCTCATCTTTTACTTTGGCAATTTCTATAAACACTGACTTCAATTAAGTCAAGAATTTAAAAATATTTCAGCCTATTCATCTTTTTTATGACATGACAAATCATGAACTGGCTTTCATTATTGTTTCTTGTTTTCCAAAGCTATTGCATAGGGAGAAAAATTGCCAATAATTTTCAATGTCTCTATTACATCTTCCAAATTGGCTTATTTTCCCATTTTTATTACAACCTTTTTTCCTCTTAAGGATTAACAATGTCTTGAACTATCCAACCCTGTCCAATTTCATGCTCAAAAATTTCCTTTGTCTTGATGTGCTTCTGGTATTGGCACAGTACAGAATAACAGTACAGTAATTCCCTGATTAAACTAAATACTAGGACACAAAGAGGGAACCTTTTCTAAGTAGCAGGTACAAAAGGAAGAGGCACATATACATCTGAAATGCATCCGATGAAGTGAGCTGTAGCTCACGAAAGCTTATGCTCAAATAAATTTGTTAGTCTCTAAGGTGCCACAAGTACTCCTTTTCTTTTTGAGAATACAGACTAACACGGCTGCTACTCCGAAACATATACATCTGAGTATTTGCCAATAGGATTTATATCTCTAACTTCCCTGCACACTTTTTTGAAAAAATTAACCCTGCATGTCAAAGACAATGTTTCAAACCTAGTCCTAGCAAACTGTAATAATAGCTATGGTCTATTTTCTTTTTTGTTATAAAAAATCCCTTTTTTCTGAATATCTGTGGGAAGCTTACCCATTCTATGAGAGTTTTGTGAGGCTCCTGCACTTCTCATTCTTTGGCCATATTTTTCTAACTGTCTTTATATCATGGCCATAGCCCACACTTCCTTGCTTCCTGAGACCCTTGGAAAGTTATGCTGGGCCTTTCCTTTTCTTCCCATGACCATACTGATTTATTCTCTTTTTCTGTAGCCCTCCAGTAGGTCCTTCACTCCCTTCCTGCATCCATCCAAAGGTCCTGGCTCCTTCCCATGTTCCCCATAAGACCTTTTTCTTCATGAAGCCCTATCTTTGAAGATCCTTCTGCAAGGATTTTCTGGCCTCTGTTATTAGATTCCCATTTCTCAAGTTCTGGGACTATGCTTGTCCCAGATAAGTGACAACAGTGAAATGAACTAAGTAGAACAAGAACAACTGGGGCACATGCTATCTTCAAAACACTGTGAGGAAGTCCATGGGAGTTGTGGTCAGTTGGGAGCTTATGCAAAGGAAGTTAGCCAGGGTTTACTGGAAAATAGCAGAAGAGAAGGAAGAAAATTGCTGACAGAATGGAGAGTCATGGGGATGGAAATGTGCAAGGGAGAAAGGACTACTCTTTTGGAGATGGGTCAAGAAAATGTTTCCTAAACTAGTTCATCCATCCTTTATTTCCATACAGTTTAGCTCAACAAGTCCTTAGTCATGCATTGGAATGCATATTGCACTCTGCATCTTATCAGGACCTTGAGATAACAACCTTAGACAAGTGACACTAAACTGCTGTAACTTTTATAAATCAGGTTTGTAGTAAATTTAGATTGGCAATGCCTTTGACTTTTACATTTTCAAACAGGTGGACAGCTCATCTCTTTAACTTTTTTTTTCAAAAAGAACAGAAAACACAATAAATAAAAAATTAAAACATACATTAAGAGGATGCTAATGCAGCAAAATTGGCACTATGTGCATCAGTGCCTTTCTGGATTTGTCGCTCAATGTATGTGTCCCAATTCCTTTTGGATCATGGATCACACAGTCAAGTCTGGTTCTTATCTATTCATATCTTTCCTGTTTCATTACTTAATGCAGTATTTTAGTCTTTTTATTAGATCAACTCTATTACTGTATACTATTTAATATCATACTCATTTTCATTAAAATGAAATGTATCCTAGCATCCTCTGAGTTTTATGCCCACATTTCATTCTATTTTACACTTTAATTGATTAACATGTTTGTAGCTTTGTATTAATCAAGAGCAACTGGATCTAGGTGATGATAGACTATACATTCCCTACATTGCCTAATGCTATAGGGAACATTTCCAGGTGCGTTCAGGACTTTGTCAGTATTTTTTATATGAAATAGTAGCTCATGAGCATTAAAAACCCCTCAAATCATAAAAAGAAAGGATATTCTATGCCTGTTACTAATGAAAATAACTATAATTTTGTACCTCTAAGTCAGGAATATAACTATGTTTTTTTTAATTAGGAAAACAAGATGGATGTGAGAGGAAACTATGTAATTGTTGTACTCTTAGACAGAGTCATAAATCTGACCTGACTTAAGTGCTTTGCTCAAAATTAGTATATGAGGCAGGAAACATTTACCGTAGTTCTCCTAGTCTTCCTCTTTTTCCACAACACAGTTTTCACACCAACAAGCCAGCTAGCATTCATACTAGATCTTTATCCTCAGTCAAAATAGGTTGATCTTGCACCACACACACCTGGTACTTTGACATAGTTTGTCTTCCTACCTATTAAACGAGCTGCTTCTTTCTGCAGGCAGCCAACCAATGGCACACACTATAAATGCTAAAGGAAATATGAATGGAGACGGTATTTGTACAGCAAGGTGTTTTAGCTTGCTGACTATAATTATGGAACATTCCAGTCAGCATGTGGAACAAAGCAGTCAGCAACTAGCATACAGCCTTTTATGGTGAGACAGGTCTACCAGTAATGACAGCAGTGAAAGATGATGACACAGAATGCCTTTTATAACACAGTTAATTCACTACACATTACAAAACACATCAGCTGCAAGACAGAAACACTGCATATATTACAATCAACTCTTGCATAAAATATAGTCAAGTAATTTTAAAATTGGTATTTTGATAAAAGACACTGTAGACATTCCAACCAACCAACATTGGACAGTTACCTTGGAACTATAATGCTGATAATTATGAAGAAAAGTCTGAAAAAAGTTATTGGGTGAAAAATATATAAACTTTAATTTTTGGCAAATTCATTTTAGAGGTCTTTTCATCTATGTGTGTGTGTTTTATTCTTCCTTTCCTAAACGCTGTGTATTTCTGGCTTCCTCTGGACACTACTTTAGAACCCGGTGGTGTGCTTGTTCAGGATTAAGAATCCTCTTGAGCGGAGTGTCCAAAATTTGTCTAACTATAGGCTGAATCTAATCAGCATTAGGTCACTGATGACCGTATCTTTCACACAGAAGTTTTACCTGTGGAAACCACAGGCATTCTAAACATGGGTTTCTGGGACCTGTAATCTCCAGAAGCCAAAACTCTGTGGGCCACATTTAGTTCAGGTTTCAGAGTAGCAGCCGTGTTAGTCTGTATCCACAAAAAGAAAAGGAGTGCTTGTGGCACCTTAGAGACTAACAAATTTGTTAATCTCTAAGGTGCCACAAGTACTCCTTTTCTTTATTCAGTTCAGAGGTTCACTTTAATTGTTTTCCATAAGCGTGTGACTTGGCGTTTTAGTCCTAACTTCTTTGGTGCCAAACATGACCGTTTTCAAAATATGTAGGAGCTGATCAGTTGGACTGAATGAAGAACAATGTCCTCCCCGATATTATTGTGTAAAACACTGTGTAACAGTGTGACTCAGCAGCTAGCACACCCAGTTTTGACTCGGTGCAGTGTACCAGGTTCTCCTCCTTTTGCTGACAGCTACTCCAGCCCTGGGGTGTTGTGCTTCTTCTTGCAACTTGGTCCTCTGGCTGGGTCACATACAGTCCCAGCCATTCTTGTGGAAAGTGATAGTCTATTGACCTAACAGTGGGCCTTTGGTCTGACTCCAGACTCATGGGTCCTTACCCCTTATATCAGGGGGTTTCAATAGTCCAAAACCTTTGTGCCCAGAGGGTTTTGCCCCACCTTCCTTGATGGGCCAGTGGGAGAATCGAGGTCCTTCCTATTCTCTGGGTTCCAGGCCAGGGTCCCTTTAATAAGCAGTGAAGGCCTGGCTATGCCGACCCCTTGCTGCTTCACTGGACCACTTCCTACCTCAACCTGACTGAGGTCTTTCCCACAGACTCTTCCCAGGCTCACTGTGTATCAGCATCATTCTCTCTAAACCTAATCTCGAGGTTCATTGCAGAGCTTCTTAGCACTTTCGGCCATCCAGCTGATTCCATTCCTGGAGACTTTTCTCAACTCCCTGGCAGAGCAGCCCCTGTAGGAATCCTCCTGCTCCCTGCAGGCCTCTCTGACAGCACAGAGAACCCTGGGAAAACACCCCTCCCCTAGTTACCCTTTACAACTGCCTTACACACCCTGTTGCAGGCCTACCTTCCTTCAGGGAGGCTCTGCCTGCTAGCAGTCCAACTCAGCTCTCTAGCTCCAGTCAGGCTTCTCTCACTGAGTGATAGCTAGCTTCTGTTCTCCTTCCCAGTCAGGCCTCATCTGAGCTGGCTTCGGCCCTTTTAACTTCAGCCAGCAGACAATTATTGCAGGTTTAGCAGAGCGGGGCTGATTGAGCCCACAGATCCTTCAGGCTCAGAGTTGAGTTTTTACTGCTAAAAGACTATCTTTCAAAATTACATTTTATTCTGACAATGATTAAGAACATAATAAATCAGGTTAAAGCTCCTCTGAAGTGGAAAATTCTTACTTTGCTGCATTCAGGCAAGGTTTTCACCAGCTCTTTGAAAATACCTAGTCCTGCAAGATTTCTATAGAATTGCACATAAGCCCCTCAATCTGCCTGCACAGTTCTTCTTGAAGGACAGGGGTCTAAATGGCTGAAAACAAGGCTTTATCTGTGTTAGATACAAGATGTTGATCCCAGAAATGAAGCACTGAGGATGTTTAAAAAAAAAAGTACACAGGGATCAGTTCTGCAGGGGTAATTTGTGATAGCAGTTGAATTGCAGGTACCATTTTGAATACTTACAATTCTACCTGACTGTGGGTGAAAATAAAAACATGTACCTGTCCATTCTCTGCACTTCAAAATGAGAAAAGGAAAATATAGCCATTAGAATGACTGTATGTTTTCAGTTCTGGTAGTGCTTGGATGACACTGTTATAAATGGATAGAAAGCTTTTGATTGTCATGAGGTAACTTTACAGATTTCACAGAACCATAGAGAAACTTTATACATTTTTCATCAGATCACTTTGGTTCTCTATGTACGTTTCCTTTCAATGTGTGCAAAACCCCACATATCTAACAAAAATGTCAAGTTTTGCACAGAAAATTTCCTTTAGGGGAAAGCAGAATTTTCCTCCACTACCACATTTCATATTCTAATAATATGTAAGTAAGCGACTGAATGGGAAAATGTCAGATGTACATATCAGAGAGAAACTGTGATCCAGACTTGGGACCATGCTATATGAAGATTGTCTGGAAGCAGAGTTTTTCATGTCCTGATATTTGTGAATAAAATATATATGTCCTATCTCAATTCACACAATATAGACACTCTCTTTTGCCAGTTCCCCCCCCCACACACATATTCATCTGCTGAGTTTAGACTTTCATATGAAGAAGAATAAGGACTACCTGTCAAAATAAAATGCTATAATAATGAAATATATAGCACATGCTGTGGGAAAGTAATCAGTTTACTTACATATGCTGCAGCTGGTGAGTGCTATTGAAAAATGATTAATTCCATCACCCGGAAAAATAAGTATGTTTACAGAATATTTTAAACAGAATACATCTTCATCTTTTCACATGCTCAGTGTTCAGTTTTTGATTTAATATTAATGCTCTTCACTGCAAAATACCAGTTCCTATGCTGAAAAAGGTTAATTCCTATATTTCTTGATAGTCCAGTGCAATATATTCTTACACAGTGAAGAAATCAAAATGTCTTTTAAATCTTGCTTCAAGTACCCACGCATTCCACATTAAGCCGCAATGCTTAATTTAATATCTGTATGGCAGTGGTAAGGGTTTTAAACAACAGACTGTGTAGCCTAAGGGACATAGGAACAGAATTCAGAAGGTGCTATAATAGGTTTGAAAAATGATCGTACATTTGAGATGAGGCAGAAAAACTAAAAGCAAGAAACACTTTACCACAATTGCCAGAAAATAATGCAGTCACTATGTGAACACACCCTGAGGCACTCCTCTGACAGAAAGGGAGAGAAGTCCACAGTACTGTCATGGTCCACAGGCTACAAATGTTCCCAGTGTAGCTGGGTATTCAAAGCTCTCTGATATAAAAGCTCAACAGCTGTGGTTCACTGGAAGTCTGGGGGCAATAATTCTGTATTTTAATTACATAAATGACAATAGTTTTTCAACAAGAGAAAGAACAGGAGAGGGAGAGAGAGAATGGAAAATAAAATTAGTCTTATTTCATTTCCTGTCTAAATTACTTCTTGGAAACAAGTGCAAAATATCATTCCAAATTCCCTCAAGTGCTTGAAATCATTGTTCAAAATGAAAGGCGTTAATTACCTGCAGCAGTGGTGTTCATCAAAATTCAGTTCCAGATTTCATTTAGCCTGACATCCTATTCTCCTAATAGCCATTCTTGGTCTTTTCTTTGAGGTGGTGAGAAGAGTCTATATTTGTTATTACAAGATTCAATCCCAAATTCTCCCACTAAAGATCCCCCAAAACAAAACAACCCGCCCAAACCTCCCCTTAGATGCTTGCATTTGTAATTTTTTGAATATGCAGTAGTACTGTATGTATACTTGTCTTGTTAGTAAGATGCAAAACAAGTACCGTGCATAGCACTGTAATCTGCAATACTATGAAATGATGAAACAAAACAGACTGTGGGGGGAAATAATAAATTTCCTAGATCATGATAAACAGAGCATTTAGGATGAGCTAAACTATATTCTACTCAAGGCTGATTTCAACAGCTTGGAGACACCAGTCACACAACATTTACTGGACTCAAATGTAAAGCATTTTTTAAAATACTGATAATCTTTGCACTTTGTGTGTAAAATTCTGACTATTCCATGATCTGCTTTTGATTTGCGATGGGGAAACCTCGCAAGATTCAGTCCAGATAAGATGCTCAATAGATTCGTCTTCAGCTCCATTGAGTCTCCATAATCTGTCTTTAGATTCCACAGTATGCCGTTCCTCCCATTGATGATGTATGGCAGCTTCATCTTCCTTCCCTTCTTCAATGACTTCCTAACAGCCTGATTCCCAGACTCCCTCTATCATCTCCATGAGCTAATCTTGAGATCCTTACTCAGTTTTTACTCTTTCCATACTCAGGCAAACTTACAATAAAGTTAATAGGTATTTGCCTAATAAGGAATGAGTAAAAATTGAGGAAACGGTCTTAAAAAATTTACGCTTGTAGTTGTCTTTACGCACATGAGTAGTCCCATTGCCTTCAAAAGGATGACACATGTGCATAAAGTTAAGCATGAATATAATTGATTGCAAGCTCATGACCTGGATGAGGACCTCAAGATCTGCCTCCAGCAGCACAGCCCTGAGTAGCGTGTGCTGATAAGTCTTATTTTAACATAAGTCAATGGGGTAAGGCACAGAATGCTGTATGTTAAAAAGGTTTAAAATACACATGTATTTTATTTAAATAATGTTGAATTTCTGGGCATTCTCCCCAAAATTCCTTCACTTTCCTTAACAATTAGAGTCAGCTTTGGCATATTTTTGTAACAATGCAGTGAAAGATTAAACAACAAACCATATGCATATGAAATGTATATAAATGAAGCATTCAGTGGAAGAGAAAAGTATAGGCAGGCACAAATGAGACAGTGGGTTCTGTTTTATTCTCACTATGGCTCAATTTTAAGGTAGAAAACTATCAACTTTATTAAATAAATTCATCCTGGCTTGATTTCTACCCAGAACTGAAATGAAAGGTGTACAACATGCCTCAGAGCACACAAATTCTCACTCTGGGGCCACCCTATCATTGATGTACAGTACTTCTGAGGCATTTGAGGAAAAAGATAGTAAAGTAGCACATGGAAGACAATCACAGGTAGATAGATTCTGTGGGAGTATGGAACTGTGTGAGGGACTCAGATAGAGATCATTTTTATAAAGAGTAAGATTGTTTAAACCCAAACTAACAATATATCTCTCATCCTTTAAGAGAAAAGGGACAAGATTCTCACTTCTGCCTGCCTAGTCACTTTCCTATTAAGAGTTTGCAAGCTTCAGAACATGGTGACTGGAAACTGCCACTTTTATATGTAAAGATACAGAGGGGCAATTAGCTATCTAAGCCACACAAATTCAGGAGGCATTGCTAAGGTACAAAGAACATAGCCATAGTTTCCTGTTTATCTTGTTTGCCAGGGGCTTACCTTTATACAAAGGATGTGGGAGCTCTTCACTTGTGGTATGCTACAAGCATTTTAACACCTCAAGCATTCACGGAAGCATTCCAAAGCAAGATTCAGAAGTACTTGAAAATGGAATGGTTTGCTTTCCACAATTCTAATGGTATTTTTTCTTACCACATTTGTGGCTTCTTTGGCCTTTCTGGGTTGGTATGATCACAATTACCATGTAAATTCCCTTGAGCAAGGGGTTTCTTAAGAAAGCCCTATACTTAGGACACCCTGCATGGATGCACAAGGGGGAGATAGGGGTTCAAAGAACTTTCACCATCATCCCTTTGTTCCTCTGCGCAAGAGCCAGTTACAATGGTGTTCCTGTTACCTTGGAATACAAGAACTTGGTGAGTCTAACACTGTTGGTGATGCTAAAAACACCCTGAAGGGGGTGCAGAGGGTAGTCCCTCATGGAGCTGAGATACTGTGCAGTGAATAAGTGGCAGCATGTGCTGCACCCAGTTAAGGACATAGCAATGACCAATGATCTCTGCATGGTGCCAGCATTTACAAAGATATTGTGCCCACCTCAGGTAAAAGGCCTTCAATGAGTTTGTGCCTCGGAATCCTTCTCCATTGGAGGATGTGGGTTAAAAGCCACATTAGAGCCATTGGAGCAGGCACCATGCCATTCTTCCATATGGGTAAATGTTTTTAGAAATGAAAGATACCACTTTATTTGCATCTACCTCAGTTCTAAATCAGCTTTTAAAATAAGTAAGTAATAAAAAATTCCATTGTCACCTAAACTTAATTTTTAGCCATTTTGAATTAGAGAAGGCGTTATAGGCCGAGCCAAAGAGTGACAATAGAAAGTTAAAGTGCAATCTGAGAGATACCCCATACAGAATCTAACACTCATTGCAGCTAAACAGATTAGTAGATTATGGAATCCTGTTCCATAACCTTCAACATATAGAATAAATAGTGTCCAACACTTTAGGCCAAACTTTCAACAGGCTTTCTGGGCCATGGTCACAGTAGTTTGAGTGAGTTATTATAGATTACTCATGGACTAAAAGGAATTCTACCTCTTAAAATGCCAACAGTTAAAAAAACTGAAACCCAGAATAAAAGGATGGTAAAAAACAAAAATGTTAAAATGAAGCCTGCTCTCACCCATCTGATTTATAAACCAATTAAGAAAAGCAGTTGATGTGGTTCATGATCCAGCTAAAAATACTTAACACAATAATGTTTTTATGTATATAATTACAGTAAATTTACTAAAATTATTGTTACCATACAGTTTCAAGTTACCTTAACAATAGAAAGTCAAGTACTATGACTGACTACAGGTGGCCAGACATTAGTGAAGACCGAACCTATTAATAAAGTCCACCA
Organism: Dermochelys coriacea; assembly: GCF_009764565.3. Taxonomy (NCBI): domain Eukaryota; kingdom Metazoa; phylum Chordata; order Testudines; family Dermochelyidae; genus Dermochelys; species Dermochelys coriacea. The sequence goes on along the minus strand of NC_050074.1, from coordinate 27,054,409 downwards.
TCATGTTTGTGGACTGTTCTAATAAATGAGCCAAATGAAGCCTCCATGAGATTAGCAAATAGGAACTAAAATAATCTTGTCTCATACTGAATTTGCTCTTTCCATATCTTATATTTCTCCTCATCTTTTGTGAGCTGATCCAACTCTCATTTCCAACTGTGATTCCCAACTGGTGGTCAAAAATTGAAGCAGACATCTGAAACTAGTGAAGACCCCTTTCAGGAAACTGGACTTGCTGTATGTGCATCTAACACATTAGACTTGAACTGGAGCCTTGTAATCTGTAGGCAGCAGTTCTTTTAGGTCAGCTGCCCTACAGGGAAGCTCTCTCAGGTTGATTCAGTAATTAAGCTTGTCTCTTTGCATGTACTGCATTAACAATCCCTCCCTGCCCCACCCCCCTCCAGCAAAAGATGCCTACTGGTATTATGTCCCCCGCATCCCCATCATTCTCAGTTATCTGGGGACCAGAACACATACATACACACGCGCGCATACACACTATTCCCATTCTGGGGCACCATGTCTGTGATGCACACTGCTCTTGAGGCACCGGGAAAAAGACAGGAAAGGAGCACATAGAAAACAATCACAGGTGTATTGTATTATATACTATATATTATATGTTTCAGAGTAGCAGCCGTGTTAGTCTGTATTCGCAAAAAGAAAAGGAGTACTTGTGGCACCTTAGAGACTAACAAATTTATTTGAGCATAAGCTTTCGTGAGCTATAGCTTACTTCATCTGAATGCATCCAATGAAGTCAGCTGTAGCTCACAAAAGCTTATGCTCAAATAAATTTGTTAGTCTCTAAGGTGCCTCAAGTACTCCTTTTCTTTTTATATATTATATGCTATATCAGCTGTAAACTGTGGATATGTAATATATATATGCAAATTATATATATAAAATGCCTGACCTGGTCTCACCTTGAGACCCATTTACACTATGAACTGATAATGCCAAACATTCCATTTAAATGAATGGTGCACAATGCACCTGAAACAAACAAATGAAACAAAAACCTCCATTCCTATGTAAGCAGTTGCATTCGGAATCAAATGACTTTTCCAAGAGTGATTTTGTAACAGAATCAATATACAGAATCAATGCTATGGATTCACATGCTTGCTCTAAAATTCTAATGAAGGCATCTGTTCATCACAGATATGAAGCAGTGTGCATACATCAGCCCGATAGTGGCAACTGATAGCTTCTATGCAGCTGTTTGTGTTATTAACTAGATATCCCGTGGTAGTGCTAAATTAAATGCTTTCAATGGAATGTTGTTTAGCTAAACTTACTGACTATTCATTGGCCTGGATTTACAGTAGTATTATAAACATATTGCTGCTTTTGACATTTTGCACTTATAGAAGATCATTAGTCACTGAGCTTTGAGACTTATATACTGCAGTTTTACCCACAAACAAACAATGTAACACATGTACCAGTTAATTCCCTCTTTAGATTCCCAATTTAGATATATTGTTACTTGCTGGTTTTTCAGCATATACCATATTCATTATTATTGCTAACTGGTTTATGATGAGCTGAAAATAGTTTCTGCCCATTTCTGGGAAAGATCAACCAATATGTATCTTCTTCCAAACAAAAAGAATACAGAGCATAAATGTGCAATAAAAATTGAAAACAGATTACAAAGCATTTTCCTTTTGAATGAGACAAAAGCAAGGAAGGATATGGATAACTCTGACTGACTTTGTTTCAGAGATTCAATAATTCACTTCTTGCTTAGTACAGAATTTAAACTGCATTGAGACAGTTCACATGCTGTTTTCTGTACTACAGGATGTTTGGTGAAATTTTTAACTAGTATATTTCTAAATCTTGGTCCACTTGAATGATTTAATCTACATGAATGGATTTAATTATTAACTAAGGGTAAATCTAAATTATTTTGACAGTCTCTGAAAAAATGACAGGTTTCAGAGTAGCAGCCGTGTTAGTCTGTATTCGCAAAAAGAAAAGGAGTACCCGTGGCACCTTAGAGACTAACAAATTTATTAGAGCATAAGCTTTCGTGAGCTACAGCTCCGATGCATCTGATGAAGTGAGCTGTAGCTCACGAAAGCTTATGCTCTAATAAATTTGTTAGTCTCTAAGGTGCCACGGGTACTCCTTTTCTTTTTTCTCTGAAAAAATGTAATTAAATTATCTCTGGTCAAATAGAAACACTTTTACCTTCTGAATTACTTCTGAATCTGAGAATTCAGAATTCACACTTCCTGCAAATACATTTAATTTAGACACAAATCCAATGTGAATATGGCATGACTGTTTTGTATCATAGACCTCTATACATCTTCATTAATTCTTCTGAAAGTAAGTTTTTTCACAGATATGGTCCAATTGATTGATTGAGGAAGTTACTGTAGAGCCTTTTAAAATTCCATTCATTCTGTTTCTAAGAAAAGTTATGCAGTCCCTGGATCTCTGTTATAGGCATACCAACACCATTAGATTTAATGGAAGACACCAAAGCCTTGCAGCAAAAAAGCTGTGAATATTTTTATCATTGGTCATTTTTGATGTGCGATTTAGCTCTAAATGATGCAAGTCAACAGGCTAAGGGGCTGGCTAACAAAATACTTTGTGTTGTGTGCTCTTTGTATTATTAATTATTATTATTATTATTATCATTATTATTGAAATTATATAGGAAAGATTGAGTTGTTGAAATAATAAGAGCACCCATCAACCCACACTGAGGGCAAATATTTAGTCAACTTTGCTGCTTTTACTTCCTTAATAACACGATAGTCTTTCCCAAGATTATTAAACACAGTAATAACAGTAACACAGATACTGACTCCATAGGACTGTTGAAGCACATAACTCAGCTGCTCACATGCACCGAGATAGTATCATTCATATAAATACCTTACAGCACTTTTTAGTTACTACACTCACATCAAATAATATTCAGCAATTTAAAGCTTGATTTCAAACTCAGAATGCCACAGTATGCCAAAAGATATGCATGCCTTCTTAAATATGGCAGAGAAGATCCCACATATTGGGGGAGGATGAAAATTTACTTATGAAGGAGTAGTAAAGCTCTCAGTACAAGACTAAGGTCAGTAGACATTTTGGCAGCCAAGTTTTGAAAAAAGTAAAAATCACAATTTTTTTTAAAGGTAAGAGAGGTGGACACAGAGACACAGAAAAAGAGAATTATACTAATCCTAAAAAGAGATGAATATGAACATGCATATTAATCTGGATAGCCTTTACAAGGGTAAACATATGGAGACAATGGCAAAGATCTAGATCATAGTTAGTGAGACTGCAATAAAAAGGGAACAGTTGCCACACTGTGATATCTCAGATATTAAATCTGAAAGACCACCATGATTTCCTATGCTAAGCATACTATGACTTCAGTATAGGGTGACCGATTTTATAAAGACAGTCTCGATATTTGGGGCTTTTTCTTATATAGGCACCTATTACCCCTACCCCCGACCCTATTTTTCACATTTGCTATCTGGTCACCCTATTTCAGTATATCAGACAATACAGTATGATAAGTGTTGTTAAATACTGATTTTCTTATAGAGACCACTATTTTTTGCTATTTTCTTGTTTGTATTATAGTATGCCTCATTCAGGAATGGAACTTAATGATCAGGTACTGCTATATAAAAACATTTCTTGTGTTGCACTAATTACATTAGCTTAGTAAGCAAAACTCTTCAGGGCAGGGACTATCTTTTTGTTATGTATTTGTATCGTATCAAGCATAATTGGGCCCTTATCGATGACACTGGCTCCTAGGAACTACCGCAATACAAATAATGAATGAATGAAAATATCATTTTATTCTGCTACAACAAGAGCAACTGGCATAGTTCATTTATTAAACACTATGGGTTTGATTCACTCCTAGGGGAGGGCTGGTGGAATTATAAGGATTACATTGAATTTTGCAAACTTAGTTTGCATCTGGGCTTTATAGAAATCTCCATGGAGGAAGCTAAAGATCAGTGCATCACCAGCCTGCCTGGGTTTCTCCCTAGCCAGCACGTGTTTTGAGTTGCACTTGCTCCCTAAAGTTGCTCCAGTAAAGAAGACATCTAGCAGATGTACAGCTACTGGTGGCCTTGGATCTTGGTTTACACCATAAGAAGACAACAAGTACCAGGTTGGGGTGACTCTAGGTCATGTGTAATGTTCAATCTGCTGGCACATTCTTTAAAAAATATATTCTAACAGAAGACCATCTGAGATTTCATATTTGCAGTCAAAATCCATTATAGCAACCAGAAATGTAAGTTACCCATGAACATGTTTTAATACATATTGCATTTACTATTTATTTTTCTTCCTTCTCTCTCCTACTTAAGAAATTCACTAAACAGTAAAGAGAAAGGCAGAGAGATCTTATCTATTTACAAAAAGAAAAGGAGTACTTGTGGCACCTTAGAGACTAACAAATTTATTAGAGCATAAGCTTTCGTGAGCTACAGCTCACTTCGATGCGAATACAGACTAACACGGCTGCTACTCTGATATCTATTTACAGAACATCTGACATGTGTGCACTGATTGTGGGATGAGGTAGCTGTCTTTTTTGCCATTTTCTCATCTTTGTGGAGTGTACTAAATGAGGGGTTGCTACTTGAGGATACTGGTATTAAGTTAAAAGAAAAGGAGTACTTGTGGCACCTTAGAGACTAACAAATTTATTAGAGCATAAGCTTTCGTGAGCTACAGCTCACTTCATCGGATGCTCTAATAAATTTGTTAGTCTCTAAGGTGCCACAAGTACTCCTTTTCTTTTTGCGAATACAGACTAACACGGCTGCTACTCTGAAACCTGGTATTAAGTTAATAAGTCATCCAGTGAGTGGGATTTTTCCTGTAAAAATCATATTACCTCAGTCACATGTGGTTTGCCTAGAGGCTCTGTTCAGCTTGCTACAAGTGAGATTGCTATACATCCCTGCACAAAAGCTTTACACTAGACTAGCTGGGTATCTTAATACAGTCAAATATAAAGAAGAAAAGCTAGTCTTGTGGCTAAATCATAGGACTAGCATTCAGGAAACCTGGGTCTATTTCCAGCTTGTAACAGTTTGGGCATTTTGTCAGTGTCCCCAGTCTGATTTTGAGGGGATGTGTTGTAATTCAGCCTCCATTTTGAGTGTAACCTTTCACTCTGTATGCTTGTTATGTTGGATTGCATTGTCCCCCTTGTTGGGGGGATGGGGGTGGGTGGGAAGGTAGATAGGCTGGTGCCTAGGTGTCTGATTCTGAATGAAATCAACAATTAAATAGCCTTACTGTGGCCGGATAATGGGTGTTACCAACCCTGTGCCCAGCGGAGCACCCAAAGGATTGGAAAACGGAAATACCCCAGGGCAAGGATAGAAGGAGAAAAGGTGTCCGACTGCTTTAAAAAAGACATACTCACTGTCGGGGGGGGGGTCACACTAGTACCAGAATGAGAAGACTGGGCAGGAGGAGCCTGGACCAAGACCCAAAAGAACACTGACCAAGACCCAAAAGACTCTCACAAGTGGTGAGGGAAATGGAGGGAGCGAATTGTGTACAAGTGTTTGTTGTTTTTCCATAGATCTGTAACTCTCTTGTGCTTTCTACTGGCAAAGTGTGCTTGTGTTTAACAAGCTTATCTGCAAAGCCTGAGTGTTCCTTACTGTAAACATCATGTGGTCCCTGAAGGGTTAAACTGTAAATCAGAGTGCCCATAGGGTGCACCTCTAGGGATGACATGCATAAGCTAAGGGGGAAACTTGCAAGGTTCAGAACTGGTCCTGAAGCCTAGCACAGCTGGACCATGGGGTTCCATATCCCAGAGAAGGGGTACCAGACAGGGAGTCTGCACTCCAGGAATCTGTCTGAGAGGCTGCACTTACAGACAGCATCTGGATGCTGCTAAGACCCAGGGAGTTTGGAAGCTTGTGGAATCCAAACGCTGGGTACAACAAAGCAGCCTAGTGATGGTCCACAAGGGGGAACTCAGCCAGGACTATCACACAGTTCTATCACACACTCCCTTTCAACGTTGGGCAAAACACAGACAAATATTCAAAAGGGGCCACTGATTTTTTGTGCCAACTCAAAGCACATATGATGGATTTTCAGAGGTGCTGAGCATTGACCCCAAATGAAGTTTAAGGATTTCATCTTCATGCAGGAAGTGTAGCTAGAGGCTGTGATGGGATTTTTGTTTCCATATCCTGATTGTACAAGAACCAGTATGAAAAATAAACCTGTAACCACAGAGAGGTTTGTTTCTACCCTCTAAATCTGGCTCTTCTGCAAAGTTTCTCTCCAGCTGTCCTATACTCTGGACCTGCCACACTTGCCCTTGTGCCAGAATATTACACTTTCACATTAATCAGTCATGTTTATTTGTAAAACATACTTTGCAATATACTTAATGAAAACAATTAAAGCAGGGCCAAAACCAGAGATCCTTGCTAAGTTTTTAAATAGTCTTACTCATGAAAGCTCCCCCCAATTTCAACAAGAGCCTTTAAAAATAAACAGAGCCTTATTCTTTTTTCTTATACAGAAAAATTTAAGATTGAGATGTAGGCACAGGCCCAAATACAGTTTTGGGGTAAGTGGGAACAATTCCTATTAACTTCAATGCTACATCTGCTTATATCAAGTCTGAATTTATTCTACTGGGTCAGCAGAATTTTCTTATATTTTAAAATTAAGATTATACTGTGGACAGTTCTGGTTATATCTGAAATGTACAGCCTTTTGATTATCTTTTTCTCTTTCTATTCTATTATCTTTTGCTCCTCCATTATTCCATAAAGTACATATTTTGGATAATTAGAACTGTGAATATGAATACTTTAAATAAATTCACATAGTACTTTTTTATTTACTGAGAAAGAGCTAACAGGAGAAGGGGTTTAAAGTGTTCCCTTGGTAAAGTATCTAAAAGGCCATATATCCAAATATCTAGATATCTGTTTAATGTAGACAGAAAGAAAGAGGTCAAAAAGGGACAGATTTTAGTTGCTTATCTAGAACAGGATGCATTTAAACTAAATAATTGTTTAATAGCATCTCTCCAATATTGGATCTCTTACATAGGCCTTGGCTTATTTTAAACTGAAGGAATTCCGTCCCACATCAAAGACCTCTGTTAAAGAAAAAAAAATTCCTTTAAAAAAAAAAAACTTTGGCTGAACAAATAATTTTCAATTTAGGAGCAGGTGACAGTAAGATATCTCCCAAGGGCAGAGTATTTAGACTTTACATAGAACTAAACAACTCTGTTATGATGAAAGCCGGACATTCCTCAGCAGTGGGATCTAATGAAAACATCAACATTTTATGCAGTTTTGAAGCTGACAATTTAACAGTTTTACATGATCCTTTGAACATTTATCATCAATGTCTACAAGTTAAATTTAGACAAGGGGAATAGTTACAGAAAGCAAACAATTTTTGCATATACTAAAAAAACTGCACAAGTTCTTTAAGAAAGCAAATGTGTATTTAACTATTATCTATCTCTTTGCAATAAACTGTCAGTATTATGGATTCCCATACACAGGAAATCAAATGTTAAAAAAGAAGAATAAATGATTCACTGTGCTAGGAACTATATGCTTTCTCTCTTTCTCTGGAACATATGTTGATAACTGCCACCAATCCCAAAATCTATTGTGTACATGATTGATGTCTTGTGCAGATAAGGGAACCAAGGTCAGGATACTCAGTGTAAATTATGGTGGCCCAATCTTTCAAAAACTTCTTAGTCACTCTGACATGGAGGGGAAGAGGTGGAAGTGGTAAGATTCAGCCCCAACCTGCAAGTGCAGAATTTCAGTTTTGGAAACAGTGGATTTGAGGTGATGGTGACACATCAGTGAGGAAAGGTCTGTAAACACTTTGAGACAAGACAGGTGAGAATGGGGAGAGTCTGGAGGTATATTTGGGAATCATTTGTATAAAGTTAATAGTTGAAAATATGGGAGTGGCTTTGGTCACCAGAAACAGTACAGAGGGAGAAGAAGAAAAGACTGAGGATACAGCATTAAGATTCATGATGAAATAGGGCCAAAGCGGAGAATCAAGAGTCACTAGAGAATACAGTGAAGGACACAATGCAAGACTAGATGAGAACCAAGAGAGAAAAGGAGTTGCAGAACCTAACAGAAGAGAGGAAGTGGAAGCAGACAAATCTAAAAGAATGAGGAGAAAGTGTCACTTTGGATTAGCTAACCAGGAGTCATTACTAAGTAGAAAGGTACAAATAATGGAAAATTACTAACTGAATAAATTATTCAAAAATATTGTAGAATTTGTCAAATAAATTATCCAATTAATATTATTTACTTGACTCTATTAGTAACCTGGGGCAGGATGGCTTTGGTGGAGTGTAGAATAGAAGCCAGATTGGAGGGAATTAAGATCAGAGTTGATGTTGGTAGAGAGCACACTTGAGGATTTTTAGGTAAAGAGGGACCCAAAGTGTCAAGGGGGTGGAGGGAAGGTTTTTTGAAGATGGAAGATACAATGCAAACAGAATATGGGCTTGTAACACATGAAACAAAGGAAGCCTTCATACTTTAGCACTGTGCTTTAAATATTGTACAGGTATACAATGGCATGGCACTTAGTTAAAACAGATGGAAAAATTACTTCAAAAGAGAGTTTTAAAAGTATATGCTAATTCACCAAGTGATATTCCTGCTGCTCCTCATGCATTTTGTTTTTAATAGTCCTTTGATTGAGAACATTAATTTAATGTATGAAACGTATACAAGAAGCCAGCTTTCTACAAGTCTGTTTGCAAAACATTATTTCCAGAAGTGTAGCTTGCTGTCATTAAGCATATTTAAATGTTTGTGCCTAGATCATGAATTCATGAATGTGTAATTCATTTCCCTTTTCTAAGCATTCATTATTTTAGAATTCTGCTTCTGTGAGAAAAAACAGATCTGTATAGAGATTTACCAGTATAACATTTAATTAGTATACAAAAAAACTAAAACTGCTGGAAATGCACAATGGTGGTTCAAGTTTGCCTGAATGTCAGCATGACGACCACACCTGGGACCTAGAAAGCCTATATCTAATGGGTAGTGAAATACAGTTTACAGAAATGGATTCCTTATAGCAAATGTAGAATGACAATACATATGTGGGATATGATTCCTTTACACAAAGTGCCTTATGTACTGTTTATTTCCCATCAAATAAATTTATTAGAGACTGTCATAATTATAAAGGAAAGGGAACCACCTTTCTATATACAGTGCTATAAAATCCCTCCTGGCCAGAGGCAACATCCTGTTACCTGTAAAGGGTTAAGAAGCTCCTGACACCTGACCCAAAGAACCAATAAGGGGACAAGACACTTTCAAATCTTGGCGGGGGGGGGGAGGCTTTTGTTTGTGCTCTTTGTTTACATGGTTGTTCTCTCTTGGGACTGAGAGAGGCCAGACAGAAATCCATCTTCTCCAACCCATCCTAATCCAAGTCTCCAATATTGCAACCAGTATAGGAAAGCCAGGCAAGGCAGATTAGTTTATCTTTTGTTTTATGTGAATTTTCCCTGTGTTAAGAGGGAGGTTTATTCCTCTTTTCTGTAACTTTAAGATTTTGCCCAGAGGGGGATCCTCTGTGTTTTGAATCTGAATACCCTGTAAAGTATTTTTACCTTTCTTTTTTTAAAAAAATCCTTCTTTTAAGAACCTGACTGATTTTTCCATTGTTCCGGATCCAGGGGTTTGGGTCTTTGATGATTTTGTAACCAATTGGTTAGGATATTATTCTCAAGCCTCCCCAGGAAAGGGGGTGTAAGGCTTGGGGGGATATTTTTGTGGGAAGATGTCTCCAAGTGGTCTCTTTCCCTGTTCTTTGTTTAAAACACTTGGTGGTGGCAGCATACTGTTCAAGGACAAGGCAAAGTTTGTACCTTGGGGAAGTTTTTAACCTAAGCTGGTAAGAATAAGCTCAAGGGGTCTTTCATGTGAGTCCCCACATCTGTACCCTAGAGTTCAGAGTAGGGAAGGAACCCTGACAGAGACTCTTTAGGGAGTAACTGAGAAACTATTTTCCTGCACCGGTCAACTGTGGAACAATTCTATCAGATGAAGTATTTTTTCATATGCACCCTGAACCATTTATTCATTGTTAGCTTTTCCTGCAGGTTACCCAATTTAAAAAAAATATATATTTAAAACTATCCCACATTTTAAGATGTATTTTTCTGCAATTAACATTTGGTTTACTTCTCCCTGTTTCCCTCCCCAAATAGCTAAATGCTACATAATTAATACTTCTGAACCAAGAATTAAGCAAATTATTATTTTCTGGTAACTAAAGGAGTAAGGTACAACTAAAAAGAAATAAAAGTAACATATCATTAGCACACACAAGAGTTGAGATATATACAAATTGAAATGATGTTTTAGCTTCATATAAAAATAATATTTGGAGCTCAAAGTCCAAAATTTACCTAAGTACATTATTAATTTAAGTCCTCACAGCACCTTCAACCCACAGTGGGTTAAGTAGGAATGCACTTAGTACTTCACTGAGGTACTTGGGTTGAATTGTTAATTCACTGCAACTGGAGGCCAGTTTCTAGTGCATTTAAAATGATAAAATAAAGTGTTCCCAGAGTTAAAAGGCCTGCAGTTTCGTGATTGGCCTCGGGCTCATGGGATAGGGTGAGGCCTTCGTGGGCCAGGGTCAAATCTTGCGGCCATTACAAGTCAAGGTCCCAACCGTTCTGCATCCTCTGTCCCCCTCGCAGGAGGGAGGGTGCTTGGACTCAGAGAGAGCTGAGTCCAGTGGGGAAGGCTGAGGAGAACATACCTCAGGTTACATGGTAAGCAGCCCTGTAATCCCTGCACTGAAACCAATTAAATGCCTGGCGTAGAAGAGCGTGGGCGATGAGTAAGTAGTGCCCCTCCCCTGTTCTAAAGTTTAAAAACAGTTACAGCCTGCCTCTTAATTCCATGCATGTGTCTGTCCTCAATTTGCTGCTGTGTCTGCATCAAATGGCTACAGCTAGGAATGTCAAATTTTGTTTTGCAGATCTCATTGAAAAAGTCTGCTTGAAGAAAACTTTGAAGACAATCAATTCAGCAGCTTTGAAGTTGCGTGTTAAAAACTAAAATTTTGTGCATAATTTTTCTTGTATTTTTCTACTCTTTTAAAATACATGTATTAAGGATTCACTACTGCATTATCAAAACCAGCAGAGGCTGAAAGTGTATCTACAGACCAAGGAATTTATAAGAGCTCTAGGCCAAAAAGCTCTGTATTAAGGAATTTAAAGGATTAATTAAGAATTGCTCTATCTGCTGGGGCCAGGAACCGGGGAGTTGTATAGGCTCTGCAGAGGAGAGAGTTATTGGGCTATGGAGCCTTTAGTGTAGATATTTTACTAAAGTGTTTTAAACAGGTTGATTTACATATTGTATTTCAGCATAGGGATAACACCAAAGTTTAGGTGTAAACTGAATAGCTCAGTTTCAAACAACTTTCAGACTCTACAAACTGATTGCACTGGACCAGGGTATACACAAGTTTTGTGAGCAAAGCATTTATTTTTTCATATTTCTTTTTCAAAACCAAGAAAGTTTAAAACAAAACAAAACATATTAATTCAATGTTAAGGTTCAGAAATCAAGTCCTCAAAAGTCAGGAAATTCCCGGCATGATTAAAATTAATCTGATAGCTGTAACATGACCATGCTATAAGTATGTCACCTTTTGCAGTTTTATTTTCCTCGTTAAGTGAAAACCCAAATTAATATTGTCTGTTACTAATGTATACCATAAAATAAGTAGGATGTGCTCTGTGTCTAAATTAATGTTGTCAGAGCAACCTTAGCTTTCAGAAATTCCCAATTTTTGAGACTTAAACTTCACATGCCATTAACACAAGTTCATTATTTTTAGTGATATATGTTTTTATTTATATTGTACAATGCATAAATGTGGCTTTATGCATTTAGGCCTTGGTCCTGAACTACTCAAGTCAATGGGAGCTTTGCCATTGACTTCCATGAGCATACGGTTAACATTTAAGGAGCTAACAGTAACCACAGCACCTTGTTGCAGATGTGCTGTAATTCTCTCATCCTCTGGAAAGGGTGGATATCTCTAACTGTGCATGTTTTCCTCTCTTTATGTTGCAGAACCCCAGAAAGGGGCAGGTATGGCCAGAGTCAGTAGAATTAACAGAGTATCCCATTAATTCCTATATTACCATGTGAAACAGAAATAGCTGGAAGAAAAATTTAAAGTGTAAGTTATTATTAACTTTGCTAAAGCAGCATGCACTTTTGTGCCTCCTCAGGTATTCAGTGCATAGATATAACCATTATCAAAATAAAGGGTAGACACTGTACTCCTTTTAATGTAAATTATTTGGTTTTGTAAAGTTAAATGGAGGAGATTCACATTAATTAATTAATTGTTTATGTGTAAAGCATAGTAATATTGTTTCTATACATTACATTTATCTTTTGTTTCTTGTATTGTATGATTTTGCCTTGTAAACAGTGTCCATATGTGCTATATTTATAATTGTCTTTGTTTTAAAAGACTCATTTATAATTAAATTTATTCTATGTTTGATCATATTTAAAAGGCATATTACAGACAAGAGGATCGAGACATTACAGAAGGGGCTGATCTAACCATATTAAGTGGGTATGCAGAGAATAGTTTAAACCAGACTCCAAAATATAACAAAAACCTTGTCTCATTCCAAGACAAGCCTGGATGGACTGTACCACTGGTTGTAACCTAGACTGTCCCTCTGAATTTCATATCATATATATCATACAGACAAAGTATTGAGGCATCTGGGAGAGGGTGACAGCAACAAATGTCCATGTGACAAAATCATGCAAACTTTCATTCATAATTTTGCAATGCATAAAGGTCACGTATATACCACCACTAGGCTATACATATAAATCTATATAAGTACACTTTTAATCAAAATTTTACAATATGCAACTTGTTTGGTATATTTTTTGCAACTATCCATCACAGAAGTATCTTTCACATTATGCATGGGTTTTTTTTAGCACAGTCATAAATGTATGTCCAATTCATGCTATTACCAGTTAGGAATAAAATCATTGTGCTTTCAAGTAAGAAAATTACTAGGGAGTCTGTTCTGTATTTGTAAGCAAAAATGAGGCACCTTGAATGAAGAAGGAGAATTAAACTAGCCCCAGATATGGCTGAACACTGGCCATGTGTTTCTGAAGCGGGTATCCGCAAACCCCTCCCCACAGAGTCTTTATAGCCAGATCTGTAGACATATAAATGTGAAAATCAAGACATAATCTGGTCAAGAATTTGCTGCTATACAGCACATGGAAATCCATCCATTTTTTAGCTTAAGCATTTTTTTTCTAAAGAGCAGCATTTGGCCTTTGAATAAAATATTTTAAAAGACACTCCCAGCCCCCAATTTATACTGAAAGCTTATTCTATGTTTGAGATCCTATATTTACTTAGTTCAAATATTTATGGGTGTGATGTATATACAGTATTGAACAAAACAGAAACCAGATTCATTCCTTAATGAGTGAGAAGGAATAGAGTTCATATGGGGTGGCTAAATATACCATAGTGTTAAAAAATTGCCAGTTGTTCTTTAAACCAGCAACTCCAAGACATTTTAAGTTTTCCCAGTTATTGAACAGAATAACAAAAACAAAAGAAAATGGCATTAGTTTTTCTTCTATATTATCCAATTTTTAAGACAATGGTTAGAATGTTCAAAAATGTGTTTGAATTTATTCAGCTGTTCTCATAGTTTCATATTTCATGAGTGACTACTACACTGTATACGTTTCTATATCAGTGGGTTGAAGCTATCTGACAGGCTGGTTAAAGTTATTAGTCCAGCATCTGAATGCTTGTTCAAATCCCCAGTCATCATTTATTGACAAGCTGGTAAATTCAGATTGACATCTCCATTTTTTTTAACAAAAGAGTTGCTGGTATTTTAAAGGCCAATACATGAACAGATTGCTTTTCCTCTAGACATGTAAATAAACTAAAAATGGTGTTAAGTCTTTAAAAGACCAGGATTCTGGGGATGGGTAATGGGATACACAGCGCCTTTCAACCCTAGTTCATAGGTATAAATACAGCTCAGGTTGATCATGACCAAAAATCATTATCATCTTATAGATGTTTGTTAGCCTATCCAAAAGATATGGTGGATTCAATCTGTTTTCTAGTGGACAAATGACCACATCAAAACCACCCATCACATCTGGCACCCTCACTGGTCATCTCCATAGAATGACTAAGTACTGAAAGGGCCTAGAAATAAGCCTGACTATAGTAGCTTCATACGTCACTTCAACATCAATGCCACATATTCAACTTAATTCTTTTGTAGAAGATTGTCATCTTCAGGTGTATAAAGAACAGGATAGAAAATAATATGGAAAATATTATAATATCATTAAATAAATTGATGATATACCTCAAGTGGAATACTGAGTTCAGTTCTGGTTACCCCACCTAAAAAGATACAGCAGAAACAGAAGAGGTCCAGAGAGAGTCAACAAAAATGATCCGACGCATGGAAAGACTTCCATATGAAGGGACTGTTTAGTTTACAGGAGATATGAATAAGAATGGCCTGGAAGAGGTGTATAAAATGATGAATGTTATAAATTGTGGCTTCTTAACCTAGGGCTCGTGACCTCCAAGAACAGTTGCAAACAGGTTCCAGAGGGTTGTGAATATCCTCCTTTCCTTTATAGCTAAATTAAAGGGAATAGGGCAATGTGGGGATCCTGAAACCTTTTTCTGTTGTAACAAGGTGTCAGAGCATGGAAAATTTGAGAACCACTAGTGTAGAATGCTGTTATTTAATCTCTCTTTATAGAAGAATGAGGGCATATCCAATTAAATTGAAAGGCAATAAATGTTAAACTGGTAAAAGGAAATACATATAAGCATCAGACTCCATATTAACATTTTTCAGAGTAGTATTAACATTCTTCCACTGAATGTCACTAAAATGGGTATCTTCCTGCTGTTCTTTGGAAGAGAAACACCTCTATTGGAGCTTTTAGCTAATCTATATCTTTTATCCATTATCCATAATCTTGGAGTCATTCTTGATCCCACGAATCATAGAAGATTAGGGTTGGAAGAGATCTCAGGAGGTCATCTAGTCCAATCCCCTGCTCAAAGCAGGGCCAACCCCACTAAACCATCCCAGCCAGAACTTTGTCAAGCCGGGCCTTAAAAACCTCTAAGGATGGAGATTCCACCACCTCCCTACGTAAACCACCACCCTCCTAGTGAAATAGTTTTTCCTAATATCCAACCTAGACCTCCTCCACTGCAACTTGATATCATTGCTCCTTCTTCTGTCATCTGCCACCATTGAGAACAGCCGAGCTCCATCCTCTTTGGAACCCCCCTTCAGGTAGTTGAAGGCTGCTATCAAATCCCCCCTCTCTCTTCTCTTCTGCATACTAAATAAGTGCATTTCCCTCAGCCTCTTCTCATAAGTCATGTGCCCCACCCCCTAATCATTTTAGTTGATTACTGTACCTCCCTCCCTCTACGGTTTCCCAAAGTCATGCATACCCAACCACCAGTCTTTCTAGAACATTGTAATAAGTGTGACCACTCATAGGTAAAAACACAACCATAATACTCCCATCCTGAAAGACTTCCACTGGCCTCCAAAAACCCCCCCATTCATTAAGAAATTGCTCTCATCTTCAATGATTTTCATAGCTATGATCCTACCAATTTCTCTCTGAACTCCCAATTACTCTGTCAACTCAATCATCCTTTCAGACCCCCCAATCTCTATCTTCCTGTTTGAAGTCAATTCTTTTTTGACAGTGCACTAGCTATCACAAACAGTGTATTCACTATTTAGCTAGTTATATCATATTCACCACCTTGGTACCGCTCTCTACTTCATGGATATAATTGTTTCTGAAATGCAGCTCAAAACCTACTTCTTCTTTGCAGTGTTCAACAATCATCCTACTAGTTAGTTCCATGTACTGGCATATGTTCCCATCACTTCATTACATTTCCTATGTATGGCCCCCACATATGTAAACTAATTATAGTACTGACTTATAACACCTATTGTTTTTGTATTTGCTGTGCATTATAAAATACATTGCTTATGAAAGATATATAGCAATATTACTCTGTAGGCATTGTAAAGAGATGGTCCTTCCAATGAAGATTTAAGGCAGAGTGACAGAACTGAGTGGGGAACCATGCACTGCTGCCAAATGTGCTGTATCTGTCTTGTGGAGAAATAAAGGACCTCAGTTTCAACAGTGATGAAATTATCATCTTTCCCAAAAGTATCCTACTTTTGCACAGATTCTGCCACCCCTGCTCATACGGATTGCTTCCTTACTCTGTGAGTAGCCTCGCTGCAATCAATAGGGATACTTGTCGAGCAAGGTACTAATTAACATAAGCATGAGTGACAGAAACTGACCCTTTTTAAAAAAGGGCTCTTTCTGTGTATTTAATTTTCTATTTCTGTTTTATATTTTACCAGTTTATGTGGCATTTAAAGGGCCAGTTCACAATATAGCAATTTCAGATACCAAATTAAGTGGTATATCTACTGGATGTAAAGTAACAAAAATATTGCACATCACTTGTTTTCTTTAAGTATTTGGAGCAGACATACAAAAGTAACAAAAGGACTGCCAAGCAAATCTACAGTTCTAGTGTTATACCAGCTACAGCCCTCAAGAGACTTTAAAAATATTTCTCAGCTTCATTATGAAAACTAACATTTTAGTGCAACCAAAAAAAAAATCTGGCCTGATATTGCAGACTGTTACTCACATGAGTGCACACATTTAAGTCAGTAAAGTCTACTTGCATAAGTCAGGACTACATGTGTGATTAAATATCTGCAGGTCTGGGCTCAACGGTAGCATAAATAATGAAAACATATATTATCTAATCAGAAATATTGATTAAATATTCAAATTGATTTGATAATGCTAGTGATCTAGTCAACTTTTCTAGGTTCATATTTAACGCTTACTGATCTATGAAGTTGTATCAAAAACATTAACATTTAAATAGATTGAACTGCCTTCAGAGCTGGGCACCCGGCCAGCAGCCACCACTCTCTGGCTGCCTGGCTCTGAAGGTAGTGCTGCGCAGCAGCTCCTAAGTAAGGGTGACAATACCACTACCCCCCTACAATAGCCTTGCAACCCCCTTTTGTGTCAGGACCCCCAGTTTGAGTAACATTGGTCTCTCTGATGAAATCTGTGAGTAAAAGTACACAAAAGACCACATTTCACGGTCCGTGACATGTTTTTCACGGCTGTGAATTTGGTAGGGCCCTAGTAATAAACATGATTAATAATAACAGTAAATGAATGAGAATTATCTAAAATCTCATACACCTTTTATTTATTTTTTACTACTAAATTGGAAATGGAGAACATTAATAAAATAGAAATAGACCAGAAACCTTAAGGTTTCATCTAGAGTAATTTTATATTATATCCAAACAACATAAGAACATATGATAAAGGAGTATTCTCAGGTTAAAAATAATATTAAAAACAAACACATTTCTTTACCTGTGTTACTAATGTTGCCTTGGATTGTTATATTTGAAATAATTTTTAAATCTAACCTTTCAAGATTTATATTTGTTTAGTCTTTGCATTTCATTTAACAAACATAATAAAAATTGACTCATCACTTTCAGTATCTGGTTCTCAGTTACAAATATTTTTACTTTCAGGTTCTCGTTCACTAGCACAACATTGCAATTTGTGGGTTGCAAATCCTGCAGGAGAATGTTTAAATCCAAACAAAAACTGTTTACATTGAAATTTCCACTCTAACAATTTCATGAAAACATTTCTGTTTTTGCTAAACCTTCTTGGTACAATATCTACACTCTCGGCCTAAACCTATATATCAGTGTCACTTTCAATAATATCTTATGAATGGAAATGTACTGCAAAAACTGTTATATCAAGACAGTTCAATTACACAACAGATCTAAAATGGCTTCAGCATATTTACTCTATCACACCATATGTGAGGCTGTGGTCTCCACAACAAAACCTTTACACACTGAAGTCATTATCTCTATGAAGTCTGCAACGGGCATTTAAAACTTATTGATGGCCTGGGTATTGGTGGCTCAGTAGGCAGCCCTCTTGCCTGAGGCCCACGAGGTCAGCGGTTCACATTCTGCTTAGGAAAAAAGCTGGACATATTCCAGAATTGTGTGTGGGCTGTGCTAGGCTCCTGGAGGGGAAGTCCTTAGGATAGTAAGTGAAACCCTGTCTGTTTTGTGCATATCAAGGTTCTCATGGTAATGGAAGAGGAAGAATGGGTAAGAAATGTAAGTTTAATATGCCTGGAGCAAATGAGTGTACTTGTTGAAGATCCTGCATTCAACTATGTAAGCACAGAATGATAGAAGAATAACATAACCTCCATATTTTTGGACTTCTTCACAAATCATTTCTGATTTTGTCTTATTGGGATCCGGGAAGTGGGCGGGCGAAGCCCGTCCACTGCTAAAGGATCCCCCCCAGCCTAAAAGGGGATCCACAGGACCTAGATACCCAAAAAAATTCCGGGGGACTACTAATAAAATAACAGGGACAGGAGTGCAGTCAAAGGGTCAAACGAAGGGAACCGGACGGGGAATTTGATTTTGTATTAGGCATGGTTACAAGAGACATGTTCAAAGACACCACTAACCATGATCATCATTAATTGATTTCTTTATACTTGCTGGACTGACCTGGGATTCAGTTTCACACTTTGGGCCTGCGAAAAATGTATGCATAATTTTGGTAAGTGGGACATTTAATCAAGAAATTTTTAAGATGGTAAAAACTTGTCACATACTGCAATCTGCCTGATGACATTACAATATGCATCAAGGAAAAATCTTCAGCAAATATTTAAATCAGTACTGGCAACTGATTTAGAAAACAATATAAAATTAAGATTCAACCTGCTCTGGTGTTAGTCTTTGATATGTGGTTATCCCAGATGTCTCTCTCCTCCTCCTCCTCCTCTTTATAGACAGGTAAAGATGGATCTCTTGAAGGAACTGGGGAACACACTCTAGGCAAGGTTGGACAGGTGATCAATGTACAGCGTGAGATTTGCCATGGCAATGTGCCTCCAACAGTAACTGGATCATCTAGTTTAAAAAGAAAATACATTCAAAATTGTAATATTTTATTTAAAACATGCATAAGGGAAAAACAAGTATGGGGAGAAATAGTGTATTTGAAGAACCAGAAATATATCTGGATGACCAAACTTATCATATTGTAAATTTGTCCATTTCATTTATTTCCCTTTTTAATACTCTGTTGCCTTAATGATTTAACTCAAGAGTCAGGATTTA
Source organism: Dermochelys coriacea (assembly GCF_009764565.3). NCBI lineage: Eukaryota > Metazoa > Chordata > Testudines > Dermochelyidae > Dermochelys > Dermochelys coriacea. The sequence goes on along the minus strand of NC_050074.1, from coordinate 27,034,986 downwards.
TTGACCAGCATCCCAATCCCACTGACTGGATGTGTCCAACAATTGTCAACAAGGTGCTAAATTGTTCTTGTCATCTTTAGTTTCCTGCTTGTATCTCTTCAGTGATATCTGATGCAACTGAAAAGTGGCATGCATCACCAGTACCATGAAAAATCAGGGCTTGATTCATTGAGTTAAATGGGCTTTGCATCAGGACTTTAGTAAATAAAATGAGATTTCACTCAGCAATGCCCTAGAAGGCGACTCTAAATCCAGTCTCAGAAGAGTGCAACACATTGATTCTGTCAGCTGGCAACTCTAACTCTGGTATAGTAAATAACTGCCTTTTTTTTTTAACATGGGAAAACCAAATAACTGTTAATAACCTGGATCCTTGGGTTTAGCTTTGGCCAATGTATATTTTCTAGATGGAAAAACTATGATGTATTTAAGCAACAGCTTTTGCACAATTAAAAGGGATCATGCATGACCAGCATCACAAAATCTTTAGGGTATCACCAAATTCCTGAGTAAGTGATAAGATTCACCCAAAAAAAAAAAAGACAGCATTACTTATATTTTAGAAAAAAGAACTTAATATAATCCTGCTGCAAATCAGCAAATGTTCTAAGTAAAACAAATTCATTTTTTCTCTAATATATAACAAGAAGCCGTTTCATAGAGGAGTGAAGGATATCCTCTTAACCTGTGATAACAAATTTGTTTTTTTTTCTCTTCTTAGTAAGAAAGCAATTAGATTTTTCCAATAAAAATATCCTTGTGCATATATAAACACTACTGGTAATCACGTAATTACCTTACCCAATCAAATTAAATTGCTGTCAGTTGAGTTCCCACTGCTGATTAACTTTAGTATACTTTAAATCTAAATGAAGTCTTTGGTAAAGTGCACTTAGCCATTTACAAAGGTGTCTCTATGATTCTACAAGGCATAACAGCAATATATTATTTGCCATAATCATCCAATGTTCAAGGTCAAGGATAGCTCATACTGAACCCCTTTTATAAAACCTTAAAGAAACACAGAATTAAACTATGTTGCTTATTTTTGTGTTCTTTGCCATAACTTCTAAATGTAATAGTAACCTTTGACCCCCACACATTAAACACTGTAATTATGTAATTAAAACTAATTATGTAATTTATCTTACATATTTTTATCCTACAGGAGGCAGGTCAATTACTTCACTCATTGACCTTAGAAGATTTCACAATTTGAAGCATAACAACAAGGCTTTAAATTAATTTTAAAGTACAAGTAGCAAAGAACATTACATCTACAAAAGGTATCAAATGAATATTATGGAAGCACTTACAAATCCTTATACTTTATATTTTGTAAAATAAATCTCTTCATGATTATTCCTTTATGTATCTTCTGTAATTAGAAATATTAACATATTATTTATGGACAAATCTTACATACAGTACCGGCCAACTGTAATTGCCTGTGGCCAAACTGTGTAGGGGGGTTCCATATTTCCCTTCCTTCTAATCTGTCCTAATTCCTCTCTTCTCATACTCTCTTCTCCCTACCGTTTTCCTTTAGTCTGCTCTGCATTTCTTTCTCTTCTCTTTTTTCCACTTATACTCTCATGCCTTTTTCTTTCACGTTTTGTCTTCTTTGTTCTAACTTCTGTATCCCAGCACCATCAGCAAAACTTGTTAGTATGTTAAATATTCTCTCAGTGCCGTAGCTGTACTAGTGGTCTGTTCTCATCCCCACCCACAATGCTGAGCTGGCATTTCACATTAGCTAATGACCACCCAGCACCTTTAAGTGGGGGTGGGGGGGAGGGGGATTTGGCTGGCTGGCTGAATGAAGGGAACTGTGCTTTATGGCTTGTGGGGGAGGAGATAAAAACTGCTGCAAAAGGGTCAACATTGTTGCTGACTCATCTCCTGGGAATGAGGGGCAGCCCTGTGCCTTAAGTCTCCCTTTTGGATGGTGCAGGTTGAGGCGGCACCAACCCTTCCTCCCCTTTAGGTGGTAAAATTCTAGGTTTGGTCTAGACCTGCTGTGGGTATTACACTAGCTGCCCCTTTGTTGAGAGGGGCTGGGATAGAATTTTTCCCTTGCTACCATATTGGCCTAGGTGGAGTTGGGTTTTTCTTGCCTTCCCCACAGCAGCTTCAGGTGGGCTCTGTTCATGCATGGCATGAAGGGCAGTAGGCCATATGTCACAACTCATTATTTAAGTGTAGGGCGGATGTCCAGTGCAGGTACTCCATAGGAAAGGCAACCAGTGACCGGATAAATGGCTTGGAAAAGGACTTAAAAGAGGTGTTCGGTAAAGGAGCAAATAGGGGGTGGTTGGGGACTCCTATGATTGATACGGCAGGTAGCCAACCTCCATTATTATAGCCCATCTTAATTCTCCTACGAGGGCGGGGGGTGGATGGTAATGTCCCAGCAATGGATTTGCTACAGGGACCTGGATGGAAAAAGAGGGGGAGCCAGGGAAGCCCCTGGGGATGGTAAGTCCCAGCAATGGATTTGCTAGAGGGACCTGGATGGAAAAACAGGGGGAGCTGGTAAATTACTCCCAGGTAATTATGGAATAAACATTGCGGTTACCTGCACTGTACACTTTTATCTGCAGGGTAGTCCCAGACATCTAATAATACAGGTGCGGCCTCATTAAATCCATGTCAAATGTGTCCTGTCCTTTTGGTATAGCCAGACAATGGTTGGAGTGGCTTCTGGTAGAAGTGAGTCAGCAAAGGGAAGGAGTAGTGGATTAGAGGCAATCACAGTGAAAGCAAGAAAACATGGTACAGTTTAAAAGTGGGCCTCTCAAATGTACCATATTTTCCAGCATGAGAAATTCGGTACAACTGAAATACATACAACTAAATTATTCAGTGTGTATCATTTCTTTAATACCATCTTTAACCTTTTTGAGAAGTACACACAGGTAAAGTAAACACACAGCATTATAAGTTTTTAAAAAATTACATTTAAGGCACATACAGTACCTCTTGATGCATGAGGAAATCCTCATTTTTGTGGTATGGTACAATGATGATCATCATCATTATAAATCAACCATTTTTAACTTTTCAGTAAACTAATTCCTATGTAATTTTGGTCAAAACGCAACAGAGAAAGGCCAACTGACAAAGTAAGCAGGCATGTATGCCTGTATGCTCTAGCTCATTAAGGGCCAGACTGTGATTCCTTTACTCAAGGAATAGTACCTTACACCACAGGTAGTCTCTCTGAATTCAACAGAGTTAATTGTAGAGCAAAGCACTAGACAATCTGTCCCTAAGTTTGCTCTGTTTACATTTTGCTATGTATGGGGATCAATTTATACTTTTACAGAAACCAGTTACTGGCAAATTCAAGGTAGCTATAAGTCTTTGCCATATGCCAAAAAGTAAAACAAAGATGGCTAAAACTGATTTCCTTACAGAAACATTTTTGGTCATGCATCAGTTATATCAGACACACCATCTTCCTTTGTATTCTCACCTTAGAAGAGGCTGACCACAGTGAAAGAACTAATGAAGGCTGCGTACAGACAGGTTGGACAGATATCAGTTAACCTTTGACATAACAGGAACCAAGATCAATGAACTCAGAATAGAGAGGTTTCAGAGTAGCAGCCGTGTTAGTCTGTATTTGCAAAAAGAAAAGGAGTACTTGTGGCACCTTAGAAACTAACAAATTTATTTGAGCATAAGCTTTCGTGAGCTACAGCTCACTTCATGTTATAGTTATAACTATAGTTATAGTTATAGTTATAACAGGAAAAAACAACTTAAGAAGATAGCAAACCTGACTTCAGCAGGAAATCATGAACTGTAGCTGATTTATATAATATTAAAGTACCATAAAACTTTTGGACAACAGATCAAAGGAGAATATATATATATATATATATATATATATATATATATATATATATATATATATTTTCTACCCAGGGGAGTTGAGGAGATTGTTCCTTATGCTTTCCTTCGAGGAAAAGGTCCCTTCTGTTTTGAAAAAGAACATTAAAACTCTGAAATCAATATATGTTGTCCCAGCTTCACATGGAAGAAAAAGAATTTGCAAATGAGACCAAATATGGTGCTATTGAAAAATACTGGATTAGAGGAATTGGGATAGAATCCTACAAATGGCCAAATAGCAGCAGGAGATCAGCTTCTAAAACAGCAGGATTCAGTTCTTTCCAGACGTGAGTGACATAATACAGGCAAAACAAGGGCACTTTTCGCTGATAGATGTATGCTTTGGAAAAAGAAACTGATGTAGAACTTATGGGTGATTTCTCTAAACCCAATATACATTTTGGAAGATTATGTTTTATATGGATAACACAGCATTACATTTTTAAGACAGGAACAAAGAAGAATCATCTCAATGTGGGATACATATGACTATATTCTGAAACTGCTGCATCAGAGAGATAAAGCCAAACACATTTTTGATACTTTGGCTGTTGTAGAAGCGTGTCTTTTGCTGGACAATTCCCTGTATATTAATTTGAATATATATGCAAATATTAGTCCAAAATGGCTAAGTTATCTGGAATGAATCAGTAACAGAGTGTCTATGTAACTTTTACTGATTATTCATGTATTTTGTGTTATAGTATTCATGACAATGAAGATTTAAAGGTTCTGCAGGGAACAGTTTTGCATTTGCAGAAAGATGAACTGGATAATCTTACAGCTCTTAGATACCACAATAAAAGGTGTTATATGAAAACAGAAGATCAATAGACAGATCTTTTCCATTTCCAACTTCTCTATGATTCTATGAAATTTTACTTTTCTTATAAACTCCTATTTTTACTCACTCACAACATTCTCAGAATGTTCCATTTTGGAGCTGACATTCCACATGCTTTGTCTTGTGTCAAATGTAATATTTTTGGGAAAAGCTTGAAGAAAATCCATTTAGATGTTTTTGAATTAGATAACTGAGAAAATTCTGCTTACAAATTTCAAATGGTTTTCCCCACTCACAAATAACTCAAAAGTGACTATTTTAAAGTATTTTACAACTTGAAATAAATGTCTCTAGTTCTCAAGTAATAGGTACTTAAGTAAGTTTGGAAAAATTATCATTCCCTCCATAGGCAGAAGGATCCCAGGGATCCCAGCACAGGCCACAACTACTTCTGCATCATCATCCACCCCTTCTCTGGTTGTCTGGAACACTGCAAGATGTAAGATTTCAGGAGGAGAGGGTTGGTGGAAGAGCTACAGAGATGGCATCACCTGTGGTTCTGTTTAATCCTTGTTAACATTATTTTACTCAATTTTCTTCTCCACAGTTTGGAAACTACCCTTAAGTAGTTCCCATGGTAAATGGATCCAACGTAAGCCATGCTAAAAGGGTGAAGGAGCCACACAGAGAAGAACCAAACCCCAGTGCAAAGGCATAGGTTATCTATGTAAATAGCAGGTTTAGAGGGTTGGAACTCTGGGCAGAGCTAGGAATAAAAGTCAAATGCTTAGTCTCTTGCTCACTCTATTCGTCAGTATGGCTTTCCTGTCAACTACAGTATTGAGTAGTTGCATAAATAAGTAGCCATCTTGTTTTCATCATTACAGGGAGTGTGACTACTTACGTATGTAAATGTATTGTACATTTATAGCATGTATGGTGCAAAGCAATTCTGTAAAAGCCAATTAAGACATTATACTCTGCTAAAAATTGGATGTTCTGTGAATGTTTGCTTTTTGGCCTTTTCCCAACCTTTTTCCCTACCAAGTGATGGAGGACAGCTGGAATGGACTAACATTCTAGAGACAAGAGATTTTTTTCCAGTTTGAAGGTATTACTTGCATGTTATTACATTTACATAAAGGATTCTCATTTTTCCCATATATAGTATTGTGCTATAATATGTGAATGCTCTATAGCCACCTCCTCCCTCAAAATGCAAAACAGAATTATGCTCACTGTCATTCAATTGTTTTCTAAACAAAGAGCTGATGCAAATCTACTTTTGTTTGGTCTGCTTTATGCTGACAGCAATTAATTCTGTATGTAGCCTAAAACATAAAGACATACAACTATCACACGTGTTTTTAATCTGCAAGCAAGTTATCCAATTATTCTAGGTAAACTTTATGATCACAACCATTCTTACCAACTTTCATATGATAGGTTATTTTCTTCTTAATAGCTTAAGACTCATATACTTAGCTATGAGGAATCTACTCTGAGTGCTGGTCATGTTTTACTTCCTGATCTTGAAATAATATATTGAATGTGCACACTTTGTTTATACATATTAGTAAAAAGATACTAAAAGCATGCTGAGAAATAACGTTCCATGCCTCAGGACTAAAATAAGTTCTCTTTATAAATAGAGCCTGTGTAAATCATGGACAAAGTTGACAAATTTCATGGATTAGTCATGGTGAAAATATCAGATTTCATGGTTTAAAACAGTTTAATAGGAAAGCCATATTAGAACTCCTGATTAACAAAGCTTCTACATATTTCTGAAGAATAAAATGTAATGATTGTGCATAAATGTCTGTTAACCTTTTTACACTTGTGCAATGTCAGTGTAGTATAAATCGTTCTCATCTACCAAATGCATTCTAAGGCTCTGAAATCTACATTCAGTTACATTATGCATGATACAGTAGAACCAAAACGTCTACAACTCAAATTATAAGAAACATTATATTAATGTTATTATTGTCCATTCCTCTACTCAATCAGCTTTCATTGCCATTTAATGAGAAAATACTTCATCAAACAGAAAAGACATATCCCTCAGCATCAACAGAATTACAGTAGGAAACACAAACTTAAAATTAAAATAGTTGATATTGTAGGGTAATAGGTTATATCTAGTGTATTTCATTAAAGAAAGAGCAAAGGGGAAAAAATCTACTCCAGAAGTGCCACTTTAACAGAACAACTTGGTACTATGGTAAAGAAATAAAATTCATACAAGTGAAGCATCACTTGGAGGAAAGAAAAACAATCATTTTTTCATGTAAAACTTTTAAGTCATTCCTGATGATGTAATTTAAAATGAGGCCTCATTTAAAAGAGAAGTTACATGAGAGCATGTGATTCAAACAAATGTGTTGACTGTATCACTATTTGGCCTGAAGCCCACATCTCCTTTTTCTGGTTAGCCATATAGACCACTTGTCATGTTTGCATATAAAGACAGCCAATTTGTCAGACATTTGCTTTAATTCTCTTTCTTTGTCTTCTTAACAATAACCTGCATATATATCATGATCATCAACATTATATATCTGACTGGAGAATGGAAATTCATTTGTGTCTACGACTTATTTCCTTTGCATGCAATCCTCCTGGGTCTTTTAGGATGTACTTAATAAGAACCACATTATTCTGCTTGAGGAAGTCCTTGAGCAGACTCTGAGAAGCAGTATGGCAAATTACTTTCAGAACATGGAAGGCCAGGTTGGAAATAAAAGCTGTAGTTATCTGTAGTACTTTTTGCAGTTTAGAAAGCAAGAAAGTAAACTTCCAAGAAAAGATTTGTTGTCTCTTTGTGAAGGGTGTGTTTATTTACTCCTAATACAATAATGCCTTAAACATTAACTGTAATAAATTCAAACTACATTTTTTAGTTAAACTGCGTGTTTTGAACACACATAATGGAGCTATTTTTTCCAAATATGTTTAAACACCTTTGTTACCACAAATCTAGGAGATCCAGGCTACGTCTATACTTGGACTTACAGGTGTAATTCTCAGCTCACACAGGCATACTTGCACTCACTCTCATCGAGTTAGCAAGCTAAAAATATTAGTGTAGTCATAGTAGCATAGGCAGTGGCAAAACAGGCTAGCTACTCCAAGTACAAACCTCCTTGAACCCCTTGGGTATGTACTTGAGGCAGCTAGCCTGTGCTGTTGCTCACTGCTATTTATGCGAATGTGGCTACACTACTATTTTTACCATGCTATCTCAATGAAAGGTATCATGAATATGTCTATGTGACTTGGGACTCACACTCCTAGCTCCAAGTGAAGACGTAGCCCCAGTATCACATACATTAAAAGCATGTTAAAAGAAAAATATTTAGGTTGCAAAGTCAAGCACTTGAAATTTATGCAATGCCCAGTTTAAGCTTGCTCGTGCAACCTTAATTCTGCTCCCTTGGGTATGTGCATTATGATAGTCCTTAACTACATGATAACATGCTATTATCTACACAGGATCTGTGCCTCATTCAGTGCACAGGCTGGACAGTGCTAAGGGAATAGGGCATCTGTTCAAACTATAAAATATTTCTTATTAACCTAATCTTTTAATGTGTGTCCCTATACTTTATTAACTGGACACCATCCAAATCCAGCCTTTATTTATTATGAATTGCTTCACAGACTTTTCAGTGCTGCTCATCATCACAATATCTGAGCACCTCATGAGCATAAATGAACTGACCTGAATATTTCCCCTGTGACACAGAGAGTACGTTTATCCTCATTTCACAGTTGGGAATAAAGATACAGCACCAATAAAACCAAAATATGCAGAAGTGTCCATAAATTTTGGGTTCCTCAGTGATTAGCCCCCAATGGGCCAATGGACAGAACAAATTCTCCTGCTTGGCATTCTCCTGCCTTAAACTCAAGAGCATCCTCTCTCTCCTCTACCTTATCCACTATGCAATCCTGATGCATTCCCTTAGCACCATGCATGCTGCGGACTGAAACACAAAAGGGCCCAGTGGAAAAAAATAGTAAGAGATCATGTAATTGAAGACTATCACATTGCATATGTACAGGGTGGAAGAATAAAGGTTGCACAAGCAAGCTTAAATCAGGCACTTCCTAACTTTCACGTACTTGATTTGCTCCCTAAATATTTATTTAAATTTTCTGGCATGTAGTTTGCAAAGTATTTTTTAAAGGCAAAAAATAATTCTATTATTTGCAACTATAACAATGCCCCATCATGTATCAACAGCATGGTATGAGCCCTTAACATGTAGTGCTGCAGTACAGATATCTACTACTTTAGATAAAGTCCCATTAATACTGTGCTTATGGCGCTCACTTCCAATTGTAGCACTGCTAACTGAAAGAAGAGACTACTAGTTTGAACCTGGGTAATAATGGTGTTTTTGTTTACTTTGCTTATTGTTAAGATAAACTAAACATGAAGCCTTACTGTCAGGGTTCCCTTCCCACTCTGAACTCCAGGGTACAGATGTGGGGACCTGCATGAAAGACCCCCTAAGTTTATTTCTACCAACGTAGGTTAACAACTTCCCCAAGGCACAAGTCCTTCCTTGTCCTTGGATGGGTACTGCTGCCACCACCAAGTGAGTTAGACAGAGATTCAGGAAAAGGACCACTTGGAGTTCCTGTTTCCCTAAAATATCCCCTCAAGTCCCTTCACCCCATTTCCTGAAGAGACTTGAGAATAATCTACCAACCAAATAGGTTAACAAGGTGAGCCCAGAGCAGCCCCTTGGGTTTTTAGGACATTAAAAACCGATCAGGTTCTTAAAAACCAGAACTTTATTATAAAAACAAAATAGAAGCACCTCTGTAAAATCAGGATGGAAGGTAATTTTATAGGGTAATCAGATTTAAAACATAGAGGATTCCCCTCTAGGCAAAACTTCAAAGTTACCAAAATAAATAAATAAATAAATAAATAAATAAACAAACAGGAATAAAGCTCCCTCTTAGCCTAGGGAAAATTCACAAGCTAAAACAAAAGATACTCTAACGCATTTCCTTGCTATTACTTACTATTTCTGTAAGTTTAGATGTATCATTCTGTAGGAGCTAGATTACTGTTTGGTCTCTCTTTGTCTCCTGAGAGAACAACAACAGTCCAAAACAAAAACCTTCCCCCACAGATTTGAAAGTATCTTCTCCCCTTATTGGTCCATTTGGTCAGGTGCCAACCAGGTTCTCTGAGCTTCTTAATCCTTTACAGGTAAAGGAGGGGTTTTATGCTACCCGTAGCTGTATGTTTATGATACTTACTTATTCTCTATGTGTAAACTTGGGAATCTACCTGAGAGGCCAATCTAACAAAAGTGGGGGAATAAGACCTTTTGAGTTCTCTAAACCCAAAGACTCTCCCGCTGACTCACTATGGTCTGCACCAAGGGCTACTGAAGTCAATGTGAGTCTTTCCATTGACTTAAGTGGACATTGGTTTAGGCCTATATGACCTCAGGCAAGTTACTTAAATAGATAGTCATCTAAAAATAATGGGCCTATTTCTGTCCTCACTTGCATCTATTTTTCACTGATGATAGTCCATTGACTTCAGTGGAGATTCTCCTTGTTTACATTACATCAATGAGATCAGAATCAGCTGCAAAGTTTTAATCAAATGCATTTGTTCACATAAGTAACTAATATATCTTTAGTGGCCCAATGATGCTTCCATTGAAGAAAATGGGAGTTCTGTTGTATACTTCTTTGGGAGCATGAGATTATTAAACCTGAAATAGTTTTAAAACTCCAATTTATTTATCACTATTTCTACTTGTACTTCTTCTCATTGCTTATTTGTTTCTCTTTTCTTGGTTTACGAGTAATAATGGTGCTAGTTTCACTTTTAGGTTTTCAAGAACTGGGGCTGTAAATACTTCAAATGGAATGTTTATTTGTTTAAAAACAACTGTTAATGTTGAAATTAAAAATAAACCTGGAAATATTTTCATTTACCTTCTTAAAAACAAAAATCAACACAAAGTGTAAATTTTGGGATGAAATTTGAGTTCAAGGTGTCTTTTTCAAACTCTCTGCTTCAGTTTTGTAATATGGATATAACAATACCTACCTCACTGGGATATTGACAGGTTCAAGTAACCTATGTTTTAACGTGCTCTGAGATCCCCAGATGAAAAGTACAGCAATGTAAAGTATGATCATTGTTACTTTGAAGAAAATGTCTAGTTCTGCCCACTACGCTCACTGCCTTAAGTTACACAGTGGGTACCCTGTTATTAGTAAAGGAATAAACTTTTCATCAAACACTCTTTATGAAAATATTTCCCTGGAAATGTAACACAGCATGTAGCAAGACTACTACAATTTTCCATCAACTATGAGTACATGGAGCACAGGTACTGTATTTAAATTATTTTACTTGAGCTTTTTGGCAACAGTTCCTCTTAAGGAAACTTAAATTAACCTGAAATTTAGAGTCTGTTATCCCCAGGCTAGCTTTGCTGGAATTTTTAATATGGCACTGTCTATTCAACAGTTGTGTGTAAAATGCCAATAAACTGGCCAGAAAAGAGCTGAAGGGCTAATTGCCTTTTAACTCCACTGTGATGATAAAGTCACGTAGAAAGAAAGGAAAAACTCCCACTGCTTTAACAAGTTTATCTGACTGCCACTTTAACATTCTCTGTCTGCATGCACTTTAGTGCATTCACCAATAAAAGGATAAAAGCATTCAGAATCCTATACCCTCAATAACTAAGAAACCCCAGATTCAAAACGTATGCTCTGCTGGAACCAGCCCATTAGCTCAACTAACTTTTTGTATGGTATTTGACTTCAGCTATACAGTATCTGCAGAGTGGCCACTAACCTAATTTTTCAGAAAAATTCCAGTTTTCCTTTTGCCTTATAAAGATTATAAATTTGTATGAAATGTAAGAAAAGAGTAGCATAAAAGAACATTTGAGCCTATTACCTAAAAACCAAGGAAGAAAACTTGGTTCCACTCAAATCAATGGCAAAATTTCCATTGACATTAATAAGGCCAGGATTTTACCCCAAAAGAACAGAATTTGTGCAAACTATAATTTTTATTATAAAAATTGAATGAAGACTTGTGTGAAAGTAAATGTTTTTCAATCATTTTCATTCAGTGAACCATATTTTACACCAGTTTTCTCCATTGCCACAGCTCTCTGTTGAAAAGTTCAATTTTTCTATGAACTGTTTTCACCTGATTTTTCCTATGTGCTATAGTATCTTTTACCTTAATTGTCACTGTAGATAAATGAGGAATAGTAGGCATGAAAATGGAGAAGAGTAAAATCAAAATGATACATGAAATGAAAAATCAAAATTAAATTTGTATATCTGCAAAGAAGTCCATATTCCAGTAGGTTCTTTTTTAAATAATTATATTCTCCATTCCCATTTAAGTAGCAACATTTCTTCTTTTCCTAGATGAATATACAAATGACATGGATCTTAAAAGACACTACACAAAATGTTTTTAAAAAAGAGAGGTGATGGATTCTCAAATTCTACCAGTTCTTTATTTTATTTTCACCAGGGAAGGAATATATCCAGCTCTTCTATTAAATTGACCTGTTCCATTTAATAAAATAAAAGCAGCACTAAAGGCTTTGTGATTGTCAGCTGCAAAACTGAGTGTTGTTTTTCTATTAGAATCTCTTCCACATTTTTCTTATTGTAACCTGGAAAGATAAGAATTCTAAAATTCAAAGGGATTTCTGTAGAAAAGAATACGGTTAACACCAAAAGTTCTTCAAGTACTAAACAAAACAAACACTATATCATATTACAGTGAAATTTAAAAGCAGAAGTTCAAACTAAAAATAATATGTCCTTCATAACAGACTTCATGTGCATCAGAGCCTGTCCATTCATGTGCTTATTTCCATACATTTCTGCATTTGCCTGCTCCATAATTTCATAATTTGTTCCAGATTTTGTTATTTCTTCCACATTTGAAGACACATTGTTCCACATTTGGGTGATGAAAGGTTGAACTGGATGGAAGTAAAGTGAAAAGTAAGATAAAATGAAAATAAAAATGAAGTTTTATTTTCAAATTACAAAATAGTAACAAATCTAAAGAAAATATAAAATTCAATGATTCCCTGACTGGTCATATAGAAGGATAAAGACATATATGGTCACAATGCAAAATAAACTACTGTGCTAGCAGCCCTCCTATTTTTAAATGACCACAGCTAAGGGAAGTGATGAACTTGTATATAACAACATATTAGATTTAGTCTGGTCTTTCACTGAAGTATAGGGGTACTCTTGAAGTTTAGATCTTTGTTACTAGATTACAAAACAGGGTAAACTAAAAGATCAAGCTAATCTAGGATAAAGTTCTTGTCCATAGTTCAAAGACACTGACCTTTCCCCAGGTTCAATTGCAAGTTTCTTTGAAGACTTCTCCTCAAGTTCATTAAAGAAATTTGACGGACTTGAACAGATTTCAACATTAAAAAGATAATGTGAGCATTTCACCGCCAGAAAAAAATGACAATCTGACTTTGAAGCTTTGTTAGACAACATTAGATTATTTTTCATTCTTCCACTCAAAGACTACTTTATTCAAACGTACCTTCCTGTTTAAAATAAATCATTAGGTGATTACTCATTTGCTTAATTCTTTCTGAGGAATCTGAACTCAGCATCACTGATTTTTCTATTTTATTTCTAATTTGACCATGTTTAAAGATGGCAGTAGCACATAATAAATTATTTGTTGCTCCTGCAGCACTGTAGCTGTCCATGATGTTTTGCAAAGAAATACAGAAAGACAAAGAAGGTCCCTGCCCCCAACAATTTGTGATTGGACTAGATTTACATCAAGATTTAGATTAAGGGTACACACTTGTCTCCCTAACAGTGGCCCAAGAATCTGCGTTAGCTGTAATTTTGGCTAGGAAGTTCTGTTTAAAGTGAATCCAACTTCCATTTACTTATTATCTGGGTATATCTCATTTAATCATTTCTCTGCCATTGCACTGTTGCACCATGGTCCCTTCTATTCTCTGCCTCTGACACACAATAGTCTAGTCTTCTATGGGTCTCATCTCTGTTCCTGAGTTTAGTCAGGGGGTGCTGGTGATATACAGGAGGTCAGACTAGATGATCTAGTGGTCCGTTCTGACATTAAACTCTATGAGTTTAATGGGGGTTATATCTAGCTCTTCAAATATAACTTTGATTTTCATGTTGGCTTCAATGCTGAACTCCTTAATCAGTCAAGATTCCCATTGTCTCCCTAGGGTATTCAGGATGAGGACTATTATTTGTATTGCAAATAAGAGGATATACAGAGAAAGAGAGAGAGAGAGAGATTTATAAAGTGTCACACTTTCCAGAGTTATTGAGGAAATGTTTGAAAAACATTCATGTCACAATGTTTTAAAAAGATTTCACTTTTTCTAGACCAACAACAAACATATTCGTGCCAGTCTATGGAATAAACATTCACACACCCCTAATCTTCTAGCCATACAATCTGCCATTTAAAATGTTTTATTCCTTGCATGCACCTGCGTATTCGACTTAGGGATTTTGGAAGCTTAAATTTTTACAATGCAAATAATGCGAAAACTGTTTGCAAATTATAGGAGTTGTGAATTTGCAACAAGGTGACTCTTTTTTATTCAGGAACTCCGCCTCCAGTTCCTAACCAAAATCATGACATTTAAATATTAAATTTAATTCAGTTTTGCACATGTTATAAAGCACAAATTTGCTAACCAGTTCCCATCAAATAAAATCCCTACATGGAATCTGACAACTATCACTTTGTAAACTGATAGCTGATGCATGGTATTTTGCTTTCTCAGGCCATAAATTCTATATATTTATACCTGAACTGTTGTCATTTAGGTCAATTAAGATACTTTATTGGCTCAAAATAACTAGCTACAGGACATGTCAAATATTTTGACAGTGCTTTATTACCCTTTAAACTACTTTATCTCATAAGGGCACAAGAAACTGCTGGACAGGAAAAGGCCATTTGTACCAACAAGCCTATCCCCTTTAAGTTTATTTGAACCCCACATCCCTGTCACTGTATCCTTCGATGCTCTCTTTCTTCATAAAAATGTCTAGCTGTCTCTTAAACCAATTTATGCTATTTACTTTGATTGCTTTTTTGCTTCAATGACCTTATAATAGTTAGAAGTCAATGTTTACAAATTTAGTTCTTGTAGTAAAAAAGATATCTATAAATTGCTTGACCTTTAAGTGTATAGATAAAGTTCACTTAAGGAAGTTGTGTTTTTTCAAAAGAATGAAATTGATCAAAAATTCTAATTATAGTTATAAGTGAAATGACAGAAGAAAGGCTGTTATAAAACTATTTGTTTAAGATATAACATTGAAATTTAAATTGCAGATTTTATCTTTTCATCAAATCAGTCATCATACATTCAACCTCACATACCAATCAACAAGTAAATACCTGCTGATAACAAAGGTATTGGGAACCTGATCCCCCTTCCTGTCACCCAGATTTAATATATTTCACTATGATTAAAGGCCAACTGTCAGTAAAACACAGGTTTCAGAGTAGCAGCCGTGTTAGTCTGTATTCGCAAAAAGAAAAGGAGTACTTGTGGCACCTTAGAGACTAACAAATTTATTAGAGCATAAGCTTTCGTGAGCTACAGCTCACATCCGATGAAGTGAGCTGTAGCTCACGAAAGCTTATGCTCTAATAAATTTGTTAGTCTCTAAGGTGCCACAAGTACTCCTTTTCTTTTTAGTAAAACACAGATAATTTTTTCCTAAAAGTATACAATACTAATTTGTATCAGTTTCCTACGTAGTCTCCTGAACATGTATATATTATTACATACAAAAAAATGTTAAATTAACATTATTTTAAAATGCCAGAATTAAGGTTGCCTGTGTAACCTTAATGTAGTCCCCTTGTATGTATTTATGGTACTGTCTTCAATTACAGGAACACACTATTTTCCACAGGACCCATGCCTAATTCAGTGCACAAAATGGACACAGTTCTATTCAATATTGTTTTCTTATAGTTGTTCAGTTGTGGCTCCATGCCTTATTTACTATTCAATATATTGAAACTCTGTTCTGAAGACAAAATTATTAATTTCCTTATCATTTTCCTATGGTGCTCATCACTATGGTATGTGAATGCTACACAAATATTAATGCATTTATTTTCACAACACCCCTATGAGATAAAGGTAGTATTTTCCTCATTTTACAGTTGGGGAACTGATGCACTGAAAGATTAAGCTCAAAAGTATTTACTAATTTGGGGTGCTCAATTTGAAACACCTAGAACTGATTTTTCAGGCAACTTAGCATTATATAGCATTTCATATATTCAAGCATAGCTCACATTAACTTCAGGTACAGTTGTGAGTGCTTAGCACTTCTGCAAATCAAGTCCTAGAGTCTCAAGTTAGGCACCCAGAAATTGAGGCTCGCACAATTAGTGAACACTTGTGAAAAGTTTGGTTTAAGTGACTTGACTAACATCACAAAGGAAAAAGAGGTTATTTACCTGTACAGTAACTGATGTTCTTTGAGATGTGTAGTCCGTATACATATTCCAGTTGGTGAGTGCATGTCAAGCCTTATCCTCTCTTCATGCACTTTGGGAGGGTATAAAGGGCAGATCCATATCCATTTCCTTCACCTCCAATAAGAGCCCAGGGCATCAGGACCCTGAAGTAGTGATGATGGGGAATAGGTCACAGAATATGTATACGGACTACACATCTCAGTTACTGTATAGTAACCTCTTCTTCTTCAAGTACTAGTCTGTATACATACTCCACAGTTGGTGACTGCTCCTTGGGGCCGAGTATGAGGAGTCTCTGTAAATATGGTCTGTAACACAGATCTTTCAAAGCTTGCATCGTCCCTGGTCCTTTGCACCAATCTGTAGTGCTTCGTGAATATGTGTACAGATGACCAGGTTGGTGCTCAGCAAATATCCCAGATTGACAGGTTTGTTAGAGAGGCTACAGAGGTGGACTATGTCCTGATGGAGTGGGATCATATTCTGCTAGGTGGCTGCCAGCCCTCTAACTGGTAGCATGTCCTGATGCATTGGGCAATCCAGTTCAATGTCCTCTGTGTAGATATAGCCTGTCCATTGATTCTCTCTAGGTAAGCCAGAAATAGCCTGAAAGATTTCTGGAAGGGTTTTGTCCTGTCTAGGTAGAACTATATAGCTCTGTGCACATCCAGCATTTGAAGCCTTTATTTCACTCTCCCACAGTAAGGCTTGGGGAGGAACACAGGTAGGTGGATGGCCTCATTGATGTGGAATTTTGACACCACCTGAAGAAGTAATCTGGTTTGAGGTCTAAAGGATATTTTGGCTTGTGGATTAGTATGTAATATGGCTCTGCCATCAGAAACTGTAGCTCTCCAACTCTTCTGGCAGATCTGATTGCCCAGATAAAAGCCTTTTTCATGGACAGATAGGGCAGTGATCATATAGCTATAGATTCAAAGGGAGCAGTCACCAGTTTTGAGAGGACGAGGCTGAGGTCCCACATTAGGGCTAGATCCCTGACATACATGTACTGACTCAATATACCCTTCAGGAACCTTTTTGCCATGAGCTGGGAAAAGACTTGGGCTTGGTCAATCAGTGGGTGAATCACTGAAATGGGCACCTGATGGACCCTCAGTGAGTGGCTGTAATGCTTCAGGTGCAACAGGTACTGAAGGGGATCTCCTGTGCTGTTTTGCCCAGCTTGTGACCCTTGTCTGTTTAGAGAAGCAATACACCTAATGGAGTCTTTCCTGTTACTAATAAGAATCTGACAGATGTCTCATGAATAAGCCCTCTCCGCTGGTGTTGGCCAGTGAGCATCCATGCTGCCAAGTGGAGGGAGCTCAGGCTCAGGTGCAAGGCTGAGCTCATTCTGAACTAGAAGTATCAAGGAGATATTGATTGGCAGTGCTAAAGAGTGATCATGTTTGCCTTGGCTCTGCTGGGGGCAATGAGGATTATTTTGTCTTTTTCCTGCCTGATTTACTGTAGCGCTGCAGTAGGGGAATGGGAGGGAACACACAGAATAGCCCATCTGTCCACGGAAAGATAAATGCTTCTGAAAGAGAGCCCAGACTGTGACCTTCCCCTACCAACAGAAGTGGTGAGACTTCCTGTTCTCCACTGTCACAAAAAAGTCAACGTTCAGAACCCCTCATCATTGGAAGATGTCCTGGAGGACCTGCTGGTGCATCAACCACTCATGATTGCTGACTACTTAGGCTGTCTGCCTTCACCTTGTCCACCCCCAGGAGGTGGACCACTAATAGAATAATGCTGTGTCATATGGTAAATTCCCATATAGTCCTTGGCCCCTCCCTGCCTGTTTAGGTAGCAGACTGCTGCCATATTGTCCAACATTGCCATGATTGTCCAGCCATAAATGTTTGGAAGGAAGGCCTTACTGATGTGTAAGGCTCTCTCTGTCAGTAACCACAAATCCTGCATCATAAGATCCCTCTATGTTAGCTCCTTATCCATGAACTGAAGCAGTATGGAACCTCCTTGTGAACTGGAGTTATATGGAACTCCCTTGTGAATGTTGCCAGGGTCTTTTAATCAATCTAGTGTCTGAGAATTACTGGAGGGAGATGCACCGCCTTGTCTAGGTGGTATTTTGTCAGGTGATAGACTGAAGTCACCAGAAGCGGAGTCTTGCACATGAGGTAATAAATGTATGTACATGTTGCCATGAGACCCAGAAGCTTGAGGCAGGAACAAAATTGTTCCAGGGGTGGTAGGTAGGCGGTCACCACTTCTGTGTCAAGCACAGCCTCAATCAATTCTATCTTCCTCACAGGCATTAATGTGGAATTCTTCTTGTTCAGCAGCAGGCCCTGTGGAAAGTGGGCATGACGTTGACTAGGGAGTTGAGATTCTGAGGTGTCCCTGACCAGCCATTCATCCAAGTATGGGAATACCTAGTTGCTTGTCCTTCTGAGGTAAGCCACGACCACCGCAAGGCACTTTAAAATTAGTGGGGCGCCAAAGAGAGCCCAAAGAGGAAAACCCAATACTAGTAGTGATTAGTAGTGATTGTTATCTAATACAAACCTCAGGAAGCACTTGTGCACTGAGTGTATCATGATGTGAAAGTACGCCACTTATAATGTGAGGGCTGCATGTCAGTCTTTCTGGTCTAGGGAGGGGATGATGGATGCAAGGAAGACCATCTTGAACTTGAGCTTGTTGACACAGATGATCAGGCCTCTGAGGTCTAGTATTGGCCAGAGGCCCCATGTCTTCTTAGGGATGGTACAGGTCCTCAAATGGAATCCCGTTCCCCTTTGCTGAAGAGAAACATCCTCGATAGTGCCCAGAGCATGAAGGAACTGAATTTCTTGTCAAAGCAGACACTCGTGGGAGGAGTCCTTGAACAGGGATAGGGAGGGAGGTTGGTTGCACGGGTAGAGAGAGGAACTGGATGGTATAGACTCTCCGGACCATCTTCAATACCTCACACTCTGAGATGATGCTCAGCCAGGCTTGTTGGAAGCGAGCTAGACAGTTGTCAAAAAAAGGGGAAAGGAAGGATTGTAGAATGAATGGTATGTTGTCCTCAGGCACGGAGTCAAATCTGCTACCTGAGTGGTGCTGAAGCAGAGTGGTGTGACTCAAAGGTAAACACACACACCCTGGGCTTTTTTCTTGAGGATTCAGGTGGCCTGCATTGGAAGAACAGTTGCAGCTGCCGTGATAAGATACTTCATCTTCTTGTCCTGGGAAGTCAACTTCTGGTGACCCTGATTTGTTTTCTCATTGGCCAACATTACCATGAGGGTCCCTGGTACTGGATGTAAATAAAATAGTTCATATCCAGTAGTCAGGAGCTGCTACTGTCTCTATTTGTCCATTTTTATGTCTGTGCCACTGATGCCAACAGCTCTTGTTGATTGCTGTGTTCTGGTACTGACGAGTGTAAGATATGGAGGAGTTAGTATTGTGCATCCCACGCCACCTCAGTAAGTATCCCCTAGGCCACAGTTACTTGCCTCTTAAGGTCTTTGAACATGTTGTAGCCTCATGGAGTGTAAACTGACTGATCCAGTGACAAGTTATTGTCTGGAGATGATGAGGATGTGGCTGGTACCATCTGTTCATTGCCCCAGGTCTGTTGCACCGGACCTAAACACTCCTGTTTCTGCTCCCGGGGATGCAGCAGGGATGGGTCCAGTGTCTGGCACGCAGGCAATAGTCTGTGCCTTAAGTATGCTGTGATGCCATTTCCAGTCTTCTTTCCACCAGGCTCTTAGTCCCAATCTTCTCCTCTCCTGCAGATCTGACCTTTGTCCTCCCTGCATTCAGATCAGGCACCTCCTGCTCTCAGTTCCTGTGCCTGGATCTGGTATGGCCTGCAGCACCCCAGAGCTGTCATTGCAGAGAAAGTCCTGCTCAGTCCTGGGCTGGTCCATGCTCAGGGTGGAAGGACTCTGGAGGGAACTTACAACTACAATACCCACCTGCTGAAGTGAAGAAACAGATTGACAGAGCCAGAAGAGTACCCAGGAGTTACCTACTACAGGACAGGCCCAACAAAGAAAATAACAGAACGCCACTAGCCTTCACCTTCAGCCCCCAACTAAAACCTCTCCAACGCACCATCAAGGATCTACAACCTATCCTGAAAGACGACCCATCACTCTCACAGATCTTGGGAGACAGGCCAGTCCTTGCTTACAGACAGCCCCCCAATCTGAAGCAAATACTCACCAGCAACCACACAACAAAAACACTAACCCAGGAACCTATCCTTGCAACAAAGCCCGTTGCCAACTGTGTCCACATATCTATTCAGGGGACACCATCATAGGGCCTAATCACATCAGCCACACTATCAGAGGCTCGTTCACCTACACATCTACCAATGTGATATATGCCATCATGTGCCAGCAATGCCCCTCTGCCATGGTCATTGGCCAAACTAGACAGTCTCTACATAAAAGATTAAATTGACACAAATCAGACGTCCAGAATTATAACATTCAAAAACCAGTCGGAGAACACCGCAATCTCTTTTGTCACTTGATTACAGACATAAAAGTGGCAATTCTTCAACAAAAAAACTTCAAAAACAGACTCCAACAAGAGACTGCTGAATTGGAATTAATTTGCAAACTGGATACAATTAAATTAAGCTTGAATAAAGACTGGGAGTGGATGTGGCATTACACAAAGTAAAACTATTTCCCCATGTTTATTTCCTCCCCCCACACTGTTCTACACACTTTCTTGTCAACTGCTGGAAATGGTCCACCTTGATTATAACTACAAAATGTCCCCCCATCCTCCGCTTTCCTGCTGGTAATAGCTCACTCTACCTGATCACTCTTGTTACAGTCTGTATGATAACACCCATTGTTTCATGTTCTCTGTGTATACAAAATCTCCCCACTGTATTTTCCACTGAATGCATCCAATGAAGTGAGCTGTAGCTCACGAAAGCTTATGCTCAAATAAATTTGTTAGTCTCTAAGGTGCCACAAGTACTCCTTTTCTTTTTGCAGATACAGACTAACACGGCTGCTACTCTGAAATCTGGAGGGAATGGAGCTGATAAAAATCTAAGTCTCTGCTGAGTATATGTGAACTGTAATTTTTCACATATTTATAATTTGGCCAAATAGCAGATTTTCACAGGAATGCCAAAAGAAATCTCTCTGATACTAAGACCACTCTGTTGCCAAGTTTTAAACTCTTGCTCTAAATCATAGAGATGCTAAATATTTTTCAAATAAAAGGTCTCCAGAATATTTTATATTGGACAAGACAATGTATTTTTCCTTAGCCTTGTTCTTGGAAATGGCTATACTGTTTTGGCTGAAATTTTCAAAAATCAATCAGGCTGAGGCAGATACCTGGCAAGAAAAACTTCAGCCGAAGTGATTTAAAGATAAGTGGAAAAGATATAAGTAACTGAAATGGGTTCTTATAATGGAAGTGTCAGACAATCTTAATAATAGGCAGTTCTACCACACCTAGCTGTAATATTCATAATAATTAGATAAGTTCACGGAGCATATGTCCATCAATGGCTATTAGCCAATATGGACAGGGGTGCAACCCCACGCTCTGGATGTCTCTCAATCTCCAATTGCCAGAAGCTGGTACTGAACGACAGGGGATGAATCACTTGAAATTCCATTGATCCATTTCCTCTGAAGCACCTGGCACTGACCACTGTCAGAAGACAGGATGCTAGGCCAGATGGACTATAGATCCGACCCAGTTTATGGCTGTTCTTATGTAAAATACAGACAGACACACACTTTATAGTAATATTCTCAAGTACCTTCAGTTGTTTCCCTTTAATGTTAAAATTAGGAAAGAAAGTCCATATTGCTGTACTTATAAAGTAAAAAAATGAAGATGATCTTTGTTCATGCATATTAGCTGTGACAGCTGAAAATCTGCTTGGAAAAATGTGATGTAACAATATTATACAAAGTGTAATAATTCAATGTCAAAATGTCTCTGACTTTTTCTGTCAAAAATCTACAAATTCCAATTGTTCTAGCTGAGAAATCAAAAACGACATCCCAACAACAAAGCTGGTGCAACTAAAAATATGCTGAAAAATATATAACACACTTTCAAATGTCATTTTTATCATAGAGAAAATTTAAGACACTTAGACTTGGCCAAATAATACATAAATTGATTCACACTTATTTTTGTGCATTAAACCAGAGATAGTTCATATCACTATTATCTGCAGGCTCATATTATTAGCTGTTTGTGAGTAATCACTTGGTCAACAGCCATATATGAAACAATTGGAAAAACTCAATAGTTTAACAAATTTTACATAAATTAATATTGGTTTGAAAAATCAGGCTGGAGGTGCACTATTCATTATTTACCACTTATAAATAATTAATTATTCTATCATGTTAAATGCTTCAATCATCCAATCACAGAAAAGAAACAGTAACATGATACTTAGGTTACCAGTCAGACAATAGAAATAGCAAACAGTCCAAGTCAATAGTTCAAAAGCAACCAAGGGTTTGGAATTTGTTCATATAAGTTATTAGGTCAAATTTATAACAAAGTATTTGTAAATTGAGAATCAGTTTACCAATGATTCATGAACAAAAAAGGGCTCATGATTTCACTGCTCCTTTCTAGCTTCCCTCTTTCACAAACTCCATGGCAAGGCCTGCTGCTGGATCCTCATAAACTTCCCAGTTGTCCCAGCTTCCTGCTCCACCACCAAACTTTGGCACCCCAGAACAATCCTTGAAACCAGTTGATGCTTACTTGCTATTCCACCCCTTAAAATGCTCACATTACAATCCCAGTTAAACAGCTTTCTCTAGATGGTCTCATGGTTAAAGCATTAGATTGGAACTTATAAGATCTGAATCCTATTCCTGGGTCTGCCACATGATTTCCCACATCACCTGCGTAGGTTACATAATCTCTTGTTACCTCAGTTCCCCAAAATGGGAATAAAACTTCCCTGCCTTAAAGGGGTATAGTGAAGATAAAATTCATTAAATTTTGAGGCGCTCAAATACCACTTAAATGAAAACCATACAAAATCTTATAAATAAAAAAGATATAGGTGCCTGAGCAAGCCCCTAGTAGTATGGCAGTGAAGGTATCTTAACTTTTAGGACTTGAGCTAATACCCATTAAAGTTAATAGCAGATTTTCAATTGACTTCAGAAGGTATTGGCTCAGACTCTTATTCATGATTGGATGAATTCCGGTTTTCATAGATGTGATATTACAACCATGAATACGATTGGTGGAGTGATATCATAGAATCATAGAATATTAGTGTTGGAAGTGGCCCCAGGAGGTCATCTAGTCCAATTCCCTGCTCAAAGCAGGACCATTCAAATGTAAAGATTTAAATATATTTATTTTTATATGGGCTACCATGTTTAATACTGCAATCCATGTACATGAAGGGCACTGAAAGCATTTCCTTTTAATTTTTTTTCTGTTGGGTAAGGTATTAGCTGTACTAGCTCTGTTTCTCATTCTAAGTATAAAAATACCTGCTTATATGAATAACACCCTACCTAATTCTTCCGTGAGTTACAGCTCACTTCATCGGATGCATTCCGATGAAGTGAGCTGTAACTCACGAAAGCTTATGCTCTAATAAATTTGTTAGTCTCTAAGGTGCCACAAGTACTCCTTTTCTTTTTGCGAATACAGACTAACACCGCTGCTACTCTGAACCCTACCTAATTGTAAAAGTTAAAAGGAAACATTTTAGGGGTGCCCCCTATACTATACTATATAAGTGTATTGACTTCTTAAGCACATAGAAGTGAGAAACTGATAGCACTAGTTAGTGCAGAGGACAGTGCTGCCAGTGCATTTGGCTCCTTCTAAGTCACACTCCACGACTAGTGTTTATTTGTGTACAAACTCTACAGAAGTGAGCAGTGGGTGTATTTGCCCAGTGGACAATGTAGCTCCTCCTCCAGCAGATGGTGTCTGTAATAACCAAGTGAAATCATGATTCCATTGAAGTCAACTAAACCATAGTTTAGTTTAGTAAATGGGAGTGCTTATTGTGATGGGACACCCCCAAAAAAGACCCCAAAATCTAGTACAAGGGGAATTCTTGAGTTAGGATCACAGTAATTTGGCATAGAAGTTATCCAGCACTATCTGATGACAAAGAAAATGCTGATTTCGTATAAACTGCCTCTATGCTGAGCTCAGCTATCAAGATGCTCAAACTTTAACCCAAAGCTCATTTATAAGAATGCAAACACACTTCATCTTCCTCAGGCTTTCAAGAATGATGTTTTTGCTAATTTAAAGCTACTGTATTTTCCGTCTTAGGGAACCTTATTAAAACGCAGCCTCATTAAATTAATACCTCATATAAAATTCAAAATGGCTGGCTCCCAAGAATGATGCTATATGCAAAATAGATTTATTAGCTTATTGCATTTCCTTTTATCTTCAGCCAATCCACTTCCACAACAGAAACCAATTTTTTCCAATAAAATTAGAGTGCAGAAAAATGTTGATTAACTCTATGGTTGAAGTGAAATTATCAAATCAACAAATGACAAGTCCTTTGTATTTTATATCATAAGGCAAAAAAAGATGACATTTTAACCAGAGATTTACCTGCCCATTTAAGCCCTGACAGCAACATAATGGCTCAAATTGAAGTTAAATCCAGGATACATTAACCCATTAAACAGTTACTATATTGATCCAGGGGTTTGAAAGGTGCATCTTTATTTCTATAAGGGGTTACTTTTAAAGAACATCCCCATTATTTAGTCCTATTTAGAGTTGTAAAGAACTTTCCTTTTGTATCTTATTGAAGTTTGCAGAACCATATACATATGAAAGCACTTTATTTATTGAAGAGTTGAGTCATCTCATGTTTGGTTGGTTTTTTTGTACAATATAAACACATGCAGAAATGCATAATATTAAATGTATTCATGTCTGAAAATAAAAGGCAATGAAGTATAAGCCAGAGTGAAATTCTTCATAGGCATTAATTCCACCCCTCTTTCCCTCACCATGCATTCTTGCCCCTTCTAAAATAGTCCTTGATGTTTAGCAGCTTGAAATCATATGTCTGTCTGTTAAGCTGCTAGGTATGTGGAAACAAAGTTTTTAGGAGACCCATAAAATCAAACAAGATCAGATTAAATTATCTGCTGCTGATCTGCACAGATACACTACAGCTAGTCACTAAGCCAGTCAATTTAGGATCTGAAAGAAATCAAGGGTAATGAACCATGATATGCAACTTCATTGAGAGCTAGTTAAGCACATTATCTGACAGAATAAGTAGTTCAGACCTTCATAGTCGTCAATCTGGAAAATAAAAAGACTGATAATTTCTCTACATCTTTGGCACTAGCAGAGACCAAAAGCAGTATTATAGTATGATTAATCTTATTACATCCTCTGATTTCCTTTTGATTAAGAATGTATACAGTTAATTTTCATTTTGGGTAGAGAAATTATTGTACAGGGAACTCTTCAAGAAAACCACTTCACTTCACAGCCTAATTAATTTTATGGCATAAAGACTACAACTTTAATCACTCGCTCCAGCTCCAGGCCCTTCCAGATCACTCTAGCTGACACTGCCCCTGCGGTCACTCTCTCTTTCTCTCTCACTCCCCATCCTGGATCAGGTTGAAGCGAGGTTATTGGGCTTCACCTCTTCAATTCCTACCACTTCCAAACCCTCCTTCCTTTTTCCATTTCTTCTCCTCTTTTGTACACACTGCAACAGACTCTTCTCCCTCTGTAATGACAGGTTTCAGAGTAGCAGCCGTGTTAGTCTGTATTCACAAAAAGAAAAGGAGTACTTGTGGCACCTTACAGACTAACAAATTTATTTGAGCATAAGCTTTCGTGAGCTACAGCTACAGATCCAATGAAGTGAGCTGTAGCTCATGAAAGCTTATGCTCAAATAAATTTGTTAGTGTCTAAGGTGCCACAAGTACTCCTTTTCTTTCTCCCTCTGTGTTGCTGTCTTCTCCATCCCCCTTCTCTCTGACTTTGGCTCCCATGTCTCTCTCTTTCTCTAATAAACTCTCAGATTTTAAGGGCAGAAAGGACCATTTTGACAATCTAATCCAATGCTTCTAAACCTTTTCAAACTGGTGACCCCTTATTCTAAATTAAAACGTGTTACAATCCCATTACATTTACTATAAAAGTAAGAGTAAAAATGTAACAAATGAGAACAATGCTAAGCTTGTATAATTTATTTGCATGTGTATTTTGAGAGCTTGACAGAGAATGCTTGACTTTGAAGGATAAGATTGGGAAGGGAGTGGGGAGCAAGATTTTCTTTGCTTTAGATTATAACAACATTTTCAATGCCTCATAAGCCCCCTGATTACTTTGCATGACTCCCCACAGAGTCAGGACCCACTAGATGAGAAACATTGATGTACTCTGATCTCCTGCATAATACAAGGGCCATAGAATTTTCCTATGTGGGTCCTGCATCAAGCTCATCACTTCTGATTTAGCTAGAGCATTCAGAAAGGGTCCATTTTGATTTAAAGACTTCAAGTGAAGGAGAATCTACCACATCCCTAGGCTAGTTATTCTAATAGCTAATTACCTATGCTATTAAAAGTCTGCAACTTATTTCTACTTTGAATTTGTCTAGCTTCAGCCACTGTATCTTGTTAAAATCCATTCCATCACAATCTCCCACATTGTTCTTGATGCCTTCAACTTCTCATCCGACCCCACAAGTTGTTTTACTCCATGTCCACATCTCCTCATTTGAGCTACTCTCTCACTCACCAAAACATGCACTAACTTGACCCTATCTTCACCAAGCACAGCTCTCTCTCTGATCTCTCCATCACTGAGTTCCCCCCACCTGCCCATCAATCTTTTCCCCTGCCCTTCCAAGAAATCAGTGTTAATGCATCTCTTCTATCTCAGTTTCTCTCCTTTCGGCTCTCTCTTCTTTTTCTTACACTGATATTGTTGTTGATTCTCTCCATTCTACACTCTCCTTCACCTCTCTTCCATTGCAGGAGCCACCCAGCCAACCTCAGCTCACCCCCAGCATCCACTTCCTTCGTTCTTGCTCTCATACAGTGGACTGTTTCTGGTAGAAGTCCTATGAACATGCTGATTTCCTCCACCACAAATTTGTTTTCTTCTCCTCAATTCTACCATTTGCCTAGCCAAGCAACTCTGCTTCTCCACCTTGATTAACTCCAGCATCCACAATCCCAACTGCCTATTTGTTACCTTTGACTCCCTCCACCAACCATTCCCTCTTTCTAACCTCTCTACCCCTCTCTGCACAAGATCTTGCTGACTTTTTCAGACTATTATAACTGATATCTGACAAATACAGATGTTAGAACTTAGAGATGGAGAAGGCCTGTTTGACTGATAAAATTCTATTCATCTGCAAATGAAGGATATAGGTCCTACATAGGATATGAGATATTAAACTGATACGACAGGGTAATAACCAAAAGACAGAGGATGATGACTTGGAAAGTGTATATATCTAGGAATTTCTAGTGCTTAGTTTGGTCCCACCAATAATTGTAATTGTTTCTTTGCTTCACAATTAATTTTGACTATTTACTTAATTTAGCTAGGATAAAATACAAAAGAAACTCATAAAACTCAATAATTTTGTTCTATTATGACAGTTGACAGACTAAATGCCACTTTCGGTAGCCATTTTAAATATAAGACATCAACTGAATACAAAGAGTCATTCATCAACAAGCAACAGCTACTGTATTTTAAACAGCTAGTATAAAGTAGACAAGAATAAAACAAGCCTGAAGGATTCAAAACAACTCTAAATTTAGAAATAATGTGGGAGTAATATGTATGACTGAGGTGATGAAACACTAAAAATTAAAATTTATTAAAACTTTGTCTTATGGAGACAGACTGCCAGTTATAGCAATAATACTCACAATACACTGAAAAGCCCTGCTATATAATAAAAATATACAAAAGCCAAATCAGATGGTATCTTGGTTATGAGCATGCACTGGTCAAATATTACACATGGTTTCAAATCATGGCAGTAGAGCAAATAGGGAAGTGTTTTAAAGGTAAAGATGTGAGAGTTTTGAGTGACAAACTTCAGCCAGAGTTTTATAAGGCTCTAATAAAGGTCTACATGTCATAATACCCAACATCCACCCTGGAGGGGATGAGAGAACAAACTCATGACAGCTGTTAGTCATGTTGCTTAATGCACTACTAGAAGGTGCTCAGATACTAAAGAGATGAGCATGGCATAAGAACCTGAATAGAACAGAACAGAATCAGTATAAGGTGATGGTTTTACAGATTTTGACTGGAAATTTCCCCATGCCTAAGGAGCAGCCTGAGGGAAAGTGCAAAGTTGTTTGAGAAGAAGTGGACTACCTGGCAGTAAAGATTGGCGTTGCTGATGGAGCAAAGGCAGGAGTTGACACTGATAAAATAGTAGATACTAGAGTACTGGCTATTAGGAAGGGCAGAGCTAGATGATGAAGGGTCTAAAGGATAAATTTCTTATTAAAAATAAAAATAAGAATCCTAAAGTCTCCAATTTATTGCATAAGCTTTCTTGAACAGCCAAAATGCCTTGCTTAATACTGACTGATTTTCATCCTGATACCAGAGACCCTTCATTTTTCCTCCTACACACACTCCACGGATCGCAAGCTGATTCTTCCATAGGTGAATCAAGTAAGAAAAGAAGGAATCCTTGAAAAAACAAGTCTGATTGCGTTTTTGAACCCACTAAATTACCAAAGGTCCTGCTTTTCCTAAAAATGCTACTACTTGCTGTATAGAATCTAATTATTTGAATTGTATTGATAAAAGATACAGTCTGCTTTATACTGATTTTGCCAAAAGTTCGGTGCCAAAATTATTTGCATATAATGCAACAGACTGCAGCCTCTCCTCTATAACCTGTAGCTGCAGCCCATGTCTACACCAACTTTTGTAAAGGGCTTTGAGATCTTCTGATGGAAATTGCTATACAAGTTTAAAGTATTATTTTATTATAGAACTCAGCAGCACACAATATTCCTCACTTATCTGAGTGGAAGACTCTTTGGAATAAATTAGAACATTACATGCCAAAAATCTCTTTGTGTTACACTTCCATATTAAAGATAAGGGAGGCCAGGCCACTGACATTACCATGGAAGTCTGTGTACTACATCTGGGCAGCGCTCTGAACTCTCTGCTTTATACTAAAAGGATTTTTTTCTGAATTTCTTCACTTACTTTAATTTTTACATTTAGCAAGACACACTTGCTCCTATCAACTATTTAGAAAGTGACTGAGTGACCACATAACAAACTTTTAAAAGTATAACAGTTGAAATTGTCCAGCATTCAGTTATAACTGTGCAGCTTGTTTTTGGCACCTCTTTTAAATGCAAGACTTTCTCTCACATAGATGAAATTATGAGTTTTACACACCTGCATGCCAGTATGTGGGAGGGATTTAGGATTTACATGTGGAAATCAACTGTGGAGGAGCAGAAATGCTGGTGGTGTGGTCAAAAGATGGAATGTAGCCAGATCCTCATTACAGCAGTGCCATTTACATTGGTACAATTAAGGTAGAGTCAGTGTTTCCACTGTAAACTCCTATTTGCAAGAGCTTATAAATTGTCTGTAAAAATTCACTCCAGGCAAAACCTTAACACACAAGGTCTGAGGATCACAGTACATTTTATATATATTATTATTGTTGTATATTCAAGTTACTTAGTAGTGCAAAACAAGTTTCCTATTCTTGTTTTGGATATTCTCTGTACTCCTTTCACTCAGAAAGACGAACTTTTAAGTGAGTGAAATAATGGAATTTTCCATTCTAATTATAATTTTCCATAGTGGATAGCAGTTTTATTTTTTAAAATACCCAAATTTATTAACTAGTTTTCAAATGTTATTATATTTTAAAATAATATTTTAATATGTAACAGATACATTATAGCCATTTTAAACAAGAATAAGTACAGCTCTACACAATGTATCATCTTGGTTGAAAAAGACCTATTATAACTTTTCAGCATATTAAAAATTACCAGCAATATAAAAGACAGGATTCAGTTAACAAAGTGCCCAGTCCTCTATGCCTGAAATCAGTGAAGAAACTTCAATAGGACTTCAATAGGAGCAGGATCAGACCCAAGTTTTCCAAATGTATGGTTATGCAGTACTATAATTCAGTAATCATTTATTAATTCTCCTGCTTGCGTGCACACTTCAGATCACCCATTTCTAGGAAGTCCGGTCTCTTGTCAATGTTTCTGCTTACTCTATATTAAGGCTGAGGTCAGAAGCTATGTTATCCCTCCAGCATGTAAGAGGTTATCCATGAGGTCTTCTCCATCCAGCTTTTGTTAGATCAGCTAGTGGGCTGGTATGGTCTCTGGTATACAGAACAGATGGCCAAGTCACCTGAGCCAGTGTTGAGTCACTTGGGAGGACATTGGAGGCTTGTTGGTCTGACGCCTGACATCCTCATTCATAATGTGATAAAACCACCATATGCCCTCAACATGTCATTGCTGTTTCATGTCAAAAGTGTCCAGCTGGTGCATTTGTGCTTCTGTGGTGGCCTCGGTTTCAGAGTCATACAAAAACACAAAAGCCACTGTTGCTTGATAAATATGGCATCTTAATCTGAGTTGATACATCATGTTAATGCCAAAGAGACTTTCAAAAAGCACACATAAACAACCGTAGCCTTGCTGATTTGATGTTTCATGCCAGCAAGGCAACCTCTCTCCTTGGTGACAATGGAGCCAAGATTTAAAATGATCTGACAAATTCAGTTTCTTGTCCACCAGTTATGATGGGTAGGGATAGAAACCCATCAGCCACTTTCATGAGTTTGTCTTCTTCCAGCTGACTTGTAGACCAAAGTTCCTTGCTTCCTCCATAAATATATTCAGAGCATTGATTAGATATAGTTCACGAAGATGTGTACATATCCATGCCATCTGCATATTCCAGATACATTGTGCAGAAGTCATAAAGTACTCCTGCCAGTATGTGGTAGTGATAGCTTCCATTATTCCGTCAATAACAGTATTGAACAGATTGGGGCAGCCACACATTCTTGAAGGACACAACTGTTGTAAATAAATCAATTGGAGTTCCTACTACCTAAGTGAACACAGTTCTCACTTTGGTGGTGCATTTCTATGAGAAGGTGGAGGAGCTTGCCAGTCACTTCAACAGCTTGCAGTCAGCGCCAAAGGGAGCGATGATTAACAGATTCAAAAGCAGCTATTAAATCAATAAAGACTATAAACACTTCATCCTTACAGTGCCGAACTCTTAGGCTTTCTCAATAATTTGCCTAAGGCATAAACTCAGTTTGCTGTAGATGGTGTAGATTCCTTATGGCAAGCATAATGTGAACTGTTTGCTTGGAAAGCAAAGTGATGCTGTGGTGACTGGAACACACCAGAACATCACCTTTTCCTTTCCAAAATGGAAGAATAATCCCATGGTGCCAGTCACTGAATAATTTCTCATGAATCCATATTTTGTTGATATTATGGGTCAGCCACTCCAAGATGGAATCCCTGCCACACTTGTTCAGCTGAGGAGCTATACCACAGATGCCAGCAGCATGGCCATTCTTGAGATTATAGACTGTGCTTTGAACGTTTTGACAATAACAGCCTCTATATTACACAAAGGGGCAGTCACTGGACTCTGCATCCTCTTGGAGCTGTGGATTTGCAATACTGGTGGGGTGGTTAAGAAGCCCCTGAAAGTGTTCTTTCCATATACTCACACATTCTGCCTTGGTGTTCAGTATGTTAATATGTCCATCTTTGAAAAGTGAGGATTTGTTCCATGGACTGGCTTTTAAGGTGTACATTTTTTTATAGACCACACCATAGTCATTTCTGGCCAGTGCAGCTTCCATCAATTGAGAGTTAGTTGCCCAAAACTTCCCACTGTCCTGCTTTAAAGCTGTGTTACACAAGGCACTGACATGTTGGTATCCTTGGTTGTTCCTATTTAAGCAAGTCACATATCATTTTTCTATGGCATTCAGGGTCTGTTGACTGATCCATTGATGCTTAGGGTTGGGGCATCTTTTCTCCAGCACTGAGTTGGTGGCATCTTATAACAGAAGACTGGAAATAGTTCTGCAAATTGTTGATTTGTTTATATTCAAGCCTTTCAGTTGAAAGGGTGAGAGTGTCAAATCATTTTCGGAATTCAGCCTGATATTCCATTTTGACAGCAGCAGAGTCAGTTTCTGTAAATCTAAATGAGTAATGGATGGCTTGGTTTGAGTTGCCTTCAACTTCAATTTCACCATGACCATGAGCAACCTCTGGTTGATATTGCCAACTTCATTACCCCTGACCACTTGACAGTGACAGCTTCTCCACTGACTGGATACGAGAATATGAGCTAGTGCTGTGTGGATTCATCCATCGTTCAAATACCAAGTCCACGTGTATATGTCCTTCCACTGAAAATCAGTGTCAGAAACACGGAGTGTGGCTGCAGCACAAAGCTTGAACAGTTGCTCACTGTTATTCTTCATGGTCACATCGACAACAATGGTCTATACTTTCCAGTGAGTGGATACTCTGCTGATGACATCATACATGGCTATACTATACTTAATTACTATCATTACTTAATATTCATTGAGAGTTGACAGTGGGCTCAGTGCTGGACAAACCAAAGAAGATACAGTCTCTGCCCCTTGGAGCTTACAATCAAAATTGACATATAAAACACCAGGCAGTGGGTGTAGCTCACAGTAGAGCACTGACATATTTGTTTTCTTGTAAATAAAGTCGAACTTCATTGGGGGCAGATAGTCTTCACAGAAATGTGGTTTAAAGAGAGTTTGAAAAAAGAGGGATAGCATACTTCTAGCACTATGGCCCCCACAGCCCCAGTCATAAGGGACAGTGCAGCATTGAAGAAAAAAATAAACATCTAAGGACTCAATAGCCAATTGTTACAGAAAAATCTGTAGATATCACTGAAGCTGAAGTTATACTCCGTACCTATATTGCTCAAGGGGTTTAAGGCACATGGTCTTTGGACTTCCCAATACATGTACCCCATGCATAAGAGTATGACATGTAATTGCATGCCTAGTTATGTATTAGTGAGGAGAGATATATTTAAAATATTGTTTTAAGTGTAGGTGAAGTCTAAACACCTTTGTGGTGGTGGCTGTTGTGAAACAGAAAGGTAAACATGAAGAAATATCTTGTCTTTTTAAAGGTTAAACACAAATATAGCTAGACTTGCCTCATCCAACCCAAAGAAAGGCTCTAAAGTGAGGCTTCAGCCAAGTTCTGGAGACAGGGAAACTGGCATGATTCTCTTTTGATCTTCCTAGAGATTTTTCTTGTTGGTTGGTTTGTTGTGAACTCACAGTAAGCTGAGTGTCTTTTTTAAAAATAAGTTAGTTGAGTGCAATAATGATTGCTTTGTAAAAGAAATAGAAAAAAAACTTCCAATGAGACTGGTACATTATATATTAAGTGTGAAGAGAGACACTCAGCTTCTGCATGGCACCTGTCAAGGTTGAATCCCAACTCTGTCACTCCGAGTGCAGAAGTGGGGCCTGCAAGGATTTTAAAAATTAATACTGGCCACTCCAGGCTTGTACTAAACTCCCAAAGGTTACAGCTTTTCTCTGACCTGGGCTTGGTAAACGCTGCCACCACCCAAATGCAACAAAACCCCCTTTGAACCCAGGAAGGCGCACTTGGGAATTCCTCCCTGTGGGGTGCCCTCAAGCCCTTTCACCTGCCCTGCAGGGAAGAACTGAAAAAGGAAATAAAGAAAATGAGCTGTGGCTACCACCTAATCAAACAACATACACAAACCTCTTAGGACACCAAAAATCCAATCCTGGTCTTAAAAAAGGTAAATTTTATTAAAAACAAAAAGAAAGAAAATACATCTGGAATTTAGGCTTTTGCTAGATTTTAAAAGAGCAATTCCAAAAATCAAGCACCCCAAATAGCATCCTTGGGGGTTCAGCTTAAAGGTTACAAGCAAACAAAAGCATCTGGGGTTAGCACAGAGGAGTCCACAAGCCAATAAGAAATAACCCTAATGGCATCTAGCTAAACATTCTGATCTACTTACACATTGGTGTTCAGATAAGTAGTTCTAGGCATGATTTGATGACTTATAATCATACCTGGCTTAGCTGCTTATAGCATGGCTGCTCTGACCCTTCAGCCCAAAGAGAACAGACCAAGGGAAAGTTTCTTTCCCAATTTTAAAAAGTTCTACCTTCCCATTGGCTCTTTTGGTCAAGTGCCCACTTTTTTTTTCTTTACCGGGGGGACTTTTTAACACTTTACAGGTAAAACAAATAAAGAACAGCTACCAAGAAAAAAGAAAAGGAATACTTGTGGCACCTTACAGACTAACAAATTTCTCTGAGCATAAGCTTTTGTGAGCTACAGCCCACTTCAACAGATACATCCGATGAAGTGGGCTGTAGCTCATGAAAGCATCCAATGAATTGGGCTGTAGCTCATGAAAGCTCATGCTCAAATAAATGTGTTAGTCTCTAAGGTGCCACAAGTACTCCTTTTCTTTTTGTGGATACAGACTAACACGGCTGCTACTCTGAAAGCTACCAAGAGGGATTTTACAGCTAACTGGCTGGCTGGGTGTCCATCAAACGGAGCTATCACCCCCCCCCTTTATTTATTACAGCACCCTGAAACCTTGCTGCGTTGTTCCCCATTGGAGACCCTAGAATAATGCCTTGCCAAGCCAGACACCAGCCTGAGTTTTTGGGAGTTCAATTCTGCCAATTCAAGTTCAGTGTCAGCTCAGGGAGGACTGAGCCTATCAGCTCCTTAAAGATACTCTGGGTTGACCAGAACTAAAGGCACGGTATTCTGAGGAAACATAACAGTCACTGTCTTTGTAGATTTGTTTTGGAGTTTACTGGCTGTAAAACTGCATGGAAGGTATTTTGCCATAAACTTTCATCAAATTTTGTGTTATTTCAGTTTATGCTTAGATACAACTCTCAAGAGAGGATGATGGGGAGGTGTAACACCCCAGCAGGAACTCCTGGAGGCACTGTAACTTAGGGCATGGCTACACTTGCAGATGTAGAGCACTTGGAGTTAAACCAGCTTCGTAGAGTACAGTAGGGAAAGAGCTGCAGTCTGTCCACACTGACAGCTTCAAGCACACTGGTGTGGCCACATTTGCGGCACTTGCAGTGGCATTGGGAGCAGTGCATTATGGGCCATTATCCCAGCATGCAAGTGACTGTAACGTGCTTTTCAAATGGGGGGTGGGGGTTGGAGTGTGACAGGGAGTGTGTGGTGTGTATGTGGGGGGAGAGAGAGTGGGTTTTTGGGGGGCTGAGAGTATGTCAGTGTGCTGTCTTGTAAGTTCAGACAGCAGCAAACCCCCTCTCCTCCATCTCTCTCTCTCACACAGCATTCAACACTAATGGTTGCTTTGTCTCAGAGCAGATAAGTAGCCAGCTGTCAGAAACAGAGTTTTCAAAGGGCATATTTGCATTCCTGCAGCGATTCAAAAACAAGGACAAGAGCGGCCACTTGATTTAAGGGGATTATGGGATGTTTCCGGAGGCTGATCAGAGCCTAGTAGTGCAACAACTCGTTCACACTGATGCCCAGGCATTTCAGCCAAGACACAGCAGGCATTAATCTTCTCGCTGAGGTGGAGTTCCAGGAGCTCTTTAAACATTGAGTCAGAGAGCTCTATGTGTCTTGCCAGTGTGGATGGGTAGTGAGCTAGGGCTCCCGCGGCTGCTTTAATGCTGTCTAACTCACAAGCGTGAGGAACAATGGGCCAAATGCTCATATTTCCTCCCTCAGGCATTTGAAAATGGCATGGAATTATAATTGTCAGGGTGGGCCATAGTGTGAAAAGAAAGGATTTTATGGTGAGTTAACTTAGGCCTTGGCTACACTCGCGAGTTACAGCGCAATAAAGGAGCCCCGGGCGCACTAGCTCACTACCCATCCACACTGGCAAGGCACGTAGAGCGCTCTGACTGCCGGCTACAGCACTCCACCTCGGCGAGTGGAATAACGTTTGTTGCACCCCCACTGGAGCGCCACAGCGCCAGTGTGGATGCCCCGGTCCTATAGTACGCTCTGATCTGCCTCCAGAAGTGTCCCACAATGCCTGTGCTAGCCACTCTGGTCATCACTTTGAACTCTACTGCCCTGCCCTCAGGTGACCAACCGTCAGACCCACCCTTTAAATTCTCTGGGAATTTTGAAAAATCCCTTCCTGTTTGCTCAGCCAGGCGTGGAGTGCTCTCAGTGAATCTTTCCAGGTGACTATGCCTCCACAGGCCAGGCAATCCCCAATATGGAGCAATGGCGAGGTGCTGGACCTCATTAGTGTTTGGGGGGAGGAAGCTGTCCAGTCCCAGCTGTGCTCCAGCCATAGGAATTACGATACCTTTTGGCAGATATCAAGGGACATGATGGAAAGGGGCCATGACCGGGACGCACTGCAGTGCAGGGTTAAAGTGAAGGAGCTGCGGAATGCCTACTGCAAAGCCAATGAGGCAAACCACCACTCCAGTGCTGCCCCTGTGACCTGCCGTTTCTATAAAGAGCTGGACGTGATATTTGGGGGCAACCCCACCTCCACTCTGGGGACCACCATGGTCACTTCAGAGCCCAGTGCAACAAGGAGGAGGAGGAGAAGAAGCAAAGCAGGAGCAAGGGTGCTGAGGTAGAGGAAGACACCCCAGAATTTCTAGATGCATGCAGTTAGGAGCTGTTCTCAAGCCAGGAGGAAGGTAGCCAGTTGCAGCAGCCGGTGCTTGGGGAAGGACAAACTCTAGAGGAGGTTCCCAGTAAGCGGCTTTTATTTTGGGAAGGAAATTATTCAGTGCGGGCTCTTGGAGCGAGAAGGGTTAGGGCCATATGCATTCCTAGATGTGGAATAGGGCGTTGATGTGCGGCCATCGGCCTCAGTGATCTCTTCAAAGGTCTCATCCAGAACTTGGGCAATGCGCTTGCACAGGTTTCTTGGGAGAGCCACTGTGGTCCTTGTCCCAGTCAGGCTAACTTGTCCATGCCACAGTGCTGTGAGGGTGGGGGGACCATTGCTGCACATGGGCCAGGGCAGAAGCCGCATTGCAGTAGAAGACCCTCCCTTGCTTCCCAGGTCACCCTCAGCAGCAAGATATCTTCCAGGATGAACTCCTGTGGAAAATGTGGGGACAGTGTTTAGTATAGGAGATCCCTTCCGCTGTTGGCTCTTCCCAAGGCACAGAAACCCAGAGGACAGTACAGCCATGAAAGAATCAGTCACCTTGACCCTGTGCTTACTCACCATTTTGGGGCTCCTGTGGGTTATGTGTGCTCGCTTTGGGATGGGCAAATTATGCTATTGTGTAGACTGTGCTTGCCCTTAAGTATAGGGGAATCATTGCTCTGTCTGGTGTGAACAATGCTGCCTCAGTTAAGTGTTGCATTTTGACTTTACAGATGCAACCTTGAGATCTCAGCCATCCATGTTATCACCGGCTGAAAGACTCCAAAGAATCAGAAAGAGGCCACGTAGAAGCAAGGAAGACGTTGCATGAAGTAATGCAGCATTCAAGTAATGAAAATCAAAAAGTGCAGGAGTGGTGAGAGAGTGAAAGGAGGGTCCGCCAGCAGAATGCGGCTCACCAGCACCAAAGCACGGAGTGGCTGCTAAGCATCATGGAGCAGCTGCTAAGCACCATGGAGTGCCAAGTGGACTCGATACAGGTGCTTGTAGCAATGCAGGCGGAGCACTACCATGTCCGCCTCGCCACCTGCAGCCCTTGTTCCAAAACTCTTTCCCTTGTGCCCCCATGTCACCTCCAACCCACTTTCCCCAACAGCCAGGTTCTTACTGCCACCAGGTGCCTCCAACACCTGTAGTTTCACCACCCAGCCCGGAAAACTATGACCCTTACCCACTGCACTCCACCCCCATCACCATGCAGTATAGCCATCCTAAAGTGCAGCACTCCAGATAGGACATATGCAAATCTGTGATTGTACTGTTCCCCACCCCCTTACCCTTTCTGTTTCCCAAGCAGTTGTGTCTCTTTTCAATAAATGAATTTTCTTTTCAATAAAAGGATTTTTTGGCTTCAAAAACATTCTTTATTATTTCATAAAGTAAAAGATACCTTAGCCCAGGAAAGAAACAGACACTGCAAGTCAGGGTATCATATGTAGCAAACACAGATTCCTACTAACATTGGAACCACTGCACTTCACTCCCGTGCAGGGCACCAGACGTTACTGGTGGCTTTCAGCCTCAAATTGATCCCTCAAGGCATCCCTAATCCCTGCAGCCCCGCACTGGCCCCCTCTAATAGTCCTGCTCTCTGGCTGTTCAAATTCAGCCTCCAGGTGTTGAACCTCCGAGTTCCATGCCTGAGTGAATCTTTCACCCTTCCCTTCACAAATGTCATCGGCCAGGTCCAGCTTCCCATACAGAGAGCGCCAGCGGCCCTTTAAATGGCCAAAAGCACACTCCACAATCATTCTGCACCAGCTTATCCTGTTGTTGAACCACTCCTTGCTGCTGTCAAGGCTCCCTGCGTAGGATTTCATGAGCCAAGGCATTAAAGTGTAAGCAGGGTCTCCAAGGATCACAATCGGCATTTCGACTTCCCCTACGGTGATCTTCTGGTCTGGGAAAAAAGTCCCAGCTTGCAGCTTCCTGAACAGGCCAGTGTTCCAAAAGATAAGTGCGTCATGCACCTTTCCGGGCCAGCCTGTGTTAATGTCATTGAAACTCCCATGGTGATCCACAAGTGTCTGGAGAACGATCGAGAAATACCCTTTCCGATTAATGTACTCGGAGGCTAGGTGGGCTGGTGCCAGAATTGAATATACGTGCCGTCTATCACCCCTCCGCAGTTTGGGAAACCCATTTGTGCAAAGCCAGCCACAATGTCATGCATGTTATGCAGAGTCACAGTTCTTCTGAGCAGGATGCGATTAATGGCGCTGCAAACTTGCATCAACACAATTCCCCACTCCAAACTGGTTGGAGACTGATCAGTAGCTATCTGGAGTTGCCAGCTTCCAGATTGCAATAGCCCCCTGTTTCTCTATCATCAGGGCAGCTCAATCTCATGTCCTTGCGCCTCAAGGTGGGGGCGAGCTCCTCTCACAGTCCCATGAAAATGGCTTTTCTCATCCGAAAGTTCTGCAACCACTGCTCATCATCCCAGACTTGCATGATGATGTGATCCCACCGCTCAGTACTTGTTTACCGAGCCCAAAAGTGGCATTCCACAGTGGTGAGCATGTCCATGAATGCCACAAGCAAACTCATGTCATATGCATTACTCGAGTCGATATCATCATCAGAGCCCGCACTGTCACTTTGGATCATAAGGAATAACTCAACTGCCAAACGTGACGTGCTGGTGAGACTTGTCAGCATACTCCTCAGCAGTTCGGGCTCCATTCCCGCCGATCGAAAGGGAAGACAGAGCGCACTGTACAAAAAACGTTGAAAGATGGCACCAAATGTGGACGGAAAAAAAGGGAATGCTGGGATGCAAACCGATGCATCACAGGGCGTTGGAACAGGACCCAGAATGCCCCGCACTCTCCACCCCCTTCCCACAAACCACAGTGCCAGAATGGGAAGAGGTGCTCTGTGGGTGAAGGGGGATAAGGAAATCTTATGTTTTCTCGAAAAAGCCTATTGCAGATATCCTTGGTGATAGCCAGGAAATATCACATGGAAAGGAATGGGCACGTTGTCACAGAAGTTCAACCTTTGGTTAGAAATTATTTTGTGAGTGAAACAGTATGGAAATGACATCTGAAATCTATCAAAAGAGAACATGCTTTGTGATTTATGGTCTGCAATAATGGGAAAATTCTCTTCCCATTGTGCTGAATCAGTAAAAATGTCACTGGGTGAATCTGTTTGAACTGTAAAAGAACTGCATAAGTAGGTGAAATGCAAAGATCTTAGGTCAGAGAACTGAACTGGACACAGGAAAAATGAAAACTGTATTGGTTGAGTGAATCAGAATTAAAAACCCAGTAT
This sequence comes from Dermochelys coriacea, assembly GCF_009764565.3. Taxonomy (NCBI): domain Eukaryota; kingdom Metazoa; phylum Chordata; order Testudines; family Dermochelyidae; genus Dermochelys; species Dermochelys coriacea. The sequence goes on along the minus strand of NC_050074.1, from coordinate 26,994,705 downwards.
CATCTGGTTCTGTTTAAAATAATATCTTGATGAAGGGACACACAACTATGAATATTAAAAATGTTAGTTTGCATACTCTAGACCAGCGGTTCTCAAATCATGGGTTGGGACCCCTACGTGGGTCACGGCCCTGTTTTAATGGGGATGGCATTAGACTTGCTGGGGTGGAAGCTGAAGCCTGAGTCTCACTGCCCAGAGCCGAAGCTCAAGGGCTTCAGCCCTGAGTGGTGGGGCTCAGATTAGAGTCCCCCCCTCCCCACCTGGGGCTGAAGCTCTTGGGCTTTAGCTTTGTCCCCCCGTCAGAGGTGGTGGGGCTTGGGCTTTGGCGGGGCTCAGGCAGGCTCTGGGTTTTGTCCCCCCTCTTGGGGTCATGTAGTAATTTTTGTTGTCAGAGGGGGGTCACGGAGCAATGAAGTTTGTGAACCCCTGCTCTTGACTTTCCATACACATATTGTTCTGCCTATTTTGCTCTTTTTAAATATTGATGCTCTCTTCTGAGATGTATATTTTAGTGAATCACATTACATGAGTATAAAAATGATAGTGAATATGAGTTTACCAGAAGGCTATGACATCTAATGAAGGTTAAACTTGACAATTAATAGCATGTTTATATGATTTCTATTTATCTCTCCTGAAAGCTGGGTTAATGGATGGCTCAGGGGATTAGTAGTGCAAATTAAAATCTGTCATCTCTAAATAACTGGTTCAAATCCACCCCAAATTGGTAGTGACTGGAAGTTTTTGCTGTCTGTTTGGTGGCCTATGTGAAAAGATTACTTCATCTCAGCTGAGTGCTACTGGACAGTTGAAAAATACTATGACATTTGGCAGGAATTGCTTTATTTGTGATCTAAACAGAGAGGCCAAGGACTGAATGGGCTTGGAAAATGAGTTACTTTCTCACCACTAGAGATGTCCTTTCCAGTTTGAGGTGATAGTAGATTAATAAGGTAGCAAGGGAAGGTTTGCCCTGCTGCCCATATTGTGGTAGAATAGATGACATAAGTCTCCAAATTTTTTCATCAGCACTATCAATTCTTTCATCAGCACTAAATTAATTTTAAAATACAAATTATCTATAAACATAATTTGTATAATTATAGGCAGAGAGATGACCATTGTTAAGGTTGTACACAAGTGTTTTCATTCTGAAGGGTCATTTTCAAATGAGTAGATCACCACGAGATTCCATGGCTCCAATCTCACAGCAGGAATGAACTTTATCTAGGGGTCACCCTTGGAAAATTAAGTTCAAAGAGGAGCTGGACTATAAAGTGAGGGGCAAAAACACCCCAAGGTATCTCTTCCTATCCATCTCTTTCTTTCATCTAAGATGACAAAAGAAACAGCCTTTGGGAGCAGATCATGGCCTGAGAATTTGGTCAGCAATGTTATTGGGAACATGTGGTAAGGGATTTCACCTTGAACCAAGTCTACTTTGTTGAGCTTTAGTCCTAGGAAGCCTTTTACCTTTATTTCTCTTGTAACCATTTCTGAATTGAATGCCTTATACTTGTACTCATTTAAAACCTCTCTCTTCGTAGTTAAATAAACTTGTTTTATTCTTTAACCAAAACTAATCCAATGTTGTGTTTAAACTGAATGGTGTGGGTAGCTCCATTTAAATTAGCAAACTGTTGTATTTTGATCCCCTTAGAGAGGCAACAGACCTAAAATATCTGTACTGACCAAGAGAGGACTGGACAGTGCCGAACACAGGCTTTTTTGTGGAAATTACCAAGACTGGGGTCACTCTGAAAATAGTAACCAAAGCTGATGGAAGCTAGAGTATGGCTGGTGTTTGCTGAGAGGCTGCTGGGGTCAGAGTTGCTGAACTAAGGCTGTGAATATTGTGACAGGGTCAGGCAAGATGGCTACAGGAGAGTGATAGAAGATAGATATATTAGCCCCAGATTAAGCAGGTCCCTTTTCCCTGAGTAAGAGAATGGGCTGTTCCAGAACAATCAGGAAGTTGCTGGAACCAATTAAGGCAGGCTAATTAGGACACCTGGAGCCAATTAAGAAGCTACCAGAATCAATTAGGACAGGCAGGCTAATCAGGGCACCTGGTTTTAAAAAGGACCTCACTTCAGTTAGTGAGGTGCATGCGAGGAGCTGGGAGCAAGAGGTGTGCAAGAAGCTGAGAGTGAGAAGGCATACTGCTGAAGGACTGAGAAGTACAAGTGTTATCAGTCATCAGAAGGAAGGTCCTGTGGTGAGGACAAAGAAGGTGTTGAGAGGAGGCCATGGGAAAGTAGCCCAGGGAGTTGTAGCTGTCACACAGCTGTTACTGGAGACACTGTGGACAGCTGCAATCCACAGGACCCTGGGCTGGAACCCAGAGTAGAGGGTGGGCCCTCCAACTGCCTATTTGATATAAGAGGAGTTGACCTGGACTGTGGGTTCCACCAGAGGGGAAGGTTTCTGGCCTGTATGCCGACCCATTACATGGGCCAACAGAGACTGCGGGGATTGTTCTCCTCCTTTTCCCCATCCTGGCCAGTGATGAGGTTAGCTGAGCAAATGGCAGGTATGTGCCAACAAAAGGAGCCAAACTGAGGACTGCCGGGAACCTCTGAGGTGAGCAAATCCACCAGAAAGCGCAGAACCCACCAAGGCAGAGGAGGAACTTTGTAACACTATACACAGACACAGGTGTGACCTGCATGCTGGCAGGCTGTTTGTGAATGGCCCAGGTGGAAGCTACAGCAGCAAAGCATTGTGAAGCATCCCAGGTTGCAGGGCAAGGGTGACACAGCCTCTCACTGGTCTCGATTGCCTAGAATGTCCTAACAACCTTCCTTCCTTCTTCTAGGACTTGTGTGTATTTCCATCAGTGGGAGATTAGTGAAAATTGCCCCTCCTCCCACAACCATATGGATGGTGGGCAAGGAGTTCTTAGGAAAATATGGACTGTAACACTGCTCTCCCAAATTGGACAGCAGAGATCAAAGCTAAGTTCAAAAACAGTGCTTGGTGAAGATATGCACTGAACACCCTGGCATCTTTCCCATTATAATACAGATAGCCTGTTTGACTTTCTCAAAGGCTTTGCTTTCTCCAAATTAAAAGTATAGGGTTCTTTTAAAGTCTGAGGTATGTAGACATAATTCCCCAGGGCGTGGGGTTAGGGGTTAGGGGAATGGGGTTAGGGAACAGCACAGGGAAGGAAATGCTCTGAGAAAGTGCAAGTCAGATACTATTTGGGTCATGAAGCTACTGTGGGATCTCATTATGACTTCATATTTGTAGGTTGGTGTGTACAATGAATTGGATATCAGAAATTGCAGCTTAATCACTCTTCTTGCCAAGGTAATGACAATTCAGAAGGCTGCAAGGAAAGGTTCTGGGGATATCTCTCAAAGGGGTTTGAGGCTAGTTTAAACTAAGTTATAACTAAGTTTTAGTCCAACGAAGGGGGAGCAGGGAAGGTATTAACAAACCCTTTTCAGAATCTGACAAATGCAGAGTGTGAGAAAATTGTTCTTATTTTAACTTGTTGATGATATGCTGATCTATCTGCTAGGTGGACTTTTGAGGAAGGCAGAGATTTCTTGGAATTTTAGGTGGAGCAGATAGTTTAGAGTTGCAGGTATCTCAACTTATATGGGACCAATTGCTTGCTCAAAGGCCAAGAAGAGAATTTTTATTTTTCGCATAAAGTTTAAGACTAGAAGATTTCCAGGACTGAAATAATATAATTTTCACCTTCTCTGAACATGACCTGTGTGTGGTAGTCCACAAACAATTATCCATCATGCTGCCAGTTGGAATGTCTCTGAATGAGGATGGGGTACTAGTCTGGTTCCTCTATAAGAGGTCAGAAGACAATGGTATAGAGAGAGATGGTTCTCTGAACAGACTAAAAGGTCTATGTACCAATGTTGTCTTGTCCATACTGGAGCTACTAGAATGCCATTTCCTTTGTCTCTCTTGATCTTTCAGAGTATTCTAGGAATCAAAGGAATAGGAATAAAGGCATATAGAAGATCTTTGCTCAGAAAGCCATCTGTAAGAGATGTAATAGACATTTGTGTCTATTTGTTCCCATGCAGAATAGTGGACATTTGGTGTTCTCCTGAGATGCAAATAGGTTCAACTTCGGATGTCCCAGTTTCCCAAATAGATGGGTAAATATTGATGTCTTTAGGGATAACTCACTTTGGTTCTGAGTCCTTCTGCTGAGGTTCACATGCAAATGAAAAGCTATTTGATGTATTTAGTGCTTTATGCGCCATTTCCACAGCTTCCTTGCCTGTGGGCAATGGATCCCAGAAGTCTGTTCCCCCTCATTTGTTTATGTAGTTTATGGCTGGGGCATTGTCTGTCAGAATCTGTACTATTTGATGTTGCAAATACAGAAGAAGAGCCTTGAGGGACTAAGTGTACTGCTCTGAGCTCTAGCATGTTTACGTGGTGCAGCAACTCCCATCTGTTCCAGTGCCCCTGCACTTTGAGGTCTTAATAATGAACATCCAAGCATTAACTGGAAGCACAGACAGAGATTAAGTTGGTGGGAACAGGAGGAGTGAAAGATACTCTCTGAAGAACATTTTCCCTGGACTCTAACCTGTTTAGTTGCTGCAATGCCTGTGCTGCTTTAAAATCCTCCTTTTTTAGGCTATCTATTTTTGGGGTAAAAAGAAAAGTCGTACTTGTGGCACCTTAGAGACTAACAAATTTATTAGAGCATGCCTCGAAAGAGTCCTGTATTGTTATTAATAAATTTGTTAGTCTCTAAGGTGCCACAAGTACTCCTTTTCTTTTTGCGAATACAGACTAACACGGCTGCTACTCTGAAAGCTATTTTTGGGGTGTGGTTTTGAGCTACCTAATGCTGTATAGATCTCATGTCGCAGGCAGGCAAGAGGAAAGATGATGCTGAGGATGCCATGAGGCCAAGGAATCTCAGAAAGTAGTGAGTGATGTGCTCTGAAAATGCTCTTAACTAGATGCTGAGAAACCTGTCCTCCAGAAATGAGTACTTTGAGCATGTGATTAATAGAGCTGGGAAAAAATGTTGATTGAAATTTTTTTTCACTGAAAAATATAGATTCTGGTTGACTAAAATACTTTGTGAATTTGTTTTGAATGCATTGAATTGTTTTGGTTGAAACTCCCCCTATGCCCCCCTCAAACAAAATCAGAAAAAATTTGCTTGTTTCTTTTAACATATTCTAAATTAAAGTTTGATTTTTTCATTTTACACATCCAACAGGCATGAGTAGAATCCATGTAGATAGAACACAGGGATAAAGATCAGTAATTTGAGAAAGGGGTGAGATTTTCCTCAAAAGTCGGAGAATTAATACAATATGGTGCAGAGATTAAAAAACACAACCAAACGTTATACCTAAGAGAACTGGGTTTTGAAATGTTTCCATATTTTTTTTAAATAAAAGTCTGGGTCTTCTACTCTTAGCATTTTAGTGATGGCTAAAGCACAAATTTATTTAAAAGTTCTTTCTTCTTTCAAATAAGCTCAAATAAATTTGTTAGTCTCTAAGGTGCCACAAGTACTCCTTTTCTTTTTGCAAATAAAGACTAACACGGCTGCTACTCTGAAACCCTTCAAATTATCTTGCATTTCTCCCTAGCAATTATAGGAGTTCCATAAGAAAGACAGGTCCAAGGAGGGGAGATCCCACATGGACACCGAACAATTTTTGCTTTGGTCAAAAAGCCACTTCCTTTCAAAAAAATTGTTTGGATAAAAAATTGCAACCAGTTCTCAACTTAACCTAGACTATCATACATTTGAACAAGTGATCTAAAATGAAAGGCTCCCAATTACCAATTTCCTTGATAAAGAGTTTCTATAGACTAGGAATTACCTGTTAAAATTCAATATCAACATATGAGTTCAACACAACTATAAAAGCATAAGACTATAGATATATATAGTATGATACTACCAGTTTACATGTTACTATAATTTTAATCACATTTATTAAAGAGATTGTGTAGATATACATATTTAAAAATAGAAAATCTTTCTTTAGAAGGTTTCTTCCACAATTATTTGTACTTGTTGGTTTTAAATAATATTTGTTATGTAAATTCTAGAAATATTTGTACCTTTTATGTCATCATTCCAGCCTATGCAATATTTGCATCACAAGTTTTACCTTGAGTGAAAGTCTAGACTTAAAATGAAGCAGAAAGTTTAAACAACACCTGAGATCATAAGCTTTGCTTTATATTAAGTTTAGATTCAAATCCAAAGAAACCGATACCCTAATGGATTTATGTTAACTGTGGTGAGTTTGTCAGCACTTATCAACCCTCACAGAATATTGTGCTTTAGTCAGGTTTAGCATGGAAAGCAGTGGTTCCCAGTGGTTCCAAAGAACATGATATTACAACTGATCTGAGTTGCTGCTTGGAATTAAGGTCATAAGTGCTACAGACAGGAGGATGCTTTATATACATCTGTGTATTCTATATGTAATCACATAACCATAAGTCATTTATTTTCTTTGGATATTACATTTTATGTACACATGCATTCTTCAAGTACATTATCCACAAGATTGTCTTAAAGCTACTTGCTATATATGATATATATATTAGCATGTTCCATTTATTAGGACCAGCTGTTTCTCTTTCTGCAGTACTGTCTGAACCGTAGCTATTAATATTGTCAATCTTTTCTGTAACATAATCCCAACTGAAATTCACATGCAAGATGTAATCTCAACAAGCCATTTGGAATCATTTCTAAAAAATGTAAAACCCAGCATTCTTCTAAAGGAATGAACCAGTATGATAAAAATGTCTAAAATGGAAGTCTAATCTGTTCATATGAGAACCTGTCAGTATACCATTCACTTACACTGTAAGATTAACCCATCTTCATAAATCGTCATTATAAGGAAGAGTGAGTGATCCATTCAGTTAAGATACTTCTCTCAGATTTCCAGTTAAAATCTTTCTTTCACATTTTTAGTACGTTTTCATGGAAAAAAGCATGTCTAGAGCAAATATAAAAACAGTCAAAAAGTCTAATGTTGCTCACAAATCCTGAATAATTTTATTTCTAAAAGTAAAGGCATCCTCCACCCAAATGCTCCCCCAGCTTAAGTATATAAACATTGACTACTAAACAATGTTTTTTCAAAGCAGCTCTCAGTAGTGACCAGCTAGTAATTCTTTTTAACACGTATTCATTTTTCAGTTAAACCTCAAAGATATATTTAAATACCAATGAAATCAGTTGTATACTTTTTAAATGTAGATAATGTGCCTAATCATAACGATTGATAGTAATACAAAAATACATTCTATGTCTGAGTCAAGGTTTAAATAATGAGGAATCCAGATATCAACTTAATAAATACTTTAAATGGAAGCGAGTCTAAGATGCCACATAAATAGGATTTTACATAAACCAATCGAAAGACCAATAATGCCTTTAATCACTAAAAACAAACCTTTCCAAGATAAATATGTATGGCATCTAGCGACTGAAACATTATTGGTGATGTCTATATAATGGAAAAATATATTTTACTTTAGAAAATAATTTCTATTTACATTTTTCTCATTAGCATTCTGCCTGGGTAAAAACTATACACATTTAAAACTACTCCTCCAGAAAGCAAACACCTCTGCCACATAGTCTCCACATTGATTCAGTAACAAGGGGCTACAATGTTAGATTTAAAAACAGTCAGTAGTAGAAGAGGAAACATCTTGATTAGGAAACACAAGATGAGTAGTAAGCAAACTCTGACAACCCTACCAATTACATGGCAAACCACCTCAATAGAGAATTTGGAAAATCATGACGACTTACATTTTTATAATGCCTTTCATCCAGAATACTATCTACATAGCTTATAAACTATATACTGGAATCATTTCACACAGCACAGCCACCTTTGGGATGAAACATAGCTATTAAACTATTAAAAAACACAAAGCAACACAAGAGAACACTTTAGGATAGAAATTGAAGAATACGAGTCTCCAACTAAAAATGCAAGGGAAATTTTTAAGGGAAGGATGTTATCACAAAAATAATAACTTGATTAGCACTTCCCTACCTCATTAAAGATTAATGAGATGCTCAGATATCATGGTAATGGAAAGCCATATATGAACCTATGATAGATAGATGCCTACAACATATTGTTCCCTAACCTCACGCTGAGGCACTGGTTCAGTAATCACTCAGAAGAACTGTGCTACCATGGCATACCACCCTGCAATTTATTTGGTGAAGACTCATCCAAATTCTGACTAGGCCAGACTTTGTTTGGCTTGTGCAATCTCACAAGAACACAGCCCAAATTAATGACATCAGAAAAAATGATAATATAAAATATCAGCTCACAAATGTAGATACTGGTATAGTTTTGATGACAGAGTAATGGTTAATATTTAATACTGACATCTGTGTGCATTTAATTTCTATGTATTCATACCTGGAATTAGCATAAATTTACAATTGCTTAAAATCAGTTACAATAATAAATTAGTAAATATTGTGCTATGGGATGTGAGAAAGTTGTATTGTATCATAATTATCATTATTTATAGGGCTGTCAAGCAATTAAAAAATAAATCGCGCAATTAAAAAATAATTATGATTAATCGCGCTGTTAACAATAATAGAATACCATTTATTTAATATTTTTGGATGTTTTCTACATTTTCAATATATTGATTTCAATTACAACACAGAATACAAAGTGTACAGTGCTCACTTATTTTTGATTACAAATATTTGCATCTAATACAAGTACTGTAGGCCAGTTCTTTATCATGAAGTTTGAACTTACAAATTAGTTTTGTGAACAAAAAAACTGCATTAAAAAAAACAATGTAAAACTTTAGAGCCTACAAGTCTACCCAGTCTTATTTCTTGTTCAGCCAATCACTTAGACAAACAAGTTTGGTTACAATTTGCTGGAGATAATGCTGCCCTCTTCTTGTTTAGAATGTCACCTGAAAGTGAGAACAGGTGTTCGCATGGCATTGTTGTAGTCGGTGTTGCAAGATATTTTCGTGCCAGATGCGCTAAAGATGCATATGTCCCTTCATGCTTCAACCACCATTCCCGAGGACATGCGTCCATATTGATGATGGGTTCTGCTCGATAATGATCCAAAGCAGAGCAAACCAATGCGTGTTCATTTTCATCAATCTGAGTCAGATGCCATCAACAGAAAGTGATTTTCTTTTTGGTGGTTTGGGTTCTGTAGTTTCCGCATATGGGTGTTGATCTTTTAAGTCTTTGAAGGGTAATAGCCTTGTGGATGGGGGAAGCAGTAGATATGGTATATCTTGACTTTAGTAAAGCTTTTGATACATTATCTTCTCATAAACAAACTAGGGAAATGCAACCTAGATGGAGCCACTATAAGGTGGGTGCATAACTGGTTGGAGACCATAACTAGTTCCCAGAGAGTAGTTATCATGGTCACAGTCATGCTGGAAGGGTATAATGAGTGGGGTCCCGCAGGAATCAGTTTGGGGTCCGGTTCTGTTCATCAATCTTCATCATTATCTTCAACAATAATCTTCATCATGATTTAATTAATGGCATACAAGTACACTTATAAGTTTGCAGATGATACCAGGTTGGGAGGGAGTGCAAGTGCTTTGGAGAACAGAATTATAATTCAAAATGATCTGCACAAACCGGAGAAATGGTCTGAAGTAAATAGGATGAAATTCAATAAGGACAAATGCCAAGTCCTCCAACTTAGGAAGGAACAATCAGTTGCACACATACTAAATGGGAAATGAACTCCCTAGGAAGACTACTGCAGAAAGGGATCTGAGGGTCATAGTGGACCACAAGCTACCTCATTCTGGGATGTATTGGAGTATTGTAAGCAAGACACAAGAAGTAATTCTTTTGCTCTACTCCACGCTGATTAGGCCTCAACTGGAATATTGTGTCCAGTCTGGACACCACATTCAGGAAAGATGTGGACCAATTGGATAGTCCAGAGAAAAGCAATAAAAAGATTAAGGTCTAGAAAACATGACCTATGAGGGAAGATTGAAAAATTGGGTTTGTTTAGTCTGGAAAGAAAAGACTGAGAGAGGACATGATATACAGCTTTCAAGTACATAAAAGGTTGTTACAAAGAGGAGGGAGAAAATTGTTCTTCTTAACCTCGAGGGTAGGACAAGAAGAATGGGCTTAAATTAGAGCAAGGGAGGTTTAGGTGGGACATTAGGAAAAACTTCTTAACTGTCAGGGTGGTTAAGCACTGGAATAAATTGCCTAGGGAGGTTGTAGAATCTCCCTCATTGGAGATTTTTTAAAAGTAGGTTAGAACAAATACCTGTCAGGGATGGTCTAGATAATACTTAGTGCTGCCATGAGTGCAGGGGACTGGACTAGATGACCTCTTGAGGTCCCTTCCAGTCCTATGATTCTATGCTCCACACCTCATCCCTCTCAGATTTTAGACTGCACTTCAGATTCTTAAATCTTGGGTCGAGTGCTGTAGATATTTTTAGAAATCTCACTTTGGTACTTTCTTTGCATTTTGTCAAATGCTGTGAAAATGTTCTTAAACAAACATGTGCTGAGTCATCATCCGAGACTGCTTTGACATGAAATATATGGCAGAATGCAGGTAAAACAGAACAGGAGACGTAATTCTCCCCCCAAGTAGTTCAGTCACAAATTTTAATTAACATATATTTTTTTAACGAGCATAATCAGCATGGAAGTATGTCCTCCAGAATGGTGGCCGAAAGCATGAAGGGGCATACAAATGTTTAGCATACCTAGCACGTAAATACATTCCAACACACGGCTACAAAGTGCCATGCGAATGCCTGTTCTCACTTTCAGATGACATTATAAATAAGGAGTAGGCAGTAGTATCTCCCAATAATGTAACCAAACTTGTTTGTCTTAGCGATTGGCTGACAAGAAGTAGGACTGATTGTACTTGTAGCTCTACAGTTTTACATTGTTTTTGTTTTGAGTGCAGTTTTGTAACCAAAAAAAAATCTACATTTTTAAGTTATACTTTCATGATAAAGAGATTGCATTATGGTACTTGTATGAGGTGAACTGAAAAATACTATTACTTTTGTTTATCATTTTTATATAGTGCAAATCATTTGTAATAAAAATAATAATATAAGTGAGCACTGTACACTTTGTATTCTGTTTTGTAATTTAAATCAATATATTTGAAAATGTAGAAAAACATCAAAAATATTTAATAAATTTCAATTGGTATTCTATTGTTTAACAGTGCGATGAATCGCGATTCATGTTTTTAAACGCAATTAATTTTTTTGAGTTAATTGCATGAGTTAACTGCGATTAATCGACAGTCCTATTATTTACCTTATACTAGGGTCTAGAATCAAGTTCAGGGTCCCATTATACTAGGCCACTTGCAAACACATATAGTAAGAGATATTCCTTGCCCTCAAAAAAATTATTAAATAGTCAATGCATCCGATGAAGTGAGCTGTAGCTCACGAAAGCTTATGCTCTAATAAATTTGTTAGTCTCTAAGGTCCACAAGTACTCCTTTTCTTTTAAATAGTCAATGGAACATCAATTTATATTCAATTAAGGCTGACCCTATTAGGATTGTCCATACATACATACATACATACATATAAACACAGAGCCTGGTGATCAATGCAGAAGCCACCTGGGAGGGAGTGGGTATATAATACCTAAAAAAGTACCACTTATGCCTAAGAATAGGGACCAGCTCACAAAACCTGGATATGCCTGCAGCTATACAGGTTTATTTTGGCCAGATCAGGCCCTGGAAATATCATATACACCAGCATATGCTATTTCTAACATTTAGTATCAACAGTATATTTCTTATCTCAGGATTCCTGTTAATAGCTTATTCACAATACATAAGGCTATTTGTATTCTGACTCCTATATGATTTTAAGTTTTTTTTAAGTCCCTCTCCACACTGTACACTCTGTTAAACCATCAAAAATTCTTGACTCAGCATCAACTTTTCGTAGCAAATTTAAAATAATGCTACAACAAAAGGATTGCCTTTCAAAGGATAAAACACCATGCCACAAATATGTTTGAAGGAAACGTAAATAAACTTAAAATGTGGCGGTTTAGTTTTTATATTGGAAATGGTTATTTTCATATTTAAAACTGCAATTTGCACACCTCTGCACTTGAGGTGGGGGATCAAACATTGTAATTTGTTGTATTTTAACATGAAATACGTACTTCTTGTATACTGTCTGTGAAGGGGTTTATATGCCTGTGGGGAAATTATAATGCAGAGGTTTAAGTTAGAACAAGTGACAATAACATGAAGGAAATAGCAGATTGATGGGATACTTCTGTGAATAAAATAAATTTATTAACAGCCTTTAAGCACAGAGAGCGAGTGAGTGAGCGCATGCTGAGAAGGCAGTGGTGGAATCCAGATTAGAGTTATAGACAGGTTTCAGACTTGAGTCTGTCTAAACATGGTGTTAGTGATTTGGATTTTGAAAATCAGCTTAAATCTTGCAAGCTGTTCTCATGAGATTTAGGGTATATTTACTCTGCAGCTGGGAGTGAACCTCCCAGCCTAGTAGACAGACTCATGCTAATGGGGCTCAGTTAGTGTGCTAAAAATAACAAGAAGGATGTTGCAACTTGAGTGGCAGCTTGGCTCTTAGGGCCCAACCAACTCCTTGGTTGTGAGCTTGAATGGCTAGCTTATCTCTATCAAGAGCCGCAACATCCACACTGCTGTTTTTAGCATGCTAGTTCGAGCACTGCTAGCACAATCTATCTACCCAGGCTGGGAGGTTCACTTCCAGCTGCGTATAGACATACTACAAATTACAAGGACTTTGCAAGACAAATTTACTAACAGAATCCCATTCTCAGATCTCATTAGGACCAGTTATTGTTATGAAATTTAAACTGAATCCAAAATCAGGAATGGAAAACTGGCTCATTTTAGGTTTTAATCTGACATGAAACTGAATCAGTAAGGATGGGCCTGAATCTGGGAAACAGAATAAAAGCCATCACTCACAATTCAAAGGTTTTGACTTGGAGTTCTACTTTTGGCTCCACTCTAGTATATTACTCAAACAGAAAATATGCACATCTGCAATCAGAGACAGACACTGACATCTGAGAGTGATCTTTTATTTTTGTGTACCTAAAGGCTGGCCTATAATGTACAAATAAAATATAAAGGTTATTCCCTCCAGGAGATATGTTATCAACTGACCATCCTTAGACTTTTTTACATTCCACCAGATTTAAGATACTGAACTTAGTACTTCCCTTTTAATGTTTTTTTATTATTATAATTTACTTCAATTATAAGGTTTACTCAATTATTCCCTGATCATGACACTCTGACAAGATCCTTACTTCCTCCTAATGGCTCCCACCAGGAGGATTCTAGGTTTGTTCCATCTTTCCTCCATCCCCAAAGGTGCTTGATGTTATACAGGTTCCTGAAAGATAGTAGGGCATGAGGAACCTGGTTTCTGTTTGGAGGATTGCAAAGAGATTAGCCTCAAACGGTTTGAATAAGAAAAAAGATAAACTATTCTGGATGCAACCACTATAAACCTTCAACCCCTTTCTAATATTTACAAATCAGAAGAGGTAAGGAGAAAATTCAGAAACAACGTAAAAATCTGTTGACAGTGTGAGTATTTTCTCTAATTTTTCAGATATTTATAGGATATTTTCCAAAATTATGACAGGATTATTGTTACAGTTTTGCAAAGCACTGTGATGACCAGTCACATATTTCTACAAGTAGTTGTAGCATGCATGTTCTTTTTAAAGTAGTATAATCAGGGTATATTCCAGAAGAAAGTACTGTAACTAAGCAAACCAAAAGTAGCTTGAAGTCAAAAAAATATACACCAAGCTTCATAGATAAACTTAAACAGGATGAGCTTCTCTATTTGATCTTTAAGATCTCCCATGTGTGTCTACTTTCCTCCACAAATAAGACAGAGCTTCTGAGGTTGAAGAGTCTTTGAGTTTCTGCTGCCTTCCTATTATGAACAAACACCTTATCCTGCAATGGTGTTGGGTAATTCTCAGCTCCTACTGACCTAAATGGGAGCTCAGGGCATTCAGCTGAGGGCACTCAGCAGCTCATAGGATCAGGCCCAAAGTTTATAAATTGGTGCACATGATTAAAAAAAGAAAAGTGACTCATTGTTCCATTTTAACCACCATCTGCTTGAGCCGAAATGTCTGAGTCCTCCGGAACAGACAAAATATTCCTGCAGGAAAGTTAACAGTCATCATCTCTGTGTTGTTACTTTTGCAACATCAGGAAAACCTAGAACTTTGTAAGACCCCCTCTCCCACCAACATACCACCAAGCTAGCTATGCAGGCAAGGCATGATGTTCAGTCTAAGCCCTAGATACAAGCAGAGTCCTTCAGTTTTATCTCAGTTACTTGTGCATATGTGAACTTCAAGCCTCCGTCGTTTATAACTGAATTATCAAAGTGTCAAAACAGACATTTTGTCTGACCTTTTGATATCTAAATTTCCAAGTAGTAAAAAGTCTGCTTATGAGAAACAGTTGAGAGAAATTTCAAAATTTCAGTTGAATGCAGTTTGAATAACTAAAGTGCACATTTGCTCTTTAAATCAAGTTTGGGGTAAAATTTACCAACTCCAAAATGGAATACTAAGAGCATTCCCCAGATGTTCCATTTGTCTTTTTTAGTTGGATAATCTTTCACTTAATGATTTTCTCTGAGCTTGTAAAGTACTGAGCATTTGTGAATTACTCCCTTATTGCTTTTTTCCCCAGCAAAAAGATCATCCTTTTGTCTCAGAGTGTGTCTATGCTGCAATGAGATGTGATCGCAACTTGTGCAGATATATCCAAGCTAGCTTAAATCTAGATGGAGAAGTGGCTAAAAACAGCAATGAAGATGCAGTGGCTGCATAGACCTGGTGCAGGCTAGGAACATAAGAACATACCTAGAGTCCCTAGTGGGTTTGTACTGCCTGCAGTAAAGCCTGTGCTACTGCATCTCCACCGCTATTTTTAACTATACTAGCTTGATTAAAGCCCAGCCCATGTTGCAATCATATCTCCACTTGCAATGTAGACATACGCTCAGTCTCTCACAGTTTAATTTCTATTCTACTCACCAAACCCTGAAACATCCAATATTAGTCCATGATCTGAAGGGCTGAGTGTATTGAATTTATATTGCTTCCCAATTATGGGCTTGTTACAATAATGTGAAACTCTAGTAATAAATCATGCCTGCAGAAGCCTGTGTGTTTCAGTATCTCCCACTGGTGAAATCTTTATTTCCAGGTATTCAAATAGCCCATGACTCCAAACACTTAACAGAAAGCCTAAGATGTGTGGGTGCTATCTATGGTGGGAGACTACTATTTGACAAGGTAATGAATCAAAAGAGCTACTTGAATTGCTCAACAAGCCAGAGAAACTTTATATGTCTCCCAGCATCTTTCAAAGTATCTAGTACTCAGCTTAAAGTTCTTCTCCACTGCTTGTTATTGTGGTTCACAATTTGGGAATGGTTGTGGTCTCCCAGTTGTTACAGATGACTTTTTACTCTACTAACAGGAATGCTTTTCATACATTCCAAATCCTACACCACTGAGGTCAATGGAAGTTTGTCACAGATTCCAGCAGGAGCAGGAGCAGGCTCCATATGAGACAGAGATGCAGAGCATTCCTCCATGAGGGTCCCTGGCTTCTGGAATTCACTTCCCCTTGGTCCAAATTGTCCTGAATTTGTTGACTCTATTTAACAGGACCTTGGAGAGAGTCGAGTGTAGAGTGGAATATGGTTGCTGTGCTTTGTGTATTGACTGAAGTGTTAGCTTTTCTTATTGTATTGGTCTGCTGGGTGTTACTTTTACTGTCTGCAAATTTAATTGCTGATAGGGTGCCAAGACTTCATGTATATATATTTGTATTTTTTTAAATAAAGAACAAATAAAGGGGGACACATTCAAAGACAACAAATGACAGCTAAGAACATAATCCTGATCCATTGCCTCTGAATGAGAAGTTTGACTCAGTGCCATTGAAGATCTCTTTCCTAAATAAAACAAAGTATATCCATTTGAACAAAGTCCCAGAAAAAAAAAATGTTCAAGCCCTTGTTGCTCAACATTGTGACCAATGCACTGAGTGAATAATAGCAATGAGAACTGTAGGTTTCAGAGTGGTAGCCGTGTTAGTCTGAATCAGCAAAAAGAATGAGAAGTACTTGTGACACCTTAGAGACTAACAAATTTATTTGGGCATAAGCTTCGTGGGCTAAAACCCAACTCATCAGATGCATGCAGTGGAAAATACAGTAGGAATATATATATATATATATATATATATATATATATATATACACACATGCCCATGGCAACCCCCAATTTTTCATGTTCTCTGTATATATATTTTCCCCTGTATGCATCTGATGAAGTGAGTTTTAGCCCACAAAAGCTTATGCCCAAATAAATATGTTAGTCTCTAAGGTGTCACAAGTACTCCTTGTTCTTTTTTTAAGGAGAACTGTAGTACACATGTCATCTAACCAGACTAGGTAACACAGTGCCTGCATCCCAGTCTATGTAACAGCTTCCCTCTGTTGCTGCTACCACCACAGGAGAATTTATAGATCTGATTTTCCCTAGTGTAAACAAGGCCTGTGTTTAGCCATCCATTAACTTTGCATCAAATTGTTCTGTTTTTTCCACCTCACATTGATTTGCTAAGAGCATATCATAGTGTTCCTTAATCTAAACTGTCATAACCCTTTTTACACATTCCTTCCTGCATTGTTCTAGCCTATCATGTGCTCCAATGATTCTCTTGGCACTTAGCTTTTCCCCTAAAACCATTCAAGATCAACATTACCAATCAAAGAATTTTTCATACTATTATGTACTATTAATATGATCAGTTTGGATAATTCAGTCCCACTGACTGTGAAATAAATCTGCAGCATTTAAATGTTAATTCTACCCTAAAGTTAAATTGAAAATAATTTGGAGCAATGTTAATATCTCAGAGCATGGATAACTCAGAAGGTATTCTGGCTCCCCTGCCTACATAAAATATCCAACACTTCCTCCAAATAGGGTTTTTCCAGGAATAGATTCCCAGAATTGGAGAGTAGTGTAGTGTGCTAAAATCTTTCTTAGTAGTACTGTACCACCTTCTGGAAGAGGTAAAGTACTTTAGGTAATAATGCCAAAGAGATGTCCACTCCAATTTCAGGGATTCAGAAGAAAGATGGGTGTGTTCAGTGGTAATCTAAAAACACACATTTTTTCAAGATCCCCTGCTGATTTTGTGCAAGTCACTTGGCCATTTTGTGTCTCAGTTTCCCCCATCAGTAAATTGGAGATAATTATATTTCAGTATCTCACAAGATGTGAGAATCAAAATGTTTGTTCTCTTCTTTGAAGCTGTAAAGTGCCATATGTACTATGATAGTCAGAATAATAATAATGTAGCCTTAAGGTTAAAATTGTATACTCCCCCATTTGCTTTTATTTGTTTGAATTTAAAAGGCTGGTTTTCAGTGTGCTTATGCTACACTGTACAGCATCCCAAGGACCTTGATGGAGGAAGTGCATGATGTATAATAAAATTATTATTTAAAAAATCCACAGTTAGAGGTTTCTCCAATGTATATAATTTTGTGAGCAAATTTACTTTTGTGTTGAATCCTTAAGCTGTGAAAAGGGACCAGAATACACCAGAGAATCTGGCCCAGTATTTCCCTGCAAAATAAGACCCCACTTCTGCAGAGACTTACGCATGTGCTTAACTTTATGTACTGTGAGGAGTTGTCCAGTGATGTTAACAAGACTGCTCACAGACCATGAACCAAAGCCCATTGAAAATAATTGGAGTCTTTTTACAGACTTCCAAGGGCTTTGCATTAGGCCCATAGTGCATAAAGTTAAGCACATGCATAGGTCTTTGCAAGATCAGGGCCTATGAGTTTGAACGGAAGTTTTGACATTTTTTTAAATAACATATCAAGAGGAAATATGCATTGTTCCAAATATTTGGTCTGGTAATAATTTACTGTCAACTTCTGAATGTGTAATATTTAACAACTTTAAGTGCTACTAAATATACATACGGAAACACACATCAGGTGCTGCTAAATGTATAGGATTTGGAAGCAATAGAGTTCCAAGGGATCATAGAAGCTACAGTGAAGTCCAGCAATAAAGGAGTTAATGAAGATGCATAAGCCAATTGATATGAATTTCAGAACATGTTTATTTGATTCTACCGTACATTTAGAACAGCAAAGTTATACAAATAATTTAAGGGCCAAAAATAAATAAAAATGTTAAATTCTATTGTTAGTGTGACACATCTCATACGATATCAGTGAGTGAAAAGATGGGAGACTAGAATCTCCTTCACCAGGCTTATTTGCTAATATATCATTGTGACGGGATCCCCAGCATGCAACCTGATACTGTGGGACCACTGTGCTCCCTTAACCCTCCAACCTGGGCTGTCTTTCACAATGCTTTACTAGTGACAAGCAGCAAGCCCCTCCAGGTGCTGTTATCATTCAGCACAACCACATGTGGAGCCCCACACAGATTGCATGAATGCTCCCAGAGCCACTCATGAATCACACAGAGAAAGGCACCAGCCAAATCTGCCCCAGCTCCCAGCCTTGTACCTCAGGAATATACTTATATATCTTGCACTGCTCAAGACGAGCAGTGCAAATTTATTAATAGGTTCACCACTTCATCAGTAGAAAGTGGATATCCACCAGCCTTTGCAAACCTGACACTTCACGCAGACTCACTGGTAAAGATAAAAAGTTATATAAATTTATTGACTACAAAAGACAGATTTTAAATGATTATAAGTGACAGGCAAAAAGTCAGTTAGTTACCAAAATAAAATAAAATATAAGCACACAGTCTAAACTCTCAACCCCCTATTAGACTGGGCAACATGATTAAGCAGTTTTTCTCATCCCACTGGATATTGTAGTCCTTAATATACAGGTTTGTTCCTTACACTTGGGCCAGTCTCCTCTGTTGGAGTCTTTAGTTTTCTGAGTGTCTTTGAAGTTTGCAGCTTAGGTGAGGAAGGAGAAAGGCCAAGCATGGGACCCCCATGTTCTGTTTTATACCCTTAGTCCATTTGCTTGGAGAACACAAGTCCAAGCATGTGTGGTTGGCATTGCTGAGTCCCCAGGAAAGGTTGAGTGATTCCCCTGGTGTGGCCTTATGCAGGTGAGTCATTGAATTGTAACTCCCTTGCTGGACAATGGCTGTTGATGGTTGCTTGATACCCGCCCAGACATTGGTTACTTTCCTTGCTGTTGTCTTGGGGGAGCTAATATCTGGCCCATTCCCCAACTTACAGCATGTTTTACTGTCAACCATACAACACAATCTCATAACTTCATATGCACTAATGATATATATATTTAGACAGAACAGTGATTTTCACCAAATCAAAACCTTCCCCCTGATACTGTACATGGCATGCTTTACCTGCAAGATCACAATTATATATAAATGAGGAATATGGGGGTTACAGGATACTCTCCCAAGGTATAGAATGTCACACTCATATCAGGCCAAGTTTATTCCTGCTTTAATTTTACTGACATCAACAGAGTTTCAGCAGAGGTAAAACTGGTGCACCATTTTATATAATATATTCATAGTTGTATTTTACCAACAATCAAACAGAAGACCAGAAGAAACTGAAGGTGACCATTTCTTTAGACCTACTTAGCTTCTGGCAACCCTCACTGTTTGCCAAAGCATTTGGGTTCATTTCCTAAATAGATTATTTCTTACCATTAAAAAAAATTCCTTATAAGTTCTCATGTTGATAATTCTCACTAGTATTTTGTGACAATAAGGGCCCACTTTTTATTCTGTGAAATGCAGAAAGAGCCTTGCTATGGGTAATTGTTAATTATAACCGCCACAAAGTATAAAATGGCCTGTGAAAGAAGGTCTATTTGGCAGCAGCTGTGAAAGCTGAACCAAGCTATTTGGGGATTAATCTGCTGCTGAATGTAGTCTTACAAGTGCAGCTTTGGAAAAGAAGATAAAAGAAACTAATGCTGTTCAGCCACAAATCACTTCAGATAAAAAAAAGTCTCATAAGCCATCAAAAGGCAAATCATAATCATAAGGGTTGACAAGGAGAAATCTTACAGAACTACTATCAAAGGCCAGCCAATGTCTTCCTGTTCTATGCTTTTTAGTTTACAGTGTTATCCATGTATTTTTGACCCAAGAAGAACAGAAACAAAACCAAAATATCTTTAGGCAGATTTAAATATATCTTATAAGATTGTAATTCAAATCACGCATAAAGCTCAATTTCAGCATTCCTTAACTGCTAGTAATATTACAAAGGCAAGCAAATTGGGAGGTAAAGCTGGTTTGGAAGTGATGCTTATCTGATTCCAACACATCTTTCTTCATGTTTCAATCAGAGAACAGCTGCTATCATCCTACTGAGAAATTAATGACAGCACAAAACATAACAAGCCTTAAAAACTACTGATACAGGAGCCCTGTTATTGTGGGAATAACTCATCTGCAGTTAAACTGCCCTTACAGAAAATAATTTGTAGCTAAGGTGAAAGGATTTATTTTAGCTGCAACATTCTTTCAAAAATCTCACTACTCCTTTTTAAGCAATAACTTAACCTCTATAGTGCCTGAGGATATACAGCATCTATTGTGTGAAAGAGAATTTAGTTATAGCCCTGGGATTGTACACTCCATGTCCAAAGTAGTCATTTAGTCCTTGTGCCCTGCCACTGAGTAGGCATCAAGGCTGTGGTACCTGCTAAGAACAGGAGTTTCACAAGCTTTTTCTGCACTGTGATTGCTTGGTTTAAATTAGCTTGATCATAGTCATTGTGAGAGGGACAATCATCATGTGTTCCTGTGCTTGGAGAGCAGCTTGTGGATGGTTCCTAGTTCTGCCATAGAAGAGGTAGCTCAGAGGTGGTAGGGACTTCCCTGCCCTGGTGTTAAGCAACACCAGGTTGAGGCAGCAGCTGTGGGCTGGGGTAAGACTCTCCCCTGCAAGTAGTGTGCCCACATAACCACCCCTTCTGGAGGGCAGCAGAAGCATTTGTTCCCATGAATGGAGAGAGCCAGGCTCCAGTGGCATTTCCAGTCCCTTTCTGCCTTGAAACAGCAGCAGAAATGAGCAGCAGGGCAATGACAGCCATCAGAGCAGCACTATTCTTCTTATCTTTGAGATCATTGTAGGTGCCACAGGGGTTATAGTAGGGAGTGGAGATCAATAGGTCAATACAGGTTTACTGTTCCTACACACACACTTAAAGCCACAAATGAGGTGGATACAACCCAGGGTACCACGAGCTTTTCAGCACCACCCAAGTGACAATGGTGAGTGAAACCAATGTGTTTGGATGAAAGAGCCTTCCATTTTCACACTGGCTAGCTTGGTGGCCTCTGGGAATAATGGCAACCAGTTCATGTCAGCAGCTTCTGCTCCATCCCTGGCATCCAGTGCCTGTCTCTTTGCTACATCAGTGGCCAATGGTTTGGGGTTTCCAGGCTCCCCCCACTTGGCACAAGGCAGCACTAACCAACATCCTGGAAGGTGTGAGGGCTTCCACCCTCTCTTCACCAAGAGGTAACAAGCTATCTGGTTCTATTGGCTCAGAAGCAGAGTTGACTTAGGTTTTGCCCTCAGATGTCCCTGATAGCTCTGTTCTCACAGTGATAGGTATGCCTAGATGATTTGGCACTTTGGGTGCCAACGAGCCTTCAAGACTTACATGATAGAGAACTACAAGGACTGATGGCTCTCAGGTAACTGTTGGCTAATCTGAGTTGTTATTAATTATCATTATTAATTATTATTTATATTATTGTATCAACCAGAAACCCTAATCAACACCAGTCAGGGACCACAGGTCTTGAATGCTGCTCCATAGGGTTCTTAGGAGCTAACAAGTTCCAACCTGCCACCCAGTGATCTGCTAACAGTTGCCAGAATAGAAGCTGAATCCTGACAGAGGAGTCCAATCCTGGAATCTGATTGGTGGAATGCTGGGAGTCCTGACTGATTCACAGCTTCTATATAAACTAAGGACAGGAACAGGAAGTTGTCTATGCTTTGGGTTCTCCCTGCTTAGGACTGCTTCCCCTGCAATACCTGTACCCACTGCGGTTCTCCTGGTCAACTGATCTGCCTGTCTCCTGACACCTGGTTTGCCCTCTGGCCTGCCTCGGACTGACCTCCTGGTCTTGGCCCAGCCTTACTCCTGCTTTGACCATTAAGGAGGGATTTGAAGGCAGATAAGGCAATGGCTTCCTGAATTTTTTTTTATGGAGCGTGCTGCACACAGGAGCTGGTATGGGATAAAGCAAGGAGGTACTTGCCGGAGAAGTGGACTAATGGACGGTAAAGGCTGGCAACAGTATTGGAGCTAAAGCAGCAGTCAACAGTACATTGAAGTTTTATATAAGTAAATAATATAATAATAATAATATAAAAAGAGGCCTTAAACAAAACAAGGTGCCGTGAGTTTTAATGGCATCACTTGCAGCTGGCTCCAGCAATTCATTGTATTTCACTGTGCACAGTGCACTGCATTAGATTTTTTCATTTGTTTTTGGATTAGATAACAGTTGTCTTCTCCAACAGGAATACAAAATATTCTTGACATCTAATAATTTATTTAAAATAGCATACTGGGGTGTGTAGCAGATTTAAACCAGGTTCTTCAATTATAGCTCAGGTGAAAATCAAGGTAAGAGTTAGTGTAGTAGCCTGTAGAGAAATCATCCACAAGGGAAATGCCCCAATAACACTATAGTTTAAATACCAGCCTTATCAGTGGTTCTTAACCAGAGGTACGCATACCTCTGGGGTACGCATGCCCCTGGCGGTACGCAGATGTCTTCCAGGGAGTACATCAACTCATCTAGATATGTGCCTAGTTTTACAACAGGCTACATAAAAACACAAGCAAAGTCAGTACAAACTAAAATTTCACACAATGACTTGTTTATATGGTTCTATATACTATACACTAAAAAGTAAGTACAAAATTTATATTCCAATTGATTTATTTAATAACTATATGGGAAAAATGAGAAAGTAAACCATTTTTCAGTAATAGTGTGCTGTGACGCTTCTGTGTTTTTATGTCTGATTTTGTAAGCAAGTAGTTTTTAAGTGAGGTAAAACTTGGGGGTGGACAAGATAAATCAGACAACTTAAAGGGGTACAGTTGTCTGAAAAGGTTGAGAACGACTGATTTAACTTACAGGTGTGGAGCAGGGAATCTAAGATAACAGTGTGAAATTTTTGCAAACAAAATTTATGTTTTAATTGCTCTAACAGTATCCTGGCATTATAGCTATAACCTCCACATAAAGATACATAAATAAATTTTAAAGCAATCCTGATATATATTTAGCACTTACATATAACTTTAAATCTTCAAAAATCTATCTGAACATTAATTAATCAATATTACCAAAGGACAGACTTTCTCACTCTGAACTGGACAGGTGACATCTTCCTCTAAAAGGTAGGAAAAAAGAAATCTTTTTGGAACCACTTTTTGAAATTAACATCATGCCTGTCACTTCCAGGGCACATTCAGTGTAGTTGTAGCCATGTCAGTCCCAGGATATTAGAGAGACAAGGAGGGTGAGGTAATATTTTTTATTGGACCAACTTTTGTTGGTGAGGGAGACAAGCTTTCGAGATACACAGAGCTCTTCTTCAGGTTTGGGAAAGGAACTCCCAGTGTCACAGAGGTCCCAAGGTGGAACAGATTATTTAGTGTAAGTAGGTTTCAGAGTAGCAGCCGTGTTAGTCTGTATTCACAAAAAGAAAAGGAGTACTTGTGGCACCTTAGAGACTAACAAAATTTGTTAGTCTCTAAGGTGCCACAAGTACTCCTTTTCTTTTTGCGAATACAGACTAACACGGCTGCTACTCTGAAACCTGTCATTATGCAAGGCACTGAATTTAGCTGTATAGAGTGGAAATCTGTCAACTTCATGAAAAAACTCGTACAGATACAGACAGACATCATCTTCCTCTCCAAATGCAAACAGATAAAATTTGTTAGTCTCTAAGGTGCCACAAGTACTCCTTTTCTTTTAGTGTAAGTAGTTAGCTCATATTGTAGGGGACCATTCAAGATAGAGTGGAATGTTAACAACTCTGCAGTCACAGGACAAAAAGGGTAGAGTCACTAACTTTTAAAATCTCAAAAGACTAAAACAACAAACCACAAGCACCAACATATTGAAATTCTAATGGAAATAAGGTCTTCTACTGTTTTGACCTTGCAATTACAGTTGTTGTGCTGCCCTAATAAATAAAACAGCAGATTAGTAATGTGCTACAATCCTACAGTTCCCTTGTTAACATAAGAAATTCCCATGTAGAAAAGTGTGAAAAGGATACTTCAGATCTGGATGTGCTCTCTTTGCCAGTTGCTAACCCCTCTGGTAAGTAAAACTTCCTGCCAATATGAGCAACTAGATCCTTTGGGAAGGAAAACTGGCATGCTCCACCTCATCATGCTAGCTCTCTCACCACACAGCTAGTTAAAGAGACATTCACTAATTCACACAGTGATTCCAGCATGTATATGTACAGCTCAAACACTGAACTAGACACAACAGACTGCAGCTGTACAGCAGACTATGTCATTCTTACTAAGCATCTCTCCTATATCTCATTCCCCTTTTCATGCAGAATCCTAGAGGACCACATTTTCAGACACAATGGGCTAAGCTGCACTTACAAAAAATATGTGCACTGTTTTATTGTCCCCACAAAAAAAATACTTACAAATCAAATAACTACATATGCAAATTACCCTGAATGGGCAAATACCAAGTGGATATGCATGAATTTTCTGTGGCTTCAGTTAAGGTGCCAATGTGTGAAATAACTGGCTCTGACAAATAAGGATGAATATATGAATGTAAACCTTTGGTCAATCTAGTCCATTCCCTTGACTGTTGGCAAGAAAATCAAATGGACTGACCAAAGGAATGTAGATTTTCATGAACATGTTAGAATGATAAACGACTACATAAAAGGACTTATTCACTAAACACAGATACACATTACTTATTCTCTCAGTCCAAAACGTCTATATATTTATGTTTTAAAGTGTGTAAAATTTTCATACATTCAGGAGATTTCATAATGACAAAATCCTTAACCCAAACAGCACAAATTATTTATTTCTGCTTTTAAGTCTTGAAGTGTGATGGCAAAGGCTAAAAGGGAAGGACTAGACATAGCAAATACATCAATGGGCAATTGGTGTGATTTACTTGCAGTGGATACCAACACACTGACTAGGTAACAGATCTCACAGACTAGGGAAATCATATCTGACAGTCCCTATATTTTATTGTACTTTTTAAAATAAGCAGTCATGGACTAATCTACAATGATGGCACTGTAATTATCACAACTCTGCCTCACTAGCAGTACAGTAATTGATTGGGTACTAGATAACCACCTGGTGAGATTCCTACTTGGGAACTCAGTAAACAGCATTGTCCTAACCACCAAACCAAAACAGATGAGTTTCCACTTGGGCTGTCAAGCGATTAAAAAAATTAATCGCGAATAATCGCGCAATTAAAAAAAGTAATTATGCTTAATCATACTGCTAAACAATAATAGAATACAGTTTATTTAAATATTTTTGGATGTTTTCTACATTTTCAAATATATTGATTTCAATTACAACACAGAATACAAAGTGTACAGTGCTCACTTTATATTTATTTTTAATTACAAATATTTGCGCTGTAAAAAACAAAAGAAATAGTATTTTTCAATTCAGCTCATACAAGTAGTGAAATGAAATCTCTATCATGAAAGTTGAACTTACAAATGTAGAATTATGCACAAAAACTGCATTAAAAAACAAAACAATGTAAAACTTTAGAGCCTACAAGTCCACTCAATCCTACTTCTTGTTCAGCCAGTCACTCAGTCAGTCACAACCAAGTTTGTTTACATTTTCAGGAGATAATGCTGCCCACTTCTTGTTTACAATGTCACCTGAAAGTGAGAACAGTTGTTCGCATGGCACTGTTGTAACTGGTGTCGCAAGATATATAAGTGACAGATGCGCTAAAGATTCATATGTCCCTTAATCTTCAACCTCTATTTCAGAGGATATGTGTCCAAGCTGATGATGGGTTCTGCTCGATAACAGTCCAAAGCAGTGCAGACCAACACATGTTCATTTTCATCATCTGAGTCAGATGCCATCAGCAGAAGGCTGATTTTCTTTTTTGGTGGTTTGGGTTCTGTAGTTTCCGTATCAGACTGTTGCTCTTTTAAGACTTCTGAAAGCATGCTCCACACCTCGTCCCTCTTAGATTTTGGAAGGCACTTCAGATTCTTAAGTCTTGGGTTGAGCGTTGTAGCTATCTTTAGAAATCTCACATTGGTACCTTCTTTGCGTTTTGTCAAATCTGCAGTGAAAGTGTTCTTAAAATGTACAACATGTGCTGGGTCATCATCTGAGACTGGTATAATATGAAATACATGGCAGAATGTGCGTAAAACAGAGCAGGAGACATACTGTTCTCCCACAAGGAGTTCAGTCAAAATTTAATTAACACA
Source organism: Dermochelys coriacea (assembly GCF_009764565.3). NCBI lineage: Eukaryota > Metazoa > Chordata > Testudines > Dermochelyidae > Dermochelys > Dermochelys coriacea. The sequence goes on along the minus strand of NC_050074.1, from coordinate 26,968,066 downwards.
TTATTTTTTAAAGAAGCGTCATCAGCATGGAAGCATGTCCTCTAGAATGGTAGCCAAAGCATGAAAGGGCATACAAATGTTTAGCATATCTGGCATGTAAATACCTTGCAATGCTGGCTACAAAAGTGCCATGCAAATGCCAGTTCTCACTTTCAGGTGACATTGCAAATAAGAAGCAGACAATATTATCTCCCGTAAATGTAAACAAACTTGTCTGTCTCAACGATTGGCTGAATAAGATGTAGGAGTGAGTGGATTTTTAGGCTATAAAGTTTTACATCATTTTATTTTTGAGTAGTTATGTAAAAAATAAAATCTACATTTGTAAATTGCACTTTCACGATAAAGAGATTGCATTATGGGACTTGTATGAGGTGAATTGAAAAATACTTTTTCTTTTATCATTTTTACAGTGCAAATATTTGTAATAAAAATAACAATATAAAGTGAGCACTGTACACTCTGTATTCTGTGTTGTAATTTAAATCAATATATTTGGAATTGTAGAAAAACATCCAAAAATAGTTAATAAATTTAAATTGGCAATCTATTGTTTAACTGTGAGATTAAAACTGTGATACATTTTTTGAGTTAAGTTTTTTGAGTTTTTTTGAGTCACGTGAGTTAACTGCGATTAATCAACAGCCCTAGTTTCAATTTTTAAAACTTCTGAGTAACAGGCCTTGTCTGTACTAAGAATGGATAACTTTTGGGAAAACACTAAGATTCTGATTTCGGATCTGTTAAGTCTGCTTTCGGGCAGTCCTCTTGCATAAATCAGGCTTAAATTGGCCCTCTCACATATTACCACAGCACTGTTAAATTCTCTGATGTAGTGGTGTTCTGGCCTGACACTGGAGCAATGCAAAGGGTTTGCATTGGAATGCATTGTCTATCCTAGAAAAATGAAAACTTCCTTTGGCTGAAATGAAGAAATGGTAGCTATCCAAGAGGTATATTTTTTCTTCAGCTGTCTAAGCAGCTGACTAATAATAGAGTTGAATTCTAGAGCTGGTGGAATTTCATTAGATGTAATGAATGTAAATACATTTAAGAAGTCATAGCAATTTCAGACAAACCAAGATTTTCAAACCCATGTGCATGATTGACTTGTACTTGATGCAATACCCCAATTAGTATGTGCAAATTGGGATTTGTTTACATAAAAGGTGTACAAGAAGGGTTTGAAACTCTGAGCCTTGTCATGTTATATCATATTGCATTCTAGTCTTATATTATGAAATGTTTTAGTTCTCCTATTTGTGAAAAGCCCTTGAGCACTGACTGTGAAAGTGAGTAGATGTTCATATCGTTAAGTTATTTAAAGTATGTACATACCCTGCTGATTAATATGTGCCAAATTCTCCCATTGTTTCCAAGTGGTTGCCCTGTTTAGCTGTCCTAAACAATAGAAGACTACCTCTGCAAGCAACTCTGCTGAAGTGAGAAGTGTTCAAGATTGCCTTCAGCAGTTGCCTTGGAAATTGGCACTGGGGAACCTAAATTCTTTCTCTGCCGCCCAGCAGAGGTCTCTTCACCCATTCCCGATTTCCCTGTGCCCAATTTAAGGGGAACAAAATTTTACTGTGCATAATATACTATGTGCTTCTTAATAAAATCTCTCCTTCAAATAATACAGCCAAACAATAGTGGGAGTTGTGATTTTTGTATGTTTCGGGGGGGGAGGGGGCTAGGGAGGAAGGGTATAATAAAAGATTCCTGTTTAATGATCATTTGAAAGTTTAGACCTCAGAAACTGTTTAAGGACAATGTTCTGGTGGGGATGGAGTGAATGGCAATGACCCCAAAAATAGCAGGCAATCTACTCTCCCCTGCCTTTTAGGGCTAAATTAACCCTTTACACATGTCTAGACTATTGTGTGCATAAAAATAAACCAGCAATAACTATATGCTGGAAAACACAGAACACCCTGTTTTAAAGATTACTGATTGATGCAACTACTTCTAAAATTCAAAGCTTACTTCTTGTTAAAGCTGTACTGTAGTTGCTCCAACCTGATGTCAAGATAAATCATGAGGCAAATGGTACAGCCATGGTTTGAGTGATTATTTCAAAACATTTGTCAATAAGATCTACTTAAAATAGATGCTATTCCTGCAACTTTACAAACTAGAATCACTGGCAATCCCATGTTGGACAAGTCTAATGAAAAATGTTAGAAGTCTAAACGTGCTCACTGATCCTGCTTGATCTAGACATTTTTGGCAAGAAATATGTAATTTCTCATCCAATGTAACTCCAGTTTGTTTTGGAGGAGAACAACTCCTCTGACCAAATGTTCTTCCTTTTACTCAAGGCTATTTGAGAACTAGCTTTAAAAATGGAATAGAAAGAAAATCACATCCTTACTGTGCATCAGCCACTGCTATGTCCCTGTGGCAAATAATAGTATCTGAAATAATTAAATGTACTTACAGTACTGGAGTCTTAAAATTCCACCTGTCTGTTAGATAGTGAGTGTCTGTTTTACAAGAATTCAGCATTATTCAATAGAATTCATCCTGCAAAGCAGAAAATCCCTTGCAGGACATGAGGAAATATAAGGTTTAAAGGATTGCAATTGAAGAGTTAAACTGTTGTATTACTCAACACCTATGTAATTTCTGTATCAATAGTCTGTAATTTAGTCTGAGATCACTCCTCCCAAAGGGCCTGATTGTACATCCCTTTCTCACACTGATAAGTACTTGCTTACTTGAGTAGTTCACTGAAGTCAGTATGATTACTCATGCGAATAAATGCTCACTAACATGAATAAGAGTGGTGCACTCTAACCCAAAGCAGAGAGAGAAGAAAGAAGGCCCGACATGCCTGAATAGGTGGGGATTGAGGATAATATCCCTAGACACCAGGAGTGGGATTTTCAAGAATGCTTAAGTGACACACAAGCACAAGTTGGAAGCTTTGAAGCTTGTCTAGATGGGAAAACTGACCAGAACAGCTATAGTGGAATAGTTATTCCACTATAGCTACACTGATAAATTTCCCCATGAAGACCAGCCCTTAGATGAGTGCAAATTAAACTTAATGGGCCAACTATGGCTATACCTTCACTGCAGAAATGGTGGAATGTTTATGGCAGGATAACTATTGTGCTTTAGCTATCCTGTTGTATAATCCTAGTGGAGACAAGGCACCTGTAATTTTTAATTACAAAGTAGCTCATTGAGGTCAACACTGTGCCCACGGTTGACCTGGCCTAGTTTATCTTGTGGTAAAACTACAGTGCCTTGTCTCCATTAGGATTTCACAGCACAATAGCTAATGCACAATTAGAATTGGAAAAGATATATTGGAATTGGAAAAGAGAGAAGGGCAACAAAAATTATTAAGGATATGGAACAGCTTCCATATGAGGAGAGAGAAAAAAGACTGGGATTTTTCAGCTTGGAAAAGAGACTACTAAGGTGGGATATGACAAAGAGCCATAAAATTGTGAATGGTGTGGAGAAAGTGAATAAAGAAGCGTTATTTACTCCTTCACATAACACAAGAACAAGGGGTCACCCAACAAAATAAATAGGCAGCAGGTTTAAAACAAATAAAAGGAAGTACTTTTTCACACAATGCACAGTCAACCTATGGAACTCATAGCCAGGTGATGTTATGAAGGCCAAAACTATAAGAATTAGATAAGTTCATGCGGAATAGGTCCATCAACAGCTATTAGCCAAGATGGTCTGGGATGCAACTTTATGCTCAGGGTTTCCCTAGCCTCTGACTGCCAGAAGCTGGGAGTGGACAACAGGGGACAGATCACTCGCTAACTGCCTGTTCTGTTCATTCCCTCTGAAGCACCTGGCATTGGCCACTGTCAGAAGACAGGATACTGGGCTAGATGGACCATTGGTCTGACCCAGTACGGCCATTCTAATGTTCTTACATTTATGTTATTATGCAATAGTTATCCCACAGTAAAAACTTTTTGGGGCGGAGGGTGAAGACAAAGCCAGTATCCTGCTCTTTAAGGCTGAAACAAACATCCTAAAGGAATTCTCACACACATAGACTGAAGCATGTGTTATAAAACGTCTAGCTAAACCCAAGGGAAGGAAAGGAAAAAATACGCATTTTAGCTCCACACCTCTTTTCCCCTCCAAATTCAATACCTGCTCTTTGGGGATTCAGTTGCCTATTGCCACTGAGGCTCACATACATTCCTGTGAGAGTCATGTGCAGACCGACTTAGTCTTGTTAGCATTGCATCTGGTTGGTGGGTTGCCTAGGGAATGGTTTGTACTTTGGGGGTCCTTCATACCACCGCAATAATTAAAATTTCTTCTTTTAACTGGCAGTGTCAGCTGCCCAAAATAAATGGTGAAGCACCAGGTAGCAATCTCCCCGTTCCCTTGCTCCAGCTTGATAAAGAGGAAGATAATAAGATAGCTATTGCAGATGTTTTTTCTGGGAGCTCCTGCCAAGTGTGAGGGGCAGCATGCAAGAAAGCACAAAGATCCTTGTTTGAGAAGTTAACAACTGGGCAATGAAAGCTGGCATCCTAGGTCAGTTGGAGGCAGTAGTTGACATTTCATTATTGAATGAGAGATGATCAAGTGGGGCAGAGGGATAGACTGTTAAGGGCTTTTAAAGTGAAGACAAGCAATGGAGGGACATTTGGAAAGACCGGGGAGTATGGGTGAAAGCAATGGGCTAGGAAAATGATCTTTGCAGCAGCATTCTGAACAGATATGAGCAGGGCAAGATTACAATTTTCCAAGGCTAGAGAGAAAGATGTTGCAGTAATCAAGATGCAGAATGTTGAGAGCCTGGATGAGAATTTTAGCTGTGTGGATGGATTGGAAAGACTGTATCTTACACCTTGCCTACACTTGCGGTGGTGTAGTTATGCATCATAGTGAAAAGCAAGCTGCATCCACACTCACCGAAGTGTGTAGCTCCACCGGACAGTAAAAGGCTCTGGAAGGGGGGGAGGAAGCTGGGAAAGGCTCCAGCAGTGGGAGCTGTCAGGGCCTTTCTCCACTGCCTCCCTCTGCTCCAGCTTTTCCCCACTGCCAGAATCTTTCACTGTGGTGGGGGAAAGGCTCCAGCAGCAGGGAGGCAGCAGGACACTACACTGCTAAAAATAACAGTGTGGCTAAGGGAAGCACTGCTTGGGCAAGTCAAAAACCATGTGGGCTATATGCCCTAGGGTTCATGTGTGTAGGGCACTGTACTCACCTAAGCAGTGCCTCACCGTCTACAGATATTGATACCTGTGCTAGCTGGGCGTGCATTGTCTGAACTCTACAAGCCACCATAACTGTAGACCTATACTTAAGAGATATTATGCAGAAAGAACTGGAAAGGTTTAGCCATAGTCTGGATGTGAGGACCTAGAGCGAGGTCCAAGTAAAAGATAATGCCATGGGATAGCATGACGGGCAGCATGGTGATGTCAATCACAGTGATTGAGAAAGGAGGTAGTATAGAAGGTTTGGGGAGTGAAGATCAAGAACTCTCTTTTACCCATTTTATCCATTACCCATCAGTGAGATGGGTTGAGATTTTAATTTTGACAGGAGGAGACAGGTCTTAGTAGATGTAGATCTGTGAGTTGTCAGCATAGACATGGTAGCTGAATGTGTGTCTGGGGGATGAGATTACTCAGAGATAAATTATAGAGGGAGAAGAGAACGAGATCAAGGACAGAGCCCTGTGGAACTCCCACAGAAAGATGAGGAGGGTTTTCCAAAGATGTGATTTAAGAATTAGGAGACGAACCATACTTCTCCCTCTCTCAATCCTTGAATGCTCTCTCCTAGTCCCAAACTCTCATCCTAGAGTCAAGCCGTACCATTTATCCCATCAGCATCACCCCACACAACCATTTCATGCACCAGTTGACTCCATTCCCTAGTTTGTTCATTCCTACCCAAACCAAATCCTTTCCCTTCTGGTGCCAAAACTCCCCATGTCTCTTCAGCTCCTTCCATCTCTACCCCACCCACTTGGAAATACTGACACACACACGCACCCAAGAACCCTTGCTATTTCTGTCTAGCTTCTCCACAGCTCAGAACCAAGCTCTGAACTCTCTCCTACTTGACACTTTCAGGCTTGGAGTATCCCCTCCCACCCAACTTTCCAGGCTCAGAAAATCAATCCCTCAGTTCAAAACTATTCCCATTCCTTACCAACATGTATCATCACTAGGTTTGTGACCATGTTGGTAAAGAGAACCAAGAGGCATTCAACCCAGCTAGAAGCATTGAATCATTAGGAGATATGGAGTAAGTCAGATAATGAGGAACTTGTCTTTAGAGGAATGGAATGAAAAGCTATAGGGAATACAATTTATGGGCTGCCTTTTGGTAGCGGCTTGCTTCATACCACAAGAGGTTTTTCAGCTACCCTAAGATGGCATGCAAATATCATCACAGTGACTTCATATTAAGATAAGTGAATAGAGAAGTTAGCAACGGACACAAGGACAACAGGACAGTTTGCTATCTCCCTGAAGTAAAAATACGACACGTAATTGCAAAATTCGATGGGATTATGAAGTCGTCTGGCAATTCTCCATTGGTGATGATACACACTGGAACCAATTAAAAGGCATCATGTGGAATTACACAGATTTTCCTTTACTTAACTGCCAAGACCCAATTTGAATGGTCTGTGTTTGGTTTACAATTCTTGGGGACATCACAACCATCCCTCCCTGATACCATCAACTGTGGTAGGAGAAACCCAGAACTCAAGAATAGATGGTTCAATGAAAGATGCATGAATGGCCAAACATTTTATTAATTATTGTTATTAGTAGTCATATTTCTTTATTTGCAATACAATAGAGCTAGAGACCCCAATCATAGATCAGGAACCCATTACACTGGTGCCTAGACAAACACATAACAAAGAGACAGTCCCTGCCTTAAGGACCTTACAATCTAAATATAAGACAGAGAAAACAGGTGGATACAACAGATAGACAGGGGGAACACCAGGAAATAATGAGACAGAACTAGTCAGTATTAAAAGCACATTTGCCATTTCTTAAGTCTTTACATATGCTTTGTTCTTAAAGTAGGACCTTAACACAATTTAAAATTGTTCCTTAAAAAGCTTTTCAGTTCACAGTACCAATGGAGTATTTAAGAAATTCTTCTGGTTATCACTTTGTTATAAACATACAAGAGTGAATGCTCCTTTTTTCCTTTCCCCACTCCCCATTTTATTACTGGGAAAGCCAAGTTCTGCTGGAATGATTTGGATCAAGAGAGGCTCCAGGGTACAAACTATGATGCAGTTACAGCTGGTCAAATAGTATTCATTAAATAATTTGAAGATTTCACATAATTTTTAAAATTTTAAATATTTTGTTATTAGATTAATATGTTTCCATTAGCTACCCACCTCTAGCTGAAACAAAGTAAACAATTACTGAAATTTCATGGACCATTGAGTAAACCAACAACCCACCACTTTACTCATTTATGTTTAGTAGTCCATTTGTTTTGGTTACCCAGACAAACCATAAAAAAGAGACAAAATATAACTTACCATACTACTGATTTCAAAATATATATTTAATATTCCATGTACTTGGCAGTACATGTTTTCATATATCAGCTGTAGGAAGGCACCTGCCAATCAAACGGCTTTTCCATGTGACATTTCCCATGAGCTTCATGTTTGTGGTTTAAAGCTAACTTTTATGTTTTAATCCAGTATTTCAAAGCACCATCTGGGCAAAATATGCCTTTAATACAGTCCAGTGATTTATTTATTTATTGCTTGCAACACTGTATTTGGCAGATGAGACATATATAACAACTCCATGCAAAACAGCTGCAATCAAACACATGCAGTAAAGAGGGCATTATATACCTTAAAACAATTATTTTTATAAGGAAAAAAGCAGTCAATCATATGCATTTTAACTGAACGGTACATCCAGGTTTAAAAGACAATTTCCAGAGAACATTTACATTTGTGAATCACCTTGCTTGTTCTTTTTATTATTAATTATTATTATTATTATTCTCTAGATGATAGATGGCAGTGCATGACAAATGCATCTAATTTCAGTGGGCTTGATGTCAGTTTGACTGTTTTAAAAAAATATGCACTTGATTGTGCATTAGGTGAGAGGTCAGTGACACTGAACACTGGCAGGTGTAATAACAACTATAGGCTCTTTGTATAGGAAATGCAAACAAGAATTTACCCCAAAGACATTCATGACAGTGCCTGCCTGCTTATGGTACCAAATGATTGACAGTTGTGACACCACGTCAAGGGCAAGAGTCAGGACACTTGCTGGTGCTTCACAAAGCTATATAATAAAAGAGGCTTTAGCAGTATCTCAGTGGAACTGATCCTTGCAGTTGATACCACAAAGCAACACAAACAATACATTGTATAGGAAAGAAGCTTTCCTATTTGCACAAAAACAACCTAAACTACACAGAATAAACCATTCTGACTGCATCTCAACACATGTTTTGTTAAGGCTTTTTCCCCCCTTCTTATCTGTCATTACATAAAGCACCTTTATTGAAGCTACCTGATCATTAATCATTGAAATTCCTGCCAAGATAATTTTAGATTGTTTGGAAATCTTGAGACCCATATGTGGAAAAAATGTAGACAATGCAAAAACTTACTTAAAGTAATCTTATTTCACCATATTTTCACAATCTTTGCATGAATTTCTAAAATATTTCCCTCCCCCAAATTTGGTGGTTTCATCTTACAACTCTTATTTTTCTTAATAGAAAGTGACTGTCTGACAAACAATATTTGTTTTTCTTAAGATTGCAATGGGCTAAACTTGCAATACAATATCAAATGAAAGACGTACTGCTGAGAGATTGTGCTGCATTTTTGCTATTCTAAATGCAAAAGATTAACTACAAAGGAAGTCTCCATTCAAATTTTTAAAGCTTTTTTTTTGTATGCAACATGCATATTCTATTTCTGGACACATGCATTTGCGTTCCTTTTTAGCCAAGATATCTTTACTTTGTATGATTTTAGATTTTGACAATGAAGCTTTGTTATATAGGCACCTAAATAAAAGAGCCTTGATTTTCAGAGTAAGAGGTGAATCCTCAGTGCCTTGAAAATCAGGCCACTTTTATTTAGACATATAAATATGGATTTTGGTACTTAGCTAAGGGCACCCACATTTAAAAATGTTGGCTTTTATCTTTTGCAGTTTATAAAGCTTCTGCAGTGTATACAAATAGTTTGCAAAGCACTTTAATGACTTTTGGTATAAGTATGATATACATATAAATATGATTCAGATATTATTCATTAGTTCATCTTCGCGTGCAGTTTTATGTACTTAATGTATTGAGTGTGCTGTACAATGAATTAAATTGATTTAATATCATGTCCCCTGAGATATAATGCTAAAACTGCTTTGGTAACTCAAAAAATTCTCTACTTTACTTACTGAAATCCTTCCCTGAAATAAAATATTCCAAATAGCAACGTGTGACTGATTTTAAAATGAAAGTCTGAGATGGCATGATTATTATTTGCATCTGGCTGAAAAGTATTAGAGATATTTAGCATTTATTAAGATTATGGTCTCCAGAGATTGCAAGTGAGGTGACCAATTGATAAGATTTCTACCATTAATAGAACTTTACTGTCATCCCGCTGTCAAAACAATGAGAGATGTGTTGAATTTCTGAAGTCATATTCTGAAATGAATATGAAGGGAAGTCAATACATAGCCACAGAAGTAAGGACAACATTGCTCAAGACAGATCTTTTTTAGAGTCACGGTGTGAAATCTTGTTCCCAGTGAAGTTAATGGCAAGACTCCCATTGACTTCAATAGAACCAGGATTTCACCCATAGTGTTTCAAAAGTGGGAAAGGTACAAGGAAAAATATTCATCAAAAAGGGTGCTGACAAATTATTAAGGTGGTAAATTTACCTTTGAAATTTCCAAATACAGTAGAGCAAACATAAGCCTTTGGACGCACTGCAGTCCTAAACTGAAAGGTGATAGTGAGAATTGTTTAAAGTATAATTTTAGTCACTATAGAATTTTGCTTTATTTTCATTTTTGCTAAAATAGGTATTTTCAGATACAAAACCATGAATGTGTGTGTTTTCAATGTGAATCCTGCCCCGTTTGTGCAACTTGTCCAAAACTACATAATTTATAATTAAAGGCAAACCACTTCATAGAATGTAACTAACTTTTTATTTTATGACAGGTTTCAGAGTAGCAGCCGTGTTAGTCTGTATTCGCAAAAAGAAAAGGAGTACTTGTGGCACCTTAGAGACTAACAAATTTATTAGAGCATAAGCTTTCGTGAGCTACAGCTCACTTCATCGGATGCATTTGGTGGATGCATTTGGTTTTTTTCCACCAAATGCATCCGATGAAGTGAGCTGTAGCTCACGAAAGCTTATGCTCAAATAAATTTGTTAGTCTCTAAGGTGCCACAAGTACTCCTTTTCTTTTTATTTTATGATTATTTCATACATTATGCGAGAATTCAGCTATGGATAAAGACAATATAACAAAAAATACATATAGATACATTATCACTTGAGCATAAGCTTTCGTGAGCTACAGCTCACTTCATCGGATGCATTCAGTGGATGCATCCAATGAAGTGAGCTGTAGCTCACGAAAGCTTATGCTCATATAAATTTGTTAGTCTCTAAGGTGCAACAAGTACTCCTTTTCTTTTTGCGAATACAGATTAACACAGCTGCAACTCTGAAACCTGTCATTATCACTTGAAGAGCTACTGACTTAGGGTTTAGCTGTGTTTGATGATATATAAAAATTCTTAGTTCCTTTTGGCAGAGACAGTGTTTTGCTCTTCCCCATCAGCAAGCATACATTTGGCACTTAATAAATAAAATATCCGTGGTGATTCCATGGGAAAACACAAAGTACTTTATTTCCTGGAGAAACAAGGCAGAACCCCCTTTGTCATTAACTTTGAAGTAAAAACAATCTGTGGTTTACAAACCTTCCAGTTGCTTAAGTCTGCTTCTGAATTGCCGTTGTATATAAAATTGAGGCCCACCACACCCTGTCTTATTGATTTCACCATGCTTTTATGTTCCCAGAATTTTATCACCCGGATGAGTATTAGTTAGTATTTTTTACAAATGCAGAAAGTATACATGACTAGAAAATATGCAGCATCTATTTGTGTAAATGGCTCATTTTCTGAAAGCAAAAACACAGCTTCAAGAAGTAGTCAGGTGCTGGAGCCAACTGCTTGGCTTTCCTTCCTTTACAAACTTGCACATTCTCAGATAACTCAGTAGACAAACTATATAGTGGCAAACTTACTTTCCTGACAATCATTTTAGATCACATAATCTCATTTACAAACTTGAACTTGCAAAGAGTTTTAAAAATATTCCTGACACCAGTTTACCTAATGTTTGCTTTGGGGGCGCTAAGCAGATATTTAGTTTTGTCCAATCAATGCCACTTAGAAGAGAATGTACTTATGTGTTAATCACCTGCTGGGTGGTGGTGGGAATCTATCCTTTGATCAAAGGAAGAAATACTGGTTTTACTTTACATCCTGTCTCTCTCACTCTCAACTGGCCCATAGCTGGAGGGATACATTTCAGGACTTTTCTTTATTCCTAGTATTTTGTTACTTATTGCATACCACCACCCAAGGCATCAGGACTAAAACCAAACACTCTTTGTGGTGCACCCACATGACAGACTTCAAAATGGAAACAATATTTAAGTTAAACCTGCAAGATCAAGTTTGCTGAAATCTTGCAACACAGGCAGCTTTTGAAAACTTCAACATCAGATCAAAGTTTGACCGACAGACTTAAGTAGCTATGAGGGAAATGGGTATTTTTATATAAATCTCCCCACTGTATTTTCCACTGAATGCATCCAATGAAGTGAGCTATAGCTCACGAAAGGTTATGCTCAAATAAATGTGTTAATCTCTAAGGTGCCACAAGTACTCCTTTTCTTTTTGCGAATACAGACTAACACAGCTGCTACTCTGAAACCTTTAAAACCTATGAATCCCTAAGTAAAATGGAGTGTAGAAGTAAAAACGTAGTACTGCAAAGTGATTATTTTGCCTTGGTGCTTACAGCTGTTAAATTTTAGTACAGATTTCAGCTGTTTGTTTGAGTAGTATCTTTTTGTATAGGAAAGAATGGGCTCTCTCTCACCTTGTGTTAAAATGTATATTTGGAATCTACAGGCCATCAATCCAGGAAGGGGTGGGACTTTTCTCCAATTTAATTATTCTGGGACATCATTTTAAGCTAAAACACCCACAAACTCTTTTTTCTAATAAGTAGAACAGTGTCTGCTGAGGATTTACATATGACTTTAGGAGGAGGATTACTGTTAGTGTTCAAGCTCTCTTTCTTGCCCTTTATCAAAAGTCAAGGTATTCCAAAACATTACAATCACTGAACAAACAGGCTTCATCTCATCTGAAATCTTTTTCTTTTAATCACACTGAAGATGAGCCCTTCCCTCTCTTCATATTAGTTGCAATCTGATCAGCTGACAAATTCAGTTCTAAGAAAACCCATTACCATTGGAAGATTATTTATTTTGTGCTTAAAATAAATTGAAAAACTGAGTTTCTTAAATATTTTTCTATCAAACACACACCTTTAATGGATTATCAGTCATATGGCAAATGGTTGGGCAGCTTTCCAATGGTAGGACTGCTAGCCAGAAGTTGGTCCAATAAAAGATATTACATCACCCATGTTGTGCCTCTAATATCCCGGGACCAACACAGCTACAACAACGCTGCAAACAACCAATAGCAGAGTGTCATGCTGTTCAGTTTTTCCATCCTCTTTCCTTTGAACTGATATTGCTGTGCTTGCCAGAAAGTAGGACAAAAGGATATCCATTATATTATAAGGCTTCTTTCAATGACTCTAGAAACATCTTAAACAAATCTCCAAACAACAAACCTAACACCAGAAAATGATAAACTGCAACCCCCAAGAAAGGTGGAAGAGACACTGGGTTAACTTCCTGCTAATGAAGTTAGGGAGGAAACAGTAAACAAACATTTTAAAGTATTCTAATGCTGAAAAAGGCCAATACGTTGCTGAGAAATGATCATTTCTGCCCCAATATCCCACAGACTGAGTTTATGGGTGCTGAAGGAACACATCTTATTTCCTAGACAATTTGATCTGTCTTAAGGGAAGCAAAATAAAATGAAAGAAGGTGGAATGATGTCTAGATGAGGAGTGAAGAGTGGTGTTGTCCAGCTATACCAAAAGAAGGACAGGAGACACTGGATATGGTTTAATCAGGCTGCAACTTTATTATTCGTGTCTGGGACTACTCGGCAGATAGAAGTGTACAGCACAGGTAACTCCATGGTCATTTCAATAGCTACCTGGAGCTTATGCCAGCCCCCCGCCCTTTTCCATTCTGGTCCCCAGCTAACCCAGTGCTGGGACTTTACCATCCCCCCATCATATGATGGTTAAGGTGGGGTATAAAGGAAGGGGGAGTTGGCTCCCTGTTGTGCCAGTCATAGGAGCCTCCTTCCCCTGCCCCATTCTGTTCCTTTAAGTCCTTTCCAAGCCATTTATCTGGTCACTGTATCCCTTCCCTGCATTGGACATCCATCCCACACCTACACAATGAGTTGCGACGGCATAGCCTAACTTCTTGCCTAACAATGCCATCCACAGCCTCAGAAACAACTCTAACATCATAATCAAAAAGGCTGACAAAGGAGGTGCTGTCGTCATCATGAATAGGTTGGAGTATGAACAAGAGGCTACTAGGCAGCTCTCCAACACCACTTTCTACAAGCCATTACCCTCTGATCCCACTCAGAGTTACCAAAAGAAACTACAGCATTTGCTCAAGAAACTCCCTGAAAAAGCACAAGAACAAATCCGCACAGACACACCCCTAGAATCCCGACCTGGGGTATTCTATCTGTTACCCAAGATCCATAAACCTGGAAATCCTGGACGCCCCATCATCTCAGGCATTGGCACCCTGACAGCAGGTTTGTCTGGCTATGTGGACTCCCTCCTCAGGCCCTACGTTATCAGCACTCCCAGCTATCTTAGAGACACCACTGACTTCTTGAGGAAACTACAATCCATTGGTGATCTTCCTAAAAACACCATCCTGGCCACTATGGATGTAGAAGCCTCTATACCAACATTCCACACAAAGATGGACTACAAGCCGTCAGGAACAGTATCCCCAATAATGTCATGGCTAACCTGGTGGCTGAACTTTGTGACTTTGTCCTCACCCATAACTATTTCACATTTGGGGACAACGTATACCTTCAAATCAGCGGCACTGCGATGGGTACCCGCATGGCCCCACATTATGCCAACATTTTTATGGCTGACTTAGAACAACGCTTCCTCAGCTCTCGTCTCCTAATGCCCCTACTCTACTTGCGCTACACTGATGACATCTTTATCATCTGGACCCATGGAAAAGAAGCCCTTGAGGAATTCCACCATGATTTCAACAATTTCCATCCCACCATCAACCTCAGCCTGGACCAGTCCACACAAGAGATCCACTTCCTGGACGCTACGGTGCTAATAAGCGATGGTCACATAAACACCATCCTAAATCGGAAACCTACTGACCGCTATTACTACCTACATGCCTCTAGCTTTCATCAAGATCATACCACATGATCCATTGTCTACAGCCAAGCTCTACGATATAACCACATTTGCTTCAACCCCTCAGACAGAGACAAACACCTACAAGATCTCTATCATGCATTCCTACAACTACAATGCCCACCTGCTGAAGTGAAGAAACAGAGTGACAGAGCCAGAAGAGTACCCAGAAGTCACCTACTACAGGACAGGCCCAACAAAGAAAAGAACAGAACGCCACTAGCCATCACCTTCAGCCCCCAACTAAAACCTCTCCAACACATCATCAAGGATCTACAACCTATCCTGAAGGATGACCCATCACTCTCACAGATCTTGGGAGGCAGGCCAGTCCTTGCTTACAGACAGCCCCGCAATCTGAAGCAAATACTCACCAGAAACTGCACACCACACAACAGAACCACTAACCCAGGAACCTATCCTTGCAACAAAGTCCGTTGCCAACTCTGTCCACATATCTATTCAGGGGACACCATCATAGGGCCTAATCACATCAGCCACACTATCAGAGGCTCATTCACCTGCGCATCTACCAATGTGATATATGCCATCATGTGCAAGCAATGCCCCTCTGCCATGTACACAGTCTCTACGTAAAAGAATGAATGGACACAAATCAGATGTCAAGAATTATAACATTCAAAAACCAGTTGGAGAACACTTCAATCTCTTTGGTCACTCGATTACAGACCTAAGAGTGGCTATCCTTCAACAAAAAAGCTTCAAAAACAGACTCCAGCGAGAGACTGCTGAATTGGAATTAATTTGCAAATTGGATACAATTAACTTAGGCTTGAATAGAGACTGGGAATGGATGAGTCATTACACAAAGTAAAACTATTTCCCCATGTTATTTCTCCCCCCCACCCCACCCCTCACTGTTCCTCAGATATTCTTGTTAACTGCTGGAAATAGCCTACCTTGCTTGTCACCATGAAAGGTTTTCCTCCTCCCCCTCCCCCCCCCACTGCTGGTGATGGCTTATCTTAAGTGATCACTCTCCTTACAGTGTGTATGATAAAACCCATTGTTTCATGTTCTCTGTGTGTGTATATCAATCTCCCCTCTGTATTTTCCACCAAATGCATCCGATGAAGTGAGCTGTAACTCACGAAAGCTTATGCTCTAATAAAATTGTTAGTCTCTAAAGTGCCACAAGTACTCCTTTTCTTTTTGCGAATACAGACTAACACGGCTGCTACTCTGAAACTACAAAGTAAGAATATTTTAACGATGTGGTAAATAGGAGCTATATTTTTCTCTTTGGGAAAAGATGCAATAGAACAGAGGAAAGGGTGATATCTATTAAGAGGCATGCTATTCCTGTGGTGGACAACCAGAGAGCCACATGGGGACCAACCAAGATATTTTTGTGAGTCATCAATTTCTGAAGACTTTCTGCAGAATTTAAGCTTGCCCTGCAAACAGATTGCCAAAGGTGAAGCAATGCATTGCTGTCATATTGAGTGTGCAGACTCAGAGTCCAAAATATTAGCTGCAAGAGAGCTTCAATCTGTCACCATTTATACAAATGTTATGTTGACTCTGAAGTCTAATGACAATATTGCTGATAAATACAATGTCAAATATTTCATTGACAATCATTTTAGCAGAAATATTTAGTTAATGTTCTCTTCAAGTATCACTGAGTCTCAGAAAAATTAGATGCAGATCAGACCTTTCAGGCATATATACCTGGCTTCAATATCTCTTTGGAGGAGGAATACTGGCTAGAAAGGGCATGGGAAAAAGAAAGGAGAACTCCAGTGTACATAAGACAGGTTGAGTAGGTTCATAGCACAACTAATCTAGCACATTTGCACGTCTGAAACCACTTCTTGACCATCAATGATCGACCAAACATTATTTTCAAGTACCTAAAATTATTAAACTTTGAAGTGGGGACATCATTGGCAGGTGAGGGAGGGTCCAACGGCTTTGCTGGCAACTGGCAGTACAGGAGAGGCCTCTGAGTAAGGCTGAGGTAGAGCACAAAGGATAGGGTGTCTAAGCTTTGTCTGTTATGGGAGAGTGAAGTAACGGGACTAACAGGCTGACTTGGGTAACCAACAAATTGTTTGAGGGAGGGTTAGTAAAAATTGGTGTTTCTGCAACAAGACCCATCTCCATCAACACGATATTGAAGTGGGAGACTGCAGAAGGAATTTTTCTAAAGTTGTTGGCATCGCAGCAAAGAGTACTCTATCAATAGTGTGAACAAAGTGGGACATAGTATCATTCTACACCCATCGGGATGATTTTGAAGAAAGATTAATTTGGTACATTATAAAAGCTGCATGGGAACGATATAGGCGTCAGTGATGTCATGACTGTAGTGCTCACTATGTTGAACTTGACTAGATCACATGGCCTAAACTGGTCTATCCATCTATACTACATTTCAATATTGTGCTCATCACTATAGTATATAAATCATCATCAATGTAAAGTTATCCTTGAAGAAATCATAGATGAATAAGATGATCTGCTGCACTAGACTGTTGAGGAGAAGGACTTTTTTTTTTAAAGAGATAAAGGCATTTTAACTGGCAGGGAGCAGTTGAATTTATTTATTCCAATTTATAAAAATCTCTCTATACGTGCTTGCAAATTATAAATGGTCCTTGGATATTCCATTTCTCATATAATTACTTACAGCAAAGTGAATAATTTGTCAAATTTCAACTTTATTCCGGTCATTAATTGTCCATAAATAGTTTGCAATTTACACAAATGTATCAGTTATTCAAAATTTACTGAATAATTTTGGGACTGTGTGAGGAACATAGATTTTGAGCACTTTGTGATTTTTAAAAAATATTTGAAATTCAAGAAAGTGTTACTTTGGATGGAGATGTAGATCACATGGTTTGCTTTCTGTTTCCTGATTGGATTAATATAACTCAGACTCAAGCTTCCAGTGTGAATATTTATGCTTCAAGTTCCAAATTCACTCACTGTATATATTCACTAACAGTTGCTTAAAATTCATTCTTTCCAGGAATGTTAATGCTACTGAACCTGTCCACTAGTATATCTGTGGAAAGAAATCACAAAAAGTGCAGAAACACAACCACAACAAATTTGTATTTGAACAAATATCCACTATATTTTGTAAAGATATTTGATCTGCTTTAGAGATGACATCGTATCTAAATGATTTGATTTTCTCAATTCAAGATAAAATCAATTATTTTCTGATATTGTTTGTAAGCTTCCCAAACAAAGCTTTTTCATAGACAGGTTAAATATAATGACCTTTTCCACTTTCTGATTGAACAATTTTTAAAAAATATTATTAATTTGCATTACGTAGCATATACAGGTCTCAAACAGGAATCAGGGTCCATTGTGCTAGGCATTGTGATTTCTATGTTGAATGGGTTGAGAAGCTTCAAGGTTTATTTCATTAAACAAATTTTCAGGTTGTTTACAGACATATTTTCATCTGTAGCCGAAGAAGCTGAGGCCAATGTTGAGACAGAATTGATGGACTTACATTGCTATGATACAAGTTTCAAGAAAGAAACTTATTGAATTTATATAATAAAAATTCCACACCTAGATACTAGGGTTACTGATGTAATATAAATATCAAAGATAAGATAAGGATTAGATAACATAAATGCATGCCTAATGACAGCCAGAGTAAGGTTATAGACCTGCTATTTGGAAATACTTATATTTGTGAACAGATCTTTTTTCTACTATGAATAGGAACAAATTAAAAGACTTTAATTGCCTAACAGACTCTGAGTGAAATCCTGACCCCACTGAAGTCAATGGTAAAACTCCAATTTTACTGTCTGACCTTAATACTATATATTTTGTCATAGTATAGTATATTTTGTAGTATAGTATATTTTGCCATATCAGAGCTAAAACCAAATATCAAGAAACTGGTTTCTTTCCAGTCTTCCTATTGATTCTCCCTCCTCTGGATATCTCATGGCATATATTTTGTGTTTGTGGGAAATATTGTAAAGTGCTGCATTCACTTACAGTACAATACAAATTAAAAAAAAAAACCTGTGCATTTAGCTAATTGAAGGGCTACGTACATTTAATGAAAATTAGCTCTGTCTTGTCCACTCAAGAGCAGAATTGACATTAAAACTATAGATATTTCTAATAAAAAGAGAAATACTATCACAAAATGGAGAAAGAGTTCTCCTAAGTCCCTTCACAGCTTTCAAAGGAAAGTTCTAGGAAGGATTTTCCTTTTATTCAGTAAAAACAAGTTCCAGTAAAATAGTCGAACAACAAGCACACCTAAAAGTCTCAAATCCAAAAGGCCCTTGGGCTCCAGACTATGTAGCAACACCTGTCTAGCTAACTAAACATAGAGCTAGCATTCATACACTCACAAGCCTTCTTTTTTTCCACTGCTTTTTCCTGCTATGGACACTAATTTCAAAGTGAACACATTTTTCTAAAGCACCGCCTAAATAGAATATTCAAGCATGAAAACATTTATTTACAAACCATTTGATATAATGAAATAAAAAGTGAACAATGGCTATTAGTTACTTTCCTCCAACATATCCTCATTTGCATAATCTTTGTGATACTTCAAAGTGTTCCTAGGAAATAACTTTTAAAAAGGAGATTAAAATGAACATGAACATCTCTGTACATGCAGGCACATCAGATACAACACTATATATTGTATTTAATTTGAAAAACAGCCCTTTCACTTCTCTTCTTTTGTAGGGGGCACCAGAGACCAGGGCCGGCCCACAACATTTTGGCACCTGAAGCAGGGAGCTCAAATGATGCCCCCATGCTCTCTCGCTTGGGCCAAAACTTTGAAAGGTCTCAATTCTGCCTTCTTCTTGTTCTACTCCTCTCATGGTACTGCTCTGCTACCTACCTCAATACAGGAGAACTAACAATTTAAAATGCCTTGTTCAAAAATGTTAAGTAACACTTAACTTTCAAACGCCTGAACAGCAAATGTAATTTTTCTCGTCTGCATAGTAAATGCTGGCATTTTTATCTGTTTGAATAATCGAAGTGGAGCTTTCTGTGCCTTCTTGGTTGCAAAGATTTGAACTGCTTCCTGAAGGTCCACAGTCTGAGCCAGCTCATGCCCTATTGAGATGATCGCAAGGCCGACCAGCCTCTTCTGTGTCATTGTGGAGCGTAGTTGTGTTTTTATTAACTTCAGCTTGGAGAAGCTGCATTCTCCACTGACAACTGTTACAGGAAGTATTAGAAGTATGCACAGAGAAACAAAAACATTTGGAAAGAGGGTGGTCATCTTATTTGTGCACATATATTCCAGAACAGCCTTTGGAGTTGATCCTGCTGATATGTATCTTGAAAGGGCTTTCAGTTCATCACCAAATCACTCGCATCAATATTGCACATGTCATCATGTGTCAGCACTGTCTCTAGTGCCCTGCATTGCTGTTGAGGTATAGTGAGGAGTTTTGGAATATCATACAACATCCCAAATATACTGCTGTTTCCTTGAGCTACATGAAACGTTCTTCAACTGACTGTATTGTACAATCTAGCACCTGGTTAAAGAATTCAACTTTGAATTGTTGTTTGGGGTCTCTTATGGGATTATCCCGTGCCTCGTAATCAAAATGTCTTCTTCTTCGGTGACTCTTGTATTCTTGAATGGGTGGGAAAATAGCTTCAGTGTGAAGTTCCTCTGCCAACTTCTGTGCACTCTTCAGAACATTTTGAAATCCCTCATCTGCCCCGTAAGACTGTAGGTATGACTTGACTTTGTCCAGTTGTTCCATTGCTCCAGATAAATCAAGGTCAACACCTTGGAGTCTCTTGCTTACAACAATTTATTTCAAACAGTATGTCATGCCACAACACTAAGCCATAGAGAAATTTGAAGTTATGTATGTTTCTGGTGATTCCATTTCCCTCTGCCACTGTTCTCTCATGGACAGTTCCTGTCATAGCATTATCCTCCATAATGGCAACTATGGCATCATCTATCTTCCCAATTTGTGTTTGATAGGCTTTATTGCTTCCACTCAACTTTCCCATTGTGTGGCACTCAGTGATTTCAGTGTCAGAGAGGATGTTCCCAGATGTTGCTTCAAAATTTGCCATCAATGAGTTGATGCAGAGAAAAATACATAGATGCTTTGAATTACATTAAAAAATTCAGCAGCCTCACTAGAAGCTGATGTTGCATCACTGACCACCAAGTTCAGTGAATGAGAACTGCATGGGACAAAAAAAGCTCGAGGGTTTAACTCTCTGATCCGTGTCCACACTCCTCTGTTCTTTCCTCTCATGTTGGCACCATTATCGTAGCCCTGACCTCTCACGGTCAGCTATCACAATTCCCGTATCTTCCAGCTTTTTAAGAAGCACATTTGTCATACTAGCTCCCGTAGCATCATCAATATCAATAAATTCTAGAAAATGCTCTCTGACAGTCACCATTGCACGGACATTTTCACTAGGTTCTGTTGTTACAAAACGCACCATTAAAGTCATTTGTTCCATATGGCTGATGTCAGGTGTGCAGTCCAGAATAACTGAGTCATATATTGCTGACTTCAGATCAGCCACAATCTTCTGTTTGAATTTTGTTGCCAGTAACTATCTGATCTCATTTTGAATTGTTTTTCCAAGGTAGTGGTGTTTGTGCATTTCTTGGGTGGTGACTCTTCTTAAGATGCTCCTGGAGTACAGCATCAAACTCAGCCATCAGCTCCACAATTTTAAGGAAGTTTCAATTGTTTGGCACATACAGCTGATCTGAAGTGCCACGCAGTGCTAGGTTTTGGGTAGCAATGGCAATGAGCCTTTTCAGAACAATTTGCCAGTAAAGAGAGTCTGATGCAATCTTCTCTTGATGCTGATCATCTACGGTGGCCTTTAATCTTAGTCTCATCTCAACCTCTTTCCACCTATGGAATGCTCTCTGGTGATTTGCTGCCTTCTCACGGCATGCCAGATTTCTAGCCAGATTTTTCCAGTCCTTTGAACCCAATGTGGCTGGAACATTAGACTGGAAGAGTTTGCAACGAAACCAGTATGCAGCATTCTGGGTTTTTGAGTACCTAAACCACGGCCTCTTCACTTTGTCACCATTAGGGATTTCACGCCAGTAATGTGTTGGATGGAAACTTCTATTTTCATTGTCTTTGGGCAACATGAAGTTTTTCACTTGCTGTGGCCCATGCAGTACAAGGAAGTCCCTCAGGCTACTGCTCAAATGGGTCCACAGTCCTGGATCATGTAGACTTAAGGAACTAAACTCAGCTGCAGCTGTTTCTTGCGCCTCTAACACACTCTTCTCTGATCTACACTTTTCTTCAGGAATGTGCATGGTTACATCCATTTGAGATGGCGATATGGATGCTGCAGTAGCTGCCAAGTCACCTGCATTCTGACTAACTGGAAGATCAGGCATCTCCTCACCACTCATATTCTCGCTGGGGCTAGAAGGCTCACTGTGAACATTTGTGTCTATGTATCTCAGGAGAGCTCCTTCCTGCTTAGTTAGAAAAGCTTCCTTTGCTTTCTTTCTTTTTCTGAATGCTGCCCCAGAGGGGCGTTTTCTTCTCTCACTCATGACTGCTGTTCTGTGCCAGCTATAGTGGCTCTCAACGCTCAGTTGAAGGGAACAAATAAGCAGACTGGTAGCAGGGCCTGAGTGAAGGAAGATATCAGCATCTTATGTGCCTAACTGGCTCCTACTACTTCAGTTGACTGCCTGTTCTCCTCAAGTGGGTTCAGGGAAGCAGCAGGAAACAGGAAGCTCCCTGAGAAGCTGGTGTTCATCAGTTCAAGTAACTTGGAGTGCTAGAGAGGTACATAAGAGGGTCCTCCTCCTCCTCTCTCTCCCTGCAGCTCCTGCTGCTTTCTGTTATTCCATCTCACCTTTTCTCCTGCCTGCCTGTTATGTCTCTTGTGCCCTCCTTCCTCCAGCACAGCACTCCACCATCTCTGTGCATCTAGAGCAGAGAGAACACATATGCACCAGCAGCAGACACAATTTTTTACACTCTGGGTCCTAGTGGAGCCCTCCCCCACACAGTCTGCCACCTGAGGCGGCCACCCCAGTTGGCCTCATGGTAAGGCCAGTCCTGTCAGAAACACTGAATAGCTACCAAGTACCAGTAAAAGAACATTAAAACGATGTTGCCTTCGTCTTGTTAATAGCTTAGAAGCCTTAAAATTGCAACCATTCTGCAAACAATTCCTGCTTTGAAGAATGGTTCCATTTTATATCTCTAAGGTTTCTCTAGAGAAGATATTCCCTTACCACAGTCTCTAAGTTGTCACAAGGACTCCTTGTTGTTTTTGTCCTTACCACAGTGACTCCTGGACCAAGATTTTAAAAATGAGTACCTGAAGTTGGGTCCTAAATCTATATTTAGAAGCTTAACTTTAGATTTCTATTTTTGAAAGTGTTGGTCTTAGCTTGTAGTTGACACTACCTAATGGTGAAATTCGTCCCTATGCATGATTTAAATCCTGGTTAGCCTTGCGGATGACTAAAATTGGACATGTGCCTTCTACTAGCCTTAATCACAGGAGTGAATTTCACCCTGTTCTCAAAATAAAAAATTTGTACAAAATATCCCTATACACCAGCATGTTTGATTCATCTCACAGCTGCCAAAGAATAAAATCTACAGTACTGGCTGCCAGTCTGTTTTGTGTCTATTTGGATTATAGACATACATGGATGAGTAGGTGGCAAAGTCCCAACTATCTTCCCATGTCTGCTGCACTTTACTGGTAAACAGTAGAAAATTAAAAGTGAGCAGTTATATTATGCCTGCATACCTCAGGTGTGTCATGAGTCATGCTCTTTGAAAACCAGGTGGTTTCAGTCACCCATAATAGACTGCTATATAGCCTAAATTCTTAAAACATGTTATTGCCTTTATAGATTTTTTTTTAAAGTTAAAGGTCTTGTTTCTAACAAGCCTCAACCAGTACAGTTGCATGTTCTGCCAAATGTGTTGGCCAATCAGATTTTTCCATATAGCCAGTCTGTTTCTTAATGAGTGATGCGTGCTCTGTAAGCCTACAATACATTCCTATACAGTCAGTCTTTTGTTCCCCCATTTCTCTCTCTCTCTCACTCTTCCATGGGATATCAGCACCAAAGTGGTAAAGTTAAAAATTACATTAGAGGACTATATTCTACCACTTTTAGTCATGCAGAGAAGTACCTTACAAAGGAAGTAGGCCTGTTGATTTCAATGAGACTACTTGTGTGGTAAGGTACAAATCAACACGAATAAGGCTGGTACAATCTGATCTAAAGAAGGCAAATAATGAACATCAGGCAAAATTGGAATCTAGAACACAAACCCTTTCAAATTTCAGGGACTTTTGGATTCAAACTCTCAGATCAGGACCTATTCCTACAGTTCTGATTGCAGTTAGATCCACAAATAGAATGGGCCTATTTGCCCAGTTAGATGTAGCCAAAATCTCAGAACAATCTCAGAAAACCTAACTCTCATGCAGTTTCAAACAAAAGCAATAGTCTAAAACTAATGTCAATTCAGTCCTTGAATACCAGAATGATAGCTGCTACATAAAGCCCAGAGATAGATACATCTAGATTCAAATACTGACTACTCAATCCATCTCTTAAAAAACTGCTCCTAATTCACTGCCACACACAACTACTAGTTTGGCTTAAATTCATAACCATTCATGCTAACATTTTGCTTAGTTATGCAAGGTATTGAGGAGGTACCCAAAAGAGGTGTTCAGCACCCCACAAAATCAGGCCCATTATTGGCCAATTACATGAATTATTCACAACATTAGTATTTCATCCACTTCTAAATCTCACTATACTTTCTGCTACAAAAAAACTGAACAATAAGTGAACTCTGAACTAGATCTTCAGAGATTCTTCAGAGCATCACTTACTGAAGATTTGTGCCAAAAGCAAACAATATATGGCAAGTGGGAAACACCCTTTTTTAATCACAAAGGTTTTACATAGCAGGGATGTATACTGAAGTTTTTCTCAACATGCAATTACGTCAGAGTTGAAGGTGAATGAAAGAAGAAAAGCAGCAGTTAATTCCACCACATTCTGACTCAAGACATTCCCAGAGGCGTTCCAACACTGCTATTGCAGCTACCTCTGTATCAAAATAAGGAAATAAAATAGCACTAATAGAAAAATATAACATTTAAGTTTCCAATTCTAGTCCCTATTCTGTGAATAGAAAGACAGCAGCATAATCTGCAACTTTGTTTAAAAACTGTTTTGTGCACAGAATAGCAAAGAATTTTGAAAAGCTAGAAGAGTTCAGAAGACATGAACAGAAAATATTTTATAAGACAATGAGAAAAAGTTTGACTGCAAATGAGCTAGCTGATTATAAAAATCCCTCATCCTTTGGTTATTCATTCAATATACTAAGATGGATCAGTGAAAACAGAAAGTTATTACTTTTAACACTGGAGGCTGCAATTTCATTCTTTGAAGTAAAAAAGTACTAAGTAAAAAAGAAATTGTGTCTGTTGACAGTTCCAGGAGAGGGAAATGAACCACCAGAGCTCATGTGGAGGAAAGGCAGTCTATGGAAAAAATGGTCTTGTGGTTAAGGAACTGAACATGGACTCTGAAGATGGGGGTTCAATTCCTGTCTTTGGTACAAAGGCGTCCATGAGCTCCTGGGTAAATCACTTAACCTCTCCGTGCCTCAGTTTCCAATTTGTAAAATCAGAGCTATTAATATTTCCTACCAAATAGGGATGTAGTGAAGATAAGTTAGTTCATTTTTGTGAGGAGCTCAAATATTACAGTGATAGAGGCCAGACAGAAAAATATCTACAAGGGACAGCAAACCATGGACATGAATGGAAAAATCTGGAGGAAAGTCTACAAGGGGAATCACACAGCTTTCCGCCTTACCATTTGGGAAATTTCACAGGATTTGGCGCATTCAGAAGCACACTTATCTTTCCCAACTCTGACAGTGCAATTCTCTCAGATTTTTTTGAAGTGGTGAATGTCTATTAACTGGCATTGCAGTCGTAGGAGGAGATGCCTTGCTTTTCCATCTGCTTATGGAACATCCTATTTTCACACTTGCTCAAAAATGAGTGTTCACCAATACAGTTTTTAAATTTGCCCACAAAAAAAAAATCCAGGGGCAGTTTTTGTCTACAAAACATTTAAAGAATTTACTGAAACCACTTTTATATTACAGAATTTTATAAAAACAGATGTTTATGTATTCTGGATATCTGCTAGCTTTTAAAAAGGATTTCCTAAACACAATTATTTGGCTTTTCAACCCAAAGTGGGTCCCCAATTTTAGACTTGTCCTTTCAGCTGAAAGGACACTAATGTTTCCACTGAGCTACATTTTGGGGAAGATTCCATGAGAAGAAAATGTTGCCAGTGCCTCAGCTCACAAGAATATAGCCTTGGCTTCAACCTTCAGTTAAAAGCAGCTGGCACTGTGACCATACTTTAAAAGATGGAGAATTAAAATTGGAAACATTTTGAACAACTTTAAGAAGTGAAATTTTGAAACATATTCTCCTGAAGTTTATTTCTCTGAGGTGTTGATTTTTTTAAGCTTTAATTTGAATGAAGAGTCTAACTAAAATAAGAGTACATGTACAGCTTACATACCCTTTATGGGAAATCCACATTCCAAAAGCGTCGAATTGACTTGTTCTAAGAACTGCAATTTTCAGTTCATGAAGTTCTAACACTTAATGCTCCAAATGGCAAATGTGCAAAAATAACAAATATGGGTTTATATTCAGAGAGAAGGAAAGTGATGGATTCACATTTCAACTGAAATGAGTCTATTATGAGTGTTGAGGAAAAATTTTTGTCTGAAACTATTTCAGCAAAATATGTGGAAACACCAAAATGTTGTTTGTCAGTTTTGCTGAATTGTTCAGTTTGGAAAAAAAAAAACCTACACAAATTTTGGAAAGGTAAAAACATTTCATTTTGATATTTTTGAAATCAGGCATTTTGATGTTTTGTAATCAAAATTACTTGTTGCTTCTAAATTTCCTTTAATTTTATTTTTAAAAATCCCAAACCTTTAAAAATGGTTAAAATTAAAAACAAACCATTTAGTTTCAGGTCAAATGAAACACTTAGCTCAACCTGATTTTTTTTTTTAAAGTTTTTTGGTTTGACTAAAATTCAGGGGTGTTTGGGGGGGGGAAGAGACTTTTTTTGGGTTGACCCAAAATGAATCCCTCCCCCCCCCCAATTTTTCAGAATTGTTAGCTAACAGAAAAATCCATTATTTGCCCAGCTCTATTATACTGCAGCAGATCTCTTCAGTGCCTCTCTTTTGTTACAGCTTTTGATTTGCAGAAACATTTTGTTAAATTCTTTAAACAAGGATGCAATAAATTTGGGGATCCTGATTCTCCAGCTGCAGAATATGAGTAATTCCCATTGACTACAATGGGAGTTATGCATATACATTAGCCCTTCTATGAAAACTAAGATAAACTAAGAATGGAGAAGTTGATGGCCACAATTGTCTGGCTATGCCGAAAGGACAGGAGACATATGACATCGGTTTAATCAGGCCGCAACTTTATTATTAGATGTCTGGGACTGCCCACCAGATAACAGTGTACAGTGCAGGTAAGCCCCATGTTTATTCCATAATTACCCTGGAGCTCCTACTAGCTCCCTCTCTTTTTCCATCAAGGTCCCTCCAGCAAATCCATTGCCGGGACCTTACCATCCCCACCTCGTAGGAAGGTTAAGGTGGACTATAAGAATGGGGGGTTGGCTCCCTGCCGTACCAATCATAGGAGTCCCCAACATCCTCCACTTTCGTTCCTTTAATGAACACCACTTTTTAAGACCTTTTCCAAGAAATTTATCCAGTCACTGTATACCTTTCCTATGGAGTACCTGCAGTGGACATCTGCCCTACACTTAAATAATGAGTTGCGACATACGTCCTACCGCCCATCATGCCATGCATGAACAGAGCCCTTCCTGAAACCCACTGTGGGGAAGGTGAAAACTGGACCCAAGCCAATATCATGGTAAGGGAAAAATTCCTTCACAACCCCCCTAAAAAAGGGACGGCTAGCGTAATGCCTACAGCAGATGTTGACCAAACCTGGTATTTTACCACCTAAAAGGGAGGGAGGGTAGGCCCTGCCTCAGCCTTGGTCTGTGTAAAAAGGAAGCCTCTCAGCACCATGCTGTTCCTTTTCAAATCCTGCATTCCCAGGGGATGAGTCAGCGATCACTCTGTCCCTTTTGCAGCAGTTTTCACCCCGTCTGCCCACCATAAAGCATTGTTCCCTTCACTCGGCCAGACCAGCCAAAAAAAAAAACCCTACTTAAAGCTGCAGGGTGATCATTCTCCCAGTTAAATAAAGTTGGGGGAAGCCAGAGAGAGTTCCCTTTTAAAAATATTGACCTTTCAAGCTGTTGATCCATGGACTAAACAGATTACGTTCCCATTTGATTTTCATTTACAACTATTGACTTACTGATACCTTGCCATTATACAGGTACATAGTCATAATTTTTCATTTTGATTTGAGCATGGATCCTGCTGTAAAGGGGACCTGATCCTCAGCTAGTGTAAATCTGCATAGTTCAGCTGGAGTCAATGGAATTACACTGATTTATACCAGCTAAGGATATGGCCCAAGATCTCTGCCAAAACATATTAATGTCCACATCTGTATTTTTTTATGAATCAGATCCTAAAAAAATTGCATATGTTTCTAATTTTAAAAGACTTATTCTACTCTAGTGCTTTTAGAAATTAAAAATGTTCTTGTATTGCATGAGACAAATTCTGCCCAGTTATGCTGGTGTAAATCTGAAATAAATCCATTGAGTCTTATGGAGTCACTCAGATTTACACTTACATAATTTAGTGCAAATTTGATCCCATGGCTTTATTATTATGAAAATTCAATGATTAAATCATCACTGCAAATTGCCATTTTTGTGACAAATTCAAATTTAATTCCGACTCCAACATGCATACACTGTACATGTAGCTCCTCTTATGCCACATAAGCTGACCTTTTAATTTTAGTAGGAAAAGCAAAAAGAAAAGGAATACTTGTGGCACCTTAGAGACTAACACATTTATTTGAGCATAAGTTTTCATGAGCTACAGCTCACTTCATCGGATGCAATGTCTCTCATTTAAAAACCATCCCTTTCAACTCAAAGGCTGTTTGTTTATTTGCTATTACAGCTATAAGAATTTCATTATTGTGTCTTTAGACTCTTGAGAAAAGAGTTTTCAACAGCAATATATACTTTGTATGTAAGTTTCTGAAATCAAAATAAATGTGACTCTAAAAGATCATTATTAAAATGTTGTTCATGCACAAAAATATATAGTAGAATAGAGCTGTTACACTCATAACTTACAGTTTGAAATGTATAACTAAGAACTATGGTGAAAAAAAAAAAACCCCTCATGAACTACCAGAACTAAGGTGAAGGATTTTTCCTAGAAATCTACATAGTTGTGGTCCAAGTGTTTTCAAGTTAAACTGTTGCATGCTAACTTCAATTTTCCTCTGACATACTAATATCCCTCTCATTCATTCCTGCTTGTCTCTTGTTTCTCTCTTATGTTCACAATTAGTTTTTGATATAAGTTTGAAGCTAAAAAAATGTCCTACAGGGAACATAAACTGAATTAAATTATACTGAATCTGAGGTTTAACATTACTTCAGCTGACTGAAAAAATTGGTTTCTATGTATCATACTTTTTGCTTTGGAAAGGGGGAGTCTGTTTAAGATATGTCTTGTCCCATATATTGATGAGTCTCCTGGGAGCTCTTAAATTCTGGAGGCTGAAACCATCTGTTCACTCTAATACCGGGTACAGTGTAAACTTCCCTTCACTCTCAGTTATCATCAGCTTCATTGACCACTGACATAGTCATGTCATCCCTACGGGTTTATCACCACTGGAACTACTTCTGAGCAACATTTTTAAAATTGTGGTAAAATTTTTCACAGCAATTCTAAAGAAGATTAGATTTTTGTTACAGTTAGACAAGTACATTCCTTTAATCTCTTACCATTGGTGAAATCTGAATCTAAATAAATGTGAAGGGATAACTAATATTTTCTGCTAATCCCAGTTCATTTTACTTATCTTTAGATCTACTTTATCTATATAATGAGATGTTATGGACCAGACTCACTGGACCACTCTGCTCCAGAGTGCAGTAAAAATACAGCTGAAACCACCCATTTCTTCTCATTTAGTTCTATACTACCACTATCCAGAGGTGGTGGCTGGAGTGAGGTGTTCCTCAGTTATGTTCAGTCCCTTGGGAATCATTGTTAGCTAGCCTCGGTTAGGATAGCTCCCAGGTTGCTCTCAAGTACACTGTAGACTCTCAAGTACACTGTGTACACTGTACACTATTCTCGGTAGAGAATAAGGAAGTGGAACAATGCTGCCACAGAGAATCTATGCCTTATCACTTTAGAAGCCTGGACAGAAATATTAATTATTGCCATGAATGCTATTTCCATTATAGCACTAAGCCCCTTAAAAATCCACCAATGAACCCCCCTTGGCAGACATCAAGACATCATCCTCGCATCAAGAGTTAGCCGATGAAGACCCATTATAATATTGCTTTGTAAAAAAAACATTTTTATTATTTCTATTTTTAAGATCAATAAGACATTCCACCCTGTTAATTTTTACTTGGATTATTACTCTTCTTAGTTATTAAATTCATTTAATCTTAGGCCTTATCCATCACACCACCACCCAAGACATGCTCTTATTGACCAATGCTTTTGCCCAATGTGATTCAAAAACTCAAAGGCTAAATCTCAGACAGTATTCATTCCAGTTTATCTTCATAACATCTTAAATGAATTCTAACAGGAATATTACTTAAAAATCTTGCAATACAGTCCAACAATCGTGCTAAATGCCAATGTCTTTTTGTGCAAAATAAATTTATACAGATGACTGGCTTTACAGATATTATGCTTCCTAAGTAGTACACTCAAACTGGTCAGTAGTCTTGTAACATATCGTTTCTTTCAGAAACTTATCACTGTCCAGGTATAACATCCAATATCCACAACTTCAATATCACAATTAATATAAAATCTAAATAGAAACTAAAGAGAAGCCACTTCTCATAAACTAGACCATCATGGGCCTGATTCCTCTACCTTACAGAATACTGGCTGTAGGCCACTTGGCAAAATGTCCCCTGCAGAAAAGCCACTGTCAACTTCTGTTCTGCTAATATATCAGGATCTAGCTGGCACAGCCTACAAAGTGAGTGGAGCTAGTCAGGGAGAAGGTGGGGCCAGGCTAAGCCATGTAGGGCAACGTCTGCTAGTAGAGCTCCTATGAAGAACCAGAGTAGCAGCCATGTTAGTCTGTATTCACAAAAAGAAAAAGAGTACTTGTGGCACCTTAGAGACTAACACATTTATTTGAGCATAAGCTTTCGTGAGCTACAGCTCACTTCATTGGATGCATTCACTGGAAAATACAGTGGGGAGATTTATGTACACACACAGAGAACATGAAACAATGGGTTTTATCATACACACTGTAAGGAGAGTGATCACTTAAGATGAGCTATTACCAGCAGGAACCGGGGGGGGGGGGAGTGAGGGGTGGGAGGAAGAAAATCTTTTATGGTGATAATCAAGGTGGGCCATTTCCAGCAGTTGACAAGAACGTCTGAGGAACAGTGGGGGTGGGGGGAATAACATGGGGAAATAGTTTTACTTTGTGTAATGACCCATCCACTCCCAGTCTCTATTCCATCACCTTCAGCCCCCAACTAAAACCTCTCCAACGCATCATCAAGGATCTACAACCTATCCTGAAGGATGACCCATCACTCTCACAGATCTTGGGAGACAGGCCAGTCCTTGCTAACAGACAGCCCCCCAACCTGAAGCAAATACTCACCAGCAACTGCACACCACACAACAGAACCACTAACCCAGGAACCTATCCTTGCAACAAAGCCCGTTGCCAACTCTGTCCACATACCTATTCAGGGGACACCATCATAGGGCCTAATCACATCAGCCACACTATCAGAGGCTCGTTCACCTACACATCTACCAATGTGATATATGCCATCATGTGCCAGCAATGTCCCTCTGCCATGTACATTGGTCAAACTGGACAGTCTCTACGTAAAAGAATAAATGGACACAAATCAGACGTCAAGAATTATAACATTCAAAAACCAGTCAGAGATCACTTCAATCTCTCTGGTCACTCGATTACAGACCTAAGAGTGGCTATTCTTCAGCAAAAAAACTCAAAAACAGACTCCAACGAGAGACTGCTGAATTGGAATTAATTTGCAAACTGGATACAATTAATTTAGGCTTGAATAGAGACTGGCAGTGGATGGGTCATTACACAAAGTAAAACTATTTATATTTGTGTATATAAATCTCCCCACTGTATTTTCCACTGAATGCATCCAATGAGGTGAGCTGTAGCTCACGAAAGCTTATGCTCAAATAAATTTGTTAGTCTCTAAGGTGCCACAAGTACTCCTTTTCTTTTTATGAAGAACCAGTGAGAATTTAAAACAGTCTTCCCCCATTCTAATCCCCGAGGGAGGAAGAAAATGGTAATGCCTCCTAAACTACCTGACATGAGTACCCCTGCAGGCAGAATGGGGTCAAATTGCATACGTGATCAAGCTCTTAGCTTTCTTCTTTCCTATGGCCATAGTGCATTATTATAATATTTGTTTGTTTTTATTTTGTTTGAACTCAGATTGTGGATTAAAATAAAACACATACATTCTTACAAAATGAACATAAGATGCCTTGTTATTACTCACATTTACTTTCAAAAGCCTATTATCAAATGAATACCCAATTAGTTATTTTTCCCTTAGGAAGTGGTCTATATCATGTGGTTTTCACTTTATGATAACCTACCCCGAAGGTCCCACACTAACACCATTATTCTTCTGCATTAGGAGGCCTGAATGGGATTAACTTTGAAATCACTTTGTATGTGAGACAGTCTCCCACCAGGGGTATGATTTGCTACATTTTCAGCACTCCCAGCCTATGCCGACTTGGAAAGAAAGATCAAATATGATATTTATCCGTGCTCTGGAATATAACAAAATGATAGAAATTATACTGGCAATCAAACAAAAAAGTCTAAGACTAAAACTTTGTTAAAACTGGAATTACATGTGTGCCTGAGAAGTAAACAAAAATCTGCTTTACACACCCAGGACAGAAGAAAAGAATCTGACAAACAGTTGAGAATTCTGCTACTTGTAAATCACAGAAGAAACTTATTGAAATAACATACAACTTTAGCTGAACAGCACTTGCTAATTACTCACAGCACAACATGAAAACATCAAACACACAGACCTCTGCTAAATTTTCATGTGAAACAGAACTAAAGTTTTGGTGGTTTTTTGTTTTTGTTTTTTAAAGAGAACGATTATTAGCAGGAGAGAGGAAACTGGGACCAGAAGTATTTAGAATATGTATGCTAGGTGCTGTTGCATTGTTACTATACAGGGTGTGTGTGTGTGTGTACACATTATACACACATACATTATATAAACACATGATATAACATTTTAACTTGAATCAGAAAAAAAATAATGATTTTAATTGTATTTTGATAACCAAGTTTGGTTTTGTTCAGATGCTGACTGGTACCACACTGTGCAGAATAATCTTTTTATTTTACTACCATTGGGTGTTAAATTTCACTATGTGATGCAGAGTTTTAACATGTTCTTTTTTTAAAAAAACACAAACCACTAAATAGGAATATCACTAATCAATATCACCTTACAGTCATTATGTACAATGAATACATACTTTCAATTAACAAGAAATTACTGTCATGAGGAAAATGTTTATTCTAGAGATGTGAGTCTCATCAAGTCAAGTCACTAAAACTTATACATCCATTTATAAAATTACAATTAATTCATGTAATTTTCCATTTTTTGATGACAGATATCAGAATAATCAGAAAAGTAATGTAGGCAACTTCAACAAGGGCTTGACCCTGCAAATTGTTACTCATATGAGTAGTCCTTGCACCCATAAATACTCCCACTGAAGTTAATAGAACTGTTCCAGTGAATAAAGCGCCACTTACGTTATAAAAGTTTTGCACACTTAAGCCCAGGAGCCTGATTTTCATGTACATTAACACCGCTTTTACACGGCCAGAGTGGTGTAAAGTGCCCTTAGTCTAAATAAGAATCAAGTCCTATGTCATAATCATAGGGCCATTGCCCTATTTTGAGCTATATGTTAAATATAACTTACAAGGCAAGAACCTACAAGTGGCTATGCACTGAACACATAATTGACAAGTAATGACAATTTAATACTCATAGCTGAAAATAATTAGCATAATAAGCTACATTTTTCTATTCTTAAACTTCATGGAGACAACCTAGGATGTCGTCTGTCATATTTGAGTCAGAATAGAATTTGTGTATGAGAAGATTGCAGCTTTCCTTACCAAGCATGTACTTCTCAATTTAAATTTTCACAAAAATATAATTTTCATTTATTAGCATCACTTTTTCATGCACATGAACATATCAGATTCCTATGGGATGCAATATCTAAATTGTGCCAAGTATTTTAAACAACAGACATTCATTTTTAATCTGAAAAAAAATTCTGAGTTCTTATATTGGTTTTCCTAGCTGACGTAACATGGCAGGCTAAGTCCAGTTTAAAGTTTACTGCTAGAGGATGTCATTCTTATCTACTAGTGACAGGAATCCATTATTCACAGGAAATCCACAAGAGTGGATGCAAATTACTTGGAAAAGAGCACTTTGGACCTATGTATTATGAAATAGGTTCTTAAAAAATTAAGCTGCTAGAAATTGAAAAAAACCAAAAACTTATATTGGGCGAAGCATCATAGTTCCAAAAAATTGCACATCATTCTAATCCCCTATGGCACATAAGAAAACATTACATTGTTACATAGACAAATTTCAAGACACACATCTATGAATACAGTTTAAAATTAAAACATTAGACTGCAACTTGAAATAGATATAAAAGATAATTTCTCACCCCTCAGAATAAAACTGGAACTTTCGTTTATAGGAATGGCTATGCCCATATACCCTCCTCATCATCCTGCGTGCCAGATATTAGGAGATTCACAGAGAAGATGTTAGCATTGGAATGAAAGAAGAAAAGGTTAGTTAACTTGGCGCATGTTAAGGTACAGTGATCTTGGCTATTAAAAGCATGAGTTACAAAGAAAAAAGTTTTGTACTTTTAAGCAGCAAAAACTACTGAACAATAGTTTTCTGTATATCAGAGAATCTGCATCTGTAGCAACCAGAATAAGAACATTGAAATAAAACATTCTTCCCAACCAGTTAAAAATAAATCCAAGAGTAGAATATAAAATTCAATTGTAAAAGATTATATTTTTAAAAGCTGATTATTTGCACACGATGTGAATTCACGCTTACTGCAGAAACACTTTAAACCTCGTAAGTAAGCAAAGAAGTAATTACTATAATCAAACAGCTTCAATTCTGTAAGGTTAAAGGATACAATAAAAACTGCTGAGGTATCAAAAACCTCTTTTCTGTGAAGTACACTTTTCTAACATATAATCAATCAAATATATTATTTAACGAAGACTTAAATACCATATATTGCTAGAATACTATAAGCCAGTTTCTTTGCTCTTTTATAGGTTATTATGGTAGGTTTTTTTGCTTGTCTCAGTAACAGTTGCTCATGGAATTTTCATAAACTCATATTTTAAAAAATCATTATTTGGGATATTGCTCTAACAAAAAAAGGTGTTCTTTCCATTTATTATAGGCTTGAGTTAAAAAGGTGCACCAGAACAATGAAATGTTCCTCCCGGAGTATGTTTATTTGCAGATTTGAGTTTTTAGTATGTTCCTTAATCTCTCTACTCAGAGATGTATATATATGTACACATGCTACACTTGTCTCTGTGGACTTTCACCCTGAATGCAGGAGTTAGATATGTATGAATATTGGGAGGAAGATAAAACAAGGAATAATATATAATTTTACCTGGCCTTTTTTTTTTACACGATACTCAGATACCTATGTAGACAGATAAGCATATACCATGTACATGTAACATGTGTTTCATTTAATTTAACATTTCAAAACAAATAAAATCTTATATTTTATATCCACCCATTTATATTCTAGAAATTAAAAAAAAAATACATGGAACTTTTCAGTTTCCTAACATTGGAAGCTAGCTGGTGTAATGTAAATTGCTGGCACTTAATTCAATTTAAAAAATAAATGAAATGAGTGGCAATTAATTATGATTGAAACAGACAGGAATTTTAGCATGAAAATATACACTGCCGGTATCACTACTGTTCCTAGTCCATTCTACGAATTAAAAAAAGAGCTCCCAGATGTCAACTGTTATTAAAAACCAGATGTTAAGAAAGATGTCTTCCATGTTGCTGAATTAAGTAAAGAAATCTGACAGTCAAATATAAACTTAGCTATCATTTAAAAGTGGGCAAATTCCTTTAAAGTTAACTTGGAATATTTCTTAGTTTTAAGGTTTGCACAACTAGAATAGGCAGTAAAGAAAGTGTAATGTCTGAATATTATTATTCTCAATGAAGGGCCAAAACTTGCACAACTCCCATTTGGTTTGATGCTCCTAGGTGACAAGATATGAATAGTTCCCACTGAATTCTGTAGGAGTTACTTAGGCCATTGACTTTAACTGAATAATTTAGAAGTCATCAGGAGTTTTGCTAGATTAATCCGCTGGTGGGCCGCAAGACAGTTTGTTTACATTGACCATCCACATGCATGGCCGCCCACAGCTCCCAGTGGCTGCGGTTTGCTGTTCCCAGCCAAGGGGAGCTGCTGGAAGTGGTACGGGTTGCAGGGACATGTTGGCGGCCATTCCCCGCAGTTCCCATTTGCAGGAATGGCACACCGCGGCCACTGGAAGCTGCGGGGGGCCGTGCCTGTGCACGGTAAATGTAAATAGACTGTCTCGCAGCCTGCCAGCAGATTACCCTGATAGGCTGTAGGTTGCCCACCACTGGTCTAGTCCATTGTTAATTTTCAATAGGCAAATATTAATTTCTTCTTTAACTATTACCTCTCTCAAAATTAAGAATTATGGCCTAAATTCTGTTCTGAGAATGCCGATGGACTTCAAAGGCAAATATACCCATGTAACTGAGAACAGAATTTGGGATTTTCAATAAAGAAAAGAAAAGGGATACAAACATGGAAAATGTTCAATCCTTACCTCCATAACATGGAATTAAACTCCCATATTCTGCTCTCCCTATATGTGTGTCTCTCTTTTTGAAATAGAGAAAGCAAAATATCAAAATTTGGAGAATGACCTCACCCAGAGCCAGCGCTAGACATAAGCAGACTAAACAATTGCTTAGGGCCCTGAGCAGCTCAGGGGGCCCCCTATTAATTATTAGTATTTTGGGGAGGGGGAAAAATATTCCTCCGGGGCCCCCAAATGGGCTAGCTCTTGCACAGATCTCACCACACGTTAAGCTGTGGGGGCCATTTTCTGGTTTGTTGGAAAACGTGTGTGCCTGTTTAAGGGCTAGAGAAATAAGGAGTGACTTTTTGCTGAAGCTGCAGACCAGGTCAGTGTGGGGATGCTGACCCTGCAGGTTCAACCTGAAGTAGGAAAAGCCCTCTTTTACCTCAACCAGGCAGAGCAGCACCCGCCCTCCCACCCTTGGGTTTTGTCAGAATTTGCTGTGGGCATTGTACTAGCTGCTCCTTTCTTGGGAGCCTGGGAAGGAATTTCTCTCACACTGCCAGATTGGCCAAGGCAAAGTGGGGGGCAGGTTTGCCTTCCCCACAGCAGGTTCATCTTTGATTGGGTGAACATGGAATGGTATGGAATGCTATGATGTTGCAATTTATTATGTAAATATAGGGCAGATGTCCAGTGCAGGTACTCTGTACGGAAGGGCTACAGTGATGAGATAAAGTGGGCTGGTAGAGGATCTAAAGAAGGTATTCTTTAAAGAGGAGGAAATGGGAGAAGGGGAGTTTTGGGACTGCTATGACTGGTATGGCAGGGAGCCAACCCCCCTCATTTATAGCCCCTCCCCCCTTAATCCACATTCAAGGGGAGAGATAGTGAGGTTGCAGCAGGGCTGGATTAATCTTTTGTGGGCCCAGGTAACCGGACCATGGCCATGACCCCTGCTCTCCCCCAAGGCCCCACCCATGCTCCACCCCGAGTTCCCACTCCTGCTTGGCCTTGTCCCTACAAGGCCTTGCCTGC
Source organism: Dermochelys coriacea (assembly GCF_009764565.3). Taxonomy (NCBI): domain Eukaryota; kingdom Metazoa; phylum Chordata; order Testudines; family Dermochelyidae; genus Dermochelys; species Dermochelys coriacea. The sequence goes on along the minus strand of NC_050074.1, from coordinate 26,930,127 downwards.
CACTCGCACGGGGGTGAGATGGCAGAGAGGAGTGAGCAGCAGGCGGGGCCTCAAAGGGAAAAGGCCAAGTGGAAGTGGGGCCTCAGGGCAGAGCACAGGCAGACAATGATGGAATTTGTGGTTTTATGACACACCGTAGTTGAACTATTTCTTTATATGACAATTCCTTTCGCAGTGCTATGACAATTTTTGTGTTGCAAAACTAAAACTACTGTACCAAGCTATGGTACAAACGTATCATGTATATTATACTTGCTCATTAGGCATATTCCTGTCAACAGTATTGCATACACATCAATAGGAGAATAGGTCCAGGTTGTGAACTATGGGTATGTCTATATTACCCGCCGGATCGGCGGGCAGTGATCGATCCACTGAGGGTAGATTTATCGCGTCTAGTCTAGACGTGAAAAATCAACCCCTGACTACTCTCCCATTGACTCCTGTATTCCAACGGAGCGAGAGGCGCAGGCAGAGTTGACGGGGAAGCAGCAGCAGTCAATTTACCACAGTGAAGACGCTGTGGTAAGTGGATCTAAGTATGTCAACTTCAGCTATGTTATTCACGTAGCTGAAGTTGCGTAACTTAGATCGAGAGCTGCCCCTCCCCCACCAGCGTAGACCAGGCCTATGTAGGAAATACCTGAGGGTTAAGAAACTTCACAAGATTCCACCTGTGTATTTTCCACTGCATAATATGATTGGCAAAATGCAGTTTTAGTGTGGTTATAGAATGATTTCTAGGGGCCAAATTTTACTCTTGGATTTATTCACATGACTACCACTGACTACAATACAGAGCCATTTGTATGTGGCCTTATGTTAATAAAATCATATGTAGCAAGACTGAAACAGAAGTTTATTGCATGTGGATAGTTACTGTATTCATTTGCCTTTTATGATTGTTTTCAAAATTATGCTATTCAACTTTTCTATTGAATTCACCATTCTCTTTGTATCTTCCCCTCTTTTTGAAAATTTTGGTTCTTTTCCCGTGCTTTGTCTATCTGTTCAGTTTTAATTTTAAAAAATATGGTTGCCACATAACTCAGATTGACAACTGATTATCATAATCTTTTATAAAGAGTAAATTTATACAAATTGTTTGGGGGATTTCAATCTGGGGGACATATGACGAAGGTCTCATGCTGCTACTCGTAAAGAAGTGACTTCAGAACTGTTAGAAATCTCTTCCTCTTGTAGAGTCTGATCGTGTTTTTTAATCTAACAGAAAAAGGCATAACAAGATCCAATGGTTGAAAGCTGAAGTTAGACATATTCACACTAAACATAAGGCATCTTTTTTTTTTTAAAGAGTGAGGGCAATTAAACAGCGGAACAATTTACCTAAGTATATGGTGGATTCTCCGTCATTTGCAGTCTTTAGATCAGAACTGAATATTTTTCTAAAAGATTGGCCTAAACTGAAACACAAATTATGGGCTTGATGCACCTGGGTGAGGTTCATTGCTCTGTGTTATACTGGAGATCAGACCAGTTGATCACAATGGCCCCTTCTGGCTTTCAAATCTATGAATCTATCAATATTAATAAACTTCTTCTTTCATCTTCTTCTTTTTCCTACATATATTTTGTTGTGAGAACACCTGTAACAAGATCTTATTTTGGGAAAGTTAATTTAGTTAACACTATAATCTATTATGATGCACAAATGAGTCAAAAACTTTAGCTGGATTTTTATTTTTGTAACAGTAAAAACTACATCAGGCATGTCTCAATTTACCTTGTCTAAAAATCTACGATGACATTATTGTGACTTAATTTACAGCTTCTCTAGAAAATAAATTGCATACTACATCTCTACTTCCTACCCCACACCCAGATTATGTACAGAAGACCACCAGTATTTTATGATCAAAGACATATGCCCACCATAATTGGGGCTCAATGTCCCCAATCTCAACATCTCTGAAAAAAATTATCTTAATTTATTCATTATATTAACTTTTGTGTCAATATTCATAATATTAAATTATGGCTTCTGTAGATAATAGTGATGGACTGACCTAGTGCTAGTGTGTGGTTCAGACAACAGCTGAAAATTTTTGTCCATTATCTGTCTCCTCCCTATGGTACCTTAATCTATCTCCAATATCCTGATGGTTTAAGATCTACAATTTTTGCTTTTGCTGTTGTGCACTCTTTTTATCCGTTTCCCAGGATTACACTAAAGCAGAGGTGGCCAGCCTGAGCCTGAGAAGGAGCCAGAATTTACCAATGTACATTGCCAAAGAGCCACAGTAATATGTCAGCTGCCCAGTCTCAGCTCCCCTCCCCCCTGCTCCCAGCACCTCCTGCCCACCCGCCCACTGATCAGCGCCTCCCCCTCCCTCCCTGCATGTGCTAATCAGCTGTTTCATGGTGTGCAGGAGGATGGGGGGGAAGGGGGAGGAGCGAGGGCACAGCAGGCTCAGGGGAGGGGGCAGGAAGGGGTGGAGTGGGGGCAGGTCCTGTGGCAGAGCCAGGGGTTGAGCAGTAAGCACTCCCCAGCACATTGGAAAGTTGTGCTTTCACCTGTAGCTCCAGCCCTGGAGTCAGTGCCTATACAAGGAGTCGCTTATTAACTTCTGAAGAGCCACATGTGGCTCCAGAACCATAGGTTGGCCACACCTGCACTGAAGTGACAATCTCATTGTTAAAATAATTGTAAATCTTGGCCCTGGTAAATTTAATACAACTACACAGAGGATAGGGATATTAAAAGGACCTATTCACTATTGTCCACACAAATGATATATAAGATTTGATTTTTCATATCCCTGTAATACCTAGTCACAATGGTTTGTTAAAAACGTGAGGACTGCTTCTGTACTATCCTGCACCTTCTGTAATCATTTATGCTTGTACAAAGTGGTGTAAAATGGTACCAGATCAGAACCGTAGCATTTTACACTCACCTTGTAATTCCTTTGCTTAGATATAAATGATTATCCAAAGTTCAAGATACTGAAGAATCAGGATGACAGTGTTCATTGATTTTGAAATCAAAATATTCTATCATGAGCTAGAGTTTGATAAGTCAATGAAGACAGATAAGTCAGCGCAAAAATGAGTCTATGATTCTTTGAAACACACTGAGGTATATTGCCAGTCAACACATTCTTGATGCATTATGGTGCAAACTGAAATTTTAAAATGCCCCAGCAATCATTATTATCAGAAAAAGTGTTAGTCTCTCATGTCAATGTGTACCATAGAGAGTCATTAATCTATGGATCTTTCAAACAATAAACCATAATCAAGCAATTTTGACTAATGTATGTGTATACATTAGCTGCTTTTCAAACCTTGATATTTCAGTTGGTTTATACATTTTAAAATGCTGAAAATATACCAGCTCACATTACAGATTAATGGCATCCAAAACTTTAAATCGAAAGCAAGTTTTCAATTATATACATGCGAAAAAGCATCTGAAAGCCAACATATATTTTTATTTTTGCAGTGTTATTTACTAAAAATGGGTAATGATTGCATGCCATGTACATTTTGATAATCTATGTATAAATCTTTTAACTTGGCTTTACCACAACACTGCTGGCCGTTGAGATCAGTCTAATGCTGCTATGATGGCCCAATGATTCTGATCTAGTACCTACTGAAATTAATAGCAAAACTTCAACTGACTCCCATGTTGCCTGGTTAGGCCCTTAATTTGTTATGCTTGATGAGCTAGTACAAAATATATTTGTTATAATACTGAAGTGTATCTAAAAATAGATTTCACAACCTTATTTCTCAGCTTCCAGATCTTTAAGGTCTATCTATCAACAGTAAAACTGTGGCAGCTGAATCTTAGATGAATGGAACTCTACTAAAGAAGGCATTAGAAAAGGGGTATCACGTTAGTCATGGCTAAAATAATATGTATGTGAATTTTGTAACACATCAGGTGACTGAAAATTATGAGCCCAAAATGACTGTTGCCATGCACATTGGGTACTCCTGTACACAAGTGAGTGCAAATTGAATGTAAAAGGCTCTCATTCTGATACGGTAGCATTCTGCACTCTGTAGTTCATTGGTATAAACAGCTACAAAAAAGCACAGAGCAAGAGTGAATCAGGCCTTATGTGTCTGATTCAAAAGAGAGCCAAGAAATCCCTTCATGAAGCTATAATACTGCAAACAAGGTACTTTTTCATTAACAACATTTTAGTATCTTTATAACATTCTTTATCTAAAATAAAATAATTCTAAAATATTAGCTGGGATAAAATTTCTTTTTAGATAAAAGCTTTCACAACACAAATAACAGAAGAACCTAGATGTGTTAAGCCATTCTGCCTTTCTTACTACAAGAGAAGACCCTACCTGACAAGGCTCATCACAGCTCCCTTTCATGTTGCATGCATGCTAAAAATTAATGTCTTAATGTGGGGTAAGTAAATGTGGTGATAACCTGCTCATCTCTTGAACTAGCTTTCTAAAGACTGATTTACAATCATATCGCCTTATTGTGTGTGACTAGTGATGGTTCATTAAACATGTAACTACAAGTCCTGAGACATTGCAAACAATGATACTTACATATATTAATTCCCTCAGAGCTATTTCTATTTCCTTTGATGTGCACGTTTACTAGCTTTGTAATAAAAGGTCTTTAAATTATACCTTTTAAACTCAGGAAATCTTAAATATTTATAACAACTCTGAGAATGTTTTATCTGTTAGTCACTTATAAGAAACTTGAAAGGTCAAATATATCTTAGGGCCCAATCCCACAAGCCTTCCGAACATAGAACGACAGTTGATTTAAGTGAGAGTTCTGTGCACGAATGACATGCAGAACTGAGCCTCTAACTGGAAAATGGGAAAAGACTGGCTGTGAAGATTCATTTGCATCTTTGGGAGCTTCATATTATGGGGGGTCTTTTTTATACTCAGAAAGTTGAATAAATCTTAAAAATTCCTTTATCTTTAGCTACTGGAGTCACAGCTATATTTTCATATCAGTCCATGACAAAAGTGGTCACAATTAATAATGAGTCAGCAAGTTATAAGGAGGGCCTTAAAATAAGTTCCATAATTTGCCTATTTGTGTATACTTAAGATGTACCCAAATATAATAAGTAGGGCATATACCTTGTGACACTGACTTTATCACTCCCTTACTAACAATAATATGAATAAGATGTTTCACCATGTACTTATATATTTTAAAGCTTTGACACTAGATGAAGCAGAAATTCAAAGCTTCCTACAAGAAGCGGTCCATGAAATTAGATTTGCAATGCAAAAATTTATAATCTCCTTCATAATGAAAGCCTATGACATGCTATCTCACGTATATAACCAACATTAGAAGTATCAGATATGCAATTTTTATTATCAAATTACTGTAAATTACAGAATGGAATTTTCTTTGCCTCTTTCAGCTGCTTTGTAAACCTACTTTAGACTGTGATGGTGGCAGTTAATTTTTCTACTAAGCAATGTAAGATAAATGTAAACCTCTATATAAGTACTGTATATCCTAATACACACACTCCTGGGAAGTGATGGGAAGAAGTTTCTACAGCTAAACATGACCTCAAGAAATTCTTCCATATGTGGAAAAGACTCTGCAAAGCTGACATATAAATATAGATATATATAAATATACGCACAGGACAGTATGTATACATTTATATCACATGCATTAAACCTCAAAACATAAAATAAATTTATTTCTCTAAGCAAAGGATAGGTATAACTTTTCAATATACAGAATCCATCTTCTGGAGGTAACATAGACAGTAAAACCTAACCTCTGCACTCCAACTTATCTGCCAGAAAAAGTGCAACTTTAATATAATTAAAAGGTATATGAAAATTTGTATTGATGTAATAATTATAAATATAAGTCTAGGGATAACAACAATAATAAATATTTCAAATTTACATAGGGTTTTACTTGATTAAAGAGCTTACTAGACATTAATTAACACTGTGATATGAATATAAATGCAGCATTGTCAAACTAGAATAAACTAGGGATGAGCCTGAGCTACAAGAATGAGCAATGCATCCGATGAAGTGAGCTGTAGCTCACGAAAGCTTATGCTCTAATAAATTTGTTAGTCTCTAAGGTGCCACAAGTACTCCTTTTCTTTTTAAGAATGAGATCCAGATCAGAAATTCCCCAAGTTCAAGGCTCTTTGGACATAGGGTTTTCATCTGGGCTATTACAAATATAAAATATCTGCTGTGAAACTTCAGTGTGAAACCAAATCCAAACTTCCCCAAAGTCCAAAGGAGGTTGGATGAAGGGTTAGTTCAGTCCCTTTTTTGGAATAAAGTAGGTATTAATGGCTATGTAAATATTAAAGGCAGGAATAGTCCTCTGCACATTCTCTAATCTGCAGTATGAAGTCATCATTAAGGCCTTGAGTCAGGAAGGCACTAAAGCACATGTTTAATTTTAGGCACATGACTAGTCTCATTTACTTTAGCTAGTTACTCAGTCAAGGCCTAAATCTTGACTTTTGACTGTATAAAGAGAATGAGAAATAGAGTGGCTGCCACTAAAAGGTCAGCATTAGCTAACAGCTGCCACACAGTAGTATGTGATATACCAGTTTTCCTCCATGCCTGAAACAAAAAATAACCATGACAACTGTGTACTACATGATGCTGACCATGGTAAAAGTTGTTTTTATTGTATTTATCTTAATAAGGGTGAAATATCTTTATTAAATCATAATATTTTTAAAATAAAATATTTGTAAAATAGACAGGATTGACTGTTTCATCTGAGGAATGTTCTATTTTCCTGAGCTACTATGACCACATGAATTGGAACTTATTCACACCATAAGCACCCTAAATTGCATGTGCCCAGCAACATGTGAAAGTAAGGGGAAATACGGTAAAACCTGAAATTACTTTTACCATCACTTTGCACTTCACTCTAGCATCTTCATCTTTGCATCTCAAAGTGCATTACAAGCATTAATTAATTAACACCAGTCCTGTGTGGTATTAATTAATTTATTATTACTATTATTAGTATACAGAATCCATGCTAAAGTTGTATCAATGGTTTAGGGGTATTGTAGTTTAATGTTTTCCGAAAGTCAAACAATGAATCAGTGTCTGGAACCCATTGACACTGGCTCTCAAGGCTGTAAACTAAACTGCTATACCACAGTAGCTCCTTCTTATATTAGAAACTGAATTGGTGCTTTCCTTATCAGTCCAATTTCTATCGTTTTTGAGATATGTAAAAAATTTAGTTTTACATATTGATGGGCTTAGAAAGCAAGTTTTGGTTTTGATTGTGGCAAACTCTCAATCATGTTTTTCTTTTGTAGTCACAAACCAAAACCAGACCTAATTTAATTTGAGTTTTTGATTCACAGCCTATATTTTATACTTTTCAAATTACCATACTCACTTGATATATTAATAAGCTAAAGCTCCTGGCTAACCCCCGGTCCTTCCATAAATTTGTAATATTGAACCTGGTTTTTTACATTTCCATCCATATACTTAGAAGCAAGGTAAGAGTTAGGTAACAAAAAGCAGTGTTGCTACCTCTCACCATATCTGGTGGTTTGTTTTCTTTTTAAAGCCCAACGTCCTAGAATCCTGTGATTATGTGAGAATCTCTGATTTCCTTTTAATAAGGTACATTTGTAATCCTCGTGGCTGCAGAGAAAAGTATGAAAACATCACCAATGTGTACCCTAAAGGCTCTAAAACCAGAAGGCAAAGAAAAAGCATCCAAAATATTACTTTTTAAAATCTCATGATTTCGTGTGGGTCAGAGTAATAATTTTTGAATGCTTGGTATTAGCAACACTAACAAAGATCAGATTTCTTAGGTTTTGTTCCTGGTTCTGGGAGCAGACTTTCAGTAGAGCGTGCATATCACATTCCTTCTGAAAGGCAATATGGCAGAGTGGATGAACATTGGGTCTGTAATTATAAAAACCTGTGTTCTATTCCCAGTTTAGCCTGAAGTGAGCTGGTACGGCTGCTCTATTACCTTATCTATAAAATGGATGAAAGACGGTTGCCTCCCTCTAAGGCAGGGATGTGATGCCTTAGTTAATAAAAAGGGTTGTGAAGCACAGAGAAATATTATCAGCAGCCAATGGAAGATCTGGGACTAGAACTCAGCCTGCTGGTCTGAAGCACTTTCCTCTAGACTACAAAGTGTTGGGAGAAGAAGGAGTAGTCTCTCAAGAAAAAGCTTCCTCGAGGTCTGTACAAGACTAAGGGGTCAGGAGTGTCCAAATCTGGGCGTTCAACTTTATCCCCCATGAGTTTTTTTGTTCCAGTGATCCAGATTAAATTACTGTAATGCACTCTACATGGGGCTACCTATGTTACAGCCACTTGGGAACTGAAGCTAGCTCCAAATGCTTATTAAGGAGAATTTCATTTTGGGAGCAGATTACGTCAATGCTCCAGGATCTGCACTGACTGCCAATAAGTTTCCAGGTGGAATTTAAGTAAGTTGCCAACACTCAAGCACAAGAAGAAGGGAAAGAATCAAAGAATCTAAATACAAAGTTGCAGATTTAATTTGATTTTAGAGTTTGTTAACAGCTAATTCTGGATGAAAGGACTGAAAATTACAAATACTGTACTGAAGTGTATTTATTTTACTTTTTTGAACTTACTCAATACCAATAAATACTGAGAAAGATTTTTATACAAAAACCAGAGGTACAACAATCATGTATGTACATATTGTGTCTGACTCTCACATTGCCACACAGGGGAGTACAGGAGAGTAAGAATATCCCTATTGCCTATGTGGCTTTCTTAGGGCTTCTCTGGACATTGAGTCTAGACATATGAGACTAAGCTGGGGCTGTGTACCTTTACTCCCTCCTCTCCCAAACAGATGGGCAGAAAATGGGGGGAAGAGGAGCAGGGAGTAGGTAGAGACTTGGTTATTCTCCCATAACACATCAGTCAGTGGATTTGATCAGGCTGAAGAGAAAGAGTATGCTACACCCAGTAAAGGAGTAGACTCCTCTGCCAGGAGTCACAATTCCTACCCTGGGTTACTTTTGGGGCAGCGCACCCACATGCTGCTCCTTACTCAGGGTGAGCTGTAAAGTCTCAATCGTGCCCTGACATAGCATCTGTAATGTAAATATAATATATAAATTACAGCTTGAGCAAACAGCATCATGTGAAAAATGGGAGTGTGTTTATTCGCCGCCTAGGTTGTGTGTATATGTTATCTACATATAGCTTGATAACACACCCTCTCTCTTTATAGCAAGCATATGTACACACAGACATACATAAAGGGAAGAGATGGCCTTACTCTCCCAAATAGATGCTGAGGGGTAGAAAATCTCTTACTCTCTCATGCAAGCACACACACACACACACACACACACACACTTTTTCATATATGCCATATATAGTATCAAAGTTTTCCAGAAAGATATGTCTCTATATATAAATACACGTATAAAACTAGCAACATTCAAAATCATCAGTATCAACTTAATACAACTTAGACAAACATATTTTTCAAAGTTAATGCTGTGTGTATTTCAAATATCTTTTTTCTGTCTAGAACTTATGCTTTATCTTTTGGAATTTCTGCTTAGTCTTCAAAATTGATAGACAACCTTGAAAAGGTAACTAGCAGTCCCTGTTAAGTGGCATATGTGTTACAGTGTGCACCATCTTTTTCTTCCTATAAAATTAAAAATACCCCCCTGACCATTTACACGTTTATTTTTCCAGTTTATTCTGTGGTTTCACACCATTACCAGCATGTTGGATCATGGTCACCAAAAACCACACATTCAGAATTTTGTATGCAATATACTGTTGTGAATGGGAAATAAAGGTTTGCATAATAAAACCACATGACAATCAAACTGCAATAACAAAGAGTACTGTATGGAATGGCAAACAATAACGGAGCACAGACAGAGAAAAATGATTCATAATTGAAAAATGTAAGCACAGGCTATGATTAGTTCTCTCACATTCACAGCTAGCATGCTGTTCTGCTGGAGATTCTTTTGACAATGATTAGCCTATGGATCTATTCATTTTCTTGATGCATAATTAACTAACTGCCATGGATTAACTGCTGTACCATCAGTTTGCTATCTTGCTGGTTTGTTGATATATTCACCTTCCATTTTATTGTTACTTCCTGTTCTTCTGCTCCTGGACTGCATAATCTTCTCTCATTAGTATCCTTCAATTCTCATCACACCTCTTTTCTGAGTCACTGCTCCCCTTCCTCCTCATCTCACTCCTTTCCCTTACTTCCTGTCATCTCTATCTCACATCCCTTCTTCACTTCCCCTTTACTGCTCCAAGTCCACCCACTCTACCCTCATCCCTCTGTCCTCTGCTCACACACAACTGCAAGTCCATATCTCACTTCTGCATCCTCCATCAATTCCCCTCCTTGTATCTGACATAATCTGCCCAGACACCAGCTTCTCAAATCCACAACCATCCCTGACACCATCTCCACTCCAGTGGCTGTCCCTTCAAACCTTATACCCATCCACACCTTCATTACCTTCCTATGCTCTTTCTCTTGCTCACTCTGGAATACTTATTTCCCCAAAGAGAGATGACTACTATGCACAACCTCCTCATCTCTCCTTCCTTCCATCTCTTCCTATCCATGGAAACCAAAATTTCCATTGCTATGCCACACCTCTGCATTGGTAGCTGCTCTTTTTTTGGCCTCTCCTTCTCTTACCTTTCACTCCAAATCATCTCCAAATATCAGATAGTGGCATCGGGCTACTATTCTCCTGTTCCCGCTGTTTACAACTCCCCCCATTGTCACTCATTCTCCTCCTTTGACCCTCCTTCTCATCCACCTGCTTTGATTTTGACACCTGGCTTTCCCTCTTCTTCACCTAACATTCCTTCACTTTCACCTTAGGTGATTTCATCCTCCACACTGATGCTCCAGCCAATTATTTTTACTCTTACCATTACTTCCTCTTGACATACTACTCTGAATCAACTCTCCCATTCACCCAAATGGACACTTCCTCACCCTTCTCTTCACCAGACATGGTTTATTTTTCTCACCTTCCTCACTGTCCAAGTTCTCTCTGACCAACTTTTGATTTCCTTCAAATCGCGCACCTGCCACCTACTTCTCCTCCTCAGTCTTTCTCCAGCCTCCACTCCACTAGTGTAATGATCTTTTTTTACTACTCATATGCTCTCTTCTCTGTTCCTCTTCCGTCTTCTGACTCAGCTGTAAACCCTCTTCAGTCTCTCATTCTCTTTGGGTTCATTCCTCTCACAAGCATGTTTTGCTCTATCCTCAAAACACCTCAGCCCCACCTGGCTGTCCAATAAAGCCCAATTTCCCTTCATATCCAAACTCAGTCAATGTGTCATCTACCATCACTGACCTAAGTTCCATTTGGACCCCCCCTCCACTCTGGCTTTCACTCTTTGAACTGAAACTTCTCACATTAAGACTCCAAGTACTTTCTTCTCAGCCAAATCTTATGGCTTCTACTCCATCTTCATCCTCATGGACCTCTCTGCTTTCTTTTTACACAATTGATCAATGTACTTCATGATATCTTATTCTCTTCCCAGGGCTTTCATTCTTCCAGTCTCTGCTAATTCTCCTACTTCTCTCTGGCTATTTCTTCAGCATCTCTCATCTCCATGGGAGGACCATAGGATTCCATTCTTGCCTTCTCCTCTTCTTCTTTTACATCCTTTCTTTGTACAAACTCTTCTGCTCATATGGCTTCAATTGCCAGCTTCATGCATGTCTCTCAAATCTACTTTTCTGTATCTGACCAGAATCCCTCAGTCTAATACTGCACCTCAGCCTCTCTCCTCCTATATGTTTCACCATTGACTGAAGCTTAACATGGTACAAACTGAACTCCTTACCACTTCCCCTGCATTTTCCGTCACTATTGACAATACTACCATCCACAGTGGCTGAACATTCTCAATTTCTTAACTTTTGTATATTTTATTGTTGTTTTTACAACCCACACAATTTTTTCATACAATTATTTAATTTACCTGCCAAAATAAATGAACTACCAAATGTTATTGGAATAGATTTTGCATTCTCATGTACCAGTGTAAATCAGGTGTAACACCATATTGTCAATAGAATTGTGAGATCAGAATCAGGCTCTCTTCTTCCTCTTGCTATAGACCCTGTGCCTTCCTCCTATGAATTTTCTTCTGTGCTCTCCTGTCGAGCTGTTCCCAGACCCTTCCTCCAGTTGCTGATGGCTTCAACTCCTCCCCACTTCTTCCTAGTCTGAGCATACTATTGCTTTGATCCCTCCCTTTTCTTTTGAGCAGCACTTGCATCCTTCTCTCATCCCTGCCATTCTCTCCAAACCCTTCCCATACACTCACCTACTACACTGGATTTCATTCTTGCTGCAAAAGTCCCTTATGACCATTTTCAAACTTGACATTTTAAATAGCCAAACCCAGCATTCAAAAGGTTTTCATCTGTAGCTGGCACATTTAACTTCCACTCTTTACTAAGCACATTCCACTGGAATTTGGAAGGGATTATTAATGGCTACCTGACTGCAGTGGAAATGCTGTTGAAAGCTGTGGCTTGGCATATATTTTCTTATCTTGAAATGTAAGGTTGGTTCATTAAATAGAATAATTTCAGGCTCAGCTTCTTTTAATTGTATTTCCTCTGTGGTGAGGACTCTAACATCCCTTTCTTACTATAACAAAAATGATAATAGGCAAATATCATATCCATGTACTTAAAAAACTTCTAACAAGTATGTCACTGCTTCGGTGTTCTGCAGAAGGGAATCAACGAAAGAGTTCAGGCTCTTAACAGATTCCCTAAACTGTAGCATTTAAATAACATTTTGGTAGGGACATGTTAATTATTTAGCATAAGTGTATCTGTAGAAAAATCTTACAAAATCTCTATCTCCAATTTTAAATATTTATTTTTAAAGACCACATTTTTTTCTGAATATAAAGTGTGTATGACTTCTTTACAATGCAGCTTTTGACTTGCAGTCATATTGTGCAACCTGCAAAAGTGCAGCACTACCAGTGTGGGCTGTGCTCTTATCAAGTCTTACTGTGACTAAGCACAGCCCTGAGCAAAGGTTGGTGTCCTCTGTAAGTTGCCACCAACAGAGTTGTAACTCTGGGAGGCACTGTGAGTCACAATTCCTCCCTCCCCTGCTTCCTTCTTTCTCCCTTGGAGGTAGCAAACCATTTACTACTTGGTAAATGGTTTGGAAAACTAGTCCCTGAGTATGTCACGTAATCACTTAGCAGCATCTGGGTGGTGTAGGAGTAGTGAAATAACCATCCTATGTACAGACAAGAGGGCACTATCGTATGTGAAGATACTGCATCAAAAATATCCTAATGAATTCAGCCTACTTCTAAGTATAGTCTCTTCAGAGGAAGACAGAGGGCCATCAAGCGTCTAAAATATAAATAGAACAAAGTATTGTGTTATTCTTTTCCAACATACTGAATATTTCACAAACCATCTAAAAACTGACACCCAGAAGTACAATACTGTAAGAGATGCTGCTGAGTTTCGCTGTCTTGGTTTGCTGTGTCAGTCCTCTGGCTCTCATCAATCCCACCCCACTGAGGTAGTTTCTTCTAATTAGTGGTGAGGAAAGGAGAAAAGGGGGGAGGAAGAGAATCAGAGGTAAAAGAAAATAAGAAGTAAAAGATTTTGCAGATATCAAACAAGAAAAACAATTATTTCAACAACACAATATAAAGGAAAAGAAATAAAAATTGTAAATCCTTATAGTTTCACACAGTTAGGGTCAAATATAATTTGGTAATAATACTGTAATATAAACACAAATATTCTGACAACTGTTTAGCAGTTTTCAATAAATTTCTCAGAAATCCACTTCAGAGCCCCAATCCTTCAAAGACTTTAGCATGTACATAACTTTATGCATATGTATAGTCCTATGAATTCCAACGGCACTACTCATATACATAAAGTGATACTTGAGCTTAAGTTCTTGCAGGATCAAGGCCTTAGCATTTCAGAAAACAAAAGGTCCTCAGTTTCTGTTTGAAAACACATCCATCTTAAACACAACAAAATCATAAATTTATTGTCAAGGTATCCTCTTTATGCAGGTTGCTACAATCCAAGATTACGGAGGCTGAACATTTGACACTTACCTATTATTTGCCTATTTACAGCAACATTAATTGCAGAACCAGCATAAAAAAATCTTCCTAAAGACAAATTTTTGGGGTGACAATAATATTACGTCATATTATGTATTAAAATTATAGGCAAGGTGATGTACATTGCCTTAGAAATTATGCTAATACAAAATTAAAATGGAATCACATTTAAGTAATTTTGATTTACTTTATTTTTTCACATTTTATAAAATATTAACATTTTAATATCATTATTATAAACAAAACTTGCATATTTTTATTTAAAAAACAAGTTCTGATATTTGTAGAAGTGATTCGTGATTTAGGTGGTGGCTCAATTTTGGGTTGTCCAAACTGTCACACACTAATGGATCCCAATTGTCAGAGGAGAGTTACTCTGAAACAAAGGTCTCTTGAAGATGTTTCAAGTTCGGCACACAAAGACTGAGGCCCCCCAGAATCACTAGTCATTTTTGAAAATTCACTCTAAAATATATCCCAAAACATTTACATTTTGTTTACTAAAGACAACCAAAACTGAGTTAATGCAATATTTGCCAATGAATGGTTTCAGTTCAAAGATATTTTCATAGCCATCTTAGGAACAACTGAACACAAGCTCATAATGGAAATGCTGACCAAGTCTTTGAATAACAGTTATTCCAAAAAGCAAGTATCTAATAGTGAAGTTGCAGTAACTACGCAGCTCTTCAGTAACTTTCTATTTACACAGTTGAATGGTGACTCTGCTTAAAAGCTTAAAGCAAAAGAAAAAGGAAGAAAGGGAAGGCAAATTTTATAAGACAGACAAAAAGCCAAACAGAAAGAGAAAGGAAACCATTTAGATTCCCTGAGTGATGGAAATAAATACCAAAGCTATTAGTTTCAGTTCAAAAAGTGCATCACTTATATTGTTTATTATTTCTTTGGAATATTTATTTTATCTTGAAATTTCAGAATGGTAAAAGGGTAAGTATGAAGGTAAGAAAGGAGGTGACTGACCTGATCTGGAGAGGGTCGGTGATTTGAGTGCTGGGTCCTCCCAGGAGACCGGTGGTGGTGGTGGTGATGGTGGTGGTGGAAGTGGTGATGGTCATCATCATAGTTGTCTGCCATCAGTTTCATTCTGCTCTGTGTCTGAACAGGGAAAGGGACACAATTCCATTGATTGCCTGTTCTGTTCATTCCCTCTGAAGTAACTGGCAATGGCCATTTTAGAAGACAGGATACTGAGCTAAATGGACCATTGGTCTAACCCAGTATTGCCACTCTTATGTTGTTAAGTGCTGGAACATATTGGTCAACTACAGTCTCGACAGGATGTATAGTATGGTACCCACAGTTCTCCTTTCATTTCAAAATCTAAAAATGTTATCATAGGTCAAATTCTAAGCCCTTGAGCCCATGATTAGCTCTATGTAGGTGCAAGGGTCTGCCAGCGGAAGCCAAAGGCAGGACTGGGGCCTAATTAAGGAAAAAAAAGAAAACACAGTGGGACAGACTTTGTTTCTGTAGATACCGTTCCAACCCCACTAAAGTCACCGAGCCAAATATGGTGTCAATTAATGCCCCATGCAATCACACTGATTTCTACACAAATGGGATCACAGAGTGCAGAATTTGGCCCAGTAAATTCACTGGGTTTTAGGATTGTAACAGAGCAAAATCTAGCCCAATACTTTTATGTTACTATTTTAAAACATGAGTTCCTGGATATTTCTTTTTCAGTGTGTAAAGTCTTTCTGAATAATTGCAAGATCAGATTAAAAGGAATATAAATTTTCATGCATACTAGCAATTACATTAGCATTCACAGTAACAATAATGAGCAGTTATGGTGAACGCTGTATCTTCGCCTATTTTCAGGGTTTAATTGCAAAGTTTTTTCTTTTACTAGGATCAGGCTGTTAAAACAATCAGGCATAAGAATCCGAAGACTGTGTAATACACATACGGGTACACCATGTTAATCAGTGAGAAAAAGTTTTAACCAGATTCAGATTATGAAAACAATTTAAAAGATTTGCCATTTCAGTTATTGACTTCTAGAGGTAATAAAATATAGATGCCACCAGGTTATAATAAATAAGATACTGCCTACAATTGCTATTACATTTATTTCATATCATGTGACACTCAGAGCTCAGCAATCCAGACCTTGCTGGGTCACACTAAAATATCTGTATTATGTAATTTCCCAATCATGCAAACACTTACAACTGGACAGAATACTTACTACTGTCAGTAGTCATTATTTAAAATAATTTCAGACATGCTTGATACATTGTAATCAAGAGATTACCTACCTGCACTTGACAAACCCATGAACAAAATTCAGTCATTTTCAAATTCCTTACCCAGAGTTTGTTGGAGCAATTAGATGAGGGTACAGTTAATATAATTTAGATGTCAGAATGATATCATAGAAATCTGCACCCATGCAGTTTTAGTATTAAACAATCCAATACAAACTTGAGTTGAACAACTGTTTGGGAACATTTCATTCCTAAATATGAAAATTAATGCTTGCCATTAAATTCACCAAATTTTGCAATTTTCTTCAAGTAGAAAAGCAAGAGGTTTGTAAAATAAACAACGCAACAAATAAATACCATATATTCTAGTGCTACAACCAAATTTTATATATAATTATTTTGCTGTAGAAAGGCACAGTATGGGGGAGGTTGTGAATTATACAGATAATTGAAAATAGAGATGTCGTATTTGCACTTACTATACAAACATATACTACAGCAGAGCTCCCCAAAAGGATTGTGTCCATTGGGTTGTGATGAGGGGGAGAGGAGACGGGTGCCCCCTGTAGATGAGCTCTGTTACCTCAAGTGAAATATCACAAAACACCCCCAGGCAGTGCAGGAGCAGCCAGAGGTAAGATACATAAAACTTCTTGGCAAACACTTGGCAAATATTTAGTCAGTATCAATATTTTTATAGTATCCCCGGGGCAATAAAATGTTCAAAAAAGGATCACCTCAGTGTTTCAAATAATTAATTCCTCCAAAGGCCAGGTGGCAGAGTAATTGGAACAATGCCCCATCCTTGTAATCAAATACATTGCCACATGCTAAGTCACTGACAAATCCATATTTTCCATTTTTTTTCAAAACAGATGATCTCCCATTTCCTTTTAAAACAATGGAAGGATGAACAGCAAAAATGACTGAACACCAGAACTGGTTGGGAAACAAAGTTTCAATTTTGTGGAAAACTGTGATTTCTAAATTGGTTTTCTACTGAATAGAACAAATGTCAAATATAGAAATTCCCCCCAAAGGGGGGGAAATTTTGTGCAAAATTTTGTTTTGGGACACTAAAAACATTTTGTTTCAATTTTGACTTTTTAAATGTCAATATTTTATTTTGTATTAATTTTTATTTAATACATTAAATTAATTTTAAAAACATAAAAATTGTACAACATAAAAACATAAAATAAAAATAATAAAAACCCTATAAAATAAAAATTTCAAAATGAAATGTTGAAATCAACATGTTTTCACAGAATGTTTTGACTTCAACAAATCGATATTTTTAGACCAAAACATTCCACTGGAAAATGTCTGATCAGCTCTACTGAGAATCAGCATGAGTAATGCAGAGGGAGCAGGTGAGATGGAGGAAGAGCGAGGAGACCTGTAGTTTAGGAAAAAAGTATGAAATAACGGAGGCTGGCAAAAGGGAGCAACAGTTGAATATGCACTGCTGGCTTCACAAGAGCAGCCACTCGAGGCTACAAGAAACAGAGCACTTATGAAGGTGGAAAATTTGGAAGCTACTACTAGCAAACTTATCTCAAAGAAAAATATACGAAGTGGCCCAGAGGTACCCCAAATTTTGACAGGTTTTGTGGTGAAGATTCTGTGAATCTGTCAAAGATGGGAGTACAACTAATTTTCTGTCTTATCCCCCTGCCTTTTATGCACTAAAATAAATACCTACAAACTGAAATTGAACAACATACTGATTAAAAACATATCCTTGATATATGTTTCATCTTTACGTTAATTACTGTAATAAATGAACCTACATCCAGACTCTTGTTTCAAGGGTAAGAGGTATAGGAAAGGAAACCTCTAAATAAGACAGTGGTCTAAGATCTGTAAAGGGTCTTCATTTAAAACTGCTCTTGCATTTGGATTAGACTTCCTGCTAAACAATGGAAATGGGTTCTAGTCTTTTATCTTTAGGCCTTCTCTGTACCTGAAGCAACGGCAGCATGACTTGCACAGGTGCCACACTGATATTAAATGGTGCTCCATGCCTGATACTCATCCAAACCCCCTCATAAGATGTGTGAAAGCTGCAGAGAGGATGTTATAGCCTGTTATTCTAAACTGAAGTGTTAAAATTGGAACCACTGGAACTATTGGTTAAGTCTAGCTGACTATTATGGAATTTTTGAATTATTATTCCGTTATCTTTAAAATGCAGACCCTGAATTAGCATGATTTCAAAATGTTTATAAAGATAAATGATATGCATCTTAAGAAATCAGCACCATACCAGCCGGCTACCTATAGTTTAGCAGAAAGATTAGTTTAAACAATCAAACAAGCTTTGGGTTCTTTGCAAAAAAGATAATCAGTTCATGAACACCACAGACGACATGCTAATTTCTTTTTAACTTACTGAAAAACAGCAAATGCCACTAAATGGAGTCTTTGGCACATCTAATGTTTGGGCAATAGTAGCATATCTATTTCACCTGAAGAAGAGCTCTGTGTAAGCTCAAAAGTTTGTCTCTCTCACCAACAGACATTAGTCCAATAAAATATATTACCTCAACCATCTTAGTGAGCTGTAGCTCACGAAAGCTTATGCTCTAATAAATTTGTTAGTCTCTAAGGTGCCACAAGTACTCCTTTTCTTTTTGCGAATACAGACTAACACGGCTGCTACTCTGAAACCATCTTGCTTCTCTAATATCCTGGGCTGCAACAACACTGCATACCTTGAAAAAAGACATTTAATAACTGAGTTACAACTTACTACTATGATGTATATTTGGAATAGGAAATAATGTTGCTAACTCCAGTAACATAGTGTGGAAACTATGGGTAAAAGGTGGTTGTTTTTTTAATGTCAGTCAACAAGGATAACAATGTAGGCACAAGACAACAGGCACAGGTAGAGAAATGAGAGTCAAGAGTCAACAGCTGATATTTTAAACCGAGACAAGTAGTTCTAGATTATACCTGTGCTACAGGTGTTAAATGGTTCCTGCTAAAAAGCATACCCAGTGGACATGTAAAACAAATTCACATAGCAGAGACATATTGAGCAGGCTTTATCGGATCATGAAGCTGAAAGTTCAGCAGTGCTAAGACAGGTGGGTGAGATGCATGTGTGACAGAACTTTTCCATCCTAGAGCTATCTCCATCATTGGTGTCAGAAAATATTTTCATACCTGCTTATTCCATATTGGCACCTGATTCTTTTTAGACCTCTATTTTGTCTGTCAACATTCCAGTTCCAGTGCTCCACAATATATTCAACAAGAGTTGACACCTCCCAATCATTTCAACATAATTATAAATGGAAATTACCATGGTTGGAGGCAAAATAATCCTGGGCTAAGAAAGGATTTGCAGTAGTGTACCCTCATTTTCTGCTTAACAACAGTGTAATAGGACATTCCTAATACGTGGAAGAAAAAGATGTATGAATTTTCATTAAATGGCCAGAATCATTTAATAACATGGAATGGCTGCAGGCATCTTACATTTATGTGTTTACTAGAAACAGAATATAGAGTTTGTGCTGACCTGTAGCTGTGCGCTCGTTTGTTTACATTCTAAACTTAATAAGAGGAGGAGAAGAGACCCTGCGTCAATATCTTTCTCATCAGCATAGCACTGAATGTTTTCTGTACAATTAGGGCCATTCTGCTTCCTCCACACTGGATAAGGGGAGAGAAGCATATGACTGTGTGTACTTATGAAGGAGTATCTTCTAATTTTACCAGAGGATCAATTCTATCTGAATTATAGGTAGATTGTTTGCATTTATATTTAAAATAATATATTTATTTTTCACGAGGGTGAAAAAGATGGAAAACTAATGGACAAATATTAACCCAGTTACTGTAAACACTGTAATATTTTTCCCCTTTGGGGAAGCTGCTAAGATTTTATTAGTTTATTTTCTTATCAATGAACAGTTTTAAATTTCCTACCTTTCAACTGTATCCCATAAAAGAATGCAAAAGCTAAACAAGATGATATATGCAATCCTAAAAGTGTCTCCTGTAATGAGGTGGTGGGGATTAGAAGTGTCCTGGGATAAGAACTGTAAATGAATGATGTAATCTTTCTAATTTGGTGCTGAAATATAAATAAACCAGTTCTAATGTTTTTTTTTTTGGTGAATTCTGGATTGCAGTAAAAATATGCACAAAGCAACTGTGAATGCTATAGGAAGCGTCCTTTAATTTGTCTATACTGGGAGCAACATAGTAAGAAGTGCGAAACAAAGATTGAAAAAAAATCACATTTTGATCAGACACCCTAAATAAACCCTTTCAAAAATCTTGCTTTTAACTGGCCTCTTAAAAATGGCACCAAATTCTGGTAAAATACGTTTTGGCTGGTTAGCCCTCTGCAGGAATAAGTTAATATGAACATTTTAAGATTAAATTTTTGTTTCACTTGATCTACCATTAAAAAACACAGTACTTCTATACTAAACTCTATTTTCCTTAGGATATTTCTTATAATTTACGAATGAGATCTTTTGTGATCTTCAAAACATTTTATAAATAGAAGTGCTTTTTGGAAAAAAGTAAACACAGTGAGGAAATATAATAGAGGGATATAACAATCTTTTCTAGCCCTTTCTAAAAAGCATAATACTCTGTACATTACTGCTGAGTGTTACACTTGCAAAAATACCATGGGATTTTTATAGACCACATGTGTTTACAGCCTAGGTTTAGCTGAAAGACAGCACCTCCAACAGTAGTGTCCCAAGACAACATGCTGGAACACTGGTTAAATACTGACTCAGAGGGAAGAGTGTCACCTACTGACTTGGCAGTACTATCACTTCCTGCAGCATCTTGAATTTACTTGAAGATTTCCCAACCAAGCGCTTGCTAAAAGTTTTCTATTTAACTTGTGACGCTATAGTACATCAGAATCTACAGTTTTAGTTTAAAATATTGGAATCTCTTAATCTTAGAACATGTATAGATCAGTACAATCTATGTGGGTGTTTAAAATGTGTCAACTTCAAGTCTGCGCCAATTTTGGCTTTATAACTATTATTTAATAGCTCTTAAAGGACAGTTTTTGAATATGTAGTATTTAAATTTTCCTCTCAAAACTGTTTTAAATAGAGCAGAATAGGGTCTTAAAACACAATTACAACTGCCAATTATTCCATTAGCCAAAAGCTAATATGTTTTGGGTCTAATATATCTTTATATATTTACTCTATATATTTTGTTAGTGATGCCACAGTACCAAATATTGTCCTATCTTCATTTTACTAACTCCCATTTTATTCTGTAATTCCACAAATAAAAAACTAGTCCAACACATCCAGTCTTTAAGTCAAGACTGGATATCTTTTTAGAAGATATACAAGAGCTCAAACAGAAGTTATGGGTTTAATGCAGAAATTACTGGGTGAGGTTTTTTGGCCTGTGCTATTCAATAGTTCAGACTAGATGAGGATAATAGTCCCTTCTGACTATTAAATCTATGACAACTCCAAGAGAGTGTTTTTTCAAATGCAAAATCCTGGATATCTAGTTATCATTTTTGTAATGCATGTTATTTACTTCAAATTCTAAACCAAAAAGGGATCGACCTAAGTTTCTAAATGCCCAGCTTCACTTAAAATTATATTTGATATTATGGAAACAAATAAAGGAACACAATAAGCCTTGCTTCTTAGACATATTCAATAATAATAAAATAACAAATAACCCAATACACCATTCCACCTAGGGTCTTATCCCATCCCACCCCTTATAATCTCACCGTCTCCAGAAGACTATGAAAATAGATGAGCCTTACAATTTGCCCTGAAGATCAATATATTTGCATTGTTTTCAAACAAGAGTGAGGGAATAAATTCCAAAGGTTGAGAGGCGAGAATGCAGACCGTCTTTTTGGACCCTCCCTCTCTTTTATACTGAAGTGGCTCCAGTTTCAACATCTCCATTACCACCCCCATGGCAGTATGGCACAGGGAAAGAGAGAATCTTCCACGTAGCCCGATCCCATGCCAGTTAAGGCTTTACAAATGAAAAACACCACCATATATCCTATCTGGAAACCCAATGGAAACTTGTGTCTTTGGCTCCTAGTAAGACTCTCACAAAGTGGGCAGCAGCATCCGATGCTAGTTTCAGCTTCTCAGTAAACTTACTCCCCAGAACAACAGAATCTTTAAGCATGTGCTTAAATCCATTTGCTTTCTGCAAAGCCCTTAAGCATATACCTAAAGGTTTTGAAAAATTGGGACTTAATTTAGCAATTTTGATATATGTTGATACATGTACAGAGTCAAACCCCTTTTTAATAAAAAGTAAATTAAAATAATGCTTCATTACTAGAAATATTAATCACAATTGAATACAGAATGTTGGCTACATGCAATATCTCAAGTCTATAGATTCAAAACAGTTTTCGCAGTGAAAGATGGCAAACTGACATCTTTTCATGCTATCTGGGATCCTCTGAACTCAGTTATAAATTAAAGTTTGGATGTAATCAGAAAAACTGATACGTAAAACTGGCACCTTACTACTTAGCAGATCTTCTCCTTATATCTATTCAGAATAATGAACTTTTTACTAATTTTTATTCGTGCTAGCAATGCAGAACTAATTTAGTTACTGGTTTGAGGGAATAAGGTGGATTCCATTCTGGCTCACACACCATCAACGTAATTTTAACTACGTTCCATTTGTACAGTATTCATTCCTGGTGATGAAGCACTAGCCAGAAAGACCTTAGCTTGATTTTAAGATACCAAGTTGAATTTGCAGGACTGGCAGTTTGAATGAGATATCCTTTTATGTGTAAAATGAGCATATTTGATACAAAGTAGCTGAAAGACAATGAACATGAAATTCTACAATCTAATATTTCCCCCAGTCACTTTTCAGAGTACATTGTTAATACATGAGGCTAAGATTCAAAAGATAAGATTTTTCTTCCCAATTCTACCATTGGTTCTATATGGGACGGTGACATATATCTTAATCTTTCTGTACCTTATTTTAGCTATCTGTATAATGGCAGCTATAGTACTTCATATTTGTAAAGCACATAGAGGCTTTGGCTGAAAGGTGCTATAGAAGTGTAAAATATAATAATTATTGTTACATTTTCATTGCATAGTGTATTGTGGATCCTATAGTATCACAACAAATCATTTACTTATTTTAATTCTATTTTCTTATGTTAAAAGTGTTACCTACTGATATTACTCACACGAGCTTTATCCAATTGAATATTTTCTTATTTCTTGTTATGATATTGTTTAGAATATTTATATTTATAATGAAAATAGATGAAAAGCCTGAACATACAAAATGCAATATATTAATTAAATGCATCTCCTATAAAGATAACTAATTTTAGCCTGAACAATATAAACTTGCCAGAACTGTTTACTCT
This sequence comes from Dermochelys coriacea, assembly GCF_009764565.3. Taxonomy (NCBI): domain Eukaryota; kingdom Metazoa; phylum Chordata; order Testudines; family Dermochelyidae; genus Dermochelys; species Dermochelys coriacea. The sequence goes on along the minus strand of NC_050074.1, from coordinate 26,906,328 downwards.
TAAGGAGTTAATAATTTATTGAGTAAATACAGAGGGGAGCATCCCTTCTGTGATATGGTTATGTAATCAATGAATGAAAGAGAAATTAAAAGCAGCTAACGCCAAGATACGTAAGTATAATAATCTTTAAGGTTTGAAGCAGTTATCTTTGATCATTCAACATTGCTATTAGTTGAGTTTCCAAAGTCACACATGGTGGGGGTAACTGAAATTTCACCCATTTACTAGAGAATTTATGACTAGCCTCTGAAGGAAAACTGACAGACATTTCATGTCCTCCTAAGAGTCAGTGGCATATAAGAAAGGATCTACTGAAATGAAATGAAAGTCTTTGATTGACTGGTAATAGACACAATAGCTTAACAGCAATATGTAGCTGTAAAACTGTAATATTAAAACTGTCTTTAAAAAATATTTTAGCAAAGTAGCAATAGGGAACTATGCTTTGATCAGTCATCTGGATGAAGTTAACAATAAAACTCTCACAAATGTGGTTTAAATGAAGAAAAAAATAGCAAGATTTGTTGCTAAGGGATATATAGAGATAATATCGTTCAATAGCTATTACTTACCTTTGGATTTTCTCCCCCATCTCTCCTCACCAAATGGAATTTGAAATATTTTCAGAATATTCCCCTACTATAGCTTATTTCTTTTATGTAAAGTGGTGAGGAGGCAGAAATAAAGTCTACTGCTACGCTGCAGGCAATGTGGGCTGATCATTAAAACATGCAGTTGGAAATCTGGACACATGCATTCTAGTTCCGATTTTGTAATGGACTTGTTTGACTTTGGACAAGTTGCAAAATCTTTGCTCTGTGGATGCTAATACAGATAGGGATCCTAATATTTACTCACTTTCATAAAATACTTTGAGAACTTTACATGACAAGTGCTATAAAAGTGCAAAATATTATTCTTATTGATTTATTATTAGTAAAGATTTAATTTGGTCTTTTTAAAGAAATTAATTTTGGAAAACAAGTTACATCCCTTTTAGCTTTGATATCCCCTATATAAGAATTGAAATAAGAAACTATACAGAACACAGCTCAAATAAAGAACCAAAATATTTCCAGAATGTGTATAAAACAGTGGGACCAGTTCAGACCTACTGTATGTAAATGCAACACCAATTGCTTTTTCAGTAGCACTTGCACTGAGAACTCCAGGACTAAATTTGGTTGGATAACCATTAAAAAGTTTTCCTAAACAAGTCATCTAAATCCAACACTTGTGATCTCCAAATAAAATCAAGTATTTTGTCTTAGAACAGCAGTTTTACACATACATTGTAAACTGGTATCAACTGCAGACAAGTGAAGAATCTCAAATGCTTCTGTTTGTGCAAGACACAGAAAACATTAACTGCCCATTGGAAGACGCTGCTGTAGTTGATTTGTAGCCTAAGTTACATTTAATTAAATACTGGACAATACACACTTTACTTAACTTTAAACACTTGTAAAGTCCACTAAATCAATTTATCTTACTTGTCAACTGACAACCTTTTCAAGGATTGTAACAGTATGCATGAAATGAAGAAGCTTATGTAAACAATATGTATTTTTATAAGCTAAGGAATCCAGACTGTGCTCCAACATGTAGACTGAATATAAATATCCATTAGAGGGGGGTATTCCTGAAATAAAGTATGAAAATGCTTTGTGAAATAGTTATGACTTTTTAAATGAACATTATGGTGACTTCTAAGGATTAGTGAAGTGGCAATAGCAGGCATTTAAGATGATGTCTGCAGAGCCTGAGCTTCCAAAAATTTGGCAAAAGAGAAGTCCAAGTTTCTACTTAGCTGTTTCATTTTGTTGCTTGTTCACCATTTAGTCTTGTGAGTTTCAAAATTGGTAACTTCAAACTCCAGTTTGACAGGCCCTGCACACATGTTCAACCTAACAGCCATTTATCTTCAGATCCTGAACCATTTAATTTTGAGTATATTATCACTGATTAGAGAGCTAAATCTCCCCAGATAAGTGCTCTGTCACTGAGACAATCAAATACTAGGTTTAATTTACCAGCTAGATATGAGACTTAAGCAGAGTCCCTTCTGCATGAGTTAAGCAGAGCCTTGTGGCTTTGGTAATTTTTTTGTTTAGCTCCCCAGTTGTAGTTATGGATTCTTTGAGTGTGGATTCATTGTTGTGAATGCAACAAAGCAACACAGATATCCTTGAAAAGCTATGAAAATTCTTTTGAGACAGCTTTCAATTCTAAACAGTTGATTTTTTTCCTGTTTATGATTACTCACTCTGTGGATCAACAGATGACTCAGAATAAAACCTCAATCTCTAAAATGCCATCAGTAGTACCCATTCTGTAAATAACTCTGCCAGAGAGACTTTCTTGAACTGAACGTGGCAATTCCTCCCTCTCAGGAGAAAGGATTGCTTAATGGTGTGGACTATGAATATTATGATATCCATGGAATCAAGCACTGAATTCCACTAAGAAAATTTTTAACAGGAGCCAAAAATGAACATTAGCCCCAAAACACCAGGATTGAGATTTGCAAAGCTAGCTGACTAGGAGATTTGGAAATAAAAGAAGCCAATGAAAATGAATGAGTGATATGTCCAAATCTTCTAGTTAGCTTTAAAAATCTTAACTTAGATCTATGAAAGGCATCATGAGATTCAAAGGTCAAAGACCTGACATTTTGGGGAGATAAGCTATACAGAACCTTTATTGACATGGTAAACATCTTTACAATTCCCTCATACATATTACAGAAGTGCTAGTAATTAAAATTGAGTTCCATTTTGTAATTAAATCCGGGATCCAACCTCTGTGTCTCCTCCCCAAACTTACAGACCTACTCTTTTAGTACAAATTGAATTTTCTGAGAATTTACAAGCAAATCTAGTAATAGTTTATAAATTAAACAGGTCCTTTACAAAATGTAGCATCTGTCAGTCTTTTCTTTCTCCCGAATGACACAGACCCTTCAAAATCTCCATATAATTAACATTCATTCCAAACTTATGTATTAGCTTAATTACAACTAATATCTTTCAATATAGCCAACTTATTAATGTGTATTGTTAATTATTGTTCTATCTAATTGTTATGCTTATACAGGCTACAGACATCAGGTCAGCTCACGTAACTCTTAAGTGATGCCATTGTAACAGAGGTAATTCAACCAATCACCATCCTTCATCTGTAGCTATTTTACATGCAACAATTCTATAGGGTTGTAATGAGATGGATTCGTCACATGTCAAGTCTTCTCATTGGTAGTTTATTTGCCCCTTTATCATTGTTCTTTCGAGGTTCTGTGGCTGTATATTAACTTGGATATCAGTGCTTGAAAGGCCCCCAAGGGTACACTGAGGCAGATATATAGGGGGAAACTGAGGCAGTAATATAAAGGGAGCCATTACATTTCAGACACATTGAGGTGCAGGGATTACGATCCCCCCTTTCCTGTAGAGCTTGCTGATCTCTGTATAAGATGTAAGGCTCATACTACACATCTTGACATAATTCAAAGTATTATTCTCTGGGTTTCTTATTTATTGCTCATGTATTATATTTATAATAATCTTTTAAAAAGAAGACAATTCCAAGACAAAAGTTAAGATGAAGATAAGGTAGTGAATGCAGCTCAACAGCAGAAGGACAAATAAAAGATGTCAGGGATGCTGTAATTATTATGGGAGGGAATATTTAAATGTTTCTTTGAAAATCAGTTTTATTTAGTCTGGGATCACAAATGCAAAAACGCCTTAATCATGATCGTATGATTATTGGATGGCGTCACTACAGGGCAGGGTTTAGTTTGTCTGGGTGACTTAACTGTGTATTTCCACACTTTAACATGTTTGGATTTCTTTTAAATGTAACCTTGCCCCTGAATTTCCTGGGTTTGTAATTAATGGTTTGGGATCATTATAACATCGCTGTAATTTTTTTTTACCTTTAAACTACTGATATGTACCCTCAACCTCAACTTCATTTTAACATAGTTTTTTAATCTTGGAATATAGCATAAAGCACTGCAGGTATAATACATTTGAGAGGTTTCTTTGTTTTTAGAGTTCTAACTCCAGACCGAATAATAAGGGTGCTGTTTCTCTTACTCATACAAGAGATGATTTATGATGAGAAGTGTGCTGGTCAAGATAGATGCAGAGGCATGAGATTTTATTGAAGATGGGTTTGACTATTCTTCAACTTCCAATTCCTGTGCTGTGACCTGAGAGACAATTAACTTTGACTGCAGTTGGCAACGTATTCTGAGCATGGATATAAGAATTTGAAATGTACTTTTACCAAGGTAAAGTGTAGGAATCCATGGTGCTTTTGGGCTATAGGAAAGACAAATTCTGTGTTCTTTTCCCTCCATACATATGCCAGTCTATATTAAACAGAGCCTGCATGGTATCTAGAGGGTCCACTAACATGGACAATTGGTAGAAAACTTTGTCGAGTGCAATCATTGGCAGATGTGTGCTTGAGCAGAAATGTCTGTCATCAAGGTCTAAAGTGCCTGAGAATAGGAGTAAGAAATAATTGTGAGGAATACTTTTGTTCTCTTAAAGGCCAATCTTCATCCAAGATCTCACACAGCTGCAAATAAGACCCAGATTAGATCCCGGATGAACTGTGTAGTCATATTTTAGGAGAGAAAAATGTTGGCAGATTCTGTACCAGAAATGGAAGTACAATTTATCATGCAAGAAAAATCCTAGGAAATAAAAGCAGAATGAGCCCACAATAATTAGCTGTTTAAAAAGTGATGGAACAGTTTGCAGATTTTTTTTAAATTAACTGCTAATTTGAAAGTTAAACCGAGGTCTGTCATGGGGTAGAGCTCAAAGAGTAAGTATGTGATGCAGAAAAGATCCTGGGGGAAGTACATGGCATGAGTCAAAAGAGGCCTGGATGGCATAAATAAACCTTCGAGCAAAGCAGTCTGTCTGCCTAACCACCTGAAAGCAAGTTAGGCACAATCTTTCCATTCAAGATTGCTAGAAATAATGAATGGAAAGTAGATGGGATTGGTTTCCTCCCTCCCTTTGCCCCCACAATGGATCCTGCCAGAGACTCTGATTTGATCATTTAAATAGCTGAACAGTGGCAGATAAGCTTTGCATAAAATACTATTTAACTGATATTAATGGCCGTGACACCTGTTGCCATGCAATATTCCAAAATGTGACTGACTTATCCTGAGACAAGATAGAATGCCTAATAAGTCTCTCTCTTTTAAATGCTGAAGGGTAACAGTCTTGTCACAAACACCAGCTGGGATATTAGAAACTTGGCAGACTGAGACAGACTGCGATTCCAAGTGTCAGGTAAACACTTATCTGAAGTACTGAGGCCAAATTTCAACTTTCATGACACTTGTGATTGAATAAAGTTATACTGATCTGAACATGGTCCCTCTGATTTTTCTGTTGTGGTTCACTACATTTGCAGCTCGCATCTTCTAAACCTTTTCAAGTTCTGTGAATTAACAGCATGACTCACAGCACAGGAAATATCTTGTAATAATACAGCATAGTCAGTAATGTATAGGTTAAAGTCATGCTAAAAGTATCTGTCTGAGTCCCACTACTAAACTTGGTAATTACAAAGAAGTATGTAAGAACACAGACACAAAGAAGTAGGTTAAAAAGCATAATTAAAGCTCTGGAATAGAAGCTGCCTGGGGACATTTCAGGCGAGGTCCTACTAAAAGCAGACAAGCAATATAAGGTTGTAGGTCTCTTTTTTGATATTTTACAATGACAGGAAATAACTTATTAAAAGGATAATTCCCCACAATAATTATTTAAAAACAGACATGAATCGGAAGCTACAGTAGCAAACCAAGACCTTTAGTGCTGCAACTATAGGGCTAACAGCACCAATTGTCTTTCCATGTCCTGTAGAATCTGCATGATACACTTAATTTTTGCTGTTTCATTTTTGGGTTCAGCTCTCCTACTTGCACCATGTAAAGTATACAACCCAAGTGGAAAGTACTGGATTTTTTCCCTAGTAGGCAAGAAACAATTGAGAAAGGAAATATCAATTTCAACCCATTGTTGGCTTATTAGAATAGAGATGGGTGGCAGAGAGAGAGAGCAAAGAGACATCACAACACTATGCTTAGCTTTTTTTGTTAAGGCACTCTATCTATAACCAGTTCTTCTTTGCAGTGGTGATAGTTTCGTCCAATATCACAGGGACATTTTAGAACTAAATGTATAATGGAGTAGCTAAATTTGAGATCAAATAGACACTACCTAAAGTACAGCCTACCTTCATTAAGCTTTATCATAGTTGAAAACTTAATAATAGACCTGAATGAATTTCTCCATTTATGCTACATAAATGCCTCATGGAGAAAAATATACTTTAATGGAGATTCATGATTTTTTAATATAATGCAAATGTTTTTCATTTTCAGGGCAAAAATGGTAACACTTGGGACTTGTAACATCCTTTCCCAATCCTTCCAGCCAAACCAAAAGCTACATCTCCCCAGTTTTTGTTGATTGCTAACCTTTTGGCTAGCCCAGAGAAACATACGTTAAACCTCAATTAATTTTGAAATACTTGCTTGAACAAAGGTAATTGCAGCTGCTGTGGCTGTACAGAAGTTATAGCACAAGTTTAAACTGAGAAGATCACCAATGAAAAAGATTATCACTAGACATCTCTATGGCTCATCAAGGATTTAGGATCCTCAATAAGGACAAAGCTGAGAAGTAGGTGGTGATCCATTTTAAAGGAGGACTGCCTAGAAACAGTGTGTGTTGGCTTGCATACTAGGTCCACGATTCCTACAAGGCCCAGCCATCACAGTGTATATGCCAGTCGGGGAGAAAAAAAGCTTTTTTTTTCATCTTAGTGGAACATTTGGTACAAAGGTTCAATTATGACTCCTGAGCCTGAGTGGAACTGAAGAGGGAAAGAGGCACAACACCCAAGCAAGTGCATCTGGAGATATTATGCCTTTCAAAACATACAACTTCAAAAGGTGCTGGGGAAACTGTGAGGAGGGCTAGCCCTTGCTACACCTCTTGAGGAGGTGTAATTAATATTCTCTCAACACAGCCCTGACCCTAAATATCTCTTCTCAAGTAACTAGCATTACCAGGAAACATGATCTAACCATGAACTGGTATTCTAGGATTGATGTACATGATGGACTAATATATTACAAAGATTTGAACATAATTTAAAACAAGCCATAATAAAACAAAGTAAAATACAGTGCACACTGGAATATGAATAACATTAGTGACAAGTAAACCTCATGACTGAGAAAAATAAAACATATTAGAAAGTAAGTTCGTGGGACTACTCGTGCTTAAAGGCAGGCATAGGCGTAAAGACTGCTGAATTAAGCAACTATCATAAATGATAGTAATAAACGTAAGTGGAAGGGAGAATAAAGGTTACAGCAATAACATCAGTAGTTGTAACAGTTAGTAATACACATCTTGACGTTTTCATAATATAAGATACTGTTACTATGACAGAAAGACTGGAGATGCTAGAGTAAATACTGCAAATACTGATTTCCACATTCAGTTCTTGTTTTCAAGCACAGTGAACAGATATGCCTGCAACTGGAGAGGCTGGTTGAAAATACGGACTTTGATCTTTAACTTTCAACATTGTATCCTGGCATTACAAAGGTCCCAGATGTGTATATAATTATGACCAAGAATATCAGTTCACTTGGAAACCCATCCTGTCCCGACACAATGGAGTCAGCAGCAAAACATCCACTGACTTTGGTGAGAGTAAAATTGGACAATATAACTCCCAGTGAAGTTTTTGGTTGGTTAAATCCATACACCATACACTGTTTTGAAAATTCACCCCAATGTATTGCTAAATTTCTTTGATTTTGTTAGTTTGTGTCATAACTAACATTATTTAAACTTTTTTGTGAGAAAAATACTTAAAAGAGTCAGTTTCTTTCAGGAAATATACTTAGTTTGGCCATTGTTCACAAAAATTTCAACCACTTTAAAATAAGAATTACATCACTTTCAAAAGAAATGAAAGATTATAGCAAATATATGCATTTCCTTACAAGCCCCTGATGAAAAATTACGGAGAATAGGGTCCAGCAGTCTGCCAAGTCTTCCTCTAATAAAGATCTGGGATGATGATAATAATAGTAGTAATACTTTTCATTTCTATAACATTTTCCACTGAGGAATTTAAAGAACTTTACACACATTAATTTAATTTATCAACAACTCTGTGACATAATTAAGTCTTGTTGTCTCCATTTGACTGATGAGGAAACTGAGATAAAGTCATTAAGGGCCAAATTTTAAAGAGCGTACACAAAAGTGCATTCTGCTTGAGTAATAAAGCAGGATAAGATTGCAACTGGTGATCTCTGGAGAGGATGTAAGAAAGCAACACTTGATATTTTGTCCCCTCATTCCCTAAAAATTAGGAAAATTAAATCCAATAAAGTAGCATTAATGTACCATTATAGTTGCAAAATGCAGACCCCAGGAGTCTGAAATTCCAAAAAATTATGTTTTGAGCTACAACACTAACTTGGTCACATCACACATATGTAGCAATTTCTATTCCTGTTTTCTTTGTTAAATGTAAATATACTATTACTATTTATATTTCTGATACATATAAAAATATACAGAATGTATGCAATATAGCTGAATGAATGTTGCAAGAAAAACCCTAATTTATGGAATTTCCTGACTTGAGTTCTTGATTTCATTCCCTTAATGTCACATTAACACTATTTGTTACGTACTTAAGCTGTATAATGCAACATGTTTCTTTCATTTTTTCTGGTGTTGCTGTAAGCACTATTTGCACATATACCAGTTCTAGCTCATAGTAAGAAACACTTCCATGGATTGCTTGAAAGAGAAAACATTGCTAGCAGTTAACATCGTTGCGATATTACAGGTTCCTTGATTGGTTCTCACACTGTTTGTTCCATCAGCAATATGTTCATGTGCTGAAATATGAAGCAATGAACTAATAGGTTAGAGAACACTGCCAAACACCAGTTTTGCCTCTGGCCAGAGTATCCTGTACACCTGCAGTCTCAAAAATGTTGGAAAGGTTTCTAATTTCTTGTTTGGAGAAGAAGAATAAAATGGAAAACCTCTCAATTTGGCCAATTCCACTTACGTTTTTGGCTGAACATCCCAAAAGCGTAAAGAGACAACTGGGAAATTTACTCACAGTATCTGAGATCAGGATAAATCAGGAACACTGAATATCTTCTGTTCTTAAAAAAAATCCCTTGAGATTTTTTCAATAATGGGCTTTAGGTTAATTATTTCATGAAGGGTTGCATCATTGTACAAATGTCACTAACAATAACCATCTCTGAATACTCAAAAGGAATCCTTGCTAGGCTGATTAGACATATTATACAATCAGTCAACCACAGCCCTAGTGGTGAGTTAATACTTTATTTCTGAAAGCTCTTTTAAACCTCACACAAACATTGTGTTTGAGGCCCATCAAGCATTCATCATTAGTATACACATGTAAAACACTCAGAATGATCCTAATTGTTCAGTTGTTGGTGTTTCACTGTGCTTCACTTTGATTTAAACTCCTACATAACAAATATTTGGTTTCAGCTCTACAATAACTATCTATAATTCATTGCACTTCAATGGTGGCATCTGTCAGCCAAAGATCTCAAAGTGTGCCAATTGGGTGAACATTATTATTCCTGTTTCTGCAGATGGGTAAATTGTGGCACAGAGAAGTTAAGTAACCTATCTACAGTTATCATAAACTAAACTAAAACTACATAATACAGAGAGACCTGTTATAAACAAATGCATTTTCTGGAAGACAGACATTCACTGGTCTTTTAAATGGACTATCTCAGCAAGATTCTATGTGTGTATTACACATTTTATGACAAGTTCAGGCATAAAATAATATCTTGATCTTCAGTATGTGTCTCCATTAATTTAAGTCCATAGACTGGCAATGTGTTGTAATATTCTCATTTGTTTATGCAAACACTTAATTTATTTCAAGTATTTAGGGTGTCGCTTGTGCTTCTTGCATGCAAGGAGACATGACAAGCTATTGCTTCACAACTCAGAAGGAGTATGCCTATGTCGGTTGGGGTTCCATTCACTGGTAAATGCTACATTTTTGTAGAGGTCTAGCAACTCCTGCTGCTGAGCCAGTATGATTGGAAGCATTAAGTCTGCACTACCACTGGAGTACTTTGACTAGTCAGAGAGACAGCCCACCACATGGGTCTAAGAGCCATAATTTGGCCCTATATATTTAAAAAACAAAGATGTGAAATTTGCAATGAAGTCCTCTAAGCATAAATATTCTATAGCTTGTTTTATTTACTTTTAGTTTAGCTTGCACTTATGATTTGCTTTGCCAACTGCCAGACACTTTCATCACAAATCAGTAAATTTGTCAATTGAAAAAAATATTATTGAACTGATAGAGATATTTGAAAAGACAACACACAAATCATTCTTTTAAAATGTAGCCTTTATTTTTATCATTTGATTTTAAAGCATGGTTATCCCTAAAAAGTGAATGTGGAAAAATAGATTTTGCAAGTTGGGTGTCTATTGGCTTTCAACAGTTTCCAAAGCAAATTTACTCAATTTACAAACAATATTAGGTGTTTCTAATTGCAAAATCAAATTGGAATCTGAAAGTCAAACTGAGTTCTTTCTGACATCAGGTATAATTCAGAAAGTGTACAAAATCCATTTGAGCAAGATCGCGTTATTTATTTATTTATTTATTTATTTGCTGAAACTGTGCTTGAATTGTAATAGGTTTTAATCTCTTCCTCCTATCCAGGATGATGATAAAAAATAAATAATACTTATTGATAATAATAATAATCCCACAACCCTAAATAAATCATTTTTAAAATTAAATATTAGAACAGTTATTAATGAGGGCGTTATGCACATAAGGCCCACCTATTTCTCACACATAATTAGTCTGACAGTACATGTATGGGGAGGAGGTGAGCAGCCCTGAGCACTGAAAGAACAGGTTAAGGACTATTTAGAAAAGCTGGACATGCACAAGTCCATGGGGCCGGATCTAATGCATCTGAGGGTGCTGAGGGAGTTGGCTGATGTGATTGCAAAGCTATTGGCCATTATCTTTGAAAAATCGTGGTGATCGGGGGAGGTCTCAGATGATTGGAAAAAAGCAAATATAGTGCCCATCCTTCAAAAAGGGAAGGAGAATCCGGGGAACTACAGCCTCAACTCAGTCCCTGGAAAAATCATGGAGCAGGTCCAACATGGATTCACCAAGGGCAAGTCATGCCTGACCAACCTGATTGCCTTCTATGAGGAGATAACTGGCTCTGTGGATATGGGGAAAGCAGTGGATGTGATATATCTTGACTTTAGTAAAGCTTTTGATACAGTCTCCCACAGTATTCTTGCCAGCAAGTTAAAAAAGTGTGGATAGGATGCATGGACTATAAGGTGAATAGAAAGGTGGCTAGATCGTCGGGCTCAACAGGTAGTGATCAAGGGCTCAATCCAGTTGGTAGCCGGTGTCAAGCGGAGTGCCCCAGGGGTCGGTTCAACATCTTCATTAATGATCTCAATGTTAGGATGGATTGCACCCTCAGCAAATTCATACATGACACTAAGCTGGAGGGAGAGGTCGATATGCTGGAGGGTAGGGATAGGGTCCAGAGTGACCTAGACAAACTGGAGGATTGGGCCAAAAGAAATCTGATGAGGTTCAACAAGGACAAGTGCAGAGTCCTGCACTTAGGATGGAAGAATCCCATGCACTGCTACAGGCTGGGGACCAACTGGCTACACAGCAGTTCTGCAGAAAAGGATCTGGGGATTACAGTAGACAAGAAGCTGGATATTAGCTAACAGTGTGCCCTTGTCACCAAGAAGGCTAACGGCATATTGGGCTGCATGAGTAAGAGCATTGCCAGCAGATCGAGGGAAGTGATTACTCCCCTCTATTCGGCACTGGTGAGGCCACATCTGTAGTACTGCATCCAGTTTTGGGCCCCCCACTACAGAAAGGATGTGGACAAATTGGAGAGAGACGTCAGTGGAGGGCAAGAAAAATGATTAGGACGCTCGGGCACATGACTTATGAGGAGAGGCTGAGGGAACTGGGATTATTTAGTCAGCAGAAGAGAAGAGTGAGGGGGGATTTGATAGCAGCCTTCAACTACCTGAAGGGGGGTTTAAAGAGGATGGAGCTAGGCTGTTCTCAGTGCTGACAGAACAAGGAACAATGGTCTCAAGTTGCAGTGGGGGAGGTCTGGGTTGGATATTAAAATAAACTATTTCACTAGGAGGGTGGTGAGGCATTGGAATGGGTTACCTATGGAGGTGGTAGAATCTCTATCCATAGAGGTTGTCAAGACCCAGCTTGACAAAGCCCTGGCTAGGATGATTTAATTGAGGTTGGTTCTGCTTTGAGGACAAGGTTGGAATAGATGACCTCCTGAGGTCTCCTTCAACCCTAATCTTCTATGATTCTTCTGTGATTCTACATGCAAATAGTGAAATTATACATGCAAATTACCATAATCAATCTGCTTGCACAATTATCTGTTGTTTTTTTCTTGGTTTTGTTTTTTAATGGAATATGTTCTTAAATAGTATGTAAAATTTTGAAAGCATTTTGTGTTTGCAACTATATGTCTTAAAAAAACCCTGGCCCTAATTATGAGTTATATAGAAATTTGCTTTCCTTAAGTATTACAGACAAATACTTGCACTGAAGACAACATGTGAATGAAACTTCAATAAAAGAAAAGGGTGCAGCTGGCTAAACTGTCATACATGGGAAGTAAATGTTTTTCTCCAATTTTTTTTTATACTAAGAATTGACTTGGTTATAACACAATTCACACTGCAAATAAAAGCCATTAAATAACATTAAGGTTATGACACAGACTGACAAAAGGAAGGAAATTCATCGTTAAGGTGGAAGCATAACATATGGCCTCTGAGGCATAATGGGGCTGATTAAGAAAGCTGTTCAGGTGCTGCCCTGTTATGCCTAGCTATTGAAAAACATATGGTACTTTTCTCCGTCACATGGGAATTTCTGTGCTTTCATCAGTTTGTGGTACACCCTTAATGTTCTTTTGAAACTATCTTGCAGAAGTGTTGTGGAGAGCCAATCTGCTTCCATCTGAAGTACAAAATACACCATGATGCTTTAGGACTCTATCACAGCAATTAGAGCAGTTTATCACAGTGTAAGCCTGTGGTAAATCCAGACACATTTGCATTTAGGCAATTCAATCTCAGTGTAAATCTGTGATGCATTACAGCACTGTGATAGAATCTGTTTTTTTGGCGTTAATCCAATCACAATAAAACTCTATGAGAAACCTCAATACATTGGGTTACTCCACTGAGTTTAATAGAGTTGACCTCTTGAACTGTTAAAACACAATAATAAAAATCTACTACAAAGTGTCCCATATCTCTTTAAATATGAAGCAGATCTTGGATGCCTATATGAATACACACTGTGGGAGTACCAGATCCTGCTCTATAGTGTTTTCAGCAGCAGTAGGTGAATTTGCAAATGTTTAGATGTTCCTGCCAGATAAGCACCTAGACATTTTAAATCAATCTTCGGAGACGCTAAATATTTTGAGGTCTCCCCACCAAAGTCCTATGACTCTTCCCTCACACCCTACCACCATAGGCTTAACCCGGATCAGAACATATTGGGAAAACTCCTCAGCCCTCTCTCCTGCTGGCAGACGTTTTAGGAGGGAGGCTTCAGCATTTTCTCCTTATCAAAGAATCTGGGGAATCTCATCCCCATCAACAGGACTGTCCCCTGTTCCCCTACTAAAAACTTGAGATTTCAGGAGGATATTCCAGGGCTCCTCATACGAATCATTAAGATTCCTTGGGAAAGGCAGGGGGGAATTACAGTCCTCCTTCCTATCACCCTCTATGGTTTTCCCCGCTCCCAGGGCAGATTCCTTTGATGGAAGTTTAGGATCTCTGTGGCCCATCAAAAACAGGAATTTCCTAAACGAGATACTTCAACTTCCCATCTCCATTAAAAGCAACAGGAGTTTCCAGAGAGACATTACTGTGGCCTTCCCTACCAGTAGCATTAGGACTTTCTGAGACACTGCAATCATTCTTCAGTGACAGTATAGCAGACTGGCATGCTAGGTTCCACATCCCCCAGTGCACAATGATGTTCACTTTGGGGCTTCGCCCTTTGTGATGCCCCAGAATGAAATGTGGTTTGGAGACTTCAGAACACAAGAGTTTCTCTCATGTGTTATGCATTCTGGTCTGCCACCGGAGCAGACAACAGCAGGGCCAGGGAATGTTTGTGAGACAGAAAGAAAGAGACCCCAGCCTTAGAATATGGCAACGAAAGCAGAAAACTAATGAAACAGATCTGAGATATATAATGGTGCATCTTGAACTTTGGGCAAAGTTTCAGGGCAGTTTTTATTTAGGCTGAGCTGATTTGCCTATATTAGATGCTTTCAAAATAACAGCTGATTCAAACAGTATTTTCTTAAGTCAGGCACAAAAAGGCCAAATACATTTCTATAGTTTTAAAAGATAAACCACCTCCTGACAAAGAGCCAAATTATTTGCTTGCTAAAGTTACTAATCTTTGAAAACAGAGATGTAAATGGGAGTGCTAACTGTAATATCATTTTGGAATCATTACAAATCAGCTATTCTGTTTTAAACAGGAGATTGGTAATTATCCCTTGGTACCTGATTCATACCACATGTCAGTATCTAGAAGTGATATGGGAGGGCTGCTGCTTTTATTACATGACTATTGTTTTCTCTTTTGGAGCAGTAATAGTAAAATGTGTCTAACTGGAAGGTAAAATGAGAGGCAGTTCAGCAGAGAAGAGTAAAAAGTTAGCGTTCATTAGACCAAAACCTGGAGAGCAGCACGAAGGTTCCCACTGGAAGGTATAATAAAGAAGGGAAAAAAGAAACATTTCTATTTATACTAGTGCACAATAGAAAGTACCAGTGTGGCATGAGTGTTATGAAGACATCTCCTGCAAAATAATTGATATAACCAGAACATTGTAGATCATGCAGCAATACAATATGGAGATAAATCTGTTTCATACATATTCTTTGCTATCCAAGCTATGGCTGAATTCCTGTACAGGAAATGAACACAGTACCATAAAAGGCAGAAGCTGAAAACTCCCTGTGAGCAAAGACAGTCTAGGCACTGGAGCCCTTAAATTACCCATTTCTAACCTCATTTGCTCTCACCTTCTGATGTCTCTTTGTGAAACAAAAAAAGTCTACTCTTTGTTCTGCTAAAGAGATTCTCAGCGACACCTCTTCAAGCTATTTATAGTGGGTGCTGAAGCAAACCTGTCCCCCCTTACCTTTACTTACCTTTACTTACCTTACCCTTACTCTCACTGCAGCCTTACTGATGAGGAAGCTTTCTCTGAGATAGTATGTGGGGGGAAGTTGGTCACTTCAAGGACTGACCTCCTCTACGCCCCCCATGGGCACCCAGCTTCCTTGTGGGCTTGAGAAGGGGTGCTCTTTGGCTGATTGGCTAGACAGAGGAGTATAGAGTAAACCTATTAGCTCCTGTGCACCCAATGGGAGGTCTAACAGGCCTGTCCCCCTGCTTGAGATGCCATCCTGTGTGCCTTGAATGAAAAATCTCCCTCACTCGGGACTAGAGTAGGACTGGGTTTTGGAGCCTTGCTATTTGGCATCATATAATCACCTTTCTGCTCTGGAAAGAAGTATTTCCTTCACTGCCAGATTGGTCTGGGCAGGGTGTTTTCGTTTTATTTTTTGTTAGTTTGGTTTTTTCGTTTTGTTTTGTTTTGCCACCCTCTCTCTTCTCAGCCAACAGGGATAGGTTAGGTTGTAAAATTAATGTTGTCACTACTTGGCAGATGTCCATCATAGTTAATTATTCAATAGGGTCTGGTTCCCCTGATAAATCAGAATTGGAAGCAGATTAGGAGAAGGCATCTCCTAAAAAAGATGGGGAACAGGGTCAGGGCTTCTAATGTCCAATACAGCAAGGAGACAACCACCTTTCCCTATACGCTTAAATCTTGCATGAGGAGAGGGTACTGGTGACCAGCAATGAGGACTGATGATACCAGCCCTCCTCCAGATCACACAGATTACAGAAGGAAGGATGACCTACACTGGACAAGTTATTTTCAGAGGATTCCCAGATGTTTTACTTAATAAAGTTGCAGCCTAGTTAAGCCACATTCACGGTATTTTCTTTTTCTTCTTGAGATGTCCAGGACAATAAAATGAGGTAATTTTGGCATTAATTTTATGTGTATTAAAGCTATAAGTAGTGAAGTAGCATGTAGTATTTGGCTAAGTTTCTAATCTAAAATATCCAGAATAATGCTTCTCTTCTTCTTCTTGCTTATATCTGTTCCTACATTGTGGCTGAAGGAAATTATGGATGTTTTGCAAACTTCACAGACATCAGTTGAAGAGAGATACACCAATATGTGTATAGGTATCTACAGTGCATTTCAGAAATATCGTTGACGGACACTGTAAAGGTCCAGTGCTCTATTGTTTCACTCTTCAGTCAGGAAAGATGAAGGAGAAGGAAAGAAGGGACTTATATGAAGTGGTCACAGGAAATATCTACTGTCATCTAAAGAAAGAAAGAAAGTCGACCATTGTTTGAATCCATGCTGCTTGGCTGCAGCATGGAAAATTCTGGGATCAATAAGTGAAAAGAATGAAAAAGCACAAATGTTGATGTATCTACTGGGTATATGGTATTGGCTGAAATGTCTCCTAAATAGCTGACTGACCTGAGACATATGTGCATCATGGCTGGAACCCAGGTACTTGGCAGCAATGTCTGTGATGAAGTCAGCATCACAAACGGATGATATGTTCATGCTCAGGGGCTGTTTCCTATTTCTATAGACCTGTGGGAAAAAGCTATAATGATTAGGTGCATGAGGTCAGAGCTATAGGGAACTTAGCTAAGAAGCAAGGGTTTTCCTTAATTTTCTGTTGCTGAGTGAATGAAAACCTACAGTATGTAATGTATGGTTCAGAATAAAGAATCATAACGTTGTCTAACTACAGTATTAACATGGCATGCTCACCTGTGAAATGACCCACTGATTGATTACTTTGAGAGGCTGAAGGGACTAGCATAACTTTACCTTGTGATATTTCCCTGCTTCTCAGGTAACAATCACAAAACTCAATGATGACACTACCAAACAAAGGAAAACACCAAATACAACACTATCTACCAGTCACGATCTGAAAACATCCTTCTCATCTCTTTGCTCAGCATTACTAAAGGAGAGAAGGTGTTTGACAACATGCTCATATGACACACGACACAGATAGTTACTACTTAGGTTATCTGAGCATCCTTCCCTCATTTGCTTGCTATTGAACCAATAGTACCTATAAGTGCTGTGACAAAATCAGAGAGTAGTCAGTGTACAAAGTGTGTTCACATTATTGAAAATAGTCAGTGAAGATGTCCATAGATACTGTATGCTGCTTACTGTCGTGATTTTCCTCATTTGTAAGATAGAAAATAAAATCATATTTACAGAGTTTTTCATATAGCAAAACTTATTTCTAGAGCCTATAACTAAGCATTCATCTGCTACAATGTATTTATAAAAACAAAGATAAAAATATTTTTATTAATTTTGGGGTTTGTTTTAATCACAATTATGATTTCCAGATAACCTCTCAGAAAACATGGAACCTTCTGAACAAATAACTACTTACTACAAATGTACACATATCTAAACAGGTTCGAAGCGATGCATCTGCTCTTTGATGTCTTTTGTGATGATGAAGGTGGCAGTTTTTATGGAAGAGGGAAAACAGAAAGTGTGTTGGCTGCATATAACATGAGCCAAGCAAACATGCATCTAAATACTAAACAGCCATCAATTAAGTAATAGTACGGCAATATTTACACTATTCGTACCCTACCTTGCACAGCTGCCTGTACAAGGTAGGCTTGGCTTGAAGACTTTCAATATGAGGTTAGAATAAATACAGTGAAAATGAAAATACCACCAAGCCACAGCCCCCAACAGAAGAGTAAAATGAATGTTCTCCCACCTGTTGTTTTAACTGATGTACTAATCTGTCTTTCTCTCGTTTAAGAGCCATTACTTCCTCTTGAGTCTTCTTCTTCTTTGAAGCAGACAGTTCAAGCAAGGCTATGTTTGCATCTTTTTCACTGATTGCAGCAAGCAATGCTTCCTGCCTGATAAAATAAAATTTAAAAATGCTATTGTTTTTCATTTAAATAAATCAGAAAACAAATAGGAATATTTCTTGTAGGTGATAATTGAAAAATCATTTATACTTTGAATAGTCATCCAGTTGCAAACTGTGGCAGGTGTCATGAAATCATGAAAAGATTATGTGCTAACAAATTAATAAAATGGGCTCTCTCTTCATCCAAATATTTCACATGACATTTAGCTGAACACATGTAGTACATTATACAATGCAGTTTTTAGAAATGTTTCTTTGAATTCTGTCATGTTAGAAACAGTTTTGGGCATATAGTTTTAAAACACATTTTGCTTAATCCAAGTAAGCTTGTCACTAAAAATTCATATTAGAAATATCTAACACGAAAGACTTAAATGCTACAAATTAAATATATTTTTCCAATCAGTTCTTTGTCTCTACTTCCTGGAGATTTCACCACACAAATGACAGGTCTCTGGACCTCCCTCTCATTTACTCAACATTTTCCTATTATTTATAAGCATCAAGCAGGATCTGTTTTTAAATTATCAGTGAGTACCATAATACAGGAGTAATTTCTGGCAAAAAGTGAAAATGATCAAACGTGGATTTCAGGGTTACTCCCTCTCCTTCTCTCATTCCTCCTTCCTCTTAATCCATGCTTTGGAGCCATTTGCATTTGCCAACCAAGGCATTAATTAAAATAATCCTGCAATGGAGATGCAGGGAGTCATGAAGGGATGTGGAAGGGTCTTACTCCCCCTTACATTCCTAAGCATCCTTGAAGTCAAGACAGCAATATTTCCCTTAGTTTCTTAAATAATAATAAGAATGTATTAGATTTGTGTAATGTGTGCAATGAGAGAAACAAAATATTCCAGCTCAGAAAAAACACATAGTATATAAAAGCTTTCAGAATAGAATACATTATGGCCTAGGTCTTCCTCCAGAAATATGTAAGATCAACATGAGAAAAAAAAAACACAGATAAATGAATCATACATTAACCCTAAACTTCACCTGTTAATAGCTGTAAGAATATGGCTCATGAACTTCATAAAGTCAAGGTAAGCTAAGAGGCTGGAATTTTATAGCCTCCAAGCTTACCAGCAAAAATGTCAAGAGAGCTATATCACTTTTATTTCAAAGTTTCTAATGTATTAATGTAAATATTTAGAGGACAATATTTCTGGTGGAACCAAAGAAAAACAACCCATATATTCTGCTCTCAAAGTTATGAGATATGGATTAATTTTAGATAAACAATTGCATTTTATACATAGACTTAAAATTCTCATTTATTATTCTGCCTGTTCATTATAATCAAAGTTTCTTTGTTTTTAATTCTATTTTTTACAAATAGTGCATAGAAGAATGTCATATTTCTCCAACAGTCTTTGTTTAAGTACAAAGTGACATCAGAAAGCTTAGTTTTATAATTATTATTATTATTATTATTAATCACAAAATATGTGATTACATGAAACTAGCTAAGCTTAATGATTTGATTGTTCAGTTGATAACAGACATTTTTATTACCATATATAACAAAAATTACAAGCAAAAATTGGCCATAATGTCCAATGGTTTATGTTAACTAAAAGAATATTTCTGAAATAGTCAGTTTTTTTCATTAGCTTCCATTGAGCAACCAATTTTTGTCAGTATCTTGAACAATCCTTTCAGACGGCTTCTGCTGTATTAGTCTTGCTTTCAGGACAGCTAGAATAAAAATGTGCACTGTTTTACTACATTAATGCTAATGGGCTCAAAGCCATTTTATTATTTGTTGCTATTAAAGTAGATACATCAGATGAATATCAAGTTATAAACTGAATTGTACTAAAACAAAAAAGAAATAATTAACTTGCTTGATACCTTTCAGAGTAGCAGCCGTGTTAGTCTGTATTCACAAAAAGAAAAGGAGTACTTGTGGCACCTTAGAGACTAACAAATTTATTAGAGCATAAGCTTTCGTGAGCTACAGCACACTTCATCGGATGCATTGAGCTGTAGCTCACGAAAGCTTATGCTCTAATAAATTTGTTAGTCTCTAAGGTGCCACAAGTACTCCTTTTCTTTTTGCTTGATACCGAAAGATGAATTCTGCAATCACATGTTTAGTTCAAATGGTTCCACATTACAATTACAAATCTAGTAATAATTGAGTTCCCATACCTAGAACTTCTAATAGGAAGTAGAATATATAATCACCGTTTGGATGTGCAGTTGCAAAAGTTCACAGAATGGTCAGAATAGAAACCTAACAAATGCAAGCTGAGTACAGACTAGATGGCCATATCGCAGATTTCCCAGTGGTTCTTAAATCTGGTTAAGTTAGAAGTTAAGATATGTAGATACAGTTGCATATTCTCTAGTAGATTTCACTTTATATATTTGCCAGCTGGTGGGTTTCAAATTTTCAGTTGCTACATTGTCATATTTTACTAAGTGTAATGCAGAGTTTACCCAGCTGTAAAAGAAGAGGACCCTCTCAAAAAATCATGTGGAGAATGAAAATGTTAGGTCAAAATCAAGGGATAATTTTTTTGTCAACTGCTAAGGAAACCAAATAAGCTGCTGTAGTGAATCTTTATATTTCCTCCAGAATTAAACTGGCAGTGAGACCCCAAATCTGAATAGAGAGCAAGGGCAGTCACAGGTCTTGGTAAATTTGGTAGCATTCAGACAACTGACACTTAGATTTACTCATATTTTTCTACCTGCCAAAAATGCCATATGTACTTGAGACCACAGAAGTGTGTGGATTTGTAATACTATACAATTCCACTTTTAAGAAGCAGATGGGTACACAAAAAATCTTCTGAATATCAATGAAGCAATCCAAAAAATGTTGCCAAGTCTGCACTCTGGGTCTTCCAACTCAGTGGACACCCAGGCATGCAGATCTACAGCAGTGTTTCATAACCAATGGGTTATGTCTCTCACATACACACAGGGGAATGAAAGGCACTCTAAGGGGGTTGCAAGACATTGACAATTTTTTTTACAATCTAAAACCCCCCAAAATCTTGATCCCCAACTCCCTGCATACCCTTGCTCTCAATGTCAATTATTTTCTGTCAACCTCTCAAAACATGGACAAAAAATACAGAGTTAACATTAAAAGAAAAAGAGTACTTATGGCACCTTAGAAACTAACAAATTTATCTGAGCATAAGCTTCCGTGAGCTACAGCTCACTTCATCGGATGCATGCAGTGGAAAATACAGTGGGGAGATTTTTATATACACAAAACAATGGCTGTTACCATACACGCTGTAACAAGGTGGGGGAGAACCTTTTGTAGTGATAATCAAGGTGGGCCATTTCCAGCAGTTGACAAGAATGTGTGAGGAACAGTGGTGGGGGGGAATAAACATGGGGAAATAGTTTTACTTTGTAATGACACATCCACTCCCAGTCTTTATTCAAGCCTAAGTTAATTGTATCCAGTTTGCAAATTAATTCCAATTCAGCAGTGTCTCGTTGGAGTCTGTTTCTGAAGTTTTTTGTTGAAGAATTGCCACATTTAGGTCTGTAATCGAGTGACCAAAGAGATTGAAGTGTTCTCCGACTGGTTATTGAATGTTATAATTCTTGACGTATGATTTGTGTCCATTTATTCTTTTATGTAGAGACTGTCCAGTTTGGCTAATGTACATGGCAGAAGGGCATTGCTGGCACATGACGGCTTCTGCCCCTCCACCCCCATGAACATGATACAGTTCTGTGGTGACCTAGAATCCTATTTTCAACATCTACGACTCAAGGAATATTTCCAACACACCTCTGAACAACATACTAACCCACAGAAACCTTCCTATCAAGACCACATAAAGAAGGATTCAGGGTGGACTCCTGAAGGTTGAAACAACAGATTGTACTTCTACATAGAGTGATTCCATTGACATGCATGGGCTGAAATTGTGGAAAAGCAGTATCACTTGCCCCTAACCTCAGCCGTGCAGAACATAATGCCATCCATAGCCTCAGAAACAACTCTGACATCATAATCAAAAAGGCTGACAAAGGAGGTGCTGTCGTCATCATGAATAGGTCAGAATATGAACAAGAGGCTGCTAGGCAGCTCTCCAGCACCACATTCTACAAGCCATTACCCTCTGATCCCACTGAGGGTTACCAAAAGAAACTACACCATCTGCTCAAGAAACTCCCTGAAAAAGCACAAGAACAAATCCGCACAGACACACCCCTGGAACCCCGACCTGGGGTATTCTATCTGCTATCCAAGATCCATAAACCTAGAAATCGTGAACGCCCCATTATCTCAAGCATTGGCACCCTGACAGCAGGATTGTCTGGCTATGTAGACTCCCTGCTCAGGCCCTACGCTACCAGCACTCCCAGCTATCTTAGAGACACCACTGACTTCCTGAGGAAAACTACAATCCATCGGTGATCTTCCTGAAAACACCATCCCAGACACTATGGATGTAGAAGCCTCTACACCAACATTCCAGACAAAGATGGACTACAAGCCATCAGGAACAGTATCCCCAATAATGTCACGGCAAACCTGATGGCTGAACTTTGTGACTTTGTCCTCACCCATAACTATTTCACATTTGGGGACAACATATACCTTCAAATCAGCGGCACTGCTACGGGAACCCGCATGGCCCCACAGTATGCCAACATTTTTATGGCTGACTTAGAACAACGCTTCCTCAGCTCTCGTCCCCTAATGCTGCTACTCTACTTGCGCTACATTGATGACATCTTCATCATCTGGACCCATGGAAAAGAAACCCTTCAGGAATTCCACCATGATTTCAACAATTTCCATCCCACCATCAACCTCAGCCTGGACCAGTCCACACAAGAGATCCACTTCCTGGACACTATGGTGCTAATAAGTGATGGTCACATAAACTCCACCCTATACCAGAAACTTACTGACCGCTATGCTTACCTACATGCCTCCAGCTTTCACCCAGATCACACCACATGATCCATTGTCTACAGCCAAGCTCTATGATACAACTGCATTTGCTCCAACCCCTCAGACAGAGACAAAAACCTACAAGATCTCTATCAAGCATTCCTACAACTAAAATACCCACCTGCTGAAGTGAAGAAACAGATTGACAGAGCCAGAAGAGTACCCAGAAGTTACCTACTACAGGACAAGCCCAACAAAGAAAAGAACAGAATGCCACTAGCCATCACCTTCAACCCCCAACTAAAATCTCTCCAACGCATCATCAAGGATCTACAACCTATCCTGAAAGACGACCCATCACTCTCACAGATCTTGGGAGACAGGCCAGTCCTTGCTTACAGACAGCCCCCAATCTGAAGCAAATACTCACCAGCAACCACATACCACACAACAAAAACACTAACCCAGGAACCTATCCTTGCAACAAAGCCTGTTGCCAACTCTGTCCACATATCTATTCAGGGGACACCATCATAGGGCCTAATTACATCAGCCACACTATCAGAGGCTCATTCACCTGCACATCTACCAATGTGATATATGCCATCATGTGCCAGCAATGCCCCTCTGCCATGTACATTGGCCAAACTGGACAGTCTCTACGTAAAAGAATAAATGGACACAAATCAGACATCAAGAATTATAACGTTCAAAAACCAGTCGGAGAACACTTCAATCTCTTTGGTCACTTGATTACAGACCTAAAAGTGGCAATTCTTCAACAAAAAAACTTCAAAAACAGACTCCAATGAGACACTGCTGAATTGGAATTAATTTGCAAACTGGATACAATTAACTTAGGCTTGAATAAAGACTGGGAGTGGATGTGTCATTACACAAAGTAAAACTATTTCCCCAGGTTTATTCCCCCCCACCTACTGTTCCTCACACATTCTTGTCAACTGCTGGAAATGGCCCACCTTGATTATCAATACAAAAGGTTCCCCTCCGCCCTTCGCTCTCCTGCTGGTAATAGCTCATCTGACCTGATCACTCTCCTTACAGTGATTTCCCACTGTTTCATGTTCTCTGTGTATACAAAATCTCCCCACTGTATTTTCTACTGCACGCATCCGATGAAGTGAGCTGTAGCTTACGAAAGCTTATGCTCAAATAAATTTGTTAGTCTCTAAGGTGCCACAAGTACTCCTTTTCTTTTTGCAGAAACAGACTAACATGGCTGCTATTCTGAAACCAGGGTTAATATTGTTCTCATTGATACATTTTTACTGTTATTTTTATACTAAATGTTAGAGGATCCATGAACATTTTTGACTTTGATTAAGAGATCATCAACCTGAAAAGGCTGAAAGAGCATAAACTCTGCTGACGCCTTTTCACTGGGACTAAGAGACATAGATCATGCATGATTTGAATAGTGACACAGTAACAATCCCAAGGTATACAATCCAATTGTATTTGACCAGGAGTTTTGGTTAACCAGAGTTCAGTTAATCAGATTGTACTATATATTCTACCAAAGATAACATTTGATTACTCTCTCTTGACAATTTAAATCATCGAGCAAGTGGTAGCTCAAAACAATATGCATTATCACAACATATCTCACTGTAATCATAGAGGTTAAAAAAAAAACCAAGAGCCAGATTATGACAGACCTTTATACAGGTGTATATAGGGATACTAGAAGCCCTCCCCATCTTTTTGTGGTCCATGCCATGTGGTCCTAATGACACTGCAGTCCCTGCACTCAGACTCCATTAAATTCCAGGAAGACATAGCTTAATAAAATAGGATATTGGAAGTTTTCCTAATTTATTTTAGGTGAAGTGAACTGAGTGCTCATGGGAGAGGCCAGATGGACAGCCTTGGAGCCTAAAGGTCTCTGTTGTTTCATAGAAAATGTGCAGCTCTGACAGCAGCTGTGAAAAATTCACCACACTATCTTGCCAATGAGCCTGAATCCTCCTCTGAAGGGAACTCTGAGATTTAATGGGAAGTTCAGCTTATATGCTATTAAGGATGGTAACTACTGCCACTGTTGCTGGTGGATTTTAAAGCCATGGAACAAGAAATTAAGCAGCTACTAATTTCGTATTCACTATCAAAACAGCCATTAGATGGTAATGACTTTCTCATTAATCAACATGGACTAAATTTGATTCAGTGACCTAAAAAGATGGGAAGCTCTATATATAAATCTCCCCAAGTCAGAGATGTACCGTACTTACCCTGGTACTACTAGAAATTGAGGACTACAATGTATGCTCTCTGACATACAATTTGAAAATTAGGGTTTGAATGGCACTGAGTACAACATACAGTCTGATACAGTCTTCTGTTCACAAACTTAAAAGCATTAGCATCATTTATCATTCTTAATTACATCCCAAGTCAGCAAAAATAGTAAATATCAAAATACAGTTCTATAGAGATGTTATCACATATTGCAGCCAAAATGTCTCCTTAGTGTTTAATAAACAATAGTAATAAAATACATTTTAAAATAATTTATTAGAGCAGTGCATTTAAAAACATTTTCCAGCATTAATATTTACAGAGAGCAATCTTTTTTGCTAATAGTAGCTTGTTCCCGTGCCCCCAAACTAATCTATTACATAAATATTAGCATAATATTTCTAACATCAAGAAAAATTAATGCAGCCTTACATGGTCAAATTAGAAAAATCTCTAAATTAACAAAATAGTCCATAAATCCATCAGGTTTTCTTCCAATTTTAATAAGAATTCCTTCTTATTAGTATTGCACTTTGAATCCCTTTTATCCATGTAAGGAATTCATTCTTGCCATTCCTCCAAAAAACAAAATAAGCAAAATATAGATAACTACTAGAGAAAAATACTGCTGAAGATGCAGCTAAAATATCAAAATCTGGTTGTGTATTGCAGTTACATGATGGCTGTGAGGAGGGAGGGTAGTGGTGTCCTGAGGCTGCACACTCGCTTTGACTGGTGACTGCAAAGCCCTATGGAGTCTTGCAGCTGATCAGCTCCCAAGCCAGCCAACTGGCTAAAAAGACAGTGAATGCAACAGTTTCTTTATTATTGCACTTGCCTGACAGATTCACTCAGCCGATCAGACAATGAGAATTTTGAGACACTGGGGAGAGCCATTTGTTGATTTGAAAGTTTTGTGGAGGTTTGTCTACTTTAACTTATTTTTGTTTTCTATATTACAGTTTAGGGCCTAATTGTGCAATCTTGGCTCATGCTGAATAGTAATTATTCAAGCAAATAGTCACACTGAAGTTAGTGTCTTCAGACACTACTTACTTGAGTAAATACTACTCAATATAAGGGTTGCAGAATCAGGCCCTTAGAAAGAGGCGGTAGTTTACGTGCTTAAA
This sequence comes from Dermochelys coriacea, assembly GCF_009764565.3. Taxonomy (NCBI): domain Eukaryota; kingdom Metazoa; phylum Chordata; order Testudines; family Dermochelyidae; genus Dermochelys; species Dermochelys coriacea. The sequence goes on along the minus strand of NC_050074.1, from coordinate 26,879,782 downwards.
ACTAATTTCCTATCTATGCACCGACAGTTCATTTTTTGTCACATATTCATGAGCTATTTGAAACATTTTGGACCCCATTCAACAACAAGGTAAATCTTTAGGATATGCACGTTTTTATGCAAATTATGGTCAGAGTAATTAGAGAGGGAAATGGCTTATTAGAGCATAAAGTTCATTCCTCAGAAATGGCAGTATGCAGTGCTCCACCCAGAGAAATGTATCAGTTATTAAAATGATAATACAATGGATTTTACACAAAGGCACAGTACTTTAAAAAGTTGTACAACCTGCCTTTTTTGTGTAACAGATCAAAAAAATTTATTAGCAATGAATGAACTGACTTGGATACTAAAATCAAGCTGAACCTTTACTGAAAGCTTAAGCTAAATCTTTTGAGGTTCAAAAGTTTACTTTTAATTTTGGGCCCCTCTGTGCTCTGGTTCCATCTTGGATCAGAAATGGAAGTACCAGAATACTCTGAGCAAAGCTTGTTTTATTTCCAGCATGGTTGGCAGCAGATTCTGAAATCTCATGTATCAGTCTTGTTTCCACTCCTACTTTACAGATCCAAAAAAGTTCAGATATATTCGGACACTACATGTTTGAACCTGCAAAGCTTCTGAGATGTGTTGACTCCCTACTGAAATTCAACAAAATATATATCTAACTCTACTCTCTGCTCAGCTTGAATATAGATTACTATTGACTTAAAGATAATACATAAAGTGAATCATTCATCTTGACAGTTATCTAATATGCACAGAAGAACAGGATTGTTACCTCTCACGTCTGAAGTCTGCTTAAGTACAAGTTTGTATAGCATTTGGCAATACATTCACTCCAGTCATATACTTCTGATTATAGTCACAAACTACATTCAGAGGACATGTATTTTGGGCTATAGAGAGAAATCATAAGCAGTACATGATTACTTAAATGTTACTTAAAGGTTTAACATCAACAATGAAGCACAACATTTATTAACTTTATTAATGTTTGTAATATCTTATATTAATATATCAGCTTACTTTCCAAATGATCCCAAAGCAGTTTACAGATATTGGCCAAATTCACAACTAGCATATGAGGTGCAACTCTAATAACTGTTTTTTATGAATGCAACTGATTTCTGATATTCTCAAAATATTGTTGGATCCCAAGGGTGCAAATTGTGGGAGTGTGTGTGTGATGACGTTCTTCCATTCAGTAAAATTATCAAAACTTTAACACCCAATGCTAATTAGTACACCACTATTTTAAAAACATCTTCAGACAGATGATATTGTTTGGATGAGGGACAGTTGCCTTAATCTCAACCTGTACAGAAACAATGTTGTGCTTCGGTATCAACAGTAACATACGGAGAGTTTGTGGATAGTCCACTTGGATCCACAGTTTTGGTTAATTCAGAGTATTTAACTCTCTCATATACAGCATTCATGTGCCCTTTTTAAGTGACAGACCCTCAGTAAATTACCTTAATAGCAAAATCAGGCAATAATTTTGGTGTTACCTTATGAAAACATCTGACTATGCCCAGTTTACTTAGGCCCAGATTCTGCTACTCTTACTAATGTCTGATCTTATTCTGCAAGCAGTCCCACTGATTTCATTGGGACTTCTTGTTGCTAAGTTACTACTCAATGTGAGTGAGGGTGGCAGAATCGAGCCCTTAATTTGATGTTTCCAGGAGCAAGTTCATGCACCATTTCTAGAACTAATAAACAAGGATCCAGTTTAGCAGCATTTTTAATCAGAATTACTTATGTGTTTAACATTGTGCATGTGATTAAGTATCTTGCTCACAGGGACAATAAACAACTAAATAGCTCCACTACCCAAAGAGCTAAAACCTGTAGTCCTTGTTAATGCAAAACTCCCACTGAAGTCACTGGGAGTAGCTTTAAAGTATATTAACCATTTTTATTTACACAAAAATATTGGCTATGGGACTTCAGAAAGTATAAGATATGCAAAGCTGCACATATTTAAGTGTGAGCATAAAACTCGCAAAACACAACCCCTAGATGATCTCTAAACAACAAATAGAGGCATATACTATAAGTTTGTGAAACAGGCTGTCTTGGACTGAAAAAAAAATTACTTAATATAAAAAGGAAGCCCAAGCATGCTAAAAGGAAGATAAGATAATGCAAAGAGAAATAAATCCATGAAATAGTCTGCTGAATGCCAAACTGGAAAAGTATACTGTACACAGTATTTTATCAAACTGCAGCCTAAACAAATGTCAAAAGGAATAATTTCTTTAACAAATACAGGCAACAACTGAGGAAAAAGGGTTGTTCACTAACATATATTTAGTCAAGATTAACAACGGATAGAAGAATGTACTAAGAACAGATTTAATAACCCTAAACTGTCATTCACCTTGTAGGAGGTATTCAAGATACAGCTAATAAAACACACAAAAAATGGTTTTAACCACTCTGAAAAAAATTCTCAGTAGACTAAAACATTGAAGGATGACCACTAAGATAAATGCTCTCTTTTGAGTGCTGCTTTGCCATTAACCTTCATAAAGAGTCTCACAGAAACCTACAACCGTAATACATTGCATTGCTACGTTTGACAGACAGTTTAAAAGAGAACTTCGTAAACGCTTCTATTTTATTCCCCAACTGTGTTCGTCTATCAATAATTTTCTCAGCTTTAATAATAGAACCTATGACAATTTTTAGGGGTGGAAGCTGCAGACAGTACAATTGTCACATAAAATAAAATGCCAACATTAAGATTTATAGACACAAGATTTTCTAACAAGAACCTTTACAGTCTTGATTACTTGAGCCATTCTGCATAAAATACAAATATGCAATTTAAAATGTAGCCATTAAATTAATTCAAGTCAGAAATGTTTGAACTAATGATATACACAGAGTACACAGCCCACTTCTCATGTGCTAATCATACCGAGGAAGAAAAAAACAGCTCAATCAACTTTTTCCCTTTAATTATTGTTTTCTTTCCCTCATGACCCTGAGTATTCAACCTTAAGTTCAGTAGGAGGTGGCTTGAGATAGACAGTGATGAGAGATCCTGTTTGAAACAGCTTCTCTCTGTCACACTAAAGAAAAAAGACACTGTAGTTAAAACATGCTGTTAATCCATTATGGATGCACATGCATCTTTAGAAAATAAACAATGGAACATTATCTGTATTTTTAAATAGAAAATATGTTGATTGCCTGCATCAATGTAAAAACTGTACATTCTACAACAGAGCCACTGGTCTAAATCTGCATTCAGTTACAGAGGTCTGAATCCAGAGTCTCTACTGACTTCACTGGGATTACTCTCGAATTATATTTCTGGAGCTAAAAGCAGAATTTGGTCCATGCAGATTACATATTATCATATAATCGGTGAGGGCACCATTTATAAACTATTCCATTTAAAAGCTAAACTATTTAAAAACTGTTTTCAAACAACAACTCTCTTTAGTGTAAGCTATTTTCAGAAAAAATAAACAATAATATGAAATAGCAATGCCAGGGAAGCTGAATATCTCTGTGCCAAGCCATAAGTGCATCAAGGGTTCTAAACAGCACGGAGTTATTGGGGAGCAAAGACAATGTCAAGAAGGCTCTTTTCAGAGTAGCAGCCGTGTTAGTCTGTATCCACAAAAAGAAAAGGAGTACTTGTGGCACCTTAGAGACTAACAAATGTATTTGAGCATAAGCTGTCGTGAGCTACAGCTCACTTCATCGGATGCATGCAGTGGACAATACAGTGGGGGGATTTTATATACACAGAAAACATGAAATAATGGGTGTTACCATACACACTATAAGGATCAGGTAAGGTGAGCTATTACCAGCAGGAGACAAAAAAAACAAAACAAAACACCTTTTGTGGTGATAATCAAGAAGGTTCTTGACACACCAATGGCTTGGCATCAAAGCACTGGGTTCCTCTTCCTCCAGCATATCCATATGACCCCAGTCCCACCAATCTAATCACTCTCCTCCACTTCATCCTCTTTCCTTCACAGCTGGGGGATTCTTGCACCCTCTGCACCATCCTGCTCATACCTTCTTGCCCACCATGAGATGCTGAGGGGAGGCTGAGTGCCCATGTAGAGAGGACATGAGGATAAGAAGGGGAGTGGAGTGAACTTGAGATTGTGAGCAGGAATTCAAAGGATGGCAGGGTTGTGCAGAGGAGCACAGAGAAGTTGCATTTGATTTGGATGTTCAGAATGCAAGAAATGGAGAAGAGAGAGTCATCAAAATGCAGTTCTCTTTCCATCCTCTCCTTGCCTTTCGCATTTCTCTTAGAGCAATCTTTTCCTCCCTCATTTCCCACTATGTCCCCTCTCCCCATTTAATATCTATGTTTTTCATATTGGCAGCATTGAATAATTCTTTTTTTTCCAGCTGCCTAAAATATGCAAATGGAACTTTTGTCTAAAAAAAATAATTAAGAAAAAAAATTAGGTGCAATTTCAAAGGCAGAGTGGGAGCAGAGTACCCCGTGAACTCCCACGGACTTTCCATTAGGGCTAGGCATACAATTCCCCTATGTGCCTTTGAAAACCACCCCCTTAGTCCCTGTCATAATATACCTTTTACTTATTAACTTGTATTTTGTTTCATTAGTGGCAGATAAGGAAAACAGATCCCTTGGAGAGAAGATATATCTCTCCATTAAACTAATTACATCATAGTCTCACACACCATGTCTTTCCAATAACTGCTAAAGCATTTGGTACAAATTGATAGGAATGCCCACAAGAATAGGCAATACCCATGTTCAGCCTGTATAAGGAATTTAGAGACATCTCAATGGTGACCTTTGGTAAATCAGGATCAGGTACTAAATATATCCAATGCCAAAGCTATTTCAATGCATAATTAAAAATAACAGAACACATAAATCTGTGAAAAAATTATGTTAAAATATTATTATTATTTCTGGTTACTCCGATTCTTAATTAAGATTTGTTGTTATTTGCCCATTTTGCCCTGGTGCTCTGCATACCAGCACAAGCTTGCTTGTCTAAAATACCTCTGCAGAGGAGAGGATTAAGAATGTTAAGACCAATGACATCTGAATGCAGGGGTTTGTGTTACAGTGGGACACAGCACTGCACAAAGTCTATCTAAGCTAAACAGGAAAACAAAACTATAGGTAATCTGTCACTGTCAAACTACTCGTCTTTCAACATTGCTCCTGGTGTTTATAATGGACAAAGATAAAAGTAGTTTTCAGGATGAATGGTTTGATCCCCAGAGTATAATTTTCAGCCAGTTTTTTAAACTACCAAAATGATAGTGTGCTTTTGAAAAAAAAGTTACAATTATTTTGTTTGCTGAAATTTTATAGAACTTGAAATATCTATTTGATAAAGATTTCTCTCATATGTTAAAAACAACTTTTTGTTTATTTTTTATTTTATTTTTATTTTTATAGTTGACCAAATATTCCAAATTGCCTAAATCCAGTTTTTCATAGCATTTTGATAATGGATCTATGAAAATGATCCTTTGGGCAAACAAATAATTAACAACACACTTGATGACTTCTCGGGGTTCCTGTGCATAGGAAATTTAAATAGAAGTATGGTGCACATTTTTGATACAGTTACATGAGGGTTCCCCCCTTAACTTCCATACAGTCACAGCAACAGCACTTTCAAGAGTTGGAATTTCAAAACTAGTAACCCTCAAAGACTGGTAGGCTAAACTTTTAAGAGGACCATCAACAGAATAATTAGCTCCATTCTGAAACAATAAATAGAAACCCATATTTATTTGTGATAAAACATGTGCTACAAACTTTATGACATACTAGTAAGCAATGGCCAGAGAAAGGACTCTGTTTGAATAGATATGTTTACCAGAATGCACTTTTCATGGGGGTACATGACTAATATCATTTGAAAACTGAAGCTAAGGCAGAATTTGCTCATCGTAACCTTCCATGAGAGGGATCTTTATCCGCCTAGTTGGAGGAAAAGGCTTGCCCTTATAAGGGTTCCCCTACAGTAGGTGGGCAGTTGGGGAAAACTTTACAGGGAGGGATAGGAAGGGCAGGAAACTGTTGGGGGTAGGTCAGGGAAAGTCACTGTGTAACATGGACAGACCCCAGTCGTCAGTGGGCAGAATTGAACCTAGGGCCTCTGGAGCTTAGTGCATGAGCATCTACTGCATGAGCTAAAAGCTATATGGCCCTTAGCTAAGACTATAGAGCAGACTCATTAATCTGTCTCTCTCTCTCTCTCAGTGGTCTTGGTGTCACTAGCTGGGACAGAACGCCACACCCAGGAGGTGTGTGGATTACAACTGCACTGCTCTTTCTGTGCGTGGGAGGGTGGGGTATGGATACCACAGGTAGCCCTGGGATTAGCCTGGCAGCAGGAGTAGCAGGGATCTGTTGGCAGCAGTGTCTCCATGTGCAAGCAGCCTATCAGACGTTCTGGATGCCTGCTCACCGTAGCTACGTGGTAAGACTGGAGGTGGGGTGGAGAGATACTCCCCTTCCAGCAGGTGCAGCTCAACTAGAGGAAGGAAGGGAAATCCCCTCTCTGGGCTTCTTTATCAGCATGGCTGGGGTGGTTGAATCCCTTCCTCCTATTCAAGAGGAGGATTTAATCTATACAAGGGAAACGGAACTGGGCTAGGGCACAGAGAACTTGGCCTGTACAGGGAACATGGGCTGCCCTTGAAATGGATAAAGGAGGGCTGGGAACCGCAGGTGGAGACCTCTTTTCCCGAGTAGTAGGGGTCACTTGGAGGCAAACCCTGCCAGGGCAGTACAACAAGCATTAAGGATTTGGGGGAGGCTAAAACTTGATTGAAATGATGCATGATTTGTAGCAGAAGTTATTTCAGCATCAATTCAAGAGTTACAGGGTGCTACAGGACAAACAGAGTCAGAGCATGAGGATGAGCTACCTCTAAGACCCAAGAGGCAAAGCACCAGAATGGCAAAAGACACAATCACTAATGGCAGGGGTGGAACAAGGAGTGGTTGGGGGCAGGGCAGTTCAGGAGAGAGAAGTGTAACGGGCATGGTTTGGGAGAGCCTGATGCTGCAATCAAGGGAGAGCCTTGCAGCAGTTCAGGCACAGGATAGTTGATACACGGCTCTCTCAGATGTCAACAGCTTTTCACAACTGTTACAGGTTAATTTACCATTGTTTCAGAGGCCGGGGGCTTACCTCACAGGGGAGTCCTGGTCACCATGCATGGGTTCAGCTTTGGGATAAAGGAATAACTGGATACTGCAGTCCCCAAACAATGGGGCATTAATACAAGAAGCTTGGGAGAGAAAAATTCAGGGATAGGATTGCCCTTGAAGGGATACCCAGAGAGCCTCGGGACTTTGAGGGATCCACGGAGGTTAGTTAGGAATATAGTAGTGCAGAAGCATTGGACCCAACAGGAGTTTACCTTCTCTCCAATACTAAAGATAAAATATTGAGAGGTGAATACGTAGACATTTATCACTGCCTGACAAGGAAGCTATGAAAGACAATAAGACGGGATAGGACAAGCAAACCAGTCATAGAATCATAGGGTTAGAAGGGATAACAAGGGTCATCTAATATAACCCCTTGCTAAGATGCAAGATTTGTTGTGTCTAAAACACTGAAAACAGATGGTTATCCAGTCTCCTTTTGAAAACCTCCAGCGAGGGAGGTTCCATGACCTCCCTAGGCAGTCTGTTTCATTGTACTACTGTTTTTACAGTTAGGAAGTTTTTCCTGAGATTTAATCTAAATCTGCCAATGTCAAACAACCAAGGCTAGGTACAATCTGAGAAAATTGGGAAGCAGCTTTTTTAATCTACACACGTGTTATTTTGGAGCAATACCCCAAAAGAAGCCCAGCATTATTAAAATATTTGGACATAATATGGCAGGCATTTAATACATTTGGGGGCATGGACTGGTTTAATTGTGATGAACAGTTTAGACTGAGGACTGCAACACAGGCTGGAATTCAATCCCGCATCACATGTTCTGGTTGGGGTGGATGAAACCATGGGGGCCAGGTGTTCATACTGATAGCAGCCTATCTATTACTCGGCAAGCCCAAAAGAGAGCCCATGGTCTGAATGACATTTGCTGGACTTTTAACAAGGGCAGGTGTTTGCTTTGAGGCCCATGCAGGCCACTACTGCTACAGCTTTTGGGGAAGGCCCAAATGTGGTATAACAGTGAGGTAAATCCATTCCCCCTCCTGCTTGCTTCGGGGTACAGGGACAGGGGCAGAGGAGCTGGCAGCAGAGGTATTGGCAAAAGCTTCTAAGTCCAGTTAAACGCAAAGTGTTATGGTTACTCCTTTGGGATTATCCCCAGCAAAACAGATGGATTGCGTTTATGGGACGGATTTACATCAGGATTTAGGATTCTCTATAAGGGGATAAGAAGTCATGTAATATCCACAAATCTGAGGTCTATAGAAGGGTTGGAGAAAATGGTAAAGAAAAAGATTGCACAGGAAATAAATGCTAACAGAGTTGCAGTGCCATTCATTCATTTACTTATGAAGAATATCTGAGTTTCTCCCTCCAGTCTTGGCTCCTAAGAAGGCACCTGGCGCTTGATCCACTATTTGTCCTACACACATGATAGTTCAGTTAATGATGCAACAGAACCTGAATTATGTTCAGAACGTGATTCTTCCTTCAGTGAGGCTGTGTGCATGGTTAAGACCTGTGGCCTGGGGGCGCTGTTGGCAAAATGTGACATCAGGTTCGCTTTTCTGTTATTGCCAGTGCATCTTTCTGATTTTAACTTCAGTATTTCTGTTTCAAGAGTCAGTTGTATTTTGATAAGTCACTTCCAATGGGATTGTCTGTCTCCGGCTCTGCAAAAATTCAGGACAATGCTGGAATGGGAGTCTGGTTTATACCATGAAGTATGCTATTTGGATATACCTTGTTTGCAGACAGGGCAGATTCTGAGGAGTGTTCTAGATTACTAGCCACACTGCAACGCCTGGCTGGTAAACTGGAGGTACTTCTGTGGAAAAAAGAGAGGAGCACTCTTTGAAGCCGACCTACCTGGGGATTGAGTGAGACACATAGGCTGCTATAGCTAGACCCTCCCTGGATAAACTGGGGGAACTTCTGGGATTGATCATCAAGACTAGAGCAGCAAAGAAGGTTACACTGTGGGAGTTGCAATCTATTATTGGACATCTTAATTTTGCATGCCAAGGGGTGGCCCTGGAGTGGGCATTTTGCATCAGATTGTCATCTGCCACACAGAAATAGAAAAGTCCAACCATTTTATAAAGGCTAATAAAGAGATAAAGGAGGATTTAGAGGTTTGGAAACAGTTTCTGAATCAATTTAATGGAGTGTCTTTTTGGAGGGAGGAATGGATGATAGAAGCAGATTTAACGGTTCATTCAGATGCATCAGGAAGAGTAGGTTTTGGAGTATTTTACCAAGGCAGGCGGTGTGCCCAGAAATGGCCCTGAGATTGTACAGTAAAAATATCACATTCCTAGAATTCCTTCCAATTTTGGCAGCAGTAACTATTTGGAAAATGGATTTTTGAAACAAAAGTGTGTTTTTGAAATGACAGCATGTCAGTGGTACATGTTGTGAATCACCAGTCCTCCAGATCACTCAGGATTATGAAGTTGGTAACAGCATTTGTATTACAGTGTTTAAATCTTAAAATGTTTCTCTGCCAAGCATGTGCCCAGGACATATGAATTGCCGGGGCTACACTTGAAGCCTTCTGGCAGGGGCTCCAACTCATTGCCAACTATGCTGCAGAATGGATTGGTAAAGATTGGATTTCAAGAAAAGCATCCCTGAGGGGAGCTGAGTCGGGAGTGTTGGGGCTCTTACGTCTTGTACAGCAGGAAGCTGATTTCCCCTCCCCTTTTTTCCTAACCCCCTTTAATGGAGTTGAGGAATGGGGGTTGGTGCTCCATCCGGAACAGTAGGAAGTCAACCCTCTGCTTTATTCAATTCCTTTCACCTTATATGAAGGGAGGGTGGTGGGGTCCAGGTAGCAGGATAGCTGGGACCTGGTTGGGGATTATATGGAAATGTTCAAGGAAACCTGCATTGTACAATTTGTCGCGCACTGCCAGATATTTTAAGTGGATCAAGTTGCAACTTATTAAGTACAAAAAGAAAAGGAGTACTTGTGGCACCTTAGAAACTACAGCGAGCTGTAACTCACGAAAGCTTATGCTCAAATAAATTTGTTAGTCTCTAAGGTGCCACAAGTACTCCTTTTCTTTTTGCGAATACAGACTAACACGGCTGCTACTCTGAAACCTGTTATTAAGTATAGTGTCTTTCAGAAATTACATAACACCAATGCTCCATAATTTCCACTGGCTAATAATACATGCCAAAATGGAATTCTAGTTGTTGGTTTTCATCTGCAAAACCTCTCATGATTTGGGTCTGGTTTGCCTGACATGTTACCATTCTCTGTGCCACACTACAACAGGTGAGACCAATAAAGTCACTCATACAAGACTTTCTAGATTTAAGATTCACAGGGCTGCTGGCGAGTTTTCTCTGAGAGTCCTTAACTTTGGAATGTGTTCCCCATTATGGTCTGTCGGAGTCTGAATTTACTAACCTCCTGGGCATGCTGCAAAGTCCAACTTTGGGTTGGTGAGAGATATGGTGGCTTTGATCTGTTGTAGTCATTATTATAATCAAGAGGTGGCTTATTGTTTAGCATTGATGTGTGTGTAAATTCTGTAAGAAAGTGAATTATCTTAATTTTATTTTAAAACTATAAGCAATTTTACCAATAATTGCAACAATTTATTGCAACTTACTACTTTTTGTTTTTAAAAATACAATGATCTAGTCAAATTTATTTATTTGACAGGGGATTGCGATGTTAGAGGATGAATTTTCTTTCACCTCCCACAGCATTTTGTCTCTGAGGATTTTCTTATACTGTAAAAAATTATCTCTTTACTCATTAACAAATCACAGCAAACTTGTTATCATATTAATATTCAAAGAAGTTTGTCATATCCCATTTATTTAATTTTATTTTTAATTTTTTCAATTAAGTATACTCTGAGCAATGAATAAAGGGTTACCAAATATTTCAATCTTTATTTGCTTTCTGTCTAATACCAATAGTTTTAATTTTGTGAAGCACCTAGAGTCTAAGGGTTAGATTGCAAACTCTGTACTTCCACTGGTGTGCAGTTACTAAAATAAGCACTATAAAATCTAAATAAATAAATAGAATCACCATTTTGCTCTTGCTCATTTTTCAGCAGTAAATGAACACCATAACTTCTTGAGGACAATTGTCCTGTCTAGATCAACCAACCTATTCCAGCCATAACTATAGCATACAAAATGAATGCTTTCAAAATGCAACACAACAAGAGGGAGAGTAATATTGGGAGGTGAAGAGAACATGGAACGGCTCCAAGGTATTTAAGAAGGAAAAAGAGAGGAGATCAGACAACAGTACACAAATATTTCCCTAATTAGTATCTTAAAAGACTGGTCATGAAAAAAGAGGTAGGATACCAGAGTCATGTTGACTAATTATGACTTCCTTGTTAAGAGAGTTACTGCAGGCATTGCCAGAAGCATGCATATCATCATACGATTCAAATTTGTATAGGACAGCTTACTCATTGATCTTCTTTGGTGGGTAAATGGTTTCAAAATTTGTTTCAGGCTAAAGAACCAATTTAAAAAAAGACAGATGTACAATTTTAGGGACGAAGACATGCATTGATCAAGAACTGGAAGACAGATTACACTGGCTTTTTCAAACATAGACAAAACAAACACAGTGAATATCACTGAACTGTAGCAACAAGAAAACATTTTGCCCAGTAAGATCTATGTCTGCACAGTAGTTAAGAGTCATTTGTATGGGCCACACAATAGGAACCTGATAGTGAGACATTTATTTCAGGCACTTCCAAAGATAAGCATTGTAAAGGCAAGTTTTAAACAGGACAGGTTAAAAAAAAAGGGTGCTGAAGTAGGAAATAATATTTCAAAAGATAAAATATCTACAAAAATAAAAATAACTGACAATCATCAAATGGAACAAAGGAGCTGATGTGACCATGAAAGGGAAAAGATTTAGAACTAATTTCTGCTGTCTGTCGCAATAATTCAACTCCAATTAAAGTTATGGAATTCCATTGGTGTACATGAAAATAAAATTTCCTAATTTCTAAGTGATTAATATCACCTTTCAGAAATATAGCCTATAACAGACTCATGTCACAGCTGTAGTAGACTATGAGAATGTCTGGAGCACAACATTTATAAAACATATTTCTATGTGAAAAAATTAAGTGCTTGTTAAAAAGGTGCCAGATTGACAGTATGGAAACTGAAGTTCTCCACTGATACACAGAATTGCAGACAGTGTTCTAAGTAACTGCTTGCAAACGCACTTCAATATGAGCGGCCTTTTCTAGGAGTAAGAAAGCAGTTAAGTCTCCAGTAACTACGGTATTTGTTCCTGAGCTTCTATGTCAGACTGCCAACAGGAAGTGTGCATTAAACTAGCAGTATTGATGACTGTTTCTATGATCTGGGCACCTGACCTCACAAATCAGACTGGAACAACCAAATTCATTTCACATACAGCCAGCCACTAAAAAGTTGGTTGATGGTAATGAGTTAGAGGTAAAATGCCCTATATCCTACTACCAATACCCTGAGTGTGATAACCAGGCAGCCAGGCTTCTCCTCCGTCATGTTTTAAATATCAAGGTCCTTGCCTATTTACATCTTCCTCTTTCTTAGATGTCAACTAAAAGGCATTAACTTCCAGACATTTATGTCTGTAATCATTCAATCACATTTTAGGAAACAAAAGTATGCAAGAGTCATCCATATGGCACACAGCTGAGTTTATCCCAACAGTATGACACATGTGTGCTGGCAATGGATGTAATGCTATATTGTAATAACCTTCACAGAGATAGTGAGGTGTAGGGCTATGTTTGGCAGCTAATGTCTGTATATGTTTTCAGATTTTTTTGCCCCAGTTTAGAATGCAAATATCTACCATCAAGACCTTCCCTCTTTCTCCTGCTGTATAACAACATGAGGTAACCTCTGGAAGCTTGCAAATGTTCATCTCCTGGCCTGCACCTGAAAAAAATCTACAGGGCCTGAGAACCTTGTGCCTTACTTATTGTAAATCAACTGGGATTAGGCAGATGATATTTCTATTTGAATCACAATATGAATTTGTCCAATGGATACTTGTATGAATGAACCTGACAAACAACAGCATTTCTTTTTACAATTCCCTAATAATAGACCATGGATAAATTTTTAACACTTTCGCACTAACAGCTGAAAAATGCCAAATGGAAGTTATTTTGCAAAATTTGGATGCATATATCTTACAAAAAATGATGTAAGTAGCGTGCCTTTTGTTGATGAAAATAGCAACAAGGAGACTTTTGTGGACTCATTTTTGGAGGTGTTGAATACCAGAGCCTCAGCAGCACCCAAGAAAGTCAGTGGGATCTGTGGGTGCTTAGTACCTCTGAAAATCAAGCCATTAAACCTCATACAGATCTTAGATTATATTATGGCACCGGATAATTCAGAAGCAAATCGTATTTTTGTTTAATGACAGAAACCAAATCAGAGGCAGATGATAATAAATAGCTCTGAATATTAACTGAAGGTTGATGATGCAATTTCTTTTTTTGCCAAACCCATGACACACAGTATCTCAGTTGACTATAAAAACATTAATTGCTGGAACAAACATTATAAGAGTAGTTGGTGAAAGTAGCAGAGTTGAAAAGATTAACAAAGAATTAGAGGATGGAAAAATAAATAAATCCAGAACTTAAGAACATTAAACAAAGCAGCAAATCATTTAAACTTTAACTGCTCTGATTCAAAGCTGCAAGTCAAAAGAGTGATAACCCAATTAAAAAAAATAGGGTTTTTTTTTCAAACTGTAACAATGTTAGAAAAAAGGAAGATGATGTAAAAACACTAATCTGGGCAATATATTCACACTATAGAGATGACCAAGTTTGCACTGTAACAGGCAAAAAAGTGGTAGCACTACTAGAGGTGAATGAATCGCAACCTATAAATTACATACAGTTGCAGAAGCATATTCAATAACCATAAATTACTTTCAGAGAGCCAAAAATTCAGATCAAAGTCATAAATTTAAGGAAGAAATGCTGCCTGTGGTATATAATGGCCAAGAAAATGAAATAAAAGGAGAGTGTAGAGTGAATGTGACCACAAAAGGAAAAAGCACACTTCGCTGTTTGTTGTAGTACCAAACAGAAGACATTTTCCATTCAATGAATGGGTCTGTATATATTTGAATGTATTAAAATAACGTACAAAACTACAGGTCATGATGACCTTAAACAAACTATAGACTCCAAAATATAGAAGAGAGAAAAGGTTTCGAAGAATCATTTCAAATACTACTTGAAACAACAACACATCTGGAAAGAATTGTGACAAACAGTAAGAACTAGCTGCTACGGAAAATGCTCTCAAACTTAAAGTATGGGTGGCCTAGTGGGTCACACAAGTGATACTTTCCATTCTGGGATGAACTGCCACTAAGAAGGAGGAATACTACTTAAAGCAAATAGCATCACAATTACTATTTCTATGTGAAATGAAATCCTTGAGAGACTTTAGAGACATCTGTTTACTTGCCAAACATGAAAAAACACGTTGAACAGGTTATAGGAAATAGCAGTCTATGTCTTCAATATCAGTACTACTGTTCAAAAGATCCAGTGCTGATAGAAACAGTGCCTGCATATCCATGGGAAAAGGTAGGTTCTAGCTTTTTCCATTGTCATGTAAAGGACTATATGTTAATTATTAACTATTATTGTACCTTTCTGTAGATGCTGACCTGTCAAGCATATTAAGTGTTGAAATTATAAAATCCACACATCTACAATCCAAATCCAAATATAAATGAAATTCATATTCTCTAGGTATATAATCCTTGTAACAATGGTCCACTGTATTCTGACAATGAATTTAAAACATTTGCCTCAACCTCTGAGTCAGGTTACAAACAAGGCCACTCTCTCCCCAAGTAAAATGGCCATGCAGAAACTGGGGAAAGGGATATTGAAAAAAGAATCAGAAGGGAACACTAATAGATATTTGTATTTTTCTGGATTATGATATGGACCCTAGTTTAGTACTGTGCAAACTGCCCCGCACAAGAGGTACTTGAGGAGGGTGAGGAGGCATGAAGAAACTTCAGCCTTTCACCTTTTTAAAAAACAAACATATAAATAAAAGCACAGGCTGTCTTATTTTCAACAATTTAGTAAATTTCATAACTACAGTAGGCCTAATATGCCTTTAAATTAATTTTATTTCTCATTAATTTTAATTAATTTAATGATTAATAATTGATATTAAAAGACATAAATTGGCAACTTATATCATAGTAGTTGAGAGCCCATGACCTCTTGAATGAGTCAGATGCTCTAATACTAAACCAAATGAATGAATAATCTAATCTCTGTGTTTTCCCTCCACCTTCTGGAATGAAAAAGAGTTTCAGATTTCAAGTAAAACAAAAAAAACACAGTTTCAGATTCAGTTTATTACATAAAAGTACTCCAGTCTAGCAATCAAAGAAATGATTACTTACTGTAACTGTGGTTCTTCAAGATGTGATGCAGATGTGTATTCCACTTAGGTGACTCACAAGCAATACCTTGTCCAGGGATGGGGACTCGGAATCTACTGAAATTTCAGCACTATGGCATTGGAAAAAAACTAATTTTCCCTGAATAAGGGATGAAACACTGATTTTGCTGCCAAACGCACTCTTGGTGAACAAAGCGCAAGGCCCAATTTCTGAAGATGTAGGAGGTACTCCAAGATGTCCTTGATGGAAGTTCCTGTCGGTTGGGTCCCACAGGCCAAGGACCACACCAAAAACCTCTTTCACTCTGTTAAGTAGTCCATCCTAGTGGAGGACTTCCTACTGTTGAGTTGTACTTGTTGAACTGATGCTGAGCACTGCTCTTCCTCTTCATTGAGCCATGCAGCAGCTGTAAGGGGCAGAGAGCTGAGCACAGGATGGAAGGTGAGGCCATGGATCTGAGTGAGTAGGTCAGGATGGAGAGGAAAGAACTGTGACAGAAACAGTTGTATGGGAAGCTGAACTGAGAGAGCAAGAAGGTCTGAGAACCAGCACTGTCTCGGTCACACTGGAGCAATGAGGATGAGCGTGGCATGATCTGCCTTGAGCTTCAGGATGACCTGAAGAATTATCAGAATGGGGGAAAGGCCTTTGGAAGAGTCAACTGCCAGCTGCAGTGGAAGGCGTCAGAGAGGAAGCCCGTGTTGAGCCCCTCCCCTCCCCTGAGAGCAGAATAGGCAATATTTTCTGTTTTCTCTCATCACAGAAAAGATTGATCATAGGAATGCCCCACGTTGTCAAGATGACCCAGAGGACACTCAGCATCAGGGACCACTCATGGCTCAGAAAGAAAACCCTGCTGAGATGGTCTGTGAGACAATTCTGCATCCCCGGCAAGATGTCTTTTCTGATGTAGAATTGCCACAGGTTGATCACCTCTAGGCAAAGTAACATGGAATGTGCTCTCCCTTGTTTGTTCACATATAACATCATAATGGTATTGTCGGTGAGTATGTAAACCACTGAGTGTCTAATATGGTCCCAGAAGGCATGACGTGCACTGTGGATGGCCTGAAGTTCCAGCATGTTGAGATGGAGTGAGGGTTCCTGACCACAGGCCCTGCACTCAGTGAGTCCAGAGGTACCCTCACAACCCAGAAGGGAAGTGTCGGTAACCACTGGCTTGGTTGAAGAGGGCTGAGTGAAGAGGACTCCCTGGCAAACATTGCCTGGGGCTGCCCACCAGTGGAAGGAGTACAGGACTAGTGGAGGAAGGTCTATCCAAAGAACATAGAGCAGGGCAGTAGACCTGAAATGGGCAAAGATGCAATCTGCCAAACAGGATCACCTGCGTAGAAGTGGAGATGTATCCCAACAGGCTCAGACACATCTGGACTGTCGTGAAGAGCTTGCAGACTGAGGCAGAGCTGATGAATTCCCTGGATAGGGTCAGTCAGCAGAAATGTTCTCGACTTTGTGGAATCTAACAGGGCATCAATGAACTTGATTTTTGTGAGAGCCAAGGTTGACTTTCTGATGGTTGAGCAAATGCAATGTGGAGTTGATGCTGCCCCTCAGTAACCAATCGTCAAGGTCCAGGAAAATATGGATTTGTTTCCTCCTGACATATGCCATAACCACAGCCATGCATTTGATGCAAACTTTGGGGGAAGAAGAGAGGTCGAATGGGAGAACCACATCCTGAAATTGGCATTCTCCTACAATAAAATGAAGACATTTTCTGGCTTGGCAGAAGTGCATGAAAATAGGTGTCCTGAAGGTCCAGAGCAGGGATCCTGTCATTCGGAGACAGCTCTGGGAGGATATCAATAGAGTGACCATGCAAAACCTCATGTATTTGATTGATTTGTTGAGCCTGCAAAGGTCGAGAATGAATCTCATCCCTCCCTTAGGTATTGGTATCAGGAAGTATCAGGGAGCAGAAGCCGTGGCCCTGCGTTCCAGCAGAACTTCCTCCACTGCTCCCAACATCAGCAGAGAGCTGACCTGCTTGATGAGCAGTGTCTCATGAGAGGAGTCCCTGAAGAGGGACTATGATGAGGACGGGTGAGGAGAGGAATTGGACGGCATAACCCAATCTGACTAGAACCCAACTGTTGGAGGTGCTGAAGCTCCAAGCATGGTAAAACGGCCACCCTGTCACCAAAGGGACAGGGGAATGAAGAGGGTAGAGCAATGACTGGAACAGTGCTCTGGAGCAAGGTGTCAAGGTGGGTGCTTAGCAGGCACCGGAGGAGGCTATGAGGACTGGTCAAACCCCAAGCCCGACTCCTTCCTCTTATGAGATCTAGCCCTCTTACTGGATTAGTTCCAATGCTTCAGGGGGAAAGGCTGTGCAAAGGAGTGCTGTAAGCAGCATTCTTGCTGCTGCTGAGCCCCATAGCAGCAACTCTGCGTGTACCCTCTCATGGACTGCAAGGTAGCCCTTGAATCCTTAGTATCAAAGTGTCATCAGCCTTTTCCAAGAACAAGATCTGTCCGTCAAAAGGCAAGTCCTCAGTAGCTTGCTGGAAATCCAAAGCAATCCCAGAGTTTTGCAGCCAGGAAGCTCTCCTCATAGTAACCGCAGGGGCCATAACCTTGGCTGAAGTGTCTATAACATCAAGGGCAGACCGCAGGGACATTCTGGCTACAAAGCAGCCTTTTGTGATAAATGCCCCATACTCCTCATGCAAGGCCTCAGGCAACAGGTTCAAGAAAAATCATATTTGGACAGCAAAGCTTGTTCATTTGCGATCCTCATCTGTAGGGACAATGAGGTATAGATACTCTGTCCTTGGGGATGGACATGAACTTATCCTGCTGAGCCCTATCAGTCACCACCATTACAACCAGGGAATTCAGGAATGGATGGGAATAGAACCCTTCAAATCCATGCATAGGAATGAAGAAGCACTTCTCCATGTGCTTAGCCACCAGTAGTACCAAGGCCAGTATACTCCAGAGGGCTCTCAACAGCTTGAGGAGTGCGTTATTAATTGGGAGGACCACTCTCCCAGGAACAAAGGGCTATATAAAATGTCCACCAGCTGTGGGTGTTCTCCTAGAGAAACTCTATCAGGATGCCAACGGAAGTGACTATGTGGCATAAAAAGTCCTGGTACATCTTAAAGTCCTTTGGTATGGAAGGGGAGGATGAACCAGGAAACATGGCATCATCCGGAGATGAGGATGAGGCTCTTGGTTGAGCCAAAGCCAGCTCTTGCTCACAGGATGACATAGCCAGACAGGAGGACTCCGCTCACTCGGCAGGGAGGAAAACTGCCAATCCCTGGGCTTGCAGCCGATCCATCATTGATTTGGTGGGTGATCTTGCCTTTGAATGAGAGATGAGGAGTGGGATCTCCTTCGGCGAGGAGCATCCCACTGAGTCCAAGGAGGCCACTGATACGGGTAGGGCATTGGTGGCCAGTAGGAGCGGGGACATGGGTCCTCCGTTCAGGCCATGGGTTGCATGCCAACCCTGGGAGCCATGCTCGTCCATTGGTGGCCCTCGGAGCTCATCAGGTGATGCAGAGCAGGACGATGACTACACTAACTTAGAAGCAGAACAGCCCCAGGATCTCAGAGACATGGTCAGAGTGAATGCCAAGGGAGCCAATAGGCAGTCTGATTCACCCATTGCCTAGAACAAAGCAGGAATTGGTGCCCCCAAGGAAGGCAGTACCATTGGTACTGAACATGTCGGTGCTGCAGGCAGGTTGGTTCTGGCTCAAAGAGCCGCACTGGAGCACCCAAGTGCATCAACATTGAGGGTAATGAAAGTCCCCATGGAAGTATCTGCACTACTGACTGTAGTGGGGCTGTCGAGAGTTCCAGTAGCAAGGTCCCTCATACTGATTCCGGTATCAGTTCCATCCCAACCACTGAAAGGGGAAGATCTGGATGTGGTACTGAGGGGCTTGACGATTCAGTAGCATGCTCCATTGGAGGGGCTGTCAAAAGTGCAAAGAAAGTCCTGGACCAGAGATGAGGCTGGAACCAAAAGGCTAAGCAGGTCCGCTGCAAGATGGTACGTCGACACAGTGGATACAATTGGTGCTGGCATCGCCCTTGTCGGTACTGGACTCAACAGATGCCTGGAGGCCAGAAGTGGAGTCAACGATATGGGGTTTCTGACCTCCCTCTCTCCCTCCCTCCCTCCTCAGTTCCAGGGAAGGGTCAGAGGTACCCGTGACATCCCATACGCTGGAGCTGACCCTGTGCCAGTCCGCGCTTTTACTGGGGGAGGCAGAGGAGTCACCCTGAGACCTGGGTGGTCTCAATCTTATAAGAACTTTTCCTCAGCACCAACAATGGAGAACAGCTCCTGTTTCTCTTCGGAGTGATGCCTGTCTCAGAACAAGATGCAGCAGCACTCTCCAAGCCCAAGGGTGATCTTCGGCAAAGAACTTGGTACTAGATCAGGCCGCATGGCCTGCTTAAGCAGGTGCTTAACAGTCCCGTGCCACGAGTCCTCTTCTTGAGCAATCTACAGACTGAACAACGCTATTTAAGCTGCCCTGAGAGCAGTACACTCCCATTGAGAACAATGTGAAGCGGCGACCATTTTGAAAGAAGGCATTTTGCTAATGGCAACCCCACAGCTAAAGTACAGAAATGCACAGTTAAGGCATCCAAACAATCTAAATTTAACCCTGTAGCACCATAAGAAAAACAGTCATTTTTTTTCTTTAGAAACTATTTTTATCTAATCTTGGGATTATATACGCTATTATGCACTAAAAACAACTCTATGGTTATTGTATAGTGTCACTAGTAGGTGGAGTAAAGGGTGTTTGAATGTCTTAACTGAGAATTTTCATATCTTAACCTGTTTGGATTTGTTTTAAATTTTTACATTAATTATGAATTTTCTGGATTTGTAATCTTTGTTTTTGGGATGATTACATTCCTGTAATGTTTCTACTCTTAAATTATTGATGTGTGCTCGACCTTAACTCTAGTTTAACAATTTTCATCTGGGAATAAACAGACACAGAGACTGAGACAGAAAACAGTATACTTTTGAGTAGAACAATGCTGGTTGATAAAAAAGGCATTCAGTACAGGGATAACATCAGCAAATCATAATACCATCTAAATATTGTGGGATGAAATACTCTTAAAGACCCAGGAGCCCTAGTCAGGAGTTTTCAGTAAATTGGGAGATTTTTTTCCATGTTTCTCTCTGCACATGGAAGTTATGAGCTGAGCCTGAGGGCCATACCATAAAAAGATATGACAGACAAGGCTGTGGAAAGACACTGGGTTGTGTACAGAAATCTGTATATGGAAATGGAGGCAGTCACAGGTAGGAACTTGATGGGGAAGAGAATGGCATTTCAAATGGGGAATGCGGAAGGACTTAGCATCTGCTGAATTAAGGAACAGTGAGAGTTTAGTCCCATAACTGCTCTTGCTAATAAACAGAGATATGGACATGTAGAAAATGGAGAAAAAGTACCAACTACAATCAAAGTTAATTTCTTTCCAGGACTTACTTGGTAGCCTACGAGTTGGCCCTCAAGTCCTCTCTGGTGCTTGACTGCAAATTCTTCAAAATATAACTGTAACTGTGTGACAGAATTCTGTTGACCTATTCTCTAATCGCACTGGAACCTTTCAGTGAAATACTGATTCTTGCTCATTCAACTGTAATGGGGCAGCATACAAAAAATGGTAGGCGTGGCTCTGTGGGCATACGAAACAGCCATATTGAAGCTTACATTTTTGTTGAGGTTTACATTTTTAAATAAACTTACCTACTTTGTTGTCCAGTCTAATTGTGGAGAGAAGCCAAACAGTAAAGGTAAATGGCTAGATCAATGGAAAAATAAAAGCGGTAGTTCCATGTTAATGAACATTTGTGGAAGTTACTCAGATAAACACAAATATCTCCAATTGTTTGGGCTGAATGGAATGTACTTGATTCTTATGAAGGTTGATATATTCAGTTCACATTTATAGGATATTACTGAAGCATCCATGAAGTTAGAGATTAAGCAAACTTCAGAAGATCATGGAAGATTGAGTATCAGTGCTTACCCCCATAGAAAAGTTGTAGTTGATAAACAGAAGCCTTTAGTGACTGGGAAAGATACACTCAGGTATGTTGACAGATTACCTTGTTTTCTAAGAGGGTGTTGTCCGGTCTCCCTGTATTTTAAAGGAGAAAGGTCTACTCTGGAATTACTGCAATGTCTAATAAATGCACATTTTATAGTGAAAGAAGATAATGTTTGTACAGGACTTTTGATATGTAAATCTGATATCTAATAGGGATGGCCAGATCTACTGTTATAGCAAAGGAGTCCTTACTGCATCTATTGGGATGGGAAGGGGAAGCTGCTTTTACACCCCTTTCATTCTGGGCCAACCAGCTGATGATCTAGTACAACCCCTTGAATAAATTAGAGCCGCTACAGGGGTACTGTAATTTGTACTAACTGCAAACAATGTCCACCAGCCATTATGGGAGCTGAAAATCAGGTCTACCTCCTTCACACATGAAAGGGGTGGCATAGTAATCACTACAGTGGGTCTCTATTCACAAAGAATCCCTCTGTGCTGGAAGCAGCTCTAATGTATCAAAGGACAAGGCCTATGCATTTATTAATTATTGTGATTGTATTTGGGTGGGGCTTAGTTTTGCAACTGAAACTTAATGCCACAGACTAAAAATGACAAGGTAGAAAAAGTGTCAACAGCTATGATCCTTCCCTAGTCAGTAACAAAAGGAATCCCTAGAAATCAGTGTTGTTATGTTGTTGATGTGCTAAAGTAGTTAATGATGAAACATTATTGTTATAAAGTTGTGCCCTTCATTTTTCTGAAGATAGTTCTGTCACTGATTGTCTTAAGATAAGATCCCACTGATGGAATAAATTCTTAGTTTCTATAGTCAAGAAGGCACAAGATGGATGCTAATTACCTAACCAACTAATGAGATTAAATGTACCATCTCTAGACACAACAATTCTAGCATACTCCCTGATGCTAATCTGGACAAATATATTTTTTTTCTGCATGAAAATAAAAAGTATTGAATTACAAATAAATTGTCATTGTACATATGTTAATACCCTATTCTAGATTTTACTCTGTTTGTGTTCACTTACAAGGAACAAAAATTAAAAAAAAAATTAAAATGTCTCTCTTAAAAGCACAACTATCTTACAGAAAAATTCCAAAGAAGTTCACCATTCCTTCATTGATCTTCTACAAATCTCTTTAGAGGGTTGTATCCCATTTATTTACATGGCTATTAAGATCAAGCCTATCCATAGCTGGATGAACTGTTTCAGTCACACTAAATCTGAGCTTGTTTGTAGGTTTGAACCCTTTTTTTCCCCCATGCTACCTTATATGCTAAAGAATTTGACATGACTCCTACAGTTCCTTCCAGAAACTAAACCCCTTTAGCTTACTGGTAAAAGAAAGCTGAACTGTATGGTAAAGATTGTCCATACTACTGCAATATGAGAAGGGGACACTCCCACATGCAGATATCCCCTTTCAACATGGCTCAGTTGCCGCTGTGGCACAATCGTCTCTGAGTCTGGAGGATTCAGACTGGGCTAGCCCACTCTGGCTCCACTCTGGCCGTGAAAAGCTTGGACAAAAAAGATAACATAGCCCAATATGGGGCTGTATTTGCATGGAGCACAGGGGGTGGTTTTGGAGGGTACTGTGGCAAGTGGGAGTAGAGTGGACACCAGAGGCCAGTGCTGGGGTGCCAATGAAAGTAGACCCTACAAGTGAATGATCAGGGAAAAACTTCAGGATGATCAAGGAGATTACCTCCTTCCAGAGCCCCTCTATAGGGCTTTTTCTTCAGGATGGGATGCTCTGATCACAGCTGCAATAGTGTGATAATAGTCATAACTTCTGTACTTTATTCACAGGAAACAAGTGCAGTTTATGGTAAAAGAGAGAAACTACAATTATTGCTAATATGTACTACGAATAAAGTGTGTTTACATATACAGTGAAATGAGAATGTTTTCAGTCCAACTGATAATACCTTTACCTTATAAATACTACTACTAAGTAAAGCAGTTGTCTGCACATTATATATTGATCAATTAAAAATGGTAAAGATTAAGAGAAGCAACTTTCAAAATTGGTCCTTTTTCTTGTTGTGTAAGTCAGGTCTAATTTTCCTCTAGAGGCTTTGTTATTAATATTTTTCTTTGCTTTTAAAAATTATTTTGCATATTCCTAGGCTCATGTTAAATAAAATCAGGATTTTTATTAATCAGTGAATATTGATTATCCAAATACTCAGAACAATACAGAAAAACAGAATCTATTAAACAATTGTGGTGGGTTCTACACCAATTATTGTAAGAGCACTAATTATATCCCAAACCAAGGACTACGGCAGACCCCAAATTAACAGTGCTTTACTAACTAGAAATGATGTGACTGCCAAATGCAGTAGTTAAGATATTATTGCTTCTGTAAACTCTAAACTTAAGTATAAAGTAGATATGTAATCTTCAACTCCCTAAACACTTCAATTTGGCCACTAAAGATGCTGTTTTACATTTCCAAACATTTTCCCCTGTCACTACTTTTTATACTTCAGTTCTCAGGTTGTAAGTATTTGTTACTTGCAAAGCAACTCCTTTTGAACACAGAATCATGGGAGGCATTTGTTACTAACTGCTAATGCAGCCTGCCAAACAACAACTCCCTGCTGGTGACATGACCACCTAGTGACCTCTAAAAATGTTTTAACAATGTGAAAAATATCTCCCTCTTGTAGGAAACAGCAATTTTTTAAATTAAACGTACATTGAATGTTCGCTTACATACAGATAAATGGTATTCAGAGTCACCTTCTCTGTTTCCAATTCTTCTTTTGAAACCTAGCCCAAACCTAAATAAATAAACGTTGATACTAAGAGGAAACTAAGAGCTCAAGAGCCTGGTGATTTCACAAACAGCTTTTTTCCATTTTCTAAAATCTAAACTTCAAGCCAGACATAGAACAGGTAATGAAAAGAAACAAGTTTGGCAGCCCCTATATGGGTCTAAGATGAAAATATGTCAGGCAAAAGTAAGTGGCTATAATTTGGCAGACTTAACATCTTTAAAAGTTTGCAGCTTGCTAGGAAGATTTTTTTTTTAGCATATAAAATTTACAAATTGAAACATTATCACTGTGTTGAAAAGGCACCATGACACAAAGTCATCATCATCAATCTTTTGAACATAATTTTATCATTATGTGCCCTTTAAGTACAAGCACAGCACAATGAACAAATAAATTATATCTATATTTGTGATGGTGAACATCCTATGTGAAAATAGTTTATATTGTTTTAATATTGTTAGAGAATTTTGTTTGTCATTTTATGTTACCAGGCCATTAGCAGCCTTCAAGTCCAATATAATATTGGCCAACTACAACAGATTTGATATAGACCTAATTTTCTTATGCAAACTGGACCCAGAAGAAACAACAATGAATTTTATGTGAAAATGCTATTTGTTTTTGTAAAATGTAGGAATTGTTGTAATAATTCCTTTCTGGGCTATAATTACTTATTTTTGAGATAGTATTCATAAAAGGCCTAAATTTGCAATACTCATTCCATCAATAGTTCATTAATTTCACTAATGAATGCATTAATCTCAAAAACAGTTTGGGATTAATCACGACTGCAGGATTTGGTCTCGCCCAAATATTTTTTGTGCTAAATTTTTCCCTTTGTTACACTGGTGAACAGAAATGCAAAATTTAACCTTTATTTCTATTATGATTTTTTCCAACTTAAAGTATATTTAAAAGGAAGATACACATTCAGCCTAGTTTTACCTATGCTGTGTCCTTTGCTTATCATCAAAAACACATGCTATGATTTTAACTTAACCAGAAAGTAAAGAGTGCAGCACTCATTTTGGAACTATTTTAGTCATTCCAAACAAGACAGATAGCTTATTTCAGTATGTGTTATCTATGTATGAGCTATTGAATCATCATGACAATTCCAAGCAGACTGAGATGTTTCCTTTCTCAGGTAATTGTCCCAAGCTTTACATAAAGCCTGTTAAGACTTTCAGTATATTTCTGTGTGCATCAGTTAGAAGAGGAAGGGATTAATCTACATAAGTGTTATTAAAATTAGGCATTTTCCTTTTATTATCATTTGGCCAACACCAATATCCCAAATACCAAAGTAAAAGTATTTTAGTATCTATGGAGTATACCCAGCTTAAAACAGGCATAACTTTCAAGTGCATAACACTGATGGAAGTCATGGGTTCTGCAGCTTCTACATTATTGAAGTGACAATGCACTGAAGTGGAGAACATAAGAAATGTCATTATTTTTAAGAAAGATGTGTGTTTCAGTTTCCTCACTCACTTTTGTATTGTTATCTACTAGGTATGAAGAGGTTTTCTTTTCTGGGATGGAGGCTAAGCAATTAATTGATTGGGTGTGCATCATGTAGACATGTCTGAGTTGGTATGAATGGTCTGTCAAGAACAGGCAACATGTGAATAGACTATCTTGGAGATACAATGGAGATCAACAACCAGACCTCTAACTTTTAATGACTGCCAGCCAAGAGGATGTCTGTGGACAATTATCTGTCTTCTGACCACAAACTCTTCCTTGCCTGACCTCAAGGGATTGGGAGCCAGGACATGTGAAAACAGGATGATTGAAATGGGAGACAAACAACGGAGGTCTGTGCAGACTGTAATAAGAATCCTGCTTTCCTAGTGCAGGGTGAGGCAATCCAGGACAACTGGGCAAGGCAGGGAGTTTTGCTGCAAGCATGGGTCTGCCTTCTAGGCCAGAGCAAAGCAGGCCTACCTAAGTGAGCAAGCAGAAGTTGAGAAGTTAGATGACAGACCTGCCTGTAAGCTTTGTTTTACCATTTTAACCCAATGTCCCTAAATACTGTATTCCAGTTGACAAATAATGTCTTGTTTTGAAAAGGCTGGCCTGAGTCACAGCAAACATTTGCTTTGGTTGCTCCCAAGATGGTAAATCTCCAAAGGAACCTAAGCTCATTTGGATCTGCTGAAGGAGCCCCAGAGAGAAACAAGGGTGTTGAAGATAAGGACCCAGTCTCAGAGTAGCAGAGTCCTGGGGCTACCCCTCTGTAAAAAGTGGAGCCCAAGGGCCTATCACAAAGAAGGGTCCACTCCCAGAAAGACTGTAAAATGGTTAGAGATATAACACAACCTGTGGTTTTGTGACACCATATACATATATATATATTTGTTTAATTTCACAATCAGGGAGGCTACATGTAAATTTAGTGCCATCAACAGACTAAGTTGAACAGAAGACATTATGGCCTCTTTCTGCATTTGGGCTTTAAACACAAAGTTATAATTTAAGCTGTCAGGGACTGAACTGCTGAAATCTTGATATCAATCAGGCTCTGAAAGCTCTATCCAGGGCATTTTGAATACGCTGAGTAAAGTCCATTTTACATCAACATAGTCTTACTCTCTAGGATTCTTATGGTCTGACTTTCAAATCCACCCTACTCAGTTCCAGGACAACCAGCATGCATCATTATTATTGGGCATGGATTAGTTGACTTCTGGAATCAGGAGGAACACTCCCTCCAAGTACTATGATGGGAATGCCACCAAACCCTACAGGATATGCCATTTCAGTACATCAGAATTATAGGATATTCAGAGATACCCAGAGATCTATATATAACCAACAATTAGATATGAATGGGATTTTGGTGCAGAGCTGTCATGAGCTGTTCTAAAAACTTACTCTATTGAAGCACATCCAGAGGTCACACAGCTGTAGAACGTGTCTGCTTGATTGTTAGTTAAACCCACCTTCTGTAACTACATTGGCTGCTAATGGTCAAAAGGATGTAATCCATGGTCTTAATATTGACATACAAAGCTTTTAATAAGATAGGCCCTAAGTACCTTGAACGATTGCCCCTCACCCTATTTCCCCGCCCATTAGATTACTTAGGTGGGCTTGCATCTAGTTTCTAGCTGTAATCAGAAGAATTTTAGACCAAGGCTTTCTCAGTTCTAGGCCTCTCTAAGTGAGGATGTCCAGCATAGTCACTCACAGATACTAAGGCATATGTATCTAGGCATTCCATGGTATGAAACAGACAGACAGAGTCTCGAGGCTGATTACACATTTGAGAATACAACTGATGAAATAAAAAAAAAATTAACATGGTGCCCCTGTGTTACAACTGTTTTACACTCATATAGGGCCACTGACTTCAGTGAAGTTACTCCTGATTTACACTAATATAAGTGAGAGGAGATTCTCACTTGCACACAGATCAGATTCTTACCCATAATCTATGCATTTAGAACATCTTCATCTAATGTGAATTCCATTTAAACTAATGGATCTACACAGTCAACACCAGCTAAAGATCTGGCCCAAGGAGCCTTGCAATGGACCCCACTATCATACATTTAGAGGTGAAATTAGTTACCTATGTTTGCAGTTCCTTTTCTTTATGTAATCCAAAACAAAAGTTGAAGAAAGAATTAGGCAATGTGCTTTATTACTCTCTCAGATATTTACTATTTTATCATAGTTCTTTTCTATATTACAGACAAAAATGCCAGGTTTTCAGTATGTCTGAAAACTAGAACTAGCAAATATAACATATAACAATATTAAGCATTTTGAGCTCTGCTATTAGGTTTTACTCACTACTCAAAAGATTTCTTTTTTTTCTTTTCTGTTCACAACAGCAGGAGACATGGCAGCTGGGATATTTTAACTCTCTTTCATTTTAAAAAAAAGGTTAAGGTCAAAATAAGTATGATAAACATGGTAGTTTCTATTCTGAATACTCAAGGATGAAAGACTAAACAGAAAAGAATTTCTAAACCTCACTAACTGTAAAATCAAGTTTTTTTGTGCAACACAATTAGAGTAAAACTTACTTGGGAAAACAACAAAGTTTTTACAATAAAATTCTTGTCTTTTAAATGTCTAGTTAATTTAGCAGCTGTACATTCCTTAAATTTATTATATGTTTTCAATTATCTGAATGACTGACACTTTCAAGTTTTATGGTAGATTATGAAGAGCAATGCACTTAAGAAGAGATGAAGTATATTTTCCCTCTGTAACAAAAAGAATTCAAATTGTATTTTGGTTAAATGAGTTCTTCTTTGTCTAAAAATTCCTCAGTGCTAGGTCTTGGACTTTCTTGCCTGTAGGATTAAAATGTAGTAAATCCCATCACTTTGATTTCTTACAATAAAATACTTTGTTACAAGAACAATAAAATATGTTTCCAATAATTTGCCTAAAGGAAAAACAGTTTAAAGGTTATCACGCTAATGGGGACAATAGATTAACTTGCAAAGAACTATAGTCTGTTTCTTTTAAAGGGAAAGTAAATTTATAACACATCAAACTTTTACTCCCAAGTGGTTAAAATAACTTGAATGCTGAGATCTAAAACTGGTAACAAGTAGAGTTGTACAAAACATTTGTAATGAAACTTGAAACTTGGCAAAGTTACTTAGAGGTGAAGGGGAGACAGGATAGGGAGCTGGGAAGGTAGACCTGTTCTCTCCAAAATCCACAGCAAAAATCTTCTCAGTGGAGGAAAGCAGGCAGCAACCCCCAATTATGCAATAGAGGGTTCTGAACAGGTCTTACTGGAATGTACTGCGTTGCACTGCCACATCAGTCTACAACTGGCAGATATTCCAGATGGTACCCTACAATATCTAGCAATAAGAGTACACTGTAGTAAGGGGAATCTCTCTAAGGCCTAGAGTTCTGTTACGTGGAATCTAGATTGACCTGGTGGAGCATATTAGGTCCCGTTGATACAAACCAGGGAGGCAGATAGGCTGCCTTCTCCACCGCTAATCTTTCCTGGAGATTTTGGTGAATGGAGAATAGTCCTACTCTGCTATATACATCCATTCATTCCCAAAGACTGGAAATGTTGGAGTGGGCCAGTCAGTTGTGCATAATTAGCTAGGGAGAGTCAAAAGGATCAATTAGCTTCAACCCCCAAGGACATCAGAATTAAATATCAGTTTTCCCCCAGCAAATTCATGCTGAACCCTTTGGAAATAAACTATTGAGATCGCTAGTAATTACCTTTCAACAGAATTCATATACAGTATAGCATCAATATGTATAATGGCAGAAAGTGCTCCCGATACATCTCACATTGGAGGAGGAGAAACTTCCTAGTAAGTAAGAGAAGGAAAAGCAGCTGGAAATGGAGCAGAGTGTTGACAGCTAACAGCCAAATTCTGTCTTGATTTAAGTACTGTGCAACCTCACTGGGATCAATGGAGTTGCATGGAGAGTAAATTTGGGCAGAATTTAACCTTACATGCCCTTCTTGGACCAATTATTGTGATGCTGGATTACTGCATTTAACTCAATAAGAGGATACTTTTAATAGCTGGTGCAGAGAGAAGTTTGAGCTGATGCAGGGTAGCAATCCATTTGGTAAGCAGTATATTTTAGCAAAATAACTTGACACCAGTGCTCTATGACCTGCAATGACTGACTGCCAGTTTCTGGGTGAAATTTAAAGTGTTGGTTTTGATCTACAAAATCCTACATGGCTTGGCACCCACTTGAAATTTAAAGTGTTGGTTTTGATCTACAAAATCCTAAATGGCTTGGCACCCACTTGAATGACTCTCTCTTGTATGTGCCTTTGTGGTGGTGAGCAGAGTCAATCAATGTTGGAGCCACTTGATTTTAACACAGAGAGCTAGTGCTATAGCTTTTTCCACGAGGGCCATTCAGCTGTGGAACAAGCTTCTTCTCTTGGTCTGACCCACCCAAGGATTATTGACTTTCAGAGTATGCTACAAGGACCATCTTTTTGCCCGGGTATTTGAAAAGCATAGGTCTTGGCAACAGTGACTGTTTCTGGGTGCCAGAGTTTTGGTGGGGAAAGTCCTATCACTTCACTGTGTTAGTGATGAGGTTTTTGTGAGTCTTTGCTGCTGATTTGTTAATGGTGTCCAAAATAACATAGGGGTGTTATGTGTCATTATCAATCTAAAAAAATAAAATACTCATCCTTTAATTTAATTTAATTTTTCACATGATGCCCAGATACTATGGTAAAGGGCATCGTCTATTAATTATCAACATTTTTATCAGTACTGTACACGATACAAAAGAGGAAACAAACACCAGCCTGAGTTGTTTGCAGTCTTTATTTTCAATGGGGCTATTTTAAAATTACAACAAGGTTTTTACTGGGAGCAGAATCTTGCCTTAAATATAAAGACAGATGTTGAGACCACTGGAAATAAAATTCTGTAGAAAAACTTTCCAGATAAATACCCTCTCCACAACAGTAATAAATAAGATTTAGAGATTTATAATTGAATCTTCTTGAATGATCCATGTAAAGGACATTGCTTCTATGACCATTTAAAGAACACTTTCACTACTCATTACACACTGTCTTTTTTGTGCATTTGGCAACACATTTTTACTTTAGTAGAGAAACAGTTAAAATGTACTGAATCAGAGAATAAGAAAAAAGCCATAAAATACAGTTGTTATTCAATATATTATTGCAGTATTTTTACATACACCCTGGAGGAAATGATAGAAGAAACAGGCTGCACAGTTAATACATGGTTCAGCTATGAGACTACTGTATTCAAACAGTAGATAAAGTCTGGGAGACCTCCCATAGGATATCACTATTAAATACTCATCTGTGATTAAATCTAGTTAACCACAGGGTGTCAACACTGGTCCACACAAAAACAGCTCATTGAACATGTATTTGCCAATTTAAAAACGATTCTGAAATAAAACAATCTAGAAATAACAGTTTGAATAATTTGACACATACAATAAACATATGGAATAACTTACTACGGAAGGGGATTGAGGCAAAAGAGAAAAACTGAGTTCAAGAGAAATCTCTACTTTTTTCTGGAGAAGGGAGAGAATCAGAGACCCTGAATCAAATCCTGTTCACTTAACACTGAAGCCAGTAGGATTGTGTATATGACTAAGGCAAACTGGATTTAGGTGATAGTGAAAAAGCAGGAAGTTTTAAGATTAGGATGAACTGAAAAAAGATGGCCAAGTATGTTTTTCTGCATGACATTTTCCTGTTCCCAAAATTTCTTCCCAAACAGAAAAGGAGTACTTGTGGCACCTTAGAGACTAACAAATTTATTTGAGCATAAGCTTTCGTGAGCTACAGCTCACTTCATCGGATGCATTTGGTGGAAAATACAGTGGGCTTCATGAAGTTGACAGATTTCCACTCTATACGGCTAAATTCAGTGCCTTGCATAATGACAGGTTTCAGAGTAGCAGCCATGTTAGTCTGTATTCGCAAAAAGAAAAGGAGTACTTGTGGCACCTTAGAGACTAACAAATTTATTTGAGCACAAGCTTTCATGAGCTACAGCTCACTTCATCGGATGCATACCAAATGCATCCGATGAAGTGAGCTGTAGCTCACGAAAGCTTATGCTCAAATAAATTTGTTAGTCTCTAAGGTGCCACAAGTACTCCTTTTCTTTTTGCGAATACAGACTAACATGGCTGCTACTCTGAAACTTCCCAAACAGACAATCTCATTCCCATTTACTCTTCCAAAGTTGATCATACTTTAGAAAATCTTTGAATAATCAGATAGAAAAATAACAGTGTAGGATGCACCAATATTATCAATGCCACATCACAGGTTTTTCTCTTTCCGACACATTGCCAGATTTAAAAAAATCAATCCAATTAAATGAGTTAAATCAGCAGGCCTGATCCAAAGCCCATCAAAATCAATAGAAAAAGTCTGAGGGCATGTCTACACTGCACACTAAGTCAGGGCTCTGACTCAGCTTTGAGCCCAAGTCCCCTTTCTGTACACACACAAATTAGTCTGACTTGGGTCAGCAAGCACTCAGAGATGTGGGTCAGAGCCCAAGCCCTGCTGAGACGCAGGTTTACAAGGCAGCATGATAATCAAGCCTGGGCTTGGAAACACCAAGTCCTACAGATGTGGGCTGTGTGTGTAGACATATCCTCACTGATTTTAACAGATTTTTGGATAAGGTGCAGTATTTTCAAATCTCTGTACAAATCATATTCTAACTGTGGTACCAACGTATAGACTGGATTCATATTTTTGGCCACAGACACAAATATATCTATATCAATGTATATAAAGTATATAAACAGTATGTGTGTGTGTGTGTGTGTAGTTATGTGGTAATAACAATGGACAAACTACAATAGAGCACAGAAAACATTACATACCATACAAGTGCCATTACTAAGAAGAAATTTAGAGGCCTCACTGGCCTCACTTCAAATAACGTGGTTTTTTTTAAATACATCATTTATCAGTGAGAAACTAAACTCACAGAACTGCCTTTTTTTGTGGAACCAAACATTTTTGCTCTTTCTGTTGATTCAATCAAAGCAGTTTACTATCTAACAGTAATCCAATATTGTGGCTTTGCTGGCCTCTTTGTCATCACAAATGAAGGGGTTTTAGAATGACAGGCTATATTCCTAACTTGAATTGGAAAAGTCTGTTGGGAGAGAGAGCGAGAGGAATCCAAATGGTTCAGGGGAGTAAGAAAAACACCTAATTCCTATCTAGTATTTTTCATGTGTAGATCTCAAAGTGCTTTACAAAGGTGATAGGTATTATGGAAAATGATTGCCTAGGAAGGAGTACTGTGGAAAGAGATCTGGGAGTCATAGTGGACCACAAACTAAATATGAGTCAAAAGTGTAATGCTGTTGCAAAAAAAGTGATCATCATTCTGGGATGTATTAGCAAGAGTATTGTAGTCAGAGACAAATAGTAATTCTTCCACTCTACTTTGTGCTGAATAGGCCTCAAATGGAGTATTGTGTCCAGTTCTGGGTGCCACATTTCAGGAAAAATGTGGACGAATTGGAGAAAGTCCAGAGAAGAGCAACAAAAATTATTAAAGGTCTAGAAAACATGACCTATGAGGGAAGATTGAAAAAACTGGGTTTGTTTAGTCTGGAAAAGAGAAGAGTAAGAGGGGACATGATAACAGTTTTCAAGTACATAAAAGATTGTTATAAGGAGGTATGAGAAAAATTGTTCTTCTTAAACTCTGAGGATAGGACAAGAAGGAACGGGCTTAAAATTGCAGCAAGGGAGGTTTAGGTTGGACATTAGGAAAAGCTTCCTAACCATCAGGGTGGTTAAGCACTGTAATAAATTGCCTAGTTAGGTTATGGAATCTCCATCATTAGAGATTTTTAAGAGCAGGTTTGACAAACACCTGTCAGGGATGGTCTAGATAATACTTAGTCTTGCCATGAGTGCAGAGGACTGGACTAGATGACCTCTGGAGGTCCCTTCCAGTCCTATGATTCTATGATCATTATCCCCATTTCACAGATGGGAAAACTGAGGCCCAGATAACATGCTGAAGAGCAGCTCCTACACACCACACACCCCTCAAACCATTGTGTGCACCCTGAAGTGTTAATTTGCTACATCTCTCAGCACTCTCTTGTGACGTGTGAAAGAATTCTGACTGGCCACTAAAATCATGCTCAGCACTGTTCATGCAGCGTTTGAGAGTGGGGGAGGACTCCAGTGCACAAACAGGGACAGACTTTAATGTCTGTACAGATCTCATTAAATATAAAGTGCTATGTACTTGCTAATTATCCTTATTAAAGAAGGGTGGTAGCATTCTTATTCAACTAAAATATTTTCAGAATTCTAAAACTAGTGGAAGGAAGGATGCTAAAGGCCCAGGACTCTGACTTAGGGCTTTTCTGTGCTAGCCTGCCCTGTACTATGTCATTGTTTGGACCCTACCACACACTAAAAGTTCTGTTGTGAGCTGTGCACATTGACCCACTATAAGTCTTCATATAGACAAGCCCTAAGAAAACTTAGGCTCAGATTTTAAAAAACATTTATGTGAGTAGTCCCTTTGACTTCCTGTGCCACCTTCTATATGCCACAGCCTTTCTATATCTCAGTCAACTCAACTATCAAATAACACTTAGCTAACTTATGGCACAGAAGACTAATTATTAATTTCTGCAAAACATTTTGATGGCCTCAGATGGATGACACTATAAACATGCAAATTATCTTTATTACTATAAGAAAGAAAAGTTAATTTAAAATGTAATACTATATAATTGATTTTGTGTCTTTTCAAAAGAATTAAAAATACTCCAATAATTGCAGTGCCATGTTTTGCACTAATAAAACATATTCTTCAATAGTCTGCTAAATAAGAAAATAAGTGAGACCAAAGTGTACCGTACATTTTCTAACTGATGAGAAACTTGTATATACTGGCCTATCCAGCATTACTCTGAAAATTTTTGTTTTTAACAGCATAAATCTCTCCATCAAAACCTGATGAGTGTGTGTTGTGAGCATTAAGATACATGCCAGCTGGTGATATTTTGTGTTGGTCGTTTTCCACAGTCATGACCTATGGACTTTGAGCACAGCTGCCAAAACCTGCAAAGCTATTCTGCTTTGGCAAACCCTGTACATTTTTAAAAGTATTTCCTTATTCAAAATTTCTGAAAGCAAGTTGTCTCATTATGTAATAAATTTTAGATATTTCAATTAATTCAGACTTTCCTCAAAGGAGGACTCTCCTCCCTTCCGCCAAAGAAATACAGGCTTCTCACATGCAATGACAGCGTTTTTCAGGAAGCTGCCTGGTTTTGCTCTACACCAGTACTTTGTAACAATCAGTGAAATGAGGATCTTCATCTATGCTACTATTAATCAAATGTAATAATTGTATAGTGAATTAATAGATTTTAGGTTCATAAGTCAAGAACAATTAGCAGTACTAATATTAAGGTGCTGTAAATATACATAGGTCATAACACAAATGCACATGTGACTCTTGCATGCTGGGGAGTCCAAGTGTGTAAAAAGAGCTCTGCAACCACCTAAAACTCACTTTGGTGTAAGGGACTATTTTCCAAGACAGTGGAATCAACCTAGGATTACTTCCCTTGACTGATTCAAGGATGAATCATGTAAAGTGCTGAGCACTCTGACCTCAGTCCAGCAATTTATGCATGTGCTTGGTTGTAAGCAAATAAATAGTCCCATTGAAGCCAGTGAGACTGCTCATGTACTTACAGATAAGCATGCGCTTAAATGCTTTGCTGGATGGGGCCACAATACTCAGCATCTTGAGGGGCCTTAAATCCCCATTCATCTGTGATTGTAGGGGCTGGTACAGATTAGTGTAATAATTCTGCAACATTGACATTCCCAGAATTTTTATTTAATCTGTAGTTAAAAACAGCCATCAATCTTTTCAGCATTCTGTGAGAACTATGTTGTTCACTGTTAAAGAAATTATCCCTTAGTCTTTTGTCCCAATAACTCAAAATAAATATTTTCAAGCCATCAAAAAAGCTGGCAAAAACCAATCACTGAAGAGGACAGATTTCTGTTTGGATTCTATCAGTGTTTTAGGAAACATCTGTCAATTTGCTCTTTTAAAAATTATTTAATTTTTTCATTTTCAGAGAAAAACAAAATTATAAAACAATATTACATGAAAATGATCTCCTAAAAGGAATATCAGAATAGGGACAAGTGAGTCCAACACAAGAAAAAGAGGATAGGAAGGAAGTGGAGCTAGGTATGTTTATGGAGAAATACAAAATATCTTTTGTAGTCCACAGTTATCAATTTCACAAGTTCAAGGACCTTTTATTACTTTGCATTGGGACGCCGTTGGTGCATGCTACTGCTCCACATCATTTTCTCAGATTAACAACC
Source organism: Dermochelys coriacea (assembly GCF_009764565.3). NCBI lineage: Eukaryota > Metazoa > Chordata > Testudines > Dermochelyidae > Dermochelys > Dermochelys coriacea. The sequence continues at coordinate 26,843,383 of NC_050074.1, read as the reverse complement.
TCTGAAAGATTGTCTGTGACACCTTTGGGATTAGCTCTTCAAGGGAGTCTGGACTGACTACAGTAGCAACTTAATATCTTTAGGATACAGTGTCTTTAAAGAAAACAAAAGTACTTGCTGTTTTGAGCTGGTACACATGTGATCCTCTGGTCTCTCCTATTACACATCTCACATACGAGAGGACATGATATACTTCTGTATCCCCCATGACAGTTACTCATTTCTTTGCTATCAATCTCTTTTGGTCATGGTGGCTTCACTAAATAAGGTCATCACAACCAAATTTTCAAAAATGGCCACTGATATTGAGTGCATCACATCAGATTAGTGTCTTAACATAAACAACAGAGGTAATGAGCACCCAGAGCTGCCACTGATGGTGTAATTCTGCGTGCTCAGAACTTCTGAAAATCATGCTAATGTTTCTAATGTTGAGCACTCAAAAATGGAAGTATCGAATCAATGGCCACAGTCAAGGAATAAGCCACCATTTTATATCAATGACATCATACGACTCTCCCCTAACTTCCTTTTGAAGCTTCTAATTACCAATGCAAAACTGTAATTCTAGTAACTTCTCTAGGTTACAACTCCTGATATCTCATGTTGATATAGCCATTTAATTTAATGAGCCTTTATACAGTATAAACCCTTACTGCTTGACTGGACTAATCCAGTTCATTATATGAGGGTGCCATCTTGTTATTTTCTCCAGGCAGCTGTAGTTTGTGCAAAGCTTTCATGCCAGAATTCTTTATCCAGTTCTAGACCCCAGAGATCATTACTTCTCTGCTGAAAGAATTTACAGAGAAGCAGTGAATCAATTTTAAGATTCTTTTGCTAACAGACAGTGCTCTGCAAGACCTTGCACTTTGCTCTATCATGTTTATATTCCCTACTACATTATGTCTCTGATCCCCAAAGTGTCCCCAAGGGAACTTAGCTGTTTCTTAAGTCAGAAGAGTGCTGAACTTTGCACAATATACCCAGTGCAAACAGAAGGAATTTGAGCTGTCCACAAATCCCTCTTCCTATCATCTTATTTTTCCATTAAGTGTTAATGAGGGTTTTTTTGTCATCATATTAGAAAGATCTTCTAGAGCTCTGGTATTCCCACTCATCTTTTACTTTCCTCCTGTAGTGATTTGTATTATCCTAATGCTTAATATTTACACATCATCCATTACCCTGATACCCAGAAATAAATTGCATGGGTAAAATGGGGTAATATTTTCAATTCAGAGGAGCAAAATCCAATGCTTTCCTGCAGCCAGAGCTTTTAAAACAAAGAAAAAGAAAAAGATCTGGCCAGCTGGCTAAGTACTGATTCACTAACTATATTTAAGGGCAAACTGTGTGGAGATATCTTCTCTCACTACATTTCAGCTAGTCTGTCTGTTATCCATTTTAAAAGTATGTAGTGTGAAGGGAGATAAATAGCAATGTTTAGCCCTTCTCTTTAAAAAGGTCCAGTGCGATAGCTACCAAAAACTTATGCATGCATGTGTGTGCTTGCTGAACATATAAAAACAGAGAAAGAGAACAAAAACTCTGAACTGTGAAAAAAAAAACACTTTGGCCTCTTCTCAGCATGAAGAGAGAAGGAAGGGGGAAAGAGAAAAATGCCCTTTTTCCATTGTAAAAAATTGTGATAATTTTTTAACAACCAAAACAGGTGGCAGTTGGAAACTGACATGAAAAGAACTCTCAATGAAGAGCAGTGAAGAGCTCTGTGTGTGAATAGTAATTTAACTGTACAATGAAATGTGTATTCAAATAAACTGCTGCAAACTGGAAGGGAGGACTGAAGGGATCCAGCGGTCTTTGTATGGTTTCATGCACTCAGACAAAGGGTTCTGAGGAAGTCCTTGCCTGAACCTCTGTAGAGAGGGGTTGAGAAAGGTATCCTCTGGACTTGGGAAGATTCAAAGGGACTGAGAAATAATACCTGTATAATGCTTTATTGATAGTATCATAGTATCATATTTCCACCTAGTTAGTACCTCTACTGGGGGGCCACTGGACTAAAAATAACCAATGGTATAGACCATTCCAGTCAATTTAAAAAAAACCTAAACATCTAGTTATGTACCCTGCTCAGCTAGTAGTTGATATTTTATCATCCAACTTTGTTTTTGGTGGAACAATAAAAATTTGCAGAGGTTGAAGACCTTAAACATGTCACTGTGTAGTCAGTGGTTGCTATATACAGATTAAAATTCAAAACATCCTTCTGAAAAGAATGTACAAAGTCTCATAAGTGCCGTGGACATATTAACATGAAGTTTGGACATTTTGTTGTCAATGTGAAGTTCTTGTAACAATGAGGAATCTTGATTGGCTTGTGAGGAACTTGTTTTCCTTAAAAGAAATACCTGCACAGAATATCGATATTAAATATATCGGATACCAAGTCTGACAAAACAAAGTAAATTTATTTATTATTAATAAGTGTCAATGGGCATAAACTTTTAATACGTGAGAGGGCCCTTCTGTTTGCCATAGAGATGCCTGAACCACTCTGCTTTGTGTTTCTTTCACCCTTCCCACTCACGAAATGCCTTTTTCCATATACAATGTACTAAAGATATGATTTTAAAATTTTACAAATAGTAGAATTTTATATAAACTAACATGATTAGAATCTCAATGAAAACAATTCAAAAGTTGTTTTAAACATTGTCTGCTCGTGCTGTGAACCCAAAACAGAATACATTGTGCAGCTCTGCTGCATGAGAATCAGATAAGAAACAGACTAATAACTGAAGTAGGCATCGTAAATAAAATTGAAAGTGACCAGGCTATTTTAATTGTCTAAACAAGAGTAATGCCAAATATAAACAAAAAACATAAATGGCGGTTTCAACATAAATATAAATTTTATTTAAATATTATTTTATCTTGATAGCTTCTTAGAACATATGGGACTGCACTTAAGAAAAATATACCACTACTACTGTTTAGAAGGCTAAAACACATAGTCACATGAATAGGGTAGAGCTTGATGTACTGAAGTGAGACTATAACAGTATTAGAATGATTCAGGAAAAATTTAACACACCTTTCCATGGAAGTGAGTTCATAGAAATTCTTATCAATTTATGAGATAACACAAGTTCCATAACTGGAAATGCTTACAGAGTGAAAATGGGGTTCAAAGTTCATTCTGTAGATGAAAAAATGAACTGTGACATATATTTGGACCAAATCCTGAAAGTATAAAAAGTAATGTTTTTACTTTTTTAGGTTACGAATGGTTTACATTTTCAAAAATATTGATTTATTTCAGTCTCCTTAGGCACTTTTTTCCACTGATTAAGAAAAAATAGTAATGTTTATTTTTTTCAGAAGGCTCAATATCTAAAGTTATACTGTAAGGTCATCATTTTATCAAACAAAGTTTCTCATGGGGGACGTTATTTTTGCTGCAGTTTGTCAGGCTTTCCTTTTCAGTCATCAATATATAGTCATTAACAAAGGATATATTGCCCAGCAGTATAGTAAGGAACAATCATGTTACATAGAGTCTGGAATATCACCCTCAACTTGATCCTGACCTAACTTCACAGAAAGATAAATGATACTTCCATTGCAAAGTCTCCGCAAACTGTTCAGTGTTTTAACAGCTTGTACTACAGACCTGTCTTTTTCTGTAGTCTTTCAGAAGCTACATTACATAATATATTACAAATTAATAATATTACAGGAAAAATTAATTTTGTAAACCAGTATCTATATATTTTGCATTTTTAGGACAAGATTATAATTGATCCTACATAAGTGAACAGGGGTATGGAGAAGGCACAAAATTGATAATCTTCAGTCAGGGTGGGGTCAGGGTATGCAGGCACAATGTTGAACAAGAAGCTTCTCAAAAAAGGGCTCAAAGATCCCATAGCCCTGTTAGCTCCTCCACACCAGCAAGCAAAGCTGAGCCAACACTAGGAAAGATCATGCTCTCCCATTGCAAAATGTGGCACAGCTTCTGTCCAGCCTGCACTCCCTAAAGCTCCCCAGGAGGAATTCTGGCTGAGTTTGTCATTGCCACACCACACATCTAAAAAGCAGCCCGTGGTTTAAAGATGTAATCTGGCCAATAACAAGCCTGTGGATTTAGGGAAGAAAAAACAAACCATAGAACTTACTTGATATTTTCCAAATATTTGCTTGCTGGTTGTGGAAAAAAGTTATTTCAGTACACATATTACAGAAACCCCACAAAATTAAGCTATCTACAACTGTTTTCAGTAACTCAGTGCCACGATAAGGCATCTGGTAGTAGTGATGTAGCAGGTATTTTGTTGAAGTTACCTACTACTTGAATATCACTACAATAAATATTGCATTGCAGATAGGGTGACCAGATAGCAAGCGTGAAAAATCAGAACAAGGGGTTGGGGGGGGCAATAGGTGCCTATATAAGACAAAGCCCCGAATATCGGGACTGTCCTTATAAAATCAGGACATCTGGTCACCCTAGTTGCAGAAGAGAACATCCTGAAGATGTCCAATTCCATTTGGAAATTCGCATTAACTTCTGTTAGGTTTTTAGAAGTGCCCAGCATTCAGTTAGGCACCATAGTAAGGGTCAGATTGTCCAGTTATACTGAAAGGACACGAGACACTTGATATGGATTTAATCAGGCCGCAACTTTATTATTAGATGTCTGGGACTATCCAGCAGATAAAAGTGTACAGTGCAGGTAAACCCTGTTTGTTTTCTAATTACCCGGGCGGGGGGCTCCCACCAGCTCCCCCTCTTTTGCCATCCAGGTCCCTCCAGCAAATCCATTGCTGGGACCTTACCATCCACCACCCCCCCTCGTAGGAGGGGTAAAGTGGGCTATAAGTAAGGGGGGTTGGCTCCCTGCCGTTCCAACCATAGGAGTCCCAAACTCCACACCATTCCATTCCTTTAACCAGCACCTCCTTTTTAAGTCCTTTACCAGGTCATTTATCTGGTCACTGGATGCCTTCCCTATGGAGTACCTGCACTGTGCATCTGCCACAATGAGGTGCCAGCAATTAGCTTGGCTGCCTCCCCCTCCCACACCTACTTGGGGTCCCAGACATCTTCCACTGGACTTTTGTGTAGCAGCCCAAAAACATGTCACCTCTCAAGTTTAATCAGTGAACTCCCCTCCCAGCCCCAATGAACATGGCTGCCCTTTGCATTACGCAAGGATCATCAAGGACTCCAGCAGCTGGGTTGCCAATGCCATGTACTGCAACACCCATCCCTTCTTGATGGGCCATACAGGTTACCAGCCTCCCAGACCCTCATATGCCACAGCTCCATAACACCAGCGGCATCGAGTTGAGTTAGTCGTTAGCTCCTGGTGCAGGCCCCCCGCACTCTGTTGAACTGCATACGAGACAGGGCATGTGCTATGCCATCCTCCAACTGTGGGCACATGCTCAGAAGGAAAACAGATGTTAAGACTCAAACACTGTGACACAAATTTGCTCACTAACTTCATAACCCTGCGTGAGATGCAAGTTTGGCCTGCCATGTTGTCATACAGGAAACACATACTTTTATTGGGAGGGAGCTGTAATATGCCCGCCTTTGTGTTCACTTGATACCCAGGTATGCTAATGTAGTGGAAGGGCCCTCTGTCTTTTCTTCTGTATGGGGTACCCTCAAATGTTTTGCTAGGCCACCTGGTTCATTGTAGTGTGAATGGAGCTGTCTTGTGGGTATGAAAAGTGATGTATTACTCGATATTCCCTGGGAGTGCTGTTGCGGACTGAACCCAGAGGGGAACACTTAGGTTCCCTATAGGCAACTGATTATTTATTTTTACCTTACATGGGTGCTACTCCCCAAAAAGGGGATCAAAAATCCCAAAGTTACCCCCCTCCAAATATGCCACATGTGCTTTATTAGGGTAATATCATAGGAAACCCTGAACACCTTAAGCCTAACTGGCAATGGTGCCCATGCCCATTGGACTGCCCCTAGCTTGTGTCCCCTACCCTGCTTGTGTTCTGCACCTCATGACCTGCTTCAGCTGAGGCAAACCTGCAGTTGGCACACCACCCACCCCCAATCCTGTTTTCTCCTTGTGATCATCCCCTACTGCTTCGGCAAGAACTGGCCAAATGGGTCCCAAAGCATATCTTGCACACACGCTTGAATCTACAGGGGCTATGAAAACAACCATTGTTATTAAATGCCCAGCAAATATTATTATGTGACTCCTGCCCCTCCTGAACTTACAGTGGAAGGAACAAACCACTGTCCATATGAACTCCTGGTCCCCATGGAGTCGTCCACTCTAACCATAGTGTGTGATGAGGTATGTCCCACCGGATCCGTTTCTGTTGCTGCCTTTAATTGAATCTGCTCATCATAATTAAACTAAGACATGCCCCCAAACGTATTGTATGCCCACCTGATTATATCCATATACTTAAACAAGGCTGGGCTTCTCTCTGGGTAAGCCTGTACTATAACACCTGCATAGATAAGGAAGGTAGTCTCCAATTTTCCCAATTTCTAGGCACCTGTGACTGCTTGGGCAACTCCTTATTCTATGTGATCTGTCCCAGCTTACTCTCTGTCAACACCCCCATGTGCAAGACGGATAATATGTCCACGTATTCCTATCTCAGGATTTTATCCTCAGTTGTACTGAGCAGGTGAACTCCCATCGGGTCATCCACCCCAGCATAACCAGACTCAGGACTGACTGATGGGGCCTCCTCGGTGCCTTGTCCCCCCACAGCTGCCCCAAGAAGCTCAGTTGTATTCCAGAAGGTTATCTGTCTTACTGACCGGTGAGTTGACATGTGCAATGGGGTTTCAACCACACCGTTTCCCCCCCACCCGTGCGGGGGGGGGTCTGCTCCATCTGCCTGTCTCCCGACTCCCAAACTTGTGCTTATGCAGGGCCCCCCCTGGAACCCAGGCCAGACCCATCACCCACAGATGCCTGAAATTGTTGCAGCAACTGCAGATTAGTTTGCAGCAGCTGCCCAACACCATTAGTGTCCCCAGCAGGGGCATATCCTCCAGATGCATTTGATATGGATTCTGGGACTCCCATTCCTGGCCCTGGCCGATTTGTTACTCTGCAAGGCTCACCACCTGAAAAATCACTGAAGCATTAGCCAGTTCAATGTATCCTTGAATCTGTATATAGTCCTTTATTTTTACATAAAAAGAGAAGAGAAGCATATCCGTTTTCTTCAAGTTACTGATATTAATGCATACAAAATAGCTTACATCACGTGAATGAAAAAATATATCAAACACTTTGCAAACTAATATATAGGGCTTGATCCTAAACAGTGCAGGAGCAGAGTAGGTTTACTTATAATTGTTTGGTAAAAACCAGAGTAGAACAAGGAATCAAGGGGACCTAATATTGCATTAATGAGAGCACTGATGCAAGGCCATCCAGTTACTTGGCTTGTAGCATAAGGGCTACAGCTAAATACCCTGCTACAACCTATGGATTATCCATAAACCCATATTTCCCCAAATATTAACTGTTCATGCTTAACCCCTTTATCATTCTGCACTTGAAGTAAGGGAGCAGGTATGCAAAGTGCTTAAGAATCTGCTTGATGCAGAGGACCATACACAAGGCCAGATTTTCCAGTGTTCAGCACTCACAAATAGGGCCACATTTTTGGAAGAGCTCAACTCTAATGTACAGTATTGATTATACATGGCCAGATTTTCAAATGCGCTGAATATCAAACATGCACATAAACTGATGAGCTTTTTTGAAAATCTGGTTCTTAGTACATAAAGGTTCCCCATAAGTACAAGTGAAGTTGTTAGCACATGAGCTGGAGGGCAACAACCTTGTACTCCTTGGTGTGCACCCCACAAAGATTGCAGGATCAAGACCCTCATTGTACATGACTACAAATTTAGACTTAAGCAATTCCAAACACTTTCTATTCAACCAGAAGTTTTGTTTGTTTGGTTTTGATTTTTGCTTTAATTTTCTTTTGTTACTCGACAAGATTGCAGATGCGGCAGGTAAACAAACTGGCCCTGCCCGCCAGGGGCTTTCCCTGGCAGGCCACATGCCAGAGGTTGCCGATCCCTGCTCTATTTATAGAATACCAAAGTAGAGGGTAGGAGGGCAGATAGTGGAGCTGTTCAGAAAAAAGAAGAGAGTAATCTTCTCTTCTTCAAGTAACATCCCTATGGGTGCTCCACACCAGGTGACTACCAAGCAGTACCTCTACAGAGGGGTGGGGCTTCAGAGTCGAGTCAAAGATTGAAGACAGTACAATAGATCCAAACATGGCTTTACAAGCTGAGGCAAGAGTGACCGCATAGTGTTCAGAAAATGTATGTATGGAGGTCCAAGTTGTGGATCTACATATTTCTGGAACATTTTTAAGACAAGCTATTGAGGTAGAGTGTATTTTCTTGGAAACTGGAGATCCCTTAGTTCTGTCCGCAATGGAGAGAAACAATATGGGAGATTTTCTCAAGGGCTTAGTCCTGTCTAGGTAAAAGGCTAATGCCCTCCTGACAGTGAGTATATGTAATGCCACATCTCCTTTATCCTGGTGTGATTTAGGGAAGAAAACTGGTAGATGGGTAGACTGGTTTATGTGGAAGTCTGAGGATACCTTTGGTACGAACTTGGGATGCTGTCGCAAGCCTTAAAAAAAAGACTGTGAAGGGGGTATGCCATCAAAGCCCCTAACTTTCCAACTCTTTGAGCAAATGTAATGGCTACTAGAAATACTGTTTTCCTAGACAAGTGTAGAAGGAAGCAGATAGCCATAGGTTCAAAGAGGGGGCCTCATAAAGCAACTGAGCACCAAGTTGAGGTCATAATAACTGCCAAGTGCACCTTAACAGAGTTAGAGACAATCCTGTCATTTTTAGGTCTATTGATGTAATCCAGTATAACTGATAATGGAGAGGATGTAAGTGACAGATGTCTTAGGTAGCAACAGTGATTGAACCTTATCCACTTTTGCATGTAGGTATCATGAGTGGATTGTTTCCTACTATGTAACAGCACTCTCTTTACATCCTCTAACCCTGTGAACCATCTATCAGCCATACTTTGAGACAGAGAACCTTGAGGTTGGGATGAACAATTTGACTGGCATTCTTAGAGAGAAGGTAGGAGACAGTCTAGAGGGAGATCAGTTGACAAACAGTGAGGTGGGTGAGATAAGGGAACGATGTTTGTCTTGGCCACATCAGAAATACTAGAATAAACCTGGCTGTGTCTTTTTGTATCTTGACCAGCACCTTGGATATTAAGGGAATTGGTGGAATGCATACAGCAGGCCTGAACTCCAACCCCCAAGAAGTGGTGACCCAGCTACTTCTTGAGCAGGGAGCACTTCTTGTTCTTGGCTGTGGCGAACAAGTCTACTAGCAGGACAACACAACACTGAAATATCCAGTGGTGTGTAATGGGATCTATCTCCCATTCATGATCTTGAAAGAAGCACTTGCTGTAATGTTTTGTATACCCAGAAGGTAAGCACTGAGATATTAATCTGGTTTCGTATGCACCAATTCTAGAGCCTCACTGCTTCAGTGCAGAGTGAAGGTGATCTCATTCTCCCTTGACAGTTGATATAAAACACGCATGACATGATGCCCATAATGATCTTCACATATTTGCCCCTGATCAGGGGAAGGAAATGGAGACAGGCATTTCTCACTGCTCTGTGTTCTAATGCAGGGTGGACTCGAGAGGAGATCCGCTGTCTTGAACAGTGTGAGCATCTAGGTCGGCTCCCTATCCCAGTAGGGATGCGTCTATTATAACTAACATCGTTGATGGCTGATCAAAGGGGAACCCTTCACAAACATTGTGAGTGTCCTTCCAGAAGTCGAGGGAGCTTTTTATGATCTAAGTCACCAAAACTAGTTTGTTGAAACTGTTTTCTTGGCAAATAAACAGTTCTGAGCTACCCTTGGAGGCAGCACATGTGAAGTCTTGAATGCTTTATTACAAAAGTGCCAGCCACCATATGTACCAACAGCTGGAGACCATTTCTGGCTCATGTCTGGGGGCTGATCTGGACTATACTGGGGTAAATTGGTGAAAATTATGAACCTATGCAAATGGAGGTACGCTTTGTCTATTATTGCACTGAGGTAAGCTCCTATGAACTCCAAAGTTTGCACTGGGGTTAAGGTGGATTTTTGAATGTTTAATTGTAGTCCCCGTCTGAGAAATAGGTCGATGGCCCTCTTAGTGGCCACTGAGGCTTTGTTGTGGGAGCATACCTTTAGAGGCAATCATCGAGTTATGGGAATTCCTTGTCTGCGAAGATGAGCAGTCATCACTGAAATAACTATATAGCCATGGGTGCAGGGCATAAGGCTGCAGGGCATGCATACACTGGCCGAACAGACACAACTACCAAAAATCTGTTATCTGATATGCATGGGGTGCAAGTGCACCTAGATGGAGCATCCATAGGGACACTACTAGAGTGGAGTGCCATTAGGGACACTACTCAAAGAAAAAATAGGAGTTTTATAATCTATACCACCAGACCACCAAATTCATACAGCTTGTGATCTACAATAATCACCATTTGAACCCAGATCTCTGAAAATAAAAGCCAGGGTCAATTTGTGCTCTAGTCTCAGTTTGAATAATGGAAACACAAGCTGAGGTGTAGTATAGGATGTCAATCAGAAGTAAGCTTAGCAAAAACATTTCTTTTGGAGTGAGAACAATAATTGCAAGTCAGCAGAAAATGGTAATGGATATATTTTCTTGTCAGTTTTGTGGACTGCCAAGAATTAAACTTTTAAATACAAAAAAGAATAATGATTCAATTTCTTATGTTCAATTTTATGCAATTTAGTAACATCCCTAGACCAGTGAAGGAAAGATAAAAGCTAAAATAAAAGAAACTATGTCCTATTTTTGTCTTACAATTACTATTATTACTGCTTATAGTGCTGCACTTTCTCTCAAGACCCTCACCCACGATTGTGTATCTTATGTATCCATGCACATGGAAGACATAAAATACATGTCAAACAAAACAAAGCAAGTTATTAAGTAGAAATAGACCCTAAATCTCAGTGGAAGTCAACAGATAAACATAGTATAGCTCTAGTACACCCTAAATACACAATGCATAATTCAGAGATGAACTAAGTTTATAACTTATTGCAATATTTCTTACTCACAGAGAAGTTTGGTATATTAAAACTTGGTCTAGTTACTAATTTAGCAAAATTACAGAATCTTCTCCTCTTTCTTCTGCAGTAAAAAAAAGGGGGAAAATGCCAATACAATGTTGTCTCTGCCATGATTGACAGGACTGGAAAGAAATATCTTTTGTCTGAATTTGTGTCTAAAATTAAACATAGAAAATTACCACTAAATTGCTTATACAAATGCTCTCTTTGCCACATACACAGAGTACTGTATAATATATATTTAAAAAGTCTGGTATACCACCATCAGAAGTCTAGACACTGCCAAATAAATTCTGGTAGCCGATATTATGGGAATGAGAAAGTGGTAATGGGAAATACCAAATGAATATCAATTAGAGATTGTATAGAGAGGCATTTATCATGGTCACCATTAAAATCTTGGCAATTATCTTAGATAATGGTACTCTAACTACAGTTTAGGGAAGTATAGAAAATACTGCAGGTTTTAAACTAGCATTAGCTAAGGCATGGTAGGCAAATCTTTAGAAGATGACCACTCTACTGCGGGGAAACACAGTGGAACAGATTTTGTCCTGTCTGCATCCCATACAGCCCAGAAAGGTGCAAAAGAAAATTTCAGCATGTTAAGGTAGATTCTGATCCATAACCTGTCCTAATTAAATCTATCCAGGACCAGAGACTTTTGACTTCAGTGGATGTCACAGGTTTCTAACTGACAGCAAATTCTGGTCCCTAAAATAAATAGGCAACTTATTAAAGATCCATATAGAGTGTGTATATGTGTACTGAGTATATGTAGTTACATAGATGGTTTATAGACTAACGATCTATAGAACGGATATGATTTTTGGGCCAAAGCATGGCTTTCCACAAACCCCATGTCTTGGGAAGTATGCAGTAATGCTGACTGGCATGCTGCCGGAGAGTGGCAATCTAGCAGCCTCTGCCCAGTCCCCACCCCTTTTGCCCATTCCCTAGGCCACTCAAGGAGCGGGACAAGAAATGTATGAGCTTAACAGATGCCACTCTCCCTTCCACGCTGTTACAGTATAACAACACAGATAGTTGGTGGATGATGCCCTCTTACAATTCTATGCCCAATCTTGCCCTTTAAATAGATCTGTGCGAGACTTGAATATTTGACAATAATTCCCCCCAAGTTTTTTTTCTTATCTCAGGGAACCATAAAAATATTCCTTCAGTAAATATCTTATTTATGGTAGAGCGGGCTTGATACCTATAGCCAAAAGGGCCTAATATTTTTAAACTATTCAGATGGAATTTTTTCCATGTCTGATGTCTGCTGCAAGCTGATTTTTTTTTATGTTTTTTTAATTTCAGCAAAAATGGTTCAGCCATTTCTGAATACAAGGTTAGGGGAAAAGGCATTGTTTTACCAGTGTTATAAAAATGTGTGTAACCATTCCTTTGAGAAGCTCTAGTGCTAACATACTTTGGAGCAGGTTTGGCAGGGTGGTCAGCTTGAGGTTAGAGAGGTGCCCTGTGCTGCCCCATGAATATTCACCCATATTTGGCCCAAGTTATAAGCCTCTGAAAATCACTATTTCCACATACTCAAGAGGCCTGTCAGAATAGATGTCTAAATTCTTGAAAGATTCTGTCTGCTCTGAGCATGCTAAAGCCCAGGCTGCGGGGGTTGAACAGAACTTCTCTTGCAATTGCTGGGGCCCACTGTTTGCATTGGGCACCAGAACTGACATCAGGGTAATGGTGTGTCCTGTGAGCTCAGTGCAGAGAGCGAGAAGAGGTGGCAGGGGCATGCTGGGAATAGATGGGTACTTGCTGGAAATAATAAGAGTAGGGGAGACTGGGACAGAAGAGGGCAAGTTGGTTGGGATAGGAGTGGAGAGGTATGTACTCACTAGTCCAAACTCCCCAGCAGAATCGGGAATAGAAGCCAAGCTTCTTGAGGCTCAAAATTTCTCTGCTGTCTAGCAAAAAACAGTAAGACCCATCTATAAAGTGTGCGTCTCATTTCTCTACTAATTGGTCCACAGAGAGTATAATGTCTAATTTTGCTACCGGTTACCTTATTAACTAGAGCTGTCAAGAGATTTTAAAAAAATTAATCGCTATTAAAAAAAATGTATCTCGATTGATCATGCTGTTAAACAATAATAGAATACCATTTATTTAAATATTTTGGATGTTTTCTACATTTTCAGTTATATTGATTTCAATTACAACACAGAATACAAAGTGTACAGTGCTCACTTTATATTTATTTTTGATTACAAGTATTTGCACTGTAAAAAACAAAAGAAATAGTATTTTTCAATTCACCTCATACAAGTACTGTAGTGCAATCTCTTTATCATGAAACTTAAACTTACAAATGTAGAATTATGTACAAAAAACTGCATTAAAAATAAAACACTGTAAAATTTTAGAGCCTGCAAATCCATCAGTCCTACTTCTTATTCAGCCAATTGCTCAGACATACAAGTTTGTTTACATTTGCAGGAGATAATGCTGCCCACTTCTTGTTTACAGTGTCACCTGAAAGTGAGAACAGGTGTTCGCATGGCACTGTTGTAGCCAGCATGACAAGATATTTATGTTCCAGATGCGCTAAAGATTCATATGTCCCTTCATGCTTCAACCCCCATTCCAGTGGACATGCGTCCATGCTGATGACGGGTTCTGCTCAATAACAATTCAAAGCAGTGCAGACCAATGCATGTTCATTTTCATCATCTGAGTCTGATGCCACCAGTAGAAGGTTGATTTTCTTTTTTGGTGGTTCGGGTTCTGCAGTTTACACATCGGAGTGTTGCTCTTTTAAGACTTCTGAAAGAATGCTCCATACCTCGTCCTTCTCAGATTTTGGAAGGCACTTCAGATTCTTAAACCTTGGGTCACTTAGAAATCTCACATTGGTACCTTCTTTGCGTTTTGTGAAATCTGCTGTGAATGTGTTCTTATAAGGAACAACATGTGCTAGGTCATCATCGAAGACTGTTATAACATGAACATAACTTTGAGTGACTTTGTCCTCACCCATAACTATTTCACATTTGGGGACAATGTATACCTTCAAATCAGCGGCACTGCGATGGGTACCCGCATGGCCCCACAGTATGCCAACATTTTTATGGCTGACTTAGAAGAACGCTTCCTCAGCTCTCGTCCCCTAATGCCCCTACTCTGCTTGCACTACATTGATGACATCTTCATCATCTGGACCCATGGAAAAAAAGCCCTTCAGGAATTCCACCATGATTTCAACAATTTCCATCCCACCATCAACCTCAGCCTGGACCAGTCCACACAAGAGATCCACTTCCTGGACACTATGGTGCTAATAAGCGATGGTCACATAAACACCACCCTATATCGGAAACCTACTGACCGCTATTCCTACCTACATGCCTCTAGCTTTCATCCAGATCATTCCACTCGATCCATTGTCTACAGCCAAGCTCTGCGATATAACCGCATTTGCTCCAACCCCTCAGACAGAGACAAACACCTACAAGATCTCTATCATGCATTCCTACAACTACAATACCCACCTGCTGAAGTGAAGAAACAGATTGACAGAGCCAGAAGAGTACCCAGAAGTCACCTACTACAGGACAGGCCCAACAAAGAAAACAACAGAACGCCACTAGCCATCACCTTCAGCCCCCAACTAAAACCTCTCCAACGCATCATCAAGGATCTACAACCTATCCTGAAGAATGACCCATCACTCTCACAGATCTTGGGAGACAGGCCAGTCCTTGCTTACAGACAGCCCCCCAATCTGAAGCAAATACTCACCAGCAACCACACACCACACAACAGAACCACTAACCCAGGAACCTATCCTTGTAACAAAGCCCGTTGCCAACTCTGTCCACATATCTATTCAGGGGATACCATCATAGGGCCTAATCACATCAGCCACACTATCAGAGGCTCGTTCACCTGCGCATCTACCAATGTGATATATGCCATCATGTGCCAGCAATGCCCCTCTGCCATGTACATTGGCCAAACTGGACAGTCTCTACGTAAAAGAATGAATGGACACAAATCAGACGTCAAGAATTATAACATTCAAAAACCAGTTGGAGAACACTTCAATCTCTCTGGTCACTCGATTACAGACCTAAGAGTGGCTATCCTTCAACAAAAAAGCTTCAAAAACAGACTCCAACGAGAGACTGCTGAATTGGAATTCATTTGCAAACTGGATACAATTAACTTAAGCTTGAATAGAGACTGGGAATGGATGAGTCATTACACAAAGTAAAACTATTTCCCCATGTTATTTCTCCCCCCCACCCCACCCCCCACTGTTCCTCAGATATTCTTGTTAACTGCTGGAAATAGCCTACCTTGCTTGTCACCATGAAAGGTTTTCCTCCTTTCCCCCCCCCTTGCTGCTGGTGATAGCTTATCTTAAGTGATCACTCTCCTTACAGTGTGTATGATAAACCCATTGTTTCATGCTCTCTGCGTGTGTATATCAATCTCCCCTCTGTTTTTCCACCAAATGCATCCGATGAAGTGAGCTGTAGCTTACGAAAGCTTATGCTCTAATAAATTTGTTAGTCTCTAAGGTGCCACAAGTACTCCTTTTCTTTTTGCGAATACAGACTAACACAGCTGCTACTCTGAAATTCTCCCCCAAGGAGTTCAGTCACAAATTTAATTAATGCATTTTTTTAACGAACGTCATCAGCATGGAAGCATGTCCTCTGGAATGGTGGCTGAAGCATGAAGGGTCATATGATTGCTTAGCATATCTGGCATATAAATACCAATGCCAGCTAAAAAAGTGCCATGCAAATGCCTGTTCTCACTTTCTGATGCCATTGTAAATAAGAAGAGGGCAGCATTCATCTCCTGTAAATGTAAACAAACTTGTTTGTCTTAGTGATTGGCTGAACAAGAAGTAGGACTGAGTGGACTTGTAGGGTCTGAAGTTTTACATTGTTTTGTTTTTGAATGCAGTTATGTAACAAAAAAATTACGTTTGTAAGTTGCACTTTCACGACAGAGAATGCACTACAGTACTTCTGTGAGGTGAACTGAAAAATACTATTTCTTTTATCATTTTTACAGTGCAAATATTTGTAATCAAAAATAATATACACTTTGATTTCAAATACAACACAGAATACAATGTGTATGAAAATGTGAAAAAACATCCAAAATGTTTAATAAATTTCAGTTGGTATTCTATTGTTTAACAATGCAATTAAAACTGTGATTAATCGCGATTAATTTTTTTGTGTTAATCGCATAAGTTGACTGTGATTAATCGATAGCCCTACTATTAACTCAAATATTAGAGATCTGTACCATTGAATGGAAGGATCCAACCCTGCTGATGACCTTTGTCAAGGTTAATAGGGTCCCATATGATGTGATTTCTGTTTATTTCTGTTTGCTTTTTTAAAATCTTAAGATATTGCATACAAAAAACTATGTTAAAGGAATGTTAATGTTGTAAAGTCAAGCAATCAAAAGTTAGAAATTGATAGAATTAAGGTTGCCTGAGCTGACACAAATATAAATATAACAAATGCATATGTGATTTATAAAATAAATATTTTATTGGATGGCAGGATGCTTAAGATAATTGTCCTGGACAGAACTACACTATATTATATTATATACTTCAGAATTAGCCCTCAGGCTCCATTATTTCAGAAAGTGCCCTTCGTGTCTTGGTTAGTTCTGGAAACTCTTAAAATCATATTGTAGTGCTGGTCTTGGCACTTATCCAAGGACAGGAAATAACATAATTCTTTACTCCGAACTTCCACCTCTAGGAACCAATACAGAACTTTGGAAAGTCACAGGCCAAATGCCAAGGTTTAAAAGGATATCTGTGCTCTAATGTTTAGAGATTTTTTATTTGTTTCTAAACTTTAGGTTTAGAAGAGTAACAAGGACCTCCATCTCGATTCTTTATCGGTCAGTTAAAGTTTACTGGCAGTATGTTAAGTGCCTGAGGTGAAACTATCCCAGTGAGTCCTTATCTAACTGATAAAAGGCCGCTTCATCAGTCCATATTGCTTATTATAAACCAGACAGAGTGTTGATTGGTGCAATAAAGGTCATTATCTCACAGATAAAGTTTTGCCACTAAAAACAAAAGCTTGTTTAAAAATAACTGTGTTCAAAACAAACAAATGTAGAAAGTGCTGCTGCTCTTTGGTAGCAGAGTACATTTTAATAGTACTGCACATTGGTATAGCCATTGAGTTCTCATTGAAATCAACGGCTGTCTCCATTTTCCAAAGAACTTTTCAAGAATTTCCTCTTCCCCTGATGCTTGCTTTCTTCGTGTTTCTAACAGTACTAAAGATCTTAATTTAACTTTTTCTCCTTTTTTCTCAATAGCTATTATCTATTATTTGTCCTGGCTTATTCCATCAACAAAACAGGAAGCTGATGGCATCCCAAATTATTTTTTGAATGTTTTGCAAATTTTCCTTACTATTTTTCCAGTCTGCTTTCTAGAACATCACCCATGTACACTACAGCATATCAGCATTAAAATACTGCTGCTAAAGCAAAACAGCTTTTTTTAGTCTAAGAGTATATGTGACAGTGGACACATCTCTCGTGAGTGCCTCCTGTCAGTGCTGCAGTCTTTTTTCTCCTGGCTCTTCCTGTAAGTTGTCAACCTTGTTAGGCAGGTCTTTAGTGGCTCAGCCATCCAAACCAAAATGGACAAACCCCTTCCAGAGTAACTAAAGTCAAGCTGAAAATCCAAACAACTATCCAAACAAATTATTCTTTTCTTTCTTTTGACTTATTCATCACCCTGCTTTCTGAGCTTAGTTCTCAGCCCCTTCTCTAAGCTAACTAAGTCCTTCTCTGCCTGTTAAAGAGCACTGACTCCACAGCTGCTTTCCCTGGAGTCCTTCTCATTGTCCATCACCTGCTGAAGTTCCCTGTTCTTTGCCCCTACATCTAGGTTCTGCAGAGTTCTTCTTTGCTTCTTTATCTGAGCACTGCCCAGGGCTTCCTCCCTGGAGACTCAATCTTCACAGGTTCTCACTACCTCAACTCCCCAGTGAGATCATCTCTCGAGTTTAGTCCATCTTTCAAACAGTTCAACGAACTCTGCCATCGCTAGGGTCTTCAGCCGTGCCTCTGGGCCCTTTAAACTCCAGCTCTTTGCTTGGCTTTTAAAATAGCAATGCCCCCCTTTCTCCAGGGCTTAGATCACTCCAGCCCTGGCTGGTGTGGGGGGTTGGGGACCCAGGCCTGCCCAGTATTCTGGGTCCCAACCTAGAGACCCTATACACAGGAACCACGTACCTCTGCTTCCAATTTGCTGCTGCTATTCCCTGGGCTACATTTTCCTATGTAGCCCCTTTCCTTTCACCCATTACCTTAAGGTTGTCAGATCTTCTCATTGCTGGAGCCAGTAAACCAGCCAATCAAGCTCCTCTGGCCAGAGTGGAGCACCCTTCTTTGCCCCTCTGGTCCCAGCCAGGAACTGACCTGCTTCAGCCATTCAGCCCCTATTATCTGAGCCTGCTTGACTCCAATTGGCTGCTTCTATGCAGCCTCTCCAGGCAGGCCTGGAGGACCCATCTCAGCTGCTCCTTCCTGGGGGTGCATGTGGTAGGACCATGTGGCTTCCAGCAGGGGGCCTCAAAGGGCCTGGTATGCCACCACAGTATGTTTTACACTGGAAACATTAAGGAGTGCCAATGCAGCACTGCAGCTGTGCCACTGTAATGTAGGTTTCAGAGTAGCAGCCGTGTTAGTCTGTATTCGCAAAAAGAAAAGGAGTACTTGTGGCACCTTAGAGACTAACAAATTTATTAGAGCATAAGCTTTCGTGAGCTACAGCTCACTTCATCGGATGCATTTGGTGGAAAAAACTTTTTTCGAAGTGAGCTGTAGCTCACGAAAGCTTATGCTCTAATAAATTTGTTAGTCTCTAAGGTGCCACAAGTACTCCTTTTCTTTTCACTGTAATGTAGACACTTATTACAGCAACAGAAGAGGTTCCTTCCACTGCTATAGTAAATTCACCACTCTGAGATGTGGTAGTGAGGTTGATGGAAGAATTCTTCTGTCAACGTAGTGGCGTCTATACCAGGGATTAGCTCATCTTAATTTTTCACAGCCCTGAGTTATGCAACTAACTTTATAGTGTAGACACTGAATTTATGTTAAATAGAATGGTTACATTTTGTTTTAAAGTCATATAATTTTTAAGATTTGAAATTCTGTAATTATACTAGCACTTGATAAACCGTCTTTAAGGATTTCACTGAGGTTATGCTATCATTTTAAAAATTCCATTCTTTATAGTAATTTTTCAGATACAAGGGTTAAAAAAGGGATATTATAGATAGAAATACAGAACTGAAAACATTAAAGGATTATCTTATATTGAGTTATCAGTTTTCAAGAGCAGCGTGAGTGCTAGTTTTCCTTTCCTTTGTTTAATCTCCAAGAGATTTCTTAATATAAAAAATCCATACCTAAACAAGGCTGGAATAAGTGTGACAGCCTCCAACACAAACCCTAAAAAGCCAGGATATGACAAATTATGGGACACCTCTTAACTGCACTCTAATGCCCACACAGTGTATTTCTACTGACAGTGACAGGAACTTCCTTCTGTCGCCAACTGATGAGGAAACACACCACAGACAAACACATTAATCTCCTTCACAGTACAATGTAAAACCTTAATTACAACCTCATGCTTCCCTCACAAACACAGAATACAACACATACTATGTACACATATGAATTCTGAATATTTGCTAAAGTTGCTGAGTGTGTAATCAAGGTTTTGCATTGTGCCATGAGGGATATTAATGTTGCATACAGTGTGTTTCTGTATCAGTTGTGACTATGTAAAAGATTTAGTTTGAAAATCTCCAGAAAATTCAATCCTTTCCTTGCAGATTTCGTTCTGTAAATTCAGACAAACGCACAGTTTCCTCATACAAAGAGGTCAAAGTCTCTGCTATAAGTGAAAAACTGAACCCAATCTTAATCTGGAGATGCCACCACACCTGTATAATAAATGCAGTTTAATTATTTTATAATGTGCTGTATGCTGATCATACTCAACTCTCTAACAACTTTTAGCAGAACCAAGCCATTGTGTTTCTTTGTTTTCCTAGTTCCTGGCTTCAGTAGAGGCCTGATTGAAAACTGGCTGAGACTCAAATCAGGCAAAACTTATCCCAATAAGATAAAATGTTGTTTGAAAGGGGGAAGCAACTAGAGTATTGAAGGGGGCTGTGACAGCTCCATCAATTGGTGGAATACGTTCACATTTTGATTAAAAGGATCAGAAACATCAGCATCCTTTTAGTTTGCTGCCTGCTCCTGAATCCCAAGTGACTTATGCTGTAGTACTTATTTTCATGTGGTTAGCTATGAAAGTTTCGCCTTCCCTCTTTTTACCTCCAACTTGCATTACTGTAATGCCCATTACTTCGCATTAACCATGAGACCACTAAGAAGCTTCACTTAGTGCAGCTCAGTGCCTAAAACTCTGGCATGAAGAATGAGAATGTTGATCTCTGAACTACCACTGTCATTGAGAAACATGGTCTATTCCAAACATATTTAGTAATGTTACAAAGGCTTTCAAAGAAAATCTGAAGATCACACTACAGCAGAAAATGATTTTTCATTATTTAGTAGTATTATCACTTTTATAGTGCCTTTTAAAAGAAAAATAATTGCAAATATACAGCTTCAAACTGAAAACACACGATGTGCCAATTTCTTTGTTTCTCTAAAATATCATAAAAAGGTAAACACTGAAAAAATGCCTTGTCTGCAGAGGTATGCCAGAAAAAACATGGATCATCAAATAGTTCCAAAGAATGAACCTGTTCCCAAAGTCATTTTCAAAGAATTACATTCCAGCCCCAAGAACACAATTCCAAGAACTTCTTGTAAAAAATTCAAAATTGAAGACCCAGTTATATGAGGAGTTCAGAACCTTTAATTCTCCATAAAGTCAATGAGAGTTTAGTATACTCAACATCTCTCAGGAAGTGCTCAGTATCTGGCAGGATCAGATCCTAAAAGATGGGACTGTGCTATTAGGTTCTGGTCATTTTTACAAGGTTTTAGTGAAAACAAAGATCAAAAGAAATGTTTGTATCTGGTGTTCTGTTGATTTATATCAGTTTAACTGCCAATATTTCTTAATTCACAGTGAAACTGCACAGGCCACTGTCCATAAATATTTATGCAAAATGTTAGACAACTGAATTTAAGTAGTGTGTCAAGCTATAAACAAATTCACAGAATATTTGTTCCTTCGGAGAGCAGATGTCAACGTTCCCAGCTTCTTTATTCATGCAGCCAATCTAGAGGCATATCTCTTCCATTTTCTTTTAGTAACTTAGTATTCAGATGAATGGTGATTATTTAGACTACTAAATGTGTTGGAATTTAGATTGTGCGGTAGATCCACTATTTGTATTGTTATAGGATAGACCTGCAATCTATTCTTGAACATGAAAATTACATGTAATGAGTAATTTCCTGAGTATAAGATTGCTTTATAGGGCTATTTATTCATTATAAGAAGTTATTTTTAGTGATTATCTTAAGTGAAATGTAATTCTAAAAGTAACAGGAACCATACATATGCTACAGTAGTTTATTTATTTATATATTATGGAAGCAACATGCATTGGGTAATTCTTATATCTTATTACCATTCATCTCTTTTAAGTGTCACATGAAATATCTGATCTTCTGCCTGTAGCTTATACAAAGCTGAAAGGTTAGTACTTCCACCTTAAGAAAAATGTCACTAATAGATCCTGTGGATGTGTAAATGGTATTAAAAAAGGTCAGAGAGACCAAAGTCTGGTTTTCATGAGGTCTCACAGCTACAAGGTGTTTGGCTTTGTTGTTGGTGCTAGTTAAGGCATGTCTGGGTTATTTGATCACACAGATTAATACAAAGAATATATCTGAACTGTGAAGGAAAAAATACACAACAGGAAGCTTAAATGCAGCCACATGGCCCATCTGATTCTTTCAACCCCCTAATAGATGATGGGTTGAAATAACTGCCTTTACTTGTACGCTAATTAAATAGTCCAAACAGTGTACAAAAAGGCTGTAATAAAATTGATTTTAACCATAACCTCCAGCTGTGTTCCACTATGACTCACATTCTAGGGCATCTTACCATATAATATGTAACAGTTTTGTTAGCTGAGGTGTAATAAAACCCCAAATATATTCACAGCTTAAAAAAAATTTCATTAAAAAAGTTAATGGCATTCATAGCTAATTACACAAAACACTAAGTTATATATTAATATGCAGTACCAGGTACCTTCCCTATCTATGATAATTCAGACTATTTAGCAAGAACAAATGATTTCCTTTATGTTGATTAATTCAAATACATTCATCACATTTTCTTAATAATTGCTCTACAACAGTAGTGACCACCGAGCGCTCTTCCATTGACTTCAGTACTCCACCAGAGCAAGAAGCATAGGCGGAGTCAATGGGGGAGCGTTAGCAGTCAACCTACCGCAGTGAAGACACCGCAGTAAGTAGATCGAAGTACGACGACTTCAGCTACGTTATTCACATAGCTGAAGTTGCGTAACTTAGATCGACCCCCCCTCCCCATGTAGACCAGTCCTAAGATATCACAATTATTTTCCAGTGTTAATATAGAGAAATATTGTGAAATCACTGTCATATGATTTGGTAAGTGTTGCCTTCTTAATGGCAACTGCTGTATGTAACACACACACACACACACACACACACAGAGACACCCCCCTTCTATTTGTTCTTTCTGAACAGTAACTGCTTTATTATTTGCTTTGCTATTTACTTTAAACTTAGAGCTCTTCTCTCCATAGGCTTGTCTTGACCCATAGCTAAATCACTATGTAGGATAAGAGTAATTTCAAATATTATTGTTCACTGTGTATACATATCTTTGATATACCAATTCCTTTTCTAATTCTTGCTCTGCCAAGTTCAGCAGAATTTTCTAGTAACTACTGCAGCTGGAGAAACTTCAGGAGGCATGATCTTTGCAGTTGCAGTGATTTTTCCCAGGGTGACTGAAAGGTATTGTATGTCTCTGATGTTTCTCAAAGACAACTGTACATATAGATGTGTATTTATTTCTCCTGGAGAGGAGTAGCCAACAAACATTTCCACCACATGACTTTCATGAGAAGACATGATGAATGTCCCTCTCAACAGCCCATCCTTCCATAATGAACTCACAGGATTGCAATGAATATATTCCCCAGATGTCACTATCAATTACATATTTGACATGCATGGTAATTGCGCTAGGTGACACTACAATCTTTGGTTTCAGAGTAGCAGCCGTGTTAGTCTGTATTCGCAAAAAGAAAAGGAGTACTTGTGGCACTTTAGAGACTAACAAATAAATAAATAAATTTGTTAGTCTCTAAGGTGCCACAAGTACTCCTTTTCTTACTACAATCTTTGAATAACATGGAAGTATGCCATCTAATTGTGTAGCCTTTTAAGACGGTATTTCTTTCTGTTTATTGCTTAGGGTAGTATTTGTCTGTCTTTGCTAGAGAATTTGAATTAATTACAATTTACAAGGCAAATGGTGCCAAAAATTGTGATGCAGAGGGTTTTTCATTGGTCCTTCACACCGAGTTACTCCATCTGTATATTTGCAAGATCATTTTTCTTCTTCACATAGAATATATTACTGTTTCATGGGCACTAAATACTGCAGTTTTTAAAAGGCACTGATTATTAAGTGGCCCTGCTCAGATCAATGGGAGTTTTGCCTGATTTTCAGAGGTGCTCAGCATCTAAGTTCCCTCTAAGCTGTGCGGCCATGCAGCCACCTATTAAACACGATGCAGCTCCTCAGGGCTGCGGTGAGGAGAGATGCCTTTCCCCCAGCCCCAGACCTGCCGCAGTGGAGATAGGCACCCCTTCTCCAGCCCCAACCCAACCCAGCCCTGGACCAGCTGCGGCTGGGGGGAGAGGTGCCCCTTCCCTGACCCCAACCCAGCCCAGACCTGCTGTGGCTGGGGGGAGAGGCACCTATTCCCCCACCCCAGCCCAGGTTCTGCTGTGGGGAGAGAGAGCTGGAGGAGTCCTCTCTCTCCACTGTAGCCCTGGGGCAGCCTGGACTCCAAACCCCTCATCCCCAGCCCCACTCCTCACCCCCAACCCCACCACCAGCCGGAACTCTCACCTCCCCACACCCCAATCCTCTGCCCCAACTCCAAACCCCTCGGCCCCATCCCTACCACATGAATTTTGTTATGTGCACCAATATGGAGCACCATATTAGAGTACCATATTAGTGCACATAACAAAATTCATTCCACACATGGATGTAAAAAATTAGAGGGAACACTGCTGAGCCTCTATAAGTCCATTTGAAATCAGTAAGAGTTGCTGGGTGCTCAGAATCTCTGAAAATCAAGTTTATGACCTTGATTCAGCAAAGTACTTAAACAAGTGAATACCCTTAAGCACACAAATGTTTAAATTCACTGCTTAAAGTTACACACATGCTTAAGAAATTAAGCAGAAAAATGTGAATGAAAATTGGAAGCTGTTTAAGAACATTTTAGTAGATGCCCAGAAAACCAGTCTCACAACTGAAAAAGAAAGCTACATTGATTAAGAAACTAACTGACTTAGAAGGTAAGTGAAAGCAGTTATACTAGGAATTGTAGACAATTGATAAATGAAGTAAAAGGACACAAAAAGTCATCTATGGCCATCAAAATTAAGGCCAATAAGAAGTTGTTAAAGTATATTAGGAATAAAAGAAATCCTAACAATGGTATTGGTCCATTAGTAGATGCATATGATATAATTGTCAATAATTCTATGTTTGTATTTGGGATAAAGCCAGATGATGATGATGACATCTATGACAATGAAATACTTCCCATTCCAACAGCAATTAAGGAGGATGTTAAACCGTAGCTACTAAAGTTAGACAGTTATAAATCAGTAGGTCCTGTTAACTTGCATCAGAGGTTTAAAAGAACTGTCCAAAGAGCTCACTGGACTGTTAATGTTGACTTTCAATAAGTGTTGGAACACTGGGGAAGTTCCAGAAGACTGAAAGAAAGTTAATATTGTGCCAATATTTAGAATGTGTTTATGGGATGACCCAGGTAGTTCTAGGTCAGGCGAAACAATAGAATGGCTGAGACAGGACCCAATTAATAAAGAATTAAAGAAGGGCAATAATTAATGCCTATCAATATGGTTTATGGAAAATAGGTCTTGTCAAAATAACTTACTACCATTTTTATAAGATTAATGTTTGGTGATAGTATTGATATAATATACTTAGACTTCTGTAAAGCATTTTACTTGGTACCACACAACATCCTGATTAATAATCTAAAATGATACAAAATCTACATGGCACACATTACAATGGATTCAAAACTAGTTAAATGATAGGTCTCAAAATGTAATCATAAATGGAGAATCACCACTGAATGGATGGGTTCTCACAGGGATCAGTTCTTGGCCCTATGCTATAGGGATAAAAGTGATCTGGAACTCCTGGTAAACTAGGCACAGACAAATAATACATGTTTCAATACGCCAAATGTAAGGTCATATCTAAGAACATAGGCCGTACATATATGATAGGGGGCTCTATCCTGGGATGCAGTGACTCCAAAAAAGACTTGGAGGTCATGGTGGATTATCAACTAAATATGAGCTCCCAGTGTGATGCTGTGGTCAGGAGGGTTAATGTAATCCTTGGATGTATAAACAGGGCGATATTGAATAAGAATAGAGAAAGTAGGGTAGGTTATACTACCCTACTAATATAGAGTAGGTTATACTACCTCTGTGTTTGGTGCTGGTGTGTCTGTACTAGAATACTGTGTCCAGTTCTGGTGTCTCACTACAAGAAGGATGTTGAAAAAATTAGAGGGGGTTCAGAGGAGAGCCATGAGAATGATTAAAGAATTGAAAAAAAATCCACCATATACTGAAAGATTTATAGAGCTCAATCTATTTAGTTTATCAAGATTACCTATAACTACCCAAATGGGCAACAGAAATTTGATAATAGAGATCTCTCCAATCTAGCAGACAAAGGTACCATGAAACCAATGGCTGGAAGTTGAAGCTAGACAGATTTAGACTAGAAAGAAGGCATAGATTTTTAACCGCAAGGATTATTAACCATTGAAACAATTTAGCAAAGGTTGAATTTTTTAGTTAAAATTGGACTCTGTTCTAAAAGATAAGCTCTAGTTCAAGCACAGCTATTGAACTTAATGAAGGAATTAATACAGAGGCTCTATGGGCTGTGTTACACAGAAGGTGAGACTAGACAATCCTTTTGGGATTTAAAATCTATGAATTACTACATTACAGGAGTAACATGATGCATTCTGCTCCTTTACTCCCCTGAGCAAAGACAAAGGATGGGCCACAACCTGATTCTTTGTGATTCAATGTACCTATTTTCAGTTTCTGACAATGCAACATTATACAACATTTAAAATCACTATGTTATCATGAAAAAAATCACTTAGTGGGAATTGATCATTCATTTATTTATAAAAGTAAATTAATGTCTCTAATCCAGATGATGTTTGCTGGGGGAGGGAGAGAACTGTTTCGTATCGCTACCTTAAAAAACAACTTAAGTGATGTCCTGACTAGCTGCCTTCTCCACTGCATATTCCATGCACATATTTCATACCGTAAGTTTTTGAAAGCAAATAATAAGAATTAAGTATATTAAAGAAAATATATTTTTCATAAATGTTCTATAGGAAATAAACCACCAGCTATAATGTGGTTTAAGTAACACAAACAAATTTACTGCAGAGATTAACACTTGGGAATGTCATAAATGCCTGTTATCACTGACAAAATCCTCTTTGGACAGGCTAAAAGTAGTATATGCTTGGTCTCAGATTATAGCTATCTCTGCATACAGCAACTGCTGGTATGAGACTGATAAACTTTAACATCTCACTAATGTGTACTTTAATGCAGAATCTAAATATATTTGTTAGGAGAAATAATATTCTTCTGAAAAATAATACATTAAGCGCCATATAAATAACAAAAATGTTCATGTTATTTGGCATATTTGAGTCATATTAATACTGCAATTTCCAAAGCTGCATAAGACATCTGGATGCTCAACCTTACAGCCATTGTTCAATATAGCGTTCACTAGCATTTCAAACATGCAAGCTGCAAACTATTAATGTTCACTTTTGGAGGGAAAAAAGTTTTACTAGATTGTTTATAATTTCCTTGATGCTTGAAGTTGCTGCTATTACATTTTGTAATTTAGTAACATCAAAACCGAAATTACAAGTTCTGTTTTGTACAAAAATCTGTAAAATTCCTGGGTATTGACTGCTGTATTCTAGGTACTGATCTGAATTTTTGCACTGGATAGGCTCTCGAATACAACACTGTCTTCTTCCTCTTTATTCTGATCGTCTAATACATTTTCATTTTGGATTGCAGATCACAGAAATGTCTTTTCTTCCTAGTCTTTTTTGAGCCCTCCATCAACACGCAGCTCATCTTCAACTGTTTCATAATCTGCATCATGCATACTATTCAATAGCCAGTTAGTTCATCAAAAGGCTGCATTTAATATTTCCCAGAGTCACCTGGGAGAACAGCAGTAGAGATTAGGATATTGTATATTGTCAAATTAATAATAATAAATTATGATAATGCAGTGTTTTTAACCATCCTGATCTTCACCACATTTCAACCTGCAGCATTTATGCTTTCAAGTGCATCCTGGTTATCAGTTAAACTTGTCATTAAATGGCAATGATAGAAGTTCTTAAACATTTTGGGCTAGAAGTTCAATTTCATTCAATGGAAATATATTGCTTCATACCAGGTGAGAATTCTGGCCCTTTGCTTAACACAGAATCAATTTTGTTGCAGATAAGAGGGAAAATTTGGCTCTCAATTACATCATTATGGACCTGGAAAAACTCCACTAGCTGCAGTGAAAGTGTTTTAGATTTAACACCAGCATAATAGTGCAGAGTTTGGCCTTGGATGCAAAGTTTACTTTTTTATTTTCAGATTTGAAATATTAATTTTAACTTGAGTAAGGGCACTGTCTATACAGATGTCAGCAGCCTCAATACACAGTTTTTGAAGCTTACGAAATAATTATTTTTTCAGGTCTTAAACCATACATTAATAGCATATAAAAAGTGCGTCTTGACTGTTTTGCTGTCTTTTATACCCTGTTTTGCATAATTGTTCAATAATAGCAGTGTTCTTCTGTCTTACAGCTTTAAACTATCCATTCATGGTTTCACTAATGGCCTTTTTTTTTTATTTAAGTGCCTGAACCATCAAAATTTTTCTCTCCCTCTCCTGTTTCTGGGAATTTCCTGGCTCTCTATTTGACCACAGGAACCACTTCTGCTATTTTCCTACTGTTTTTAATAGTCTAAATCAGGGGTAGGCAACTTATGGCACGCATGCCAAAAGGCGGCACACATGCTGATTTTCAGTGGCACTCACACTGCCCAGGTCCTGGCCACCGATCTGGGGGGCTCTGCATTTTAAATTAATTTTAAATGAACCTTCTTAAACATTTTAAAAACCTTATTTACTTTACATACAACAATAGTTTAGTTATATATTATAGACTTATAGAAAGAGACCTTCTAAAAACGTTAAAATGTATTACTGGCACATGAAACCTTAAATTAGAGTGAATAAATGAAGACTTGACACATCACTTCTGAAAGGTTGCCGACCCCTGGTCTAAACATCCATGGTTTTCTTTTGTCTCCCAACTCAACAATTTCCATTTGGCATTCTTTTCTTCTTCTTTGTCAGCTCTTCTCTGCCCCTTTGTCTACAACTACATACATTGGCACTCTTTCATTGATATGGAGACCAGCTTACAGATTCTGATTTAGCTTCCCATCTGACAGCATTAGCAGGTAGCACTGAATAAAATGGCAGCACAGGGTGGATCAATCAGTGGCTGGAAAAATATATCATCAATAGTCACTTTTCCTAAATGTGAATGGGGGAATTCAGCATGAGGGGGCAGTAATATAAAAAAAGATTTGAGCAAATCATGGCAAAAACCGGGTAAAGTACACGGCATCTCTAGAAAAAATGAATTAACTGGACAAGTGAGTAAATGGCCATATACAATGTCAGGAGTCAGTGAAAGAAAAGACACAGGAGCTTAAGAAAAAAACCACAGTGGAACAAGAAATTCTTGTGAAAACATTAGTCAAAACAAAATGATGAAAACTGGACCACAAGGTCTGGTCACACAACTTTCAGAGTAGCAGCCGTGTTAGTCTGTATTCACAAAAAGAAAAGGAGTACTTGTGGCACCTTAGAGACTAACAAATTTATTGGAGCATAAGCTTTCGTGAGCTACAGCTCACTTCATCGGATGCATTTATACTATTTTATAAATGTATACTATACATTTAAATGCATCCGATGAAGTGAGCTGTAGCTCACGAAAGCTTATGCTCCAATAAATTTGTTAGTCTCTAAGGTGCCACAAGTACTCCTTTTCACACAACTTTAGAATTCATGATCTGTCTGTTGATAAAGATTTGCCTGACTCAGCAAAATTTGCTGAAAGAAATTTGGCTATTGTGGGTAACTGAACATAAAAAAATTACCTAAATTTTGCTGAGAAGTATTACACAATCCCTCCTAGAACTTCCAACATGGTGCATGCTGATGGCAACTGCTTCTGTGTTTCCCCAAAAGAAATGCTTTTGTTGTCTCTATTCATTGTAAACCACATCATTTTGTAAAACTGTCATTCCTCTAAAATGAAAGTTAACTGCTCCTTTAATATTTTCCAAAAAAAGGACATTTTAAAACAAAAGCGAGCAGATACCTATGTATATGATGTGACTGTTCTATAGCACGGAACCTTAACTGAAGAGTTAGAGGGTAAAATTATTTTTCCTTTCTGTTTCTCTTGAAATAGTCATTTCTGGATAATGGAACAAATTTACAACATCACAGATTGCTTGCAAATTAATGACTCTGATCCAGGCTGCCAGACACAAGTTTGTCTTTTTCTGGAAACCAACTATCAGTATCACAATAATTGCAGACATTACAAAGATTTTGTAATGTATAAGTCTATTTGAAGCACTGGATTTCAGCCATACTGGTATTGTGAAAGCATCAAATTAAACTTCAGCAAGAACTGAAAATGGAGCTCCATGAGGCCAAGTCTGACCATCATCTCCCCTGTTGAACTTTTGACCTTTATGGGTGCCCCTTTTTATACTTTGTATTTGTTCCTGCAAAGGGCACAATGTTTAATCAAGTTCTTATTTTAGTGTATTGTAGCAGTGTACATTGTACACAGTCAATAGCGTGTATAGTGGGAACAGTCATACACAATCTTAAGTATAATCATGCTAAGGGTATAAGTGCTGACATAAAAATGTCCTCTTACTCACTACAAAATATAAACAAAATGTTAGAGATAAGAAAATTACTGTTATTCAGATATTTTGCGAATAATGTTTTTTCTCAGACAAAACTAAACTGAAGCATTCCTGGTTTTCTTTATTAGTAACCTCAAATACAGAATCAGGGTTTTCTCTTATGTAACACAAGGACTTAGAACAGACAAACAGTCTGCTGTCTGTATTCTGCAATATTTACGAACAAGCACACTTCTATTTCTGTTACTGTGCCTTCCAAAAATCTTTTATGTCTGAAATTCTGTACACCACCATCTAATCTTCAGTGGTTCAAAATGAGACCGTTTCTCTATCTGCTCAACTATGGGATAAAGAGTTTGCCCAGTCATTCATACAAGTTGGTTTGCATTTAGCAAAAATCTCTTGACAGCTAGCAGCTGCAGTAACTGGCAGCCAAGTTCTTCTACCCCAAATATATATACATTAAACATTTAAAAGACATTTTCAGCATTGAATTGTAAATTATATTATAGGTACATTCAGGTAGCTTGGCTGGTATATGGAAATGAATGTTTTACACTTCATAATACCATAAAATATATCCACATGCTGCATTATGTCACACAAATGTCTATCTATACTGTATACTATACATTTAAGTGCATACATATACATAAAAAGACAGAAAAAAACTTAGTGACAAGGAGGCTAAATAAGTGGATTAAAGAGATACAAATATGTTAAAGGATTCAGTGAGGCTATTATAGCATTTTGTCTTTGTCCACTGAGATTCATAATACAGAAGTGTAGTGTCAGAAGTGTGAATTAACTTTAACAATAATCAAAATATGGAAACATGTTTTAAAAAGCTGCCTTTGCAAATGGAGAGCATATGTAGAATATTACTCTATTTTTATCACTACAGTATCTCAGTTCTATTGTCTTCTTAGTACAATGGTGTGCTGTCAAGAAGTTGGAATTCATCTCAGGGCAGAGGTAAAAAGAAATATGCATAGAAAATTAGAATATAGCGAAAGAAGATTCCCATTATCGAAGTAAGCTTTCAGGAAATCAATAGAGAAATTCTGAACTATACTACAATAGCATAAAAACAGCAGGATAAAGCAAACTTTGTTGTTTGAATATATTCAAGCCTGAGGGCTTGAGGCTATACTTCATTAACCATGCTATAGAAGAAACTAAAACAAGGAATATGGAAGTCTCAAACATGCACTCAAGTAACTAGCTTATTAAGTTACTCTTTTCATTTCACCCAGGGTCCCATACACGCAGGGTAAACAAACATCACTCTCTCTCGTACAATTTACTGCCAAACACCTCAACTAGTGGCTTAAGCAAAGCTATCTGCAACACATTCCAACGCAAACATCATCATCATCATCATCAAAACTAACATATAGCATAGAGGGCTATATAAAATATTATATTAAAATAATACAAAGTCAATAAAGCCACAATAATGATACATAAACAAATAATCACGTGTAATATTCCCTGTGGATATTTGACCAAAAGAAAGTAAATGAAAGCACTAGAAATGTGTATTACCAAAGGTTTAGAAAATATTTTAGAAGGTTTTTTTAAATAGAACTATTAACCAATCCACATTGTTTCCCCGCACATATGCACCCTATTAAAGCTATTTTGATCAGCCTGCTGAGTGAGACCTTTGCTCAGCAAGGAGCATTTTGAATTGTTGATAAATGCTTCTCTCTTCTGAAGGGTGGATTGTTGCAGTTCTTTACTTGCAGGAGTTCCTGACCTTGCTATCTCTAAAATGCAGCAGCTCACACTATCACAGGCACTCCATTGTTTTAATACATCACTCCTATTTAATAACCTTAAACTGCCTTTCCAGAAAAGTTCATATCTTTAAAATTCTGCTATTTAAATGCAAGAAATGTAATATTTCAGTCCAGCATACTTGATGAATTTTTAAATTTTATTTAAAGAGCTTTCTATTGCACTCACTGAACTTTCAGAACTTCTCACTAACATTAATGGGTTTATCTGACAATCTCCCTAAGGTAGGGAAGTATTATTATGCCTATGTACCAGGGCATGCAGATCCAGAGCAGTGAGGGTCTATGTTTTCAAAAATATCCCCTCCTATTGAGAGCCTCAGTTTTTGGGTACCCAGCACCTCTTAAAAATTTTGTCCTAGGAGCCTCCAGTGGGACCCTTAGCATTACTGGGCACTTTTGAAAATTTGAGCCAAAGTTGGCTAACCCAAGCTCACACAGGAAATCTGTGGAAAACTAGGGAATAGAGCTCCTATCTCTTGATTTCCATATATAGAAATCTATATGACTTAAATACTAGGCATTCTTTTTTTTTTTTTAACTATTTTTGCAGTCAGCTAGGTCAGAATCATCTGGTTACTCAGGACTAGATTATGTACTCAATTATGCATATGCAAACTATCATTGACTTTAATAGTATCTAAAGAAAGATTTTTGACAGTAGCCCTAGTTATAACCTTTAGATGTCGGATGTTAGAGTACTCTACGTTCCATGGCTAGAGACTGACTTCCCAAAGTATCTAAAATGTCCTATCTGTCCTGGCATTTAACATTTATCATATCTTTGATGCTGTACTCAATCATTTCTATAAAACAAGAATTTCTATCAAGTATTGTACCATGAAATACTTTTAATAATTTTTGTAAAGAATGCTATATATGCACATTCATATGATACTATATAACAATAGCTAACTATATATTATAAATTAAATCTATTGAATAAATACATAATATACTGTAGTGATGCATACAATCCAGTACATACAATTTTGGATCAAATAGGCTGAATTCATTGGCATTAATTTGGATTTATACTAGTGTAACAGAGCAGAATTGGCCCCAGTATCCATATCTTATACTCCCCACTAAATCACATATAGCACATCTACTTATTGGCATTACCGTTTAGCTAATTTTTATTTTATTTTAATTTTTGGGGGGTATTATATTTTGTTTTCTAAATTGACTTGGAATATTTTTTTCTTTTGCTTTGTATATCTTGCCGTGGCTTGAAATAAATGCAAATAAACATTGTTCAGTGCCAGAATTGCCAAAGGCAAATACTTTTCTTTCAATGGTCCTGGGAAGTGGTTTGTTAAGCTATTGTTCCCAATTAAAAACTCATGTGTTTGTTCAATACAATATGGGTCGCTGCTCTGAGTGAAAGATTCCCTTGACATGGCAAAACCTCTAATTGTAGCAAGTCTATGCCAAGTATTTTTAATAAGATGCAGCCCCGGGTTTGATTAGCAGCCATTGGATTCCATGTACAATCAGATAATGATAGTTTTGCTCCTCTCTGCTGAGCAAACATCCTCAGCTTTTAACCAAGTATATATATTATAAAACCTCTATATAAATAACTATGTGCTGCACAACTGTCTTAAATCCATGGTTCATCTCAATTTATCTGACCTTTGACTGTTTAATCTTAGGAGGACCTGTGCAATACCAACTAAAAATAAATGGAATAAAATATTTATTTTGGCAGATATCATACAGCTATAGTAGAGGGACATGTGGTGCATGGAAATTTTCTGCCGCACATGTAGAGTGCACAGAAAAGGCTCTGGAACACATTTTTGTTTTCCCACTTGTGGGATAGCATCTATTGGATAATGATGATATTAGGACTGCAAAGACAGGTGTCATTTTGGAACACAATTCCAATACTCTTTCAGCTATGCCTGAGGGAAGGTGTTGAAGATTGGTGTTTATTTTATTTAAGAGGGCATCTAGGTGGATGTTTGCCAATACAAGTTGAATAGTTGTTTTTTTTTAATTGTACAGGTTCACAAAGACCATTATATTGGTGGATTTTTATAAAATGTTAATAAATATATAATTTTCTGGATACATTTACATGGATGTTCATAATTAATAAATATGAAACCTAGACATTTTAATCTCCATACAAAGAATGTTATTATAACTGTTCTTAAGAGTAACTCAATGCTTTTATCATGGGAATAAATACAGTACATATTATCCCTTAACAATGTTCAGACTATCTCAACATAATCTCGCATATAAGGTGTTAAGTAACTGTCACTCCTCCACACAGTGTTGTAGAAACAGCTTTTATACTCTAGGTTTAGCTTGTTTTGGTCAGGCGTTATGTTTCTATTCAAAAGCATAGAATGAAATACAAAAGCATGAGGTTAAAAGGAATGGAAATTAATTTGTTATGAAAGTTCATCTTTATACTATAGGGGAAATGTAAAATGAACTTGAAATAACAAAATATCAAGATTAAACTGAGGACTGTTGGGGAGAAATACTAGTGTATTTCCAGATGCTTATCTTTCATATACAGCAGGAGCAGGTGTTCTCCAGTATTGCCAAAAACATATTTCCCCCTCACGGAAGTATCAAAGGCATAATGATTTATTTTCATACAAGCCACTGTTTGTTCTTTCAGTGAACAATGTGTGTGCATTTTTGCTTCAAAAATATGTCAAAATGCTAGTCATTATAGAAATTCATCAAACTTATATAAAGTGTAAATATGATGAGATTCACTTTGATTTGCTTGCTACTGAAAGTAAAGCAACTCTTCATTTAACTACATCTTCAGGGACACCAGCTGCAGGCAGCACTGGTGCTCAGGTTTCTGAAAAATTTCTTTCATGAAAATCTGAAAATGGTATGAAAAAAGTAATTGAGGGCACCTCAGTCATGCTCTTTGGAACAAAGCTGGGTAGCTCTCTTATTCCAAGCAGTTTTATACTGTAATATTTTGAGAAGAAGAGGAGAATAAAGTTAGTACAGTTACAGACTCTAAAATTAGACTTATTGGAACAGTTTCTGCCTTTTATAATAATGAACAGAAAACAACAGAAAACTCTTCAGCTTTCAACACTGCTGACTTAGAGCATTTATGGTTCAATTTTTCTAATGAAAGTTGATACAGTGCAACATTCTATAATGAAGTTACCTGCACAATTTTCTAGTCATCTGAAAAGAATAGTAGCATCTGCCTGTTATAAGCTGCAGTGTGAATTTTTACTAGAAAGGCAAGCAGGGACAGAAATCAGTGCAACTCAGGTACAGTCCTACTATCATTGCTCCTTGAGACCAACTATGTTTGGATTGTGCTGCTTTTTATCTAGCTATGTATGTTATATCTCTTTGTGTCGGTCATGAAAATTCACACTACAGCTAGCAAACAAACATCAGTAGACTTCTTAAACATATAGGAAACAACAAATCAGTGAGTAGGTTAAAATAGGCATATATAAAATAGACAAAGTAAATAGATAAAAAGCAAACAACAAATCTACCTGTATTAAATTACCACCAACCAACAAAGCAAAATAAAATGTCTAGGATATTATTACGAATAGAGCTCTTAAATCCATTATTTGAGGTTACATTCACTCTTACAAAAGCAACAAATTCCTAGAAAAAAACTGAACTAAAACCTAAAATAAATAAAAACACTGAGTATACCTGCATATACTCCATGCTATATGCTCTCCACATACGGGGAACAAGGAACCCTTATGGTCTATTAGGGACCCTTACGGTTTTTGCAGGCAAAAATGTTAACAGGTACTGTGGCAACAAAGACACACACATAAACCATATTTTATTGGTCTCTTTGAGATATTTCCTGCTAAGGACCCATCCTCACACTAATTTTGCAGAGTTCTTTTGAGCACTTGAACTTTTCCCACTTTCAAAATAGGTGGAATCCCTTTAGATTTTTTTCCTATTGGAAGGCAGAAATTCCCCCAGTTTTCTCATGTCATCACACTAGCCTGGACCCCTATATGTATAGGACCTATCAAGTCCTCCCTTTGAAACTCTGCTTGCTGACTGAAATAGCTTTGTCTAATGTTCTTCTTTTCCTCTGCGTGCTTTTAACCTTTTAATATGCTGTAAATAAGAAACTTTACTGTGTGTGAAATAATGCACAATTTGTTTGACTTGGTAAATTGTACCGTAAATTAGGTTTACCATTGCCAAACATCTTTTGAGTGCACAGGTTGAGATATCTGCCTGCTTCTAAAGCAATTGGCAATTTGAGACAGAAGAAAATTAGCACATGTAGGTTATTTTGCCAAATAGCACTGTTCCCCCCTCCGTAGACAGGTATGACATATGGCAATGCCCTGTGGAGCTTTTTCCACAAATAAAATCACAGGAATTCCAGCTGACCATGAGCTGCTTAGAGTAAAAGTGGCAGGTTGGGAGAGCGGCAGCAGAGAGAGAGAATCTGAGGTCTGAAGGTTTTGTGGCAGCTGGAGGAAAGGAGAGCAATAGGGAACATGGTAGATTCAATTGGTGGTATGGAAGGTTGTGGAGGAAGAGGGCTGGCAGATGGGGGCAGTGGAGAGGTATGTTTTTCAAATTCCTAATCATTAAATTTGTGCAAGTCTCTGTACCACCATGAGCCAGTGAACCCTGAGGGATTCATCCCCAGGGAAGAGCAGGAGGTGTTTCCACCGCTGCTTTCCCTAAGGGACTATCTTTTGGGGAGCGTGTGCAGAGGGTACAAGGTAATATTCTGGATCAGCTTATCTTCTGGCCCCTGCAGTCACATTCCTCCAAGGCCGGTTTTCCGCATTTTTGATGCAGTGCTGGTTGCCAGCTAAACTTTCTGTCTGGGAAAGGAAATGGGCCTTGCATTGTGCCCTGAACATAAAGAAACTCTGGCTTTGTCAGACCAGGGGGGAATGAATTCCTAAGTCAATGGACCTCCGCTGAGAATGTCCTGCCACCAGATGTTTAAATCAAGGGATTGTTAGTGCACCAGCTGATCTCAATTGCTGTGGTGGTACAGGAGACGCTTTTGGCTCTATTGTTTGATTTGAGCTCTTGGCTCTCTAGGTGGGGGCTGTCATTTTAATAACAGAGCATTGTACTTCCCAGTAGGAGGCCCAGTCTTATGATCCAAAGTAGGATGGGGAGAATTAAGCTCCTGTTTAATATTTTGTTGTTATATCACATCTCACAAATCACACTGTTTTATTCTAGAATCCATGGAAAGATCTCGTGCATAAGATTTGTTTGGAGAAGACAGGATTTCCAGTTTGGCAGGTAATTGCTTGGGATTCAGCAACATTTGGGAACCGCTTCAAGTTTTGACACACATCATGAATTGTCCAAGCATCCAAGTGAATTTCGTAAGGTTACACTTCAGTCTGGCACATTCACCAATGAAACAAAACAAGGAGTCCATATGTAACTTACAAACACTGAGTGTACAAAATACATAGGTGCTGGAACTAAGGGTCCTGTAAGTGTGGCAGCACACCTTGGCTTAAAATAGTTTCCATTATATACAGGGTTTACAGTTTGGTTCAAAGGCTCTCAGCACCCTTACTATGTACAAATTGTTCCAGCATCCCTTACAAAACATATAGACTTTAGGAGCTCCACCAAAGATATGATATACTATAAAAAGTAAGAGAGGGAATCAGAGATTTTGTGTGGTCTAGTGATAATGGCCTGAGCTTTCAGGGTCTGCAGCTCCTGGACAGCCCTTCCATGCAGACTGCTCCAGGATCAGGGACCCCAGGGCTTTGAGGCTCACAGCTCTGCCATAGGCAGCCTGGAAGCCCTGAAAGCTTATGCTCAGATAAATTTGTTAGTCTCTAATGTGCCACAAGTACTCCTTTTCTTTTTTGGAAGCCCTGAGAATCCTTGTTACCAAACTCTGAGGCTCTTAGCTTAGCTATGGTTCCCAGGGCTTCTAGGCTCTCTGCTGCTTGTCAGTCCTCTAAGGCTCACAGGGAGCCAGGAGACTAGAAGCCCAGGAGCTCCCAAGGCTCATTTTTGTTTCAACATTTTCTAAACAAACTCTTTTGATTATTTCTAAACAATTTTTCTTAGGATTTTCTTTTTGGTATATATGTCAAACGTCAATGGAATAAAATGAATGACTGTACTGTTTACAACACTTAGCAAACACTATTCAGGAATTAAATGAAACTACAACCTGTCCAAGAGGACTTAAACCATAAAAGATATAGGAAACCAGTTTAATTTGTCAAGATGGCAGCCATTAACTGTGAAAAGTTATGCAAATACGGCAGATGGATGACAAAGTGCAGGCCACCTCCACTGCGTCAAACATAAATAAACTCTATATGAAACTGACAGGTAACAAATTTGTTGTGTAGGAAAGGCAGGTGAGGAAATGTTTCAGTTCCACAACAGCCTGCTTTATCCCTCCCCTAGTTGGAATTGTTTTTGGGTAAAGGCACATATACCATCATTATCCGAAAAATAGCTCCTCTGCTCTTTTCCTAAATAACTAAATTGTACATATCATACTACCTAGGGTTTTCAGAAAACAAAATTCTAAATCTCTTGAAATATTGTATCTTTGTATAATGGTGGAACATGTCAATTGATAATTAGAGACTTCTAAGAAGTAGTTAAAGATAATTTAGGTATAAATTTAGATCTAGGGATGCTAATGGATAACATTCCTGACATGCAAAAACTTTGATTTTAAGAAGAAGTGATGTTGTTGACTTTATGGGAACATTCACACATTCATTTTCTAAAAATACATATTTCCTGAATCTTTAAGATGATATCAGCAGAGCTCAAAGGTATCTTCCAAGTTTTGAAATGCCCTCCCCCTTCTCCCCCAGCCTTTTCCTATATTAGTATTTTAAGTCCCATAATAAACAATTCAGAACTGGACAAACATAAAACACAATGCGGCACAGATGAGCTTCAGAGACCGAGCTGCAACTTCAAAGCACTGTCTATACAGCTATTCTTAGAATGCTAGCATGAGCCTCTTAGCCCAAGTCTGTCAACCCAGGCTGGAGGCTCACTCCAAAAATGCTGTGTAGACATACCATTAATAGCTCTAGCCAGCTTGGAATGGGGTGGTGGTTAAGGTTTGTGGGGTCTCAGTTTGGACAAGAGAGAATCAGACTGAAAGACCCCAAGACACTCAGAGGATCTGGGCTGACTAGAAGAACATAAGCTAGTTCTGTTCTATTCCTGTAGGGTATGTCTATGTGGCAGTCAGACGTCTGACTGTTGCATGTGTAGAAATACCCAGGCTAAAAACTAGCTAGCTCAAATAGCAATAGCAGGGAAGCAATGGATGCATATGCTAGCCACTTGAGTACATACCCAATGTCCAGTGTGCGTGAAAGGTCAGTTGTACAGCCCAGGCTTCCCACTGTGCTTCATAGTTTACACATCTACTGTTTTGAAAAAGGATTTGAAAATTCAAATAGCAGAGAATACAACCTTAACTAACCCATAAGACATATTTATCAACATTATCAGTGCATATAAGCATATCTCAACTATGGGAGCTGTATCATTAGTGATACTTACGTTGGAAGAGCATTGGGGGAAGTGAATCTGCTCCACCAAGGAATGCAGAATATACTCCAGCCATAATGAATGCCAGTTGAGAGGCATGGAGAGGCTAGCACAGCTGTAGGTAGTAGCTTCACCTAATCTTTATGGTTATGGGAGCTCAAAGTCTGCAACAGTACCTGGTCTTTGAGCCCCTAACTCTACTCCATTTGTGCAGGTGTATAAGGTCTGAAACATTCTGGCCCTATATGTTTTGACTATAGTGATCCAATAACTTCAGATAGTAAAAAAAAAAAAGTGTTTTGGAAAATCTTGCCCACAGAACAATAATTCCCATTTTTATAACCTTATTTAAATCTTAATACAGCCTATTTTATCCTTACTAACAGTTGGTCTTGAATAAATGGACTCCCTATTCCTAGAGCCCCATGTTGATTAATCAGATTTTATTTTCTGTAACTCAACTCTACAGAGATTTCACTGAAAATAGCCCACTGAACATACATTCCACAGCATCAAACATAACACAAATATAAATAACACAAATCAAAAATAACACAAATAAAACCTCCATTTAAATACCAAAATCACAAAACAGCTATGTTCTCTGAGAAGCAGTGTAATCTAAAATACACTATGGCACAATGTGAGTTAAATTCAGGTCTTGGCTCCCATGACCTTCCGCTCCTGGGCTTGATTTTGGAAGGTGCTTAGCGCTTTGGCTCTGATCCAGCAAAGCATATGATTTGTCCAATTGAAGTCAATGGGATTACTCATGCTTAAAATTAAGCACATGCTTATATTCTTTGCTGAATCAAGGCCAGACTGCTAAGGACCTTGCAGGATTGAGCTCTTTATTTTCCTCCTATCTTGAGGAACAATGTTTTCGTATCTTTCTAGCCTCCCTTCTTCACCTATCTGTCAGTGTCCACCTTAGGGTCCTCAATCCCCTGTTGTTCTCTCCAAACTCTCTACTGGCAACTTCATCAACTCCAATGGCTTCAACTATTAACAAATCTGAAAGACTACTAATCAGCCTCTCAACCACTGAACTCTTCTCTTTCTGGATTCTCTCCCTCTTCAAGTTTCTCTCTGACTTCTCCTGTTGGATATCCCACCACCATCTGAAACATAACCTTTCTAATAATAAACTTCTCATCTTTCTTTCTGATCCCTCTACTCTGCTTCCCTAGTCTCTTAATACTGAAAACTCCCACTATCCTTTCCCCTGTGAGATTTACAGCTTTGCTGTAATCTTCAATTCTCCAGTCCCAGTCTCTCACTACGTGCTGTAGCATCTTCTCCTGTAATACCACCAAAACCTACCTTTTGACCATGATCCCAATTGCTAAAAAACCCTTTCCATTCCCTGGTTACTTCTTTCTTTGGTTACTGAGGAACTCTCCTTTCTAGCCTTCCTTTGTCTCACATCTCTCAACTGCAATCTACCAAATGTGCCACACTATATGTCATTTTCGTTTCCATTCACTCTGAACACATAACCTACCTCCTTTAATCCCTTCATTGGCTTTCTGTTTTAATTCTTAATACCTATTTACAAGGTCTTTCACAATCTTGTGCAAGAACCACTGTCTTTGGCAAAGTGGGGAACTTGAACTTTGTAAGCAGTCTATAGAAGGAGAAAAGCTGAGTTCCAGAACCCAACAGCACAAACAGGGAAAGTTATCACATTATCCTAATTGGCCAAATACTGTATAGAATTCTTCTCATAACCTATTAATGCTAGTCTTCCTTATAGACTATAAACTGGCCAAAAATGCCAGTGGCATGGGGCAATACTCGTACTTCATGAAAGGACTTCTCATACTTATCAATATGTTTTTTCACAATTAAAATGGTTAAAAATATCTTTTTATTTGTCACGTTTATCCAAAATAGGCTCTCCCTTTACTCATTCATTCCGCACAGATTTAGCTGGGTTGAGAGGTTTTCCTTATTATCTTCATCTCTGAGATCCTTCTTATATTATTTCATTTCCTACAGTGGGTTGCCATACAGAAGTGTCAGACAGGAGAATGAGCAAATGGCTCATTTTAATAGTAAGTGATTATTCAAATAGTTGATTTTCAAATACCCCAGCAAACTCTGGAGCA
This sequence comes from Dermochelys coriacea, assembly GCF_009764565.3. Lineage (NCBI taxonomy): Eukaryota > Metazoa > Chordata > Testudines > Dermochelyidae > Dermochelys > Dermochelys coriacea. Next base: position 26,801,349 of record NC_050074.1, on the reverse strand, counting down.
CAAATGTACATTGTATTTTCAACATTGAAAGATCCAGAGTAACTGACCAAGGTAGATCCCACTGCTGCAGAATGAAGATGTGGGTAATGCAGTTGCCCCTTAACAGAGATGAAAAGGGGAAGTTAGGTGTAATTAAGAGCATCAGACCACCTCCCTAAAGAAGTAATGGCAGTCTACACAAACATTAAAAACATCACACGGAAACAGCAAACTTCCCCAACCTATCTCCACAAGAAGACCTATTACTGCAGCAAATGTGAGGCAGGGCTGAGGAAGAATCATCACTCTCAACCTGCTCCCACCCATCTAGTTTCCTCTGGGAGTGATAGAAGGAAATCTTATCTGAATATATTCACATCTTAAAATATGAGCAATCTTGTCAGTCTTATTTAGGTCAGTGAAAGTTTGGGGGGCATGAGGCCAGGGGAAGGAGTTTCTATTTGTTTGAACATGTTTTCCCCTTCCTGCTAAGTTCTTTTCCCCCGCCATCCCCCCTCTTTTTTTTTGAATATATGAAGCTTGAAAAAGATATGGAGCCACAGGAAATGTGTCTCCGAAATTTCACTAATGAACAGGCAGATCTTAAGGCTCTTGCTGCTATTGAGCTCATTTATGTTTTTTATGAGCTCATGCACTTGTGGGAAGAAAAGAGACAGACTCTCTACTGGCAGATTAACCAGCCCTTTAAGGGTGTCTGCTGTTAATTTTGATTATTCATCTGCACATCTGTCTCTGCCCAGCTGTGACATGAACATAGCTCTCTGCAGCTAACTCCATTTAATCAGAAGCTTTTCTCCACTGAAATCTGTCAGCTTGTTTTGACCTCCTAACAGATCTGAATCTAGCATTACAATCTAGTACAAAGTCAGATCTAGCACTGCCAAGAGCTTGGATAAAGAGAGATCTCTGGTATCTAGGTATCTGGGCCTGGTAGCTGTTGACCCTGGATGCCACAATCATGACCTCTGATAATTTCCTTTAGAAAACAGACTTTGGTGGTTTTTCACACCAAGCCAGAGACTGATAGAGCTTCAACTCTTTGGGACAACTCACAATGCCAAAATCAGTGATTGGAATAAATACTAAATCCTCTATCTCCACAGAAAGTTTTATAGACAAATTTCACTTATCTTCTTATGCAAGGAAAATTAATTTGTACCACTTTTCAGAAAATAGATTTTATTGTGCCTTCAACTAGAAAATTATCTTTTATTCTATGTTCTGTCAATCCTGGGTCATCCGTCTTATGCACCTGAATTCCAAAGAAACAAGACTATTGAGAGGTTTCAGAGTAGCAGCCGTGTTAGTCTGTATTCGCAAAAAGAAAAGGAGTACCTGTGGCACCTTAGAGACTAACAAATTTATTTGAGCATAAGCTTTCGTGAGCTACAGCATGAAGTGAGCTGTAGCTCAGGAAAGCTTATGCTCAAATAAATTTGTTAGTCTCTAAGGTGCCACAAGTACTCCTTTTCTTTTTGCGAAGACTATTGAGATATTTAAAAATGTATATGGTACATTATTGTGCAGTTCACTGAAGCTCTGTGGATCCTGACCTACTACTAATCAACTCATTTTAGGTTAATACTGCAGATTTCTCTTGCATTTCACAGAGCTGGCAACTAGGAAATGGATTCTGTTGTTGCTTTCTTCCCCTCAATATTCATAGCTGCTATAAACTCATGCCTATGAAAATAAAAATTATCTATATATACTATCCACTGCACACATGTATGGGAATCCTGAATGACTACTTGTGCTTCATCTGATTTAGTACCATGTGATGCAGCAGGATCAAGCTTTTATTGTATCAAATATGTTCTGTTGGTGTTTAAATATCTTTTGGATTAACTTCTACATTAATAGGCCCTAGGGTAGACTGAGGATTACTATTCTTCTCAGCTGAGGAACCTACTGTGAAATGTTCACTAGTGGAAGACACTGGAGGACTATCTGCACTGGAGTGATTTAGCCTGCATCTTCACTGCAAAATGGGTGAGTTACCAACCTGAATGGAAGCAGAACCCAAGATCTAGGTTTTTGTGTGGATGGGAATGTGGGTAAGGGGCAATACACAAAAGAAAGCACGGGCTAACTCTGCAGTGAAGACATCTCATTGGTGTCTAGGCACTGAACACATACAGGGATAATATTTCTAATTTAAGTGGGCTCCTGGATCACCCCCCCTACAGGAAGGTCCCATATTATGCATTTGTCCCCGGATTGGCTTGGAGTAATTCTTAGAATCAGATTTCTGCTGTGAATGCTTACTTATGTATTCAAAATTCTCTAATATTTACTGAAAATTTGATGTTTCCGTAAGCAATTATGCCAGTAAATTCCCTTGCTAAAATATTTTCACAAAGCAAACATAAAAGAAGCATAAATGGAGCTGAAACAAATTGTTTTTTTTATTCCAGTGACTATTCATGGAAATGTTTCTGAAGTATTCACTGACTCTAGTGATAATGTATTTCTGAGAAGTGTATATTATTCAGAACCTTTCTTCTTGAGTAGGTATTTTTTCTACAGTGTATTTACTTTATTCAGTTGCCATTAGAATGGACTGATGGGATCTAAGTAATAATTCCCCAGAGGGGGAAAGTCAAAAGACCTATTTGCTGATTGCTATTTGTAGCAGCATGCTCTTTAAATATTCAGGAGGACTGCCTTGGCTCCTGTGTTTTAGCAGGAATTTTCTGATGGAGAAGTTAGGTCAAGACTGCATAGTACTACTATCTGATCAGATGTTGTATTTGAACTGAGAGCTAGAATTACTGTAGATGTCCCAGAGAGCAATGTTTTGTTATCACAAGATTTCTTTAAAGCATAGTCTAATTTTTCTACAAAGAGACAAGAGCCATTAAAGCCCGAGAGATAGGAGCTGAAGTTTATCTAAAGAATCTCTGAAGCAGGAGCCAAGCCAGAGGATCCTTCTGGCTAGAACAAAGAAGCTCATATTTGTTGCCAGTTGTACTGAGTACTGGGAAACATCCATTAGGCTGTAATTGTCATGCATTTACACATAGAAAAAACTCTGATCCTGAGGAAGGTGAGACCAAATTATATGATACCCACTCCATAGATATCCAAGATGAATATACAGTAACCTCCAAGCTCTGGATCCTTTGAAATATCAGAACAGTCTTTATGAAAATTATAAGACACTGATCAAGCTGAACAGAAAAAGATTCCGTTTATGATGCTACAAAAAGTTGCACTCCAGGAAAAGAGAGAGAGAATTCCTTGATTTCTTTAGATACAATTTTTTATAATATAGATTTTTTTTGAAGAGTTACTTCAGTTACTCAGATAGAAGCTATTATCTCTGCTTTAGAAGAAAAGGCAAGTGCTTTTTTTCTGGATGTCTTGAGAAAAACATTTTCATCTAATGTGTCAAGCATTTAAAGGTTGTTTTGAGAGTTAAAACCTGCCATTCCTGGGATCCCCAACAGGAGTGATGGGCACAAGATTAGGAGATGTTATCCTTACTGCCCTGCTGTACAGCTTCAGGGTAAATACACTTGTATTCCCCCTCTGACATCCACTAAGGGCACCCACGTTTAGACTTCCAGCTCCCAGCTGTCACCTCTCTTGGGGAGAGACCTGCATCTCTCTCCCTCCTGACCAGGAAATCTTCAAAGGCTGCACAGTTCCTTGCCTGTGCTGTGATAGTCCCAGCAAGCCAGAAAGCCTAAACAGGCCATTTGCACTTTGCTTCCTCTCCAGAGGCTGTGAATAGAGTAATTGTCAGACCATTATAAGCTGCCACTCAGCTCTTCTTAAGCAAACACATTTATTCTTAAGGCAAAACCTTTCGAGAAGACATATTAAAAACAATAAAAGAACCCACACGCATGCTAAAAAGCTTACCAGAGGCCACTCCAACTCCAGCCCTGGGCTCTAGTAGTGTCAGTCCTTCAAAACCCGCAAATGGGTTTTTCCTGTGGTTTCAAGTTCATGAATGTCTCAGATTCAAAACCAGAACCCAGAGTGGGTAGGTCAGCCTGTTTTTATTAATATAACTTGGATCTTTGCTCTCCAAGCTTCAGGAACAGGTAATCAGAAGACGATCAACTTCTCAGGGTGCAGCCTCAAAAGGCTGGGTTTTTTCATAACCAGAGAGGGAGGGGGGAATTGGCATTCACCTCTCCCTAAGTATTTCCCACGAAACCTCTTTTACACTAATTGTCCCAGAAGTCTATTTTTTCTGGCACAATTTCAATATATTCCCTTGAATTCATAGACCTTATATCACATCTCCATGGTAGCAGGTTACAAATAATCCTGGCCCATAATAATAAATAAACTTTGCATTTAATACAGTAAAGTTTTTCAACGATATTGCAGGAAATTGCCATATCTGTCACAACTGCTATCTAAAAAGGTCTCCGTGACTCATTAGGAAGTAGCAGTAACTATTAAGGGAGAATTCATTTTCCTATAACAAGGAAATTCTCAGAGGAGACTGAAAGAGGTCCAGGATCTGTTTGCCACTGGGAAGCAAAGAAAGCTTGATTAAACCATGAATTAACCCTGGAAGCAAGAAACTGATCAATCAGAGGCACCTTTTTCCACATGCAAGGAAGCATTGCTTTCTTACTCAAGATATTCTTCTGTCAAAATGTCCTGTCTAGTCAGCATAAACTCCAGGGATGAACCAGATGAATAAGCATGAATTGTGAGTTAATTTCCCTTTGAAGGGGCACTTGAAGTTCCTATCTCCTGTGGAGATTGCAGGCTTATGGGTTAGTGAAATTTCTTTCCACACCTCCACCAAACTATATATTATCTATCTCTTAACATTCAATAACTCCCCAGACAGAAAATGTGCTCACTGCTACTGAATGTGATGACTCTTTGTCTGGGCAGCAGGAAAAGAGGCTGGTTTTCTACTGCATTTGGGTCATGAGGGAGGGGAAAGGGACATGTACTTAACTGAGCAGAGCTGGGGGGAGAAGGGGAGAGAAAATGGCCAAACCAGATATGGTGCTCACTCAACTTGTGCATGAGGGAAGGGGGGGTATTTATTCTGTACCCCTGTATTCTGGAACTCTCTCTATCACTGATAATCACTGTCTACAGTCCCACCCATGGGATCAGAGTAGAACTGAGATTTATAATCTTATTTGGGCTTGCGGTAGTTGCCTTTTTTTCTTTGGGACTGGAGAGAAATTTTACCCTCACAATAAGGGGTAGGGTGGGGTTTTTTTCCATTTTCCCCACAGCAGGTCAGAGATCCACCCAGTGAGGTAGGTAAGGAGGTTAGGTTAAGATGTCACAACTTAGTAGGTGGCAGTCTTGCAGTACAGGTCTCATTACAGAGAGGATATAGTTCCATGATAAACAAGAGCTGGAAACAGATTTAGTGCAGAGGATCTCAAACTGTGGTCCGTGAACCACCAGGTTTCCGCGAGCTCCATTCAGGTGGTCTGCGGATAGTTCCCTCTAAGGTGCGCGCCTGGGCAGCCACACATGAGAGAATGAAGGGCCACCCACCTAATTAGTGGAGCCACACCTCTCCACTAATTAGGTGGCTGGGCCCTGGAGAAGGCACATATGTAAGGTGAGGTAGTGGCCTTGGGGGAGAATAGCAGTAGGTGGGAGGGGGCAGTGGGGTGACAAGATGGAGTCGGGGGACTTTGCGATGTGCAGAATTTGTGGTGGCCAGAGAAAGAGGTGACTTTCCCCAGCTCCAGGGCTGTGGTTGTTGGGGAGAGATGGCCCTCCTTCCCAGCCTCAGCTCTGTGGCTGCTGTGGTGGGGGAGAGAGACCCCACTTCCTTCCCAGCCCCAGCTCAGGGGCTGCCATGGCAGGGGAGAGTGGGAGAGACCTCCCTCCTTCCCACCCCAAGCTCAGCACATCCATCGTATTAGAAAGGTAAGACTACTGATATTAAAATATGAATTGTGTGCTTTTATTTGTAGAATAAAAAAGTTTATTATAATTGTTTTTTTATTTAGCGCTTTTATCCAAAGCACTTTACTATAGTTACCTAACGGTACAAACAACATTTGGAAAGATCATTAAATGGTCCGCCGAGACACGCAGCAATTTTCAAGTGGTCTGCGAAAAAAAAGTTTGAGAACCACTGATTTAGTGGAAAACATCTCCTAAGGAAGCAGGGAGTTGTGGCTCCTTACATCAGGTACAGCAGAAAGACACCTCCCTGTTTTCAAGTCCTCCTTAAACCTCGTACCAGGAGAGGAGCCCCAGCAATGGGCTAGCTGGGACCCAGTGGAAGGGGGTGGGCTGATGGTAGCCCTGCCAAATAGATGGAAACAATTAAGGAAAGAATGATGACCTGCACTGTATAATTTATTGCCAGGTATTCCCAAGAGGTATCAATAAGCATCCATATTTTGGAGCCCTTACCTACACCAAACTTTTGATGTATACCCATCATTTCATTTTAACAGAATAATGGCTTTGATCCTAGAGTTGTGCTTCAGCTTTCTTGCTCCATTCAACAATGCAAAGTGGTTCTAGATCTGGCAGATCAGACCCACAGATGGCAACCTTGTGTAGGAGGATCATCAAGCTGCCACAGCAGAGCTTTGCCATCCTCCTAACTACTAAGCCAGCACAGGGGATGTGGTGGAGGCAAAGAGGGATGGGCTCTGGCTTGATAGCATCTAAATGATCCGCAGTTGTTACAAATTCCCCTTGGGACTACTGACAGTGGGTGCAGGTTAGAGCAGGTCTTGTAACCTATACTGAAGGACTGGTGTGGTGCTGAGTAGCACCAGGAAACACAAAAGCACACAATTCCTCACCTGTGTCAAGCATTCCTCAAGCTCAGCTGAGGATCTGGCCCAAAGTTAATAAATAAAAGGATGAAACTGATATTTTTGAGTAATTTACCCTAATTCAATGAGAGTACAAACAAGGTAGTGCTAACCAATAGGTCTTCATTCTGGAATTCTCACTGAAGTGTACTTTTGTTCTACATTTATGACAAACTACAAACATGGAACTTAAAAGAAACATTAAATACCAATATCAGGTAATGGCATCTAGAAAGTGATCTGGGGGTCATAGTGGACCACAAGCTAAATACGAGTCAACTGTGTAACGCTGTTGCAAAAAAAACGAACATCATTCTGGGAAGTATTAGGAGGAGTGTTGTAAGCAAGACACAAGAAGTAATTCTTCTGCTCTGCTCTGCTCAGGCCTCAACTGGAGTATTGTGTCCAGTTCTGGGCACCACATTTCAGAAAGGATGTGGAAAAATTGTAGAGAGTCCAGAGAAGAACAATAAAAATGATTAAAGGTCTAGAAAACATGACCTATGAGGGAAGATTGAAAAAATTGGGTTTGATTAGTCTGGAAAAGAGAAGACTGAGAGGGGACATAACAGTTTTCAAGTATGTAAAAGGTTGTTACAAGGAGGAGAAAGAAAAATTGTTTTTCTTAACCTCTGAGGATAGGACAAGAAGCAATGGGCTTAAATTGCAGCAAGGGCAATTTAGGTTGGACATTAGGAAAAAATTCCTAACTGTCAGGGTGGTTTAGCACTGGAATAAATTGCCTAGGGAGGTTGTGGAGTCTCCATCATTGGAGATTTTTAAAAGCAGTTTAGACAAACACCAGTCAGGAATGATCTAGATAATTAGTCCTGCCACGAGTGCAGGGGACTGGACTAGATGACCTCTCGGGGTCCCTTCCAGTCCTATGATTCTATGACTGGCATTAAAAAGATATTTAGTTTGTAAAGACATGTCATTTATACCATACCTGCTCAGGATTACTATTATGTGAACAGAACAGAACACTTTCATGATAGCGGTTACCAAATACACAGGCCTTAAAAACAAGTTGCTGAACTATGCCTCTCTAAGGGTTTCTGCTTTAATCTGAGCTGATAAGACCCTCCCCTCCACCTGCATATGAAAAAATCTAAAGTGACCAAAAGCATGTGTGTTTTTGTTTTGATCACACAAAATATCAGGAGAGAGCATTTGGAGATACAGCTATCCTACATTTTTCACACATGCACACCACTTTTTAAGAATTAGAACAATCCTAATAGTTTTCATTTAAAACAATTCTAGCTCAGAAATCAAGAATAACTATGTGAAAATGTTGCAATATAAACCTTACCATAAAAGAGGATCATATTCTTCTGTTAGAGGGTTAATTAATAACACTAACATAATGGAACATTTCCAAACTAAATAACAAGAAACCTAATTTTATTGGAATAATTAAGGTTAGTCACAATAATAACAATATCTTAATTTCTAAGTTCTCTTATTATGTCCCATTTGCTTCTATTCAAAACAGAAGAAGTCAATATTGTTGCATTTTAAAATGTGATTTAAAATTTCCTATGTTCTAAAGGGACAAAATCTATTCACTTTAAAATATGAGCTGCTATTCAAAATGTCATGTAAAAATACCTCTGATGTTAAAGTACTAATTAGAATATTTTGTTCAAATGCTAGTTGTCAGTTCCTGTTCATTTGGACACAGCACACTGTAATAAAATAGTAAAACCACTATATCACTACCACAATTATATTACTTTTTGGTATCTACAATGAAGTACAGAAAGAATACTGCTGTGTGCTGAACAAGGGGAAAAAGGGGGGTGGGGGTTTAAGGAGGGAACCTGGGAGAAATAACATAATTAGTATATTTAAGTTAGCATTCTCTTAATTTATTTTATTTGCAAACAAAGTTGGAACCACGGTGTGTCACTAGTGTTCAAGCAGAAGTATCATGGCAATCAATGCTAAGTTCCGCTTAAAAATCATCAGCATGGTCTATCTTTTGATAAGACAATTTCTGACCAAAACTCAAGTCAGTATAATATGAACTAGGACAAACAAAGCTACACAACAGTCTAAAAGTAACATGTAAAATAATCACACGATTAAGTTGGTTTAACAAATGCTATTTCCTTGTTTAAAATTATAGATCTTATTTCAATATACAGGATGTTTTCAGATTGTCTTGATATGTTTGAACAAAAGTTTGCGGATTCTTTTATCTCAGCACATACTCTATTTGCCTGTTTGTTTTTGACTTGCCACAGCACAATCATATGAGAGTCAATAACAATATTTATTCTGCTCTTGCAAACCTCTATGCTTCATCCCAAACTTCAGTTTACCTTGGGTTGTATACAATGGATGCCCACAGCAACATTTACTGGTCATGATGAACAGTGTTTGTATTTCCCCAAAGCAATCCCAAAATGCTGAACATTTTCCATCAGACTCCTGAGCAACTCAAAATAGTAAGGTTCCTCAAATCATAGAATCATAGAATCATAGAATATCAGAGTTGGAAGGGACCTCAGGAGATCATCTAGTCCAACCCCCTGCTCAAAGCAGGACCAATCCCCAATTTTTGCCCCAAATGGCCCCCTCAGGGATTGAACTCACAACCCTGGGTTTAGCAAGCTAATGCTCAAACCACTGAGCTATCCCTCCCCCCTATCTCCCTCTTCAGATTTTCCCTTCCCCAAGGGAGCAATCACTGAGAAAAGCAACTATAGTTCTATTAAGGTATAGAAACTTGCTGCTCCCCAGGGATGTGCTTCTCTAGCAGTGGGAATCAGCTTGCATTACTTCGTAGCAGTAGGCTCTGCATGCTTAGTTCTTTAGTATATAAAGTCACTTCATCAGTTCAATTCTTTGTTTCCTCTTTTTTTCCCTCCAAAGTAACTCTAAATTACTTTAAAACACCTTCATTACAGAAATGATTCAACCAGCACTGCTGCAAACTGTGGAAATGTAAAAGCTGTTAAAAATGTATTAAATGTTGTCCATGCCACAAAGGTACTAGTGTAAAATGACCTTAAGTTTAAAGGCTCCCTATGAAGGCAGAACAGTAATCTGCTCTGCTTCTCCTAATGAATAACAAATGGGCCTTCACAATTCATTTACTTCAGTACAAGCTGCCATTACAAGTCATTTTGTTTTTTTTAAACTTTGCAGTAATGTATCATCTTGCCTGACTGTATGTCATTTTTAGAAGGTCACCAAAGGTATGTAATTCCACTTCTTTCTTTTTTTTCTCTAAGATATGACAAACTTTGACAAAGTGCTGACCAGCCTGTTCTGATATACTGTATCATACATCTTGAACTCATACAAAAATACTTCCTGTTTTGTAAAGGAAGTTGGGAAAATACTATATTCTTCAACATGACTTGTGTTATTAAATTAATAACTAAAATATGACAAATGAAAGACTAAAATTAAGACTTTTAGTTTTCTATTTATTTATTGTTGATATTTGTGATACCCTAAAATTTAATTTCAAACTGCACGTTAAAAGTCAATTAAAAGACCACTCCTATTTATCATTATTTCACAGGTATTTGGAAATACATATTACGTTGCTGTGGACAATTAGCCTTTTATCCAATTTTACTTGATAGTTTAACTCTCCCACCCTAAGGTTTTAATTATCCCCTCTGCCCGCGTGCTTAGCCCTCAATTCATGCAGCTGGAAATCTGCCTCGGTGATGTTATAACCTTGTTAATGTAACAAAAGAGGAGTTTACTTAAAACTGTACTGACTATGGACTTAAGCCAAATTTACTTGAAAGAGGAAAGAGACTGTCAAAAATCCTATAGTAAACACAGAAAAGCAGTTCTTTCATAACCTTCACCTTAATTCATATAGACAAGCAATTTACATGTAAGTGGATTCACATGGCCTGCAAGGGGCCTCTTCTCTTGAGCTGGACTATTCTTTGTACCCTGCCCCCACATTAAAAAAAAATGAAACAGTTCACTTTACTGAAATGGCAGAGGATCTGCAATCTTTTTAATCACAATAAAACATAATTAGGATAAACATTCCTAAAGCTAGTCAGCATCAGTAAAGACAGCATGAATGTCACAAAGCCATTTTCAACTTCAGCTGGTCCTCTGTCAAATACATATTTTAAATTCAATAGAGGTTTTTATGTGAAGAGTGTAAAGTTGTACTTCTAATGAGGTAATAGTTACATTAACCTTAAGTGAAAGTTGCTTATCAAATATTGATATCCCCCATTCATTTAGTTGCCAAATTACAGTAGGGATTTCCTAACTTCATCTGTTAATTAGATTCATTTTAGGATATATTCTAACAAAGGCTTACATTAAACCAATCAAAACATTATTATATGAAAGTGTTGAAGGGAGATCTTGCTAAGAGAGGAAAAAATATAAACCATATTTCTTAATAGAACTGTGAAAATACTGTAGGAATTTTTCAATCTGATTGGATCCCTAGGCTTTTATTTTTTGAGGGGGGAAGGGAATCAGATGTGTTGGGGGGGGAAGAGACGGAACTGAAACAGAAAAGAATTTCTGTTTTTGTTTCAGCAGTTTTATTTCAGCTGTGTTCTGTGACAAAATCCATCCTAAAGAGAAAAAATTAAATAGCAATCAAGTTTCTTTCATGCCACACTGAAAGTTTAAATATTTTTGAATAGGTAAAAAGTTTTTCTTTAAGCTCACAAATGTTAGAATATTTTCTGCTCTGTGAAGAGGGTATTGGTTTGCTGGATGTCAAATGAAGAGCTACGACAGCGCATAGGGTTTTATCTTTTGGATGCTATTGTAATCCATGTCTACTTTTATGCTACTGAATCACACATCATTTCCAACACCAACTCTGCTCTAAACTCCACAGACATGCACATAGTTCATTTCCCACTTGCAGACAGACCACACAGAAGACTAAAAGAGAAGACTGCAGACTACCCGCTTCTTGGGATAGCCATAAAAGACCAGGATCAGGCTATTCAGTTACTAAAAATATTTGTAATTGAAAAATACTTTATAAAACATGGTAATACTCCAAAATGTTAGCTAATCAAAATTTTACATAAATTGGAGCTATTTTTAATGACTGCTGGGAGGCTTTTGAGTCCTCCACTCAGGACTCAGAGAATTAATTATTATTATTATTATTGATTTGTAGTATGGTAACAGGTAGGAGTCTAAGTCATAGACCAGGACCACACTGTGCTAGCAAGCAGCAGAAGGGACTAACTGCCCCAGCACATACTTACTCAGTTTTGGACAGGATCGTCTTGGGGAAACTAGCTCTTCCCCGTTACAGTTCAATTTTTACCTCACTCAGAGCTAGCACAGGTATGTCTCCTCAAGACAGAATTTACGTATTCCAACTCTAGCATAGACATACCCAGAGTATGGCTTCATTTTGTTTCCTCCTACTCCTCCCACCCTCCAGGCCCTACAGTATAAGAATTAACCCTTGACCAAAAGGGAGCAAGACATAACTACTACCAAAGCATTCAACAATACTCATGGATTATCAAGTGGGATCACTGTAGATTGATGTGGTAACGTTCCTCTACTTATGGTTGAGGGCCTTTTCTCTGAAGCATTCCCAATCTGGTAGATGTGAAAAACTAAGTTTGTGGACCACTTACACTGAGGTAAATTCAGAGTAACTTCACTGAAACCATGGGATTATTCTGGATCTATACCTATGTAATACAGTATAAATTTGGCCCCATATCTCAAATCAGGTCCCACTTTATTTTTTTTACTGTCATAAGACTCCCAAGCAGGCTAAGGTCCTTACTCTGTGAACATTTAAGCACATGTATAATTTTATTCAAGGATCAGGGATTAAATTATACACACACACACCTTTTAAAAACATTGCATCAACAGGCATACATTTTACAAAGAAAAAAACAAGAAAAAATGTCTGTCAAATGGGAATATATTGATAAGCAAGATTTTTTTTCATTTTAAGCTAAATGTTTCAAATCTTCATTATATATTGTGAATGTGAATTCTTTGAGGAAAATATAAAATAGTAAGAGAAAAATACCTTATATCAAATTACTTATAAATTAAAGTGCAATAATAAAATAATAGCAAAATATTACTTTTGTATAGGACTTTAATAAACATAATGTCAACACTCCCGTGAGGTAGGAAATAGTATTACTTCAGTTTTACAGTTAGGAAATTGAGACACACAAGTTAAGGCCTAAATTTTCAGAGGCACCCCCTAATTATAAGTACTGCAATTTCTGGTTGGTTAAACTGAAACACACAGGACTTAAATTTTAGTGATGATGTGTACCAACAACCCTAATTGGATCCAGTAAGAGGAAGGATGCTTAGCACCATGAAAAATCATGCCTTAAGGTGATAATCCCAAATTAGTCGACATGTGTGACAATGTAGGGCTAAGTGACTTGCCAAAGGTCCCACTGGATGTCTATGGTAAGGCCAGGAATAGAAGCAAAGTCTCCTGACCGTCAGTCTTAGATTTGTTACATTCACAGCTTGGTGGCAGAAACACAAGGGAGTAAGGTTTAGAAGTGTCTTTTTTAGGTCTTTTCTTCTTAGGCCAGTGGAAGTCAGAGTCGGGCAAGGAAGGACCAGACTTACAGTTGGACCCATAGATATAGAAGAGATTTATGTTCTCTCAAACTGCCCAGTTGTTAGTGAGGTGTGTGGGGGTGAAATATTTTTAGCTTTCACATAACACAGCACCTACCTAAACTATCTCTTAGGGGCTTAAATGTATTTCCTACACATTAAAGCTGCCCGTGGGGCGTTGAAGAACAAGGGGATAACAGATGATAAACTTCATGATTGCCTCCACTTGAGTAATCCACAAAGATTAGTCACCTGTCCTCTTGACTGGAAGATGAGCACTGTATAGTTAGTCACTGAAAGAAAATGCAGTTCATTGAAAGGAGCATACTCAAGGAGTTCAGGGATAAAAAGAATAAGTCCTAGAAATTAGAAGGACATGGATATTAGGTTGACCTTCAGGAGCTTGTGTGGACTGGTTTTGATCAGGGTCAAGTGCAACAAGGATAAATGCATGCATATTTGAGGTGGGGGATTCTAACCACAAAAAGTCTTTTTAGATATTTAATTTAAGTCAATGAGTCATAGTTGCCCTTAGTAGCTACGCATTTACAAAACCAAAACTTGGTATACACTGAGAAAAAAATATTTATTCTAATAAAGGAAGAGTGTCTTTCACCTTGTTAACTTAAAATACTTCTAAAATAACAGTAGTAAATATTAAGATGCAGCATAATAAAATTGAATATCAATTAAAAAATTTGCATCATGCTAACTGTTATAAAATGCTAGAATATTCACCAGCAACGGTCCAAAACACAACAGCTTTCAACAGTGATTCTGCATGGTTCTGGAACATTACTAATATATTTTTAATAAGGGAAAAGTGTATCTGTATAGGAATAGAACATGGGGATATTAAAAACGTGCTCCAACCTTGACTGTCACTTCGTAAAACAGTGAGTGTCAAGGTTAGTAATGGCTCATTATGGGTAGCATTTAAATAGGTCCATTTAAGTCCCCTTTCTCCTTCCTAGCCTTTCTGATTGGGAGATTTCTTGCCCCTCTCCCTAAAAGAGGAAAAGGTCCTTTCCCTTTGTATTTCTATGTCAGCTGGCTTCTCTTCTAATCAGGATCATATGCCATGTCCATCACAGTAGCACTTGAGCATCATCCAGTAGTGCATTAAAGTGATGTGAGTAGCAATGTTACATGCAATCCTTTCCTTTTTTCTCTCTCTCCTCTTCTACATAGGGAGAAAATTGTGTGTATATTTATTTTATTATTAAGAGCAAGATTGAGGAAGTGCACTCTACACTTGAAACAGTAGTAATGAGATTTGTGGTTGTTCTTAGTTTTTGAATTAGTCTGTTTCACAGTCTTGGGATGGCCCCAAAGAAATGCTGGCAGTGTAGGGTTGTTGTTTTTTTCTTGCTTTTCCATCTCCACAATTAAAGCAGGATTCTTTGGATGCCCTTTGCTCCCCCAAGACAGCCATCCAGAGCACTATTAGGTTGCCCCTTGCTGCTGTCTGGAGGGAGCCCCTAGGGGTCCTCTTCTCAGATGTCATAGCAAGAAGTGGGTCTGATTCCTGGTTTGGGGTCCCTAAACAAAAATTAGAGATGACTGGTCAACTAACGTCCTTAAAGCAGCCAGAGATGACCAATGGAGTATTCTCCCACTGAAGAGAAACTTTCCACTGGCATACGCCTCCAGTGGTAGAAATTGCTTTGCCATCTCTTATGCCAGCTGTACATAAATTAGGATTGAGCCCATGCTATCCCTCCTAATTTATGCTGGGCCCAGACAGCTCTGGATCAGGACGCTACAAGCGGGATAAAGTGGAAAATCAGGGCCTTATCAAGGTAGCGTAAATACCCTTTAAAGATTAAGCGCCACTAAGATCAAGGTGATCCAGTTGTCTTTTTTTAATGGACTTTTAATACTTTAGAGACCTAAATTCAACAAAAATCATAAACAAATAGGATTTGGATGATTTCATCCTAGTTCCTACTACAAACGGCCATCACACAACTCACCATAATTTGGCAGCAGCTGCTCAAGAATGGTCCAGGAGTAAAATCAGGGATGTTATCTGTTAAAAATGATGTGCCTTAGCACAGTTGTTTGCAAGTAGTTTTCATAATGGCTATATATGCAACTTAAAAATTCACACCTCACACCATTATTTTGGATTACAAACCATATTAGAACCAAGTATTTTGCCCCCCCCCTTTTTTTCTTAAGGCTGATGATCTGTTAAGCAGTTTAAATGAATTCATCTTGAGAAATATACAGAAATATTCTAGGTGTGCTACTTTGTGCACTTACACTGTTATTTTCTAATATGCTAAGGAAAGGAAATGCAAGTATTAAGGCAATAAAAATAGATGATTGACAGATCTCATCTGACTTGTCAAGAATATTATTCAAATCTTTCCCTACCATGCACGCTATTTTATACATTGTGTAACATCGTGTTATATGCTGCATTTATTTGAAAGAAATGTCTCATATAAAATTTTACAATATATAATACAATACATATTTCTAATGGGTTTCTTACTTCTGTTTACACAATACTAATTCATAAGCAATCAATTTAGTTTAAATGACATGAACCTGTTAGTTTTTTTGGTTCTCCAACTTCAAAAATTCAAGTTTTCACTAAGTCCAAAACCATACTGCTGGCGAGGCCATCATCTTTTAATTCCTATTGTTAAAGTGTCATGTCCTACATCTCAAATATGCAGGATTTTTGTTGGAATAGTGAAAGAGTGACTCATCCTATTTTGAAGGCCTAAAATACAGATACATCTCTTTGAATCATAACCAATTTGTTGGCTGAGGTTAGCAATATGGGAGCCTGCAGTTGATCAGTGCTGCCCTAGGTGTCACTGAGGCCTACGGGAATTATACTAAGAGGGTTTCAGCAGACAAGGGTGTAATTCTGTCAGTTTACCACAAAAAAAAAAAAAAAAAAGTCCCTAAAAACAGAAGCTTAGCTTTTCTTTTAGTTTCCCACTCCCTCATTGCTGTCTTTGGAACCACTCCACTTGTTCTTCTGACTATGATATCAAAAATGAATGCCCTGACATTCTCTCAATGGCTACAGTTTAGTCCAAATATCATCCTATTTCATCATTTTGACCATTCCTATTTCCTGAGTTAATAAAACTATAAGAAAGCATATTTTAGTTTATTTTAAAAACTAAGGCACAGTTTGGCTGAGATCAGTCCTGGAGGAGTACAGCTTTCTTCCTGTGGAATTATTTTTTTGATAAAATGCTTGTATTTTTATTATTTTCATATTTTAAAACTAAGATTATGCAATGAAAACTTTAAAAAAAGTTATTATTACAGTTTTCAATATAAAACATTTTTATTTTCATTTACAAAGTAAAACTAAGCCAAACTCCAAAATCACTTAACTTTAGATTAAATTAAAACATTTCCAAAGAAAATTAAGTACTACTTCTAAACCTCAGTATCCCTTGATCTAATCCAGATCCAAATTTTCATTATTTAGATCTGCAAATCCATCTTCTTTTAATAAGGACAACTTTTTAACAATATATACCAATACATAATTAGTGTATAATACAAATTATTTTGTATAGTGTTATTCATACTAAAGGATTATGAAACACTGAGCATGCAGATAGCCTGCACTAAAGAGGCACTTTAATTTGTCTTAGAATAGATATTTTGCCAAATTCTCTGCAAAATTTTGATATTTGTTCTTGGCTGAATCATTTTTCAAATATCTAGTCAAAGCTCAATAGTTAGCAGGCAGCACTAGTCCCCCACCTACTGTACTGGCTGCATAAAAACCTTTCCTGTTTCTCCTTCCTTCTGGCTATTTAAAATATTAACCACAACTACTCAGGGAAAACAGGAGTGGTTTTTAGGTAGGGTGCCCAGACAGCAAGTATGAAAAATCGGGATTGGGATGGGGGGTAATAGGCACCTATATAAAACAAAGCCCCAAATATCGGGACTGTCCCTATAAAATCGGGTCATCTGGTCACCCTATTTTTAGGCAACTCTGGTCCTTTCCAATTCTGCACCGCCACCCACAGTACTAGCCACTTAGTGTCATATCTTTCCTGGAGTCAGCTAATTTAACACCCTCTCCATTGCCTTCCTGCCTCTATATCCCTAACCGCCATTCCTTCTCACTGTCATTCCTTTTCAACAGCCTCCCCCAGTAACTAAACCCTGCTCCCACTCAGGAATGAATCTGGGAACCTTGGAATACTGGAAATCTGAGGTGTGCCATGGACTAATCTGCCAAATTAAAACCCACTCAAATAATGCAAGTTTGCAAATTCAACACAAAAGCCCCTGGGTTTGCATGTCACTCAAGGGAGACTATAAGAAATAGAACAGTGAGACACTGGAAGAAATACAGGGTGAAAAGGGGATTAAAGAACAAGCAGAGTGATAAACCCAAAGAGGATGAAAATGCATAAAACAGGCTCCCCTTTGGCTATAAGACTGTTTTAAAAACTTAATTATTCTTGAAAATATAATGGTTTAAAATTATAAGAGAAGGGTTTACAGACTACAGTACCTTGTAAACTTAAAAAAGTAGTTTATGCAGTTCTTAAAACCTAGAACTTTGTGAGTTTTGCCAATCCTCTAAGTATTCTAGTCTCTAGGGAGGGCACTTTTCTCAATCCTCACTCTTGCAATCTGTACTTTAAAACTATCATTTTGCTACTTGTATCCTCATGCAGACTCTCTTATTCCCTGAAGGCCAATAGCACAAGCAAAAGGGCATTCGGAGTTATGGTCTTTAACCTCTCCAATGTGCATTAGTTGACTTCATGTAATAGGTTCTTGAAAAGAGATTTGAAAATTCATCAGGTTATTAACTAGGTGCAGTCAGCCTGTTCCAGCCCATGGTGGTAGTGTGGGAGAGAGCTTTACTGCCCACTATGGAGAGAAAATAAATATTTTAGGAACCTAGAAAACATGATTAAAGCAGAAAGGTCAAAGAGACAAGGGGAATGTCTCGGGAGGTCCTGGAAGAGTCGGAGGGAGATTTTATATTGAGTCTGTACCAAAAAAGCCCTGTGAAGATTTCTGAGGTTGGGAGTGATTTGTTCTCATTTCAGAATAAACATAAGACATGCTGCCACGTGATGGAAAAATTATAGTTTTTACTGTTTCGACACAGTGAAGCTATGAAGAAAGGAAATACATGGTGGGTTTTTGTTTTGTTTTCCACTTTTACTGACAAGGAAATAGAAAAGGAACAAATGGATAATATTCCATACATAAAAACTAGAGAGATAATCACAAGAGTGTGGAAAAATAAAGATGGGGATGATAAAAGCGAAAGCAGCAGCTGCATCCCCTTCCCTACCAGGTTCTGCAGAAGACCCCACACTCGTCTGTTTCAGTGTGCAAGGTTTGGGTGGTATGTGGCTGGGCACATTCAGAGCTGGGGGTTTGCCACTTCATGCAGAAGCATCACCTCTAAACCCATAACAATTCTTTGTGGAATTTCCAAAAGAGATAATCACTTAAGCATGAAACTTCTTTGCTTTCAAGATCCACATCTCTTACTCCCCTAAACTGACTGAGGTAGGGTATAAGAATGTCTGGAGAACCAGTGGCAACATGATCTCTAACAATAATATGCTGCAAAGAGATAGGAACTCAGAAAACAACACACAGGGGCAGCCCTTCCATACACATTCCCTTCCTGCCTTGCAGATGCCTCAGAAATACACCCGAATCACTGGTCTGTCTCACAACTGGATGGCCATGCCCATGGTGGAAAAGAAAACCCTCTGGCTGGAAGGGATGGTACCTCAGGAACCTTGCAAGTTAAAACTTGCTGTTTCCCAAGTTACATACCCTGTGCAAGGTAAAACAAGATAAGTTTAATCTAGTTACAACTACAGCCCTGTAACACAGCATCTTACAATGTAAAAATGATGAGCAATACAGTACAGAAAAAAAATCTCTTTCCAGCACCTGTTTGAAGGGGATCTTTCCCCTGGAATCCAAGCTTGTATATTTCATATTTAGAGAGCTGACATTTGGCAACTCCCCCAATTATGAATTGTCCAGATTCAGCAGCTGTTACCATACTTTTTCTAATTGGCTGAGTATGACTGGTTGAATTCCATGTAGATCAAAAGGATTAGAATGTATCTTTTGTAATTGCACACTGTGTGCAGTTGAACCATTGTCATTTGGTTTATTGTGTGAAGGCCATATCATTAGTGAAAAAAGCACTGCAGCCATTCCCTAGTGAAAAGGAAAACTATGTTTTTGGACTGTACACTCCTAGCACTTCCTAAGTGCAAGGGCTGCTATTCTGCTCAGCTGCTGCAAAGGGAACACAAGACATGACAGAGGCTCCTTGCACTTTCTCTTCCCTGGAAATACTCAGGCAAAGACCGGGCACAGTATTGCCCCTTTTTTCATATTCTGAAGATTGCCTGAACTGGTCTAATGACATTCCAATGCCAGGTGCCATCATGTTATGAAAACAAATTAGAACTATAACCTACAGAACAAATGAAAGGAGGAGATGGTACACTTTCTTCCTTGTGGGAATGAATAACCAAATGTCACGAGATTTTATCAAATAAAGCCATGGAGAAACCATAGTATTTCACCCTAAAAGCACTATTACTGAGTTCTCATCTAAACAGACATGTGGTGTCTTTAAATGACTGAAGCAGTTTGCCAAATAAACAGTTCACTCAAATTATTCTCACAGAGAGAAGCATTTTATTGCCCTGTTCCCCTTTAGTGTTTTTCTTTTTTAAACATCTCTTCATTTTGGTCAAGCAAACTTCTGTTCCAGAGAACAAAGCCCTCATTTGGATTCCTCTAATCTTGATGGTGTTTGCAAGGTGGTGTCAAAAAAGTTAGTCAAGGCATGCTGAGCTACAGGTCTGTGGGGCAAAAAGCTGTCACAGGAGACTTTCCACCCACCTTAGAAGGAGACCACATTACCATTCTAACTATTTCCTATGGAAGTCACAGTTGTATCAACATCCTGCTGTTTTGTTTGTATTTAACTTGGGATATGACTCTCTATACTCTCAGCATGAATCCTACAATTAAATGGAAACAGTCCACAGGTTACAAAAAACAGCCTACTATTCTACTTTTCAAAAGGTATATTTTTAGAGAGAATCAATTTGTTGCCTATTTACTCATCATTATAGTAAATATAATTATAGCTCAAACAAAATAATATAAAATGTTAAATTAGTTTAATGAAAACACTTTTTCTCCACAACTATACATTAGCAAAGTATCTAATGCATATTCAAATCAACAGCTGGCTGCTTAAATAATTTATATAATAGGGAAACTATTAAAACTATCTTTCCCAATATATAGGTTGACATTCATAGTGCTTTGTGTTAGGACTGAGCAAACGATTTAGAGAAAATTGTTCATATGCATCCTATTTTCAGAACAGTAGACTAAAAAAATCTGATCCTGGTATTTTTGTGTAGATTTGGAGTTTATCCAAACAGTATAGGGAATCACATAATATCATATATCCAGTCCTATTTATTCTACAATTATCCTCAAGGCACTGCTTGTTAGAACAACAGTCTTGAAACTAATTCAGTGATATGTCAATATTTTTACAGGAACATCCACAAACATCTTCCAGGTACCAGGTGCAGAGAGAGATTCAGGTAAGAGGCTGTATTATCCACTTACTTGTTTTCCTCCTTGAACAAGAACAGTGTTGCAAACTATAACAAATGAAGGAGGCAGCATCACTTCACAAACACATGTACATTAACAAGACATCATTAGCTTAAATTTTGCCAGTTTTAAAAAGTAAGGTAAAAGTACTTTCAGAGACTAGGCCTACCCCTAAATTACCCTGCTAATCTTTTCTATTTTGTTCATGTGCTTTTCTCTCCCCTATTGCTGCATGAATGACCCACACAAACAACAGGGGAAATTAACTTGCTGCCTACACACAATGACTTAACCACCAAAGATAAGGAAAGACAGCGAACTTCACAGTACTGAGAGTCCTTCCCCATTACACTCCCTCAAAGAGGTCCCTACGAGTATATGCTGCCTCCTTTCCTCCTATATCTTCGCCATCAACAAAGCCCTAGAAACACTTCCTTCCCCCACCAAATTACCCAAATGAGACTGTCCCCCTGAGCTCCACCTGGACCCATCCAAGATCTCCCCCACCAAAAAACAAAACCAACAAAAACCCTTTCAAGGCAAGCAGGGAGAGAGTTTGTGGCACCTTAGAGACTAACAAATTTATTAGAGCATAAGCTTTCGTGAGCTACAGCTCACTTTCATCCGATGAAGTAAGCTGTAGCTCACGAAAGCTTATGCTCTAATAAATTTGTTAGTCTCTAAGGTGCCACAAGTACTCCTTTTCTTTTTGCGAATACAGACTAACACGGCTGCTACTCTGAAACCAGGGAGAGAGCTGATCAACTTTAGAGACCAGCCTCCTGCCTGAGACTGGCCTCTAGTGGCAATTGCAGCTGCCTCTTCCTTGCTTTGCAGATCAGCACAATCATTGATTGGTGGGGAGAAAAGTGTTCAGCTCTGTCGTAATATGCAGCAGCCTCAGATTTTCTTTCTCCCCCGCTCTGCTGCTTCATTCTCTCTCTTCTTCCCTCTCCCTTCCTTTCCTTTCAGGTGGGGCTGAAAGTTTGGTGGGAGCGTATTCCCCTTTTCCCCTTAAAATTGCAAACATAAGAATACACAGCTGCTGCCAAAAGCACAAAGAAAACATACTGAAAAACAGAGACAAGTAATGTTTTATTTCCAATTCTCTTTCAGTTATAGTAACCACAAGTGTTCCGGTAACAATGGAAGTGATTTTTAAGTTGGTGATATCAACCACTCATTGGAGAATCTTACGAAAAAATGAACAGATTTTGTGGATAGCACATCACAGTGTTCTGCTTGTGCTATTCAATGTGGGGAGGATCATTTCATTAGGGACCCCAAAGTATCCTCTCTTTATGAACAAGCCATCTACTTGGTACAATCTGGCCCATTCTAAAGGACGAAATAGTTCTTCACAAATATTTTTTTCCTGAGTATCGGGATTAAGTCATCTCAGGCTGGACTGCTTTAGCAGTAGCTAGAGGGTACCTACCTCTACACTTCAGCTGGGAGCTGCTTCTCAGTGCAGGGAAACAGACATGCAGGAGCTCTGCTCAACTAGCATGCTAAAAAATAGTAGTGCAGTCAGGATAGCAGAGGTGGCATCTTGGGTGAATCGACTGGGTAATCCCACACAGATTCCCTAGGTACATACTCAGCTAGCCCAACGCATCGCCCCTCCCATCCTGGTTAAACTGCTATTTTTAGCATGATAGCTTAAATAGAGCTAGTGTGTGTCTGTCTACTTGCGCTGGGAAGCACACTCCCAGCTGTAGTGTAGACATACCCATTGTGATGGTATGAACTATCAGAGACAAGAAAATTACCCAACTTTCCTTTCAAATTGCTGGCAGGAATTATGTTCCGGGTTTACTACGAGTCTCCTCCAATACATCACTGAACTGATCAGATGCTTAAAAGAAAAATTCAGTGCATAATATTAACGTCTCTAAAACTCTGGCTGCACTGACCTTCAAGTCAAAACAGTGATGTGCAGTTTCTGTATAATGTGTGGAACTGATCCTGTGAACACTTATTACCAAGTGTAGTGCTTACCACCCTCATCTTCACTGACTTGATTAGAACTGCAGAGGAGTCAGTTTTTGAGATCCTAATTTTAATCACTGCATTCTGCAAAAAGTCAATTCCTGGACTTTTTTTTTAAAGGAAAAATATCAGTCAGTTTAGGTGTTAAGGAATTTTGTTAATGTTTAATGGTTGCGGCTTGGATTTTTTATATATAGAATTAAAAATGGAACTAACAGGAAGTGTGCCAATTATCACTTTGCCATCTTACTTTGTGTGATATATCCATTCCCCCGCTCTTCATCTGTCTTCGTCTTTATAGATTGTGAGCTCTTCAGAGCAAGAATAGGATCTTCCTCAGTGTAAGATAATACTGACACTTTTAGGAAGATAATAGCGATCCTATCCACACACTGAAACCCACTCCACATGAGAAAAGTATATTGGTTTCATATGCAGAGATAGCACAGCAGTTTTCATACGTTGCATGTGTGAACTACATGTGATTCCATATAAGTCCAATATAGAAAATATGAGCAATTTGCAATTAAGTGAAATATATTTTTGTTTGATGTGGGCCTATGAAAAGCGTTTGACAGCAACCTCCGTCTAGGACTGACTGGAAGCACTGCTTCTGGGGAAATTATGCTGCCATGCAAAAGGGAAGCTAGGCCATTGTGAGTGCCCTGTGATCTGAAAAAGCTCCTCACAAATATGGGGGTCATCTGAAAGATTGAAAGGCTGGACCTGCTGCCCACACCACATAGAAGAAACGCCTCCTTCCCCACATTCTTAAGTTTTAAGATAATGGAGTGGCTGATATGGGACTTGATTAATAAAGAATTAAAGGAAGATAATGTAATTAATGCCAATCAACAAGGGTTTATGGAAAACAGAGCCTGTCAAACTAACTTCATTTTTTCTCATGTGATTACAAGTTTGATTGATAAGGGTAACAGAGTGGATGTAATATATTTAGATTTCTGCAAGGCACGTGACTTGGTACCGCATGACTGTTTGTTTAAAAAACTAGGAAGATATAAAATTTACATGTCACACATTAAATGGATTAAAATCTGGCAAACTGATAGGTCTCAAAGCGTAACAGTAAAAGGCAAATCAACACAGAATATGTGTGTGTTTTAATGGAGTCCCCCAGGGACCAGTTCTTGGTCCTACACTATTTAACATTTTATTAATGACCTGGAAGAAAATATTAAATCATCACTGATAAAGTTTGCAGATGACACAAAAATTGGGGGTGTGATAAATAATGAAGATGATGGGTCAGTGATTCAGAGGCATCTGGATCAGTTCATAAGCAGGGTGCAAGCAAACACTGTATTTTTATATGGATAAATGTAAATGGAATAAAGAATGTAGACCATAGTTACATGATGAGGGACTCTATCCTGGGAAGCAGTGACTTTGAAAAAGATTTGGGATCATGGTGGATAATCAGTTATACATGAGCTTCCAATGAGACACTGTGGCCAAAAGAGCTAATGTGTTTCTTGAATGCAGAAACAGGGGGATCTTGAATAGGAGTTAGAGAAATTTTACTTCTATATTTGGCACTGATGAGACTGCTATTGGAACAATGTGCTCCGTTTTGGAGTACATAATTCAAGAAGGATGTTAATAAATTAGAGAGGGTTCAGAGAAGAGCACAACAATAATTAAAAGATTAGAAAACATGCCTTATAGTGATAGACTTGAGATGCTCAATCTATTTAGCTAACACAGAGAAGGTTAAGGTATGAATTGATTACAGACTATAAGTACCTACCTGGGGAATAATTATTTAATAATGGGCTTTTCAATCCTGGAGAGAAAGATATAATGTGATCCAATGACTGCAAGTTGAAGTTAGACAAATTCAGAATGGAAATAAAGTGTCAATTTTTAAGTGAGAGTAATTAACCACTGGAACAACACACTAGCCGTCATGGTGGATTCTCCATCACTGACAATTTTTAAATCAAGATTGGATGTTTTTCTAAAACATTTGTTCTAGGAATTATTTTGGGGAAGTTCTGCGGCCTGAGGTCAGATTCGATAATCACAATGATCCCTTCTGGCCTTGAAATCATGAAGATGAAAGAAACTTTTCAAGGTCAGCGTTGTTGAGTTTCCACAAGATTTTTAGTTTTCCACTCATTAGGTATAAGGAAAGGATTCAGCCCTAGTATGTATTTTTAAATTGCAGGGTCTAATTTCAAGACAACTGAAACATTTTAAGAGACAGTAAATAATTTCTGAAATCTATATTAAGTTATTGACATTATGCAATACAGAAACTTTTGAAAAAATAGTATATTTTACATAATAATTAGCTCAGTGATTTTATTATGCTTAGAAGGCACCAGTTATAAACCACACAGAAAGCATTAGGACAAATAGGCAAAATGATGGATTTGAACATATGGTATATTTTAACAAGTATGCATTACTCCCATTAATGCCAGTATGAATTATATGTGCACATTGAGAAAATAATATGCACCATAACACAAATATT
The DNA here is from genome assembly GCF_009764565.3 of Dermochelys coriacea. Classification (NCBI taxonomy): domain Eukaryota; kingdom Metazoa; phylum Chordata; order Testudines; family Dermochelyidae; genus Dermochelys; species Dermochelys coriacea. The sequence continues at coordinate 26,775,849 of NC_050074.1, read as the reverse complement.
TTCTCTAGAAATTATATCACTCTTTATTGTCAATAACATGCGACTCTTGCTCTAAACTTCAATGTTGTGGAATGCTTAAAAAAATAAATCTCATCTTTTCACATGTTAACATCAAGCAAAGAATATAAGGAGATGTTTATCTCATTCCAGTGAACTTTCTCTTCTTTGAAGGGCACTTATCTAATGAGTGGTGCTCTCTCTCAGAGTCCAGATAATGCACTAGATTAAGTTGCTACCTGGTTTTATTCTAAAGTTCTTTAAATAACTTAGTGTACATGGAGACTTGTAATGACAACTGAAGAATTTGTCTAAAACTGACAACTGATTATACCCAGTGAATTAAGATGAATCTTGGCAATGTCAACCAGATGGATTTAGAATGGAGAGCTATGTTTGGAACTTTAACATAATATAAGCATAGGAAATCATCATGAAAGTTCTTAAATACACAATTCATGCCTATTTGACTATAAGCCAGCAGTCACAAATTGTATCTACTCCGCATTAAATAATAAAATGGTAAATATCGATTATGGAGCTATAGTCTGGTCTGCTAATTGAATTAATACACTATCAGAGAAAAAGCAGATGAATAAACACTATGCTAGTGTATTACTACTATGTAGAACTGTCAATATTCTGTCATCAGCTGTATGGATCTAATTTGATTCACGGTTTGGTTATTAGAACATAATGTATATTAATAAAAATAATTAAATGCCATGTAGTTTTCAAATGCTCTTTCATTATGTACCTCTTTCAATAAGCAAGTATATAAAATCAAACTCCTTTGACACATATTTGTGAATTATTCTTATTGGACTGGACTATTTAGTAAGTATATTATACAATGTACTGCAGATTTTAGTAAATCAAAGTATTTCCTTAATATATATATTAAGATGTAATTAAGATGTAAATTCATATTATAAATTCTACATCTTATATGTTCTGAAACAATATTTAGCATTAATATAGCTCTTTTCATCCACAGAACTCAAAGCATGATTTATTACGGTTTTTTTTATGTTTTCTAAACTTTTTATTAAGGCAAAGTTACAATATTTTTTTAAATAGCTTTAGTGCAGTAATAAGATTGTGGTAACAAACACTTAAAAAGTAACAACATTACGAAGTTGAAGCGCAGGTCTCCACTAAAAAGGGCCTTTAGAAAAATGGCACTATGAAGTTCCACATTAATGTGTACGTCATTGCTTTCAATGTCAGATCAGCTCTATTTTCTATCTCCTGGCTCTGCAAAATCATCCTGGATTCTGACAGTCATAATAAATTCTTTCATATTACACATCATCACAAGTGATAGAGGTTATGCTGACCAAGGCACAGATACACCCGTGCAGCCCTACTGTGTTAAAATCATCTGATAATCCCATTCAAATTAAGTATTTTCCCAAACATTAACTCAGCCTTATATCACATCTCACATAGCAGTATTTTATGGTATGCTGTAAAACAATAATACATTAACATCTGTTTTATTTACCAAGGAAAGTAGGCCCAATCCTGTTTTTCCCTAAATCATTAGCAAAATTCACATTGACTGCAATGGGACTTGATCCCTGTGGTAGGCTCCAGGGAGATCCCACATGTTTAGAGAGAAGAGACTTCACAAAAGGCACAGGTTTAAACTCCAAATCTCTCTCTGGAGTTTTTAAAAATAGATGGAGTTACAACTGCTTAAAACTGGAGTAATAGTGAATTTGGGACTTTCACTTAATCACACTGGCCTGCAAGTGGCCAAACTGCAAGAGAAGATGACAGTTAGGAGACCCACTGCTGCCTATGAGTAGAGCCCTACCAAATTCATGGTCAGTCCATTTTGGTCAATTTCACAGCCATAGGGTTTTAAAAATTGTAAATTTCATAATTTCAGCTATTTAAATCTGAAATTTCACAGTGTTGTAATTGTAGGGGTCCTGACCCAAAAAGGAGTTTTGAGGGGTTCGCAAAGTTGTGTGTGGGGGGGGAGGGTTTGTGGTATTGCTTCCCTGACTTCTGCACAGCTGCTGGCAGCGGTTCTGTCTTCAGAGCTGGGCAGCTGAAGAGTGCTGGCCAGAATCCCAGTTCTGAAGGCAGAGCCACTGCCAGCAGCACCGCAGAAGTACGGATGGCATGGTATGGAATTGCCAATCTTACTTCTGCACTGCTGCCTGGAGGGCTGGGCCGTCAGTCAGCAGCTGCCACCCTCTGGCTGCCCAGCTCTGAAAGCAGCAGCACAGAAGTAAAGATGGCATAGTAACATATAGCCACCCTTACTTCTGCACTGCTGCTGGCCGGGCACTGCCTTCAGATCTGGGTGCCTGACCACCAGCCACCGCCCTCTGGCCTCCCAGCTCTGAAGGTAGTGCAGAAGTAAGGGTGGCAATACTATGACCCCCCCTGCAACTCTCTTTTGGGTCAGGACCCCCAGTTTGAGAAACTCTGGTCTCCCCCGTGATATCTGTATAGTATAGGGTAAAAGCACACAAGAGACCAGATTTCATAGTCTGTGATGTGTTTTTCATGGCCGTGAATTTGGTAGGGCCCTACCTATGAGGTATCCTTCATTTATGTATAAGTAAGTAAGTTTGCTTGGTTAAGGTGTTTTGTTTTGTTCTGTTTGCTTGGTTCAGGTGTTTTGTTAGTTGTCCTGGTTCATATTTTAGAGATAAACATTGATTTTAAAAAACTGTATGTCAAAGGTCGAACAAAGGGTCGAACATACATGCATTCACAAGTCTAGAAAAATTATAAACCAAGAAATTAAAAGGCAACAATGTAAAAAATAATTAAGCTGGCTGTAAAAAGTAATTATCAAAAGCTAAAGAACAAACAACATTGACAACTATGTAAATGAAGTAAAAACAGTATCCGATCCATCACAAATACTTATTTCCTTAATTAGGTATGTGTGTTACAAGATATTGTCATCACAGCATTAGTGGCTCTGAGAGCCACTAATTGTCTGCTCCTATATATCCAATCCCAGTCTTTGACACTTTTCTATTTCTGGGCTAGGACAACTGAGTCTTCTATCCTCTATTAGGTCCTTTATCCATAAAGGTAGGTAACCCATTTCTATCCAAAGTGAATTAAAGCTCTACATAGACTTTACAAGCTAAGAATCTCAATCAAAAGATGCACTCCAAATATGTGTCTCCAATATGCATGAGTGTCTGTACAGCCACCCAAACATCCCACAGCAACAGCCAGAATTTCCCTTACAATCTTTATTAATGTTACCCAACAATTGATAGTTTTGGTCAGTCATACCCAATATGCATCCTTTCCATTAAGGCGGGACCTTATCACTTATTTAATGCAATTGACTACAGCAAACAAAATTATACAGTCAAGACAGATGATCATTTGAAGTTGTATTGGCACTAAGCCTCTGATTCAATTGCAGCTGAATCTGCAGCTAACAACTATCTATATGAAAGAAAGCTATAAGAAAACAGAAAAGTAAATAAAAACTGCTTATGACTGCATCTGGTTCCCTATTTGCTCACTAAACAGTAGTAGCATCAATAATGAACCATGTACATTTCCACTTTTTAATGTAGACCAGAGGTGAAAACACCCATTGCCTTCACTGGGGATATGATTGCACCCAGATATTTATAATTAACCTACATATTATTTGATATCCCTCTTTCAGTTTGACATATGCAGAATTATACCATATACCAGCTTTTTTCAGCTTTTTTACTGAAAGATGTGACCGCATCGTAGTTTTAACATAACTCAGTGGACAAATTTGCTTTGTGCCACAGGTGAACCCTTTTCACATCAGAATAAGGCAGAACATTATGGAAATTTAAAACACTGATAACGAATGGAAACCAATTCATATTAAAATATTTCAGAAGCTTTCAACTTAAGTTAAACTGTGCTGATACTGTATTAGTATCTAAACACTACATGGCAAATGGAAGTTATAACAAAACACTTTTTCAAGAATTCTACCTGTGCATGTTGTTGACTTCCCAATAAATACTACCTTCATAATCCAAGGATATTTTATTGTATTTCTTCATTTTAGAGGGAACCTAACTCACACACATTTCTTAAGAGGTCCTCAGTTTCAGACTGTTTAAATATGAATATAGAACATATAGAACAGGGGAAAAATGGAAATTGCAATGCATCTAGTATCAAGAGGAGTAAATGTACTTACTTCATTTCTAATATTTCTTCAAGCTGTTTTCTCCGCTCTATTCTAAGATTAGCCAGATGTGCTTCTTTCTCAGCCAGAGACTGCTGTGTTGAGGCAAGACGGGCTTTGGTAGCATCCAATTCTTGTCTGGTCTTTTCCAGTGCATTCATCAGTTCTTCTAACTAAAAAGTATAGATTGTTTAAGTTCCATATTGTTCATAGCAAATAATATTTTATAAACACAGAAAAATCATAGTAGGGCTGAATATAAGTGGAAGCATTGTTTAAATCTATTCCTACTTTTTACTGGTTAAAAAAAATCAGTTCTTAAACATCAGGAAATGATTGAGTTTCCAAAAATCCATCTAGTCACCAATAACATTTATACAAACCATTGAACTAACGTACATTACCAAGAGCCCTTCAACCTGTGCCATTGCCATAAATACTTCCTACACCACTTAGTCTATGGAACTCATTATGGACCTGTGGTAGTAACTCTATAGTTCAGGCTCTAATAGCACTTCCATTATAAACTGATCTTGACACCACACAAAACTTTCACCAAAAACAGCTCCTTTCAGACTTACATTTTATGTGACAACTGGTGAGAATCTCTGATGAGTGTATGGAGCATGTGGAACAGGGGAAGAGCTAAAGTTCTGACATTTGAACATCTATTTTTTAATTCATGGAATATATTCTCAACCTCAGCTCCGTTTTAGAAATTTTTGGGGAGATTTCCCAATAAATATGAAATGCATTCATGGGGAATTGATTTAAAAAAAACCCTACTTTAAAAAGTAGCAATTTAGAAAAAAAGTATAGGCTGTGTTATAAAAGTGACATAATATTATTTAAAGAATAAAACTCAACCTTTGCAGAAAGGAAAATATATATTACACTTGCCTGGCAGCAGCAGGACTGTCTTGTGGGTAGATCATTACATTTACAGAACTGTTACGTCTATATGACAGGGTAGAAGGTCACTACATGGTTACTGCTAAAAAGCACATTAACTTCAGCATGGCTTCCCCTTACCCTTGGCACAGAAACTCAGCAAGTTAATGAATGAGATAAGACTGGAGACTGCAGGCCAATCAGACTTGATGTCATCCACAGGTCCAAATTTTGCACATGTGTGAGAAGAGAATTAAGCTTCCAGTACATACAGGCTAAGTGCAATGGTCCTAAATTGGGGCTTTCGCTTTGATTTTTTTTTGTCAGAGTAAAACCATTTTGTATTTGTTTTATGCACCTCCTACAAACAAATGAGGAATAAAACACTTGAAAAGTAAGATTGGTCACTACAGATATTTTGTTGCTCTTTTCTTTCTTTCTTTCTTGTAATCTGCTAAAAATATAGTAGCCACTGTAGTAATTGCTACATCACTAAATACAGACTGTGGTATACTTTGGGGTATAATGTGAAGTTTAATACTTTTTGAAGAGTTTTATGTGAACAGTAGGTGGCAGAGATCCCCAAGATACTGCAATTATGATATTTAGAGAAATTACTTCCTGTTTTGGTTTCTTACTCACCCACTCCTCTCTCCAATAAATTAAAATTATATAAATTAACCAACAGCGGAGGAAAATATGTGATGCATTACATGAGAATAGCCAGAAAGTGATAGGGGAGGGAGCCAACTGGAATATATCCAACCTGACTGCTTTTTTTTTTCTGTGCTACCATATTGTTGATACTATGGAAGCCAAGTAAAAATGTTTGCTTTTGCTGGTGTACAGAAGAAGTCTGACAAAATTCAGCTATGATCATATAATCAGCCTGTCTACAGAGAAAATAAGATGTTTTCCCCAAGTTCATTTTTAATTACTGCTTGTCTCTGTGTTGTTATTTAAGTCCTACTACCATGCAATCAGCACATATAAACCACATACTTCTTTTTCAAGTTGAGCAAATACTGTGTTGCTTTTCTCCCACATAACAGCTCTGTGAAGCAGAATGAACACTATTATATGAATCAAACAACAGTAATCAGACGCAAACATTATTTGAAAACTTATATATTACTTAACCCCTTTACCATAAGTACAGTACAGCCATTCTCTATTGACATTCCATTGAGGTTGATGGGAAATTAGAATGTGCCAGGTACATTCAATACAGAAGAAGGCATGTTCTACTAGGACATACCTAGAATTGTCCAGCTATACTGAAAGGACACTTGATATGGATTAAATCAGGCTGCAACTTTATTATTAGATGTCTGGGACTATCTGTCAGATAAAAGTGTACAGTGCAGGCAATTCCATGTTCATTCAATACACACGGCTACCCTTCCTCTGGCAAGACTGGACAACGTCCGTCCTGCTTCAGGTGCAGTGCAGTCATTAGCAACAGCAAGGAAGAGGTTAATACCTTTCAAAATCTTTCCACCCTGCCCCTCAAAAAGTAAAACTGGCGAAATACAGATATAAATGAAACAACAAAGAGAAATGATGTTCATCCTGCGACCAGTTCTGTGTAGGCGCAGAGTTACACTGATGCAGAGCCTCTTGCAGGGTGAGGACTTTACATTTATTTGAAAATAGCTATTACTGCCTTTCCACAGTGACTAGTTCCTAGAAAAGTTATACTTGGGAAAATACATATTGAAAGAGAGAAAATCAGCACTGTGACCTACAGAAAAAAAGAAAAAGTGAACAAAAGGAAAACTAAGGATGAACACAAGGGGGTGGGGGTTACTTGCAATAATTTATAATATCTTTGATCATATAATGTCAATATGTTACCATAAAAATAAAAATAGGATTTAATGTTCTACATATTCATATACAAAGGCACTTACCTTGTCCCTAAACAAGTCCAACTATATATAAAACTTAACTTAATATTTTTCTTGTTTTAATAGGATTATTCCAAAATCTCATCCTTAAATTTCTCCAAACCCTGTATGTTGTTTTATCTATTCAATTCACATTAATAATAAGTGCCATGTAATTAAGTCCCCAATCTATTACTTAAAGTCATTTGCATCTGTTAATAGTAACATTTATAAAGATCCAGGCCTACAAAGTGATTCAAATGCATGGACCCTTATTTCACAACAGTGACATCAAAGTCAGTGGAACTCTGGAGGTGTGGGCCTGTATGCAGTATAAGACCCTGAATTGGAATAACAGCATCATATCTAAAGTCTTAAAATTTACTTTTTCCTTCTCCTGAAGCATTAGCCAGATTTGTCCTACTGTGTGTTGATAGACAACTCACATCAAGTTTCCTATCAAATCATTTGAAAATATTTTTAAAGCATGTAAAGCGATCATTATCTTTCAACTGTTAATGTGCTGACATTTTTATTTATTTATTTTTTACTTTATTTTGGGAAATAAAAATGTCAAGTAGATTTGTAAAAATATCTACACATAGAAGTGATGAGATTTTAAAGGTAGAGAGAATTTTTTTTGAAAGGTGAATAAAAAAACTGTTTAAGACAACAAATCATTAGCATGTATAGACTCAAAAGCTATACATTCATTTATATTTTTAACACAATATTTGCAAATCAATTCCTCCTTCACTTTTCTGCCAAAACTTAAGTTCAGGGTTCTATGTTTCCTTACCTACTTATCTCACAAATATCTAAAGCAGCACCAGGATTTCATTGGCAGGCAGGCTGGTAGCATAGAAGTGTAGGACTGGAAGGGACCTCCAGAAGTCTTCTAGTCCAGTCCTCTGCACTCAAGGCAGAACTAAGTATTATCTAAACCATCCCTGGCAGGTGTTTGGCTAACCTACTCTTAAAAATCTCCAATGATGGAGATTCCACAACCTCTCTAGGCAGTTTATGCCAGTGCTTAACTACCCTGATAGTTAGGAATTTTTTTCCTAATGTTCAATTTAAATCTCCCTTGCTGCAATTTAATCCCATTGTTTCTTGTCCCATCCTCAGAGGCTAAGGAGAACAATTTTTCTCCCTCCTCCTTGTAACAGCCATTTATGTATTTGAAAATTGTTACCATGTCCTCCCTAAGTCTTCTATTCTCCAGACTAAAGAAACCCAATTTTTTCAAGCTTCCCTCACAGATCAAGTTTTCTAGACCTTTAATCATTTTGCTCTTCTCTGGACTTTCTCCAATTTATCCATATCTTTCCTGAAATGTGGTGCACAGAACTGGACACAATGCTCCAGTTGAGGCCTGGAACAGTGGAAGAATTACTTCTCATGTCTTGCTTACAACAGTCCTGCTAATAATCACAGAATGATGTTTGCTTTATTTGCAACAGTGTTACACTGTTAACTTATATTTAGTTTATGATCCACCTTGATCCCCAGATCCCTTTCTGCAGTACTCCTTCCAAGGCAACCATTTCCCATTTTGTATGTGTGCAACTGATTGTTCCTTCCTAAGTGGAGTACTTTGCATTTGTCCTTACTAAATTTCATCCTGTTTACTTCAGACCATATCTCCAGTTTGTCTGGATCATTTTGAATTTTAATCCTATCCTCCAGAGCACTTGCAACCTCTCCCAGCTTGGTATCATCCACAAACTTTATAAATGCACACTCTATGCCATTATTTAAGTCATTGATGAAGATATTGAACAGAATGGGACCCAGAACTGATCCCTGCAGGGCCCCACTTGATATGTCCTTCCAGCTTGACTATGAACCACTGATAACTATTCTCTGGGAATGGTTGCACCCACCTTATAATAGCTCCAGTTAGGCTGTATTTCCCTAGTTTGTTTATGAGCAAGTCATGTGAGACAGTATCAAAAGCCTTACTAAAGTATAGCAGGAAGTGATTTTCAAATACCTTCTTCGAAAATGTATGTGTGTGTGATTGCTAATTCACAATCAAGGTCAGTGCCCCTACATATATATATTAAATATACACACTCACATTATATTATAAAGTATCAGACAACCTTAACTATAGGCAACGTTGCCAGCTACACCTGTAATATATTTAAAGTTCTAGAAAGGGAGAAAGATCTACCATAAGCCCGTACCCTAACAACAGAACCTATTCACATCCCTGACGCTGGGTTAAAATGATAAAAGATTATTATATGGGAGAGAATTAATCTATCACCATTTAACCCTAGTATTATGGCTGTGCAGAATCCCCGATATTTGGCATTTGGTTTTAAGCTGAATATCAGCTTTCTGAATTTTGCAAATATCTAGTTCCTTTGCTGTTCCAATCGCCGCTGAGAGGAAGAAAGGGAGCATTGGGGATTTTTTTTCTTCTCTCTCCCCAGAAGGTAGAAAAGTGACAACAGATTGCTGTACTCTGTTCCCCTGGAGGAGCAGTGAGACCAGCACTAATATTATCCTGTCTCTCACAGGAGTTCTTCAATTTCTCCATTGTCCATGGAAGGTAGCTGAGGGATCAGCTTATTGTTGGTCAAATAGCAGCTTTATGCGTTTTTCGCACACCTCTATAAAGTATAAGAGAAAGTTTGCATATTCAACAACTTCCTAACTTTATTAGTCCAGCCCTTAGAGTGGATCCACTTTCCTTCCATAGTGAAGTGTCTATTCTCCTGTCAGTCCATGTATGTATATTGATAGGATACTCTATACACAAAAATCACAAGAAGAATTTCTCTCAAAGTCACTTTCTCATCAGCAATCTAAACCAAAATCCAAGCAGTATTGTAAAGTATTTTAATTATCTGCTGACGGCAAGTAATGATAATCTTATTCTTCTAATTACCCTTATTATGGGATTTTTCTACCTTTATCTCTATTCTACCTCACATCTCTTCAGCATTACTGCCTTACAGCGACACCTATTGGAAAAGGTTGAACTTGTAGCATCCAGAAGCTCCCTCATGGCTGTTGGCTAGATGTTGTAATTACTAAGTAAAGGTTTTATTTAATCTCAACCGTTGGAAGAATTTATTTTGGGGATCTCATTGAATTTTGGGCTCAGTCTTTTAAGATGAAACCCTAAACATCCTGAATCCATTACTAGCTCCTTTTTACATTTCTGGAGGGCCTAATTTCACCAGTTTCCTTATTATAATAATATAATAAATGAGCTATTAAAAACAGTGAATTTTTTCAACCCAGAAAGCTTAATCAAATGTCAGCATTTTGAGGATCTCACTTTGACTAAATATGTTTATTCTCAATATCTGAACTGAAGTTCATCATTTCTGGGTGGCAGAAAAACAAGCCAAGCTACTATGCTGTAACTCTTATTCTTAGTTTTCAATATGTTTTAAACAATCCTCTCTCCCTCCAAGTCCAATTAACACAGTTTCACACCAAGATATGAAAAGAAAGAAGTGAATGTGCAAAAAATATACATCTGAGTAACCAGATTCTGTTAAACTAAACAGGGTTAAAGTTCAAATGAATGACAGTTTGTTAAAAATGCCCTTGGGCATTCTTAATTCCAGATTGGATTCGGCTCAACGCACCTCACGCTAACATAATATAGCTTCAGTGAGTGGGAAAAGGGGGAGGGGGGGAAGGGGAATCATATGTTTTTACAGTTCAAGTATGACATACTTCTGCGAGATGATGAAGAACTGGCAATCTTCCAACAATTAGGACTAATATTATAAGTAATATTATCTTAAAAGGGTTGGCACTTCATTTTAACAACAATAATAGTGATAAATACATGAGTTTTGGATTTCCCTTACTGATTTTTTTTTCACATACCAGTATGCACAGTGATCATACTAATTTAAAATGTAATATTTTGTTAGCATATTTAGACCATTTATGAATTTTACATACTAAAATACATGTTGTGATATCGCACTACTGCTTATGTAGAATTATCTTAGTTGCCACTGTTATCTAAACAATATTAGAATTAGTGAGAAGAGGTTATCAAGAAAGCTACAAAAAACAACAGATCTTCTATTGTATTTGTTCAACTGAGAATCAACTGGTTTAGAAGTTGTTTCAGTTTTCTTGGAAAGTTATTTCTCTTCACATCAGTTGGGAGCAGTTCCCATTCTTTTGAGTTCAACCTATATTCTATGTAGACTGCAATAATCTGCAGTTCTGTGAATATGGAATTGATAGGAGCTAGACAGCCCCTTCCAGTGTAAAAACGTGGGACTGGCCAAAAAGAATGATTCCATAAGATTCTCGCCATGTAGCAACTACCAAATAGTTCTATCTTTGGGTTGGAAGGACAAAGTTTGTCCCTCTGCGGAGCCAGGCCTACACCAAATCACACAGATGGGGGAGCAGTGGGAGGCCAGGGCTCTTCACACACAGAGGCCTCTCATAGTGCAAGTATGTGACTAAAAGAACCAGGCAGAGAAAAAGACGGGCTAGTGAAGGAGAAACAGAGCTCAGAAACAGGTTCGCAGAGTTGGAAAAAAGGGGCACAGCAGGTGGTATCTGAAGAGATGGAGAGGGCAAGGAGGAAGAGAAGAACAGCTAGTCCTATTGGAAGAGGGCAAGAGTCAATGGAGATAACACCAAATATGAGTCCAAGGAGGATACAGGATGGGTGACAGAGGATTGCAAGGGATAATAGGAATCGAGAGGACTTGCAGCCAAAGGGAACAGGGGATAGACTGGAGAATCGTATCATCACCAGGAAAAGGCAGGTCTACGTCATTGGGGACTCCTGACAGAGAAGGATAGACAGGCCTGTAACAAGAGCATATCCAGAGAACAGAAGAGTGTGCTGTCTGCTGGGTGCTAAGAAACAGGATGTGGACCTGATGCTGAAGAGGATCCTAATGGGAGTGAGAAAGAATCCACTGATTGTCCTTCATGTGGGAACAAATGATACGGCTAGATTCTCGCTGGAACGTATCAAGGGAGACTATGCCAGGCTGGGGAAGACGCTTAAGGAAATTGAGGCTCAGGTGATCTTCAGTGGGATTCTGCCTGTTCCTAGAGAAGGGCAACAAAGGTGTGACAAGATTATGATGCTCAATAGATGGCTCAGGCACTGGTGCTATAAGGAGGACTTTGGGATGTATGGCCACTGGGAGGCATTCATGGACAGAGGACAGTTCTCTCGGGATGGACTTCACCTGACTAAGGAGGGAAATAGACTTCTAGGATGGAAGATGGCACAACTGATCAAGAGAGCTTTAAATTAGGAATCTGGGGGAAGATGGTTGGGAGATGTCCCGGTAATCTTCACGCCGGATTTTAACATTGAGAGGGAAGAAAATGAAGTAAGAAAGGACACAGCTGTTGGTAGGAGAATGGACATAAGGAGGAAGGGTAGTATACATACCAGTCTAATAGGTGATACTGGTGGTAGAATGTCTGTGCCTAATCGGGTAAAGAATGTGAGCGAGGCCAAACAGCAAAAATTAAGATGTTTGTAAACCAATACGAGGAGCCTAGGTAACAAAATGGAGGAACTAGAGCTACTGGTGCAGGAAGTGAAACCAGATATTATAGGGATAATAGAAACATGGTGGAATAGTAGTCACGACTGGACTACAGGTATTGAAGGGTATGTGCTCTTTAGGAAAGACAGAAATAAAGACAAAGGTGGTGGAGTAGCATTGTATATCAATGATGAGAGAGACTGTAAAGAAATAAGAAGTGATGGAATGGATAAGACAGAGTCTGTCTGGGCAAATATCACATTGGGGAAGAAAGCTACTAGAGCCTCCCCTGGGATAGTGCTTGGGCTGTGCTATAGACTGCCGGATCCGATCTGGATATTGATAAAGACCTCTTTAATGTTTTTAATGAAGTAAATACTAATGGGAATTGTGTGATCATGGGAGACTTTAATTTCCCAGATATAGACTGGAGGACAAGTGCTAGTAATAATAATAGGGCTCATATTTTCCTGGATGTGATACCTGATGGATTCCTTCACCAAGTATCAGAGTAACAGCCGTGTTAGTCTGTATTCGCAAAAAGAAAAGGAGTACTTGTGGCACCTTAGAGACTAACAAATAAATTTTAAATAAATAAACAAATAAACTCCTTTTCTTCACCAAGTAGTTACTGAACCAACAAGAGGGGATGCCATTTTAGATTTGGTTTTGGTGAGTAGTGAGGACCTCATAGAAGAAATGGCTGTAGGGGACAGCCTTGGTTCAAGTGATCATGAGCTAATTCAGTTCAAACTAAATGGAAGGATAAACAAATATAGATCTGTGACTAGGGTTTTTGATTTCAAAAGAGCTAACTTAAAAAAAATTAAGGAAATTAGTTAGGGAAGTGGTTTGGACTCAAGAACTTGTGGATCTAAAGGTGGAGGAGGCTTGGAATTACATCAAGTCAAAGTTGCAGAAACTATCAGAAGCCTGCATCCCAAGAAAGGGAAAAAAATTCATAGGCAGGAGTTGTAGACCAAGCTGGATGAGCAAGCTTCTTAGAGAGATGATTAAGAAAAAGCAGAAAGTCTACAAGGAGTGGAAGATGGGAGGAATTAGCAAGGAAAGCTACCTTATTGAGGTCAGAACATGTAGGGATAATGTGAGAAAGGCCAAAAGCCAAGTAGAATTGGACCTTGCAAGGGGAATTAAAACCAACAGTAAAAGGTTCTATAGCCATATAAATAAGAAGAAAACAAAGAAAGAAGAAGTGGGACCGCTAAAGATGAATGGAGGATGGAGTGGAAGTTAAGGATAATCTAGGCATGGCCCAATATCTAAACAAATGCTTTGCCTCAGTCTTTAATGAGGAGTTTAGGGATAATGGTAGGATGACAAATGGGAAGGAGGATACGGAGGTAGATATTACCACATCCGAGGTAGAAACCAAACTTGAACAGCTTAATGGGACTAAATTGGGGGGGGCCCAGATAATCTTCATCAAAGAATATTAAAGGAACTGGCATATGAAATTGCAAGTCCATTTGCAAGATTTTAATGAATCTGCAAACTCAGGCGTTGTACTGTATGACTGGAGAATTGCTAACATAGTTCCTATTTTTAAGAAAGGGAAAAAACGTGATCCGGGTAACTACAGGCCTGTTAGTTTGACATCTGTAGTATGCCAGGCCTTGGAAAAAAATTTGAAGGAGAAAGTAGTTAAGGACATTGATGTCAATGGTAATTGGGACAAAATACAACATGGTTTTACAAAAGGTAGATCATGTCAAACTAACCTGATCTCCTTCTTTGAGAAGGTAACAGATTTTTTAGACAAAGGAAACACAGTGGGCCTAATTTACCTCAATTTTAGTAAGGCGTCTGATACGGTTCCACGTGGGGAATTATTAGCTACATTGGAAAAGATGGGGATCAATATGAAAATTGAAAGGTGGATAAGGAACTGATTAAAGGGGAGACTACAACGAGTCACACTGAAAGGTGAACTGTCAGGTTGGAAGGAGGTTACTAGTGGAGCTCCTCAGGGATCAGTTATGGGACCAATCTTATTTAATCTTTTTATTACTGATGTTGGCACAAAAAGCAGGAATGTGCTAATAAAGTTCGCAGATGACACAAAGCTGGGAGGTATGCCAATACAGAGAAGGACCAGGATATCATACAGGAAGATCTGGATGACCTTGTAAACTGCAGTAATAGTAAATGCAAGGTCATGCATTTAGGGATTAATAACAAGAATTTTTGTTATAAACTGGGGACGCATCACTTGGAAGTAACAGAGGAGGAGAAGGACCTTGGAGTATTGGTTGATCATAGGATGACTATGAGCTGTCAATGTGATATGGCCGTGAAAAAAGCTAATGCAGTCTTGGGATGCATCAGGCGAGGTATTTCCAGTAGAGATACGGAGGTGTTAGTACCATTATACAAGGCACTGGTGAGACCTCATCTGGAATATTGTGTGCAGTTCTGGTTTCCCATGTTTAAGAAAGATTAATTTAAACAGGAACTGGTAAAGAGAAGGGCTACTAGGATGATCCAAGGAATGGATAACCTGTCTTATGAAATGATTGCTCTCTATAAATATATCAGAGGGATAAATGCCACAGAGGGAGAAGAATTATTTAAGCTCAGTACCAATGTGCATACAAGAACAAATGGATATAAACTGGCCATCAGGAAGTTTAGACTTGAAATTAGACGAAGTTTCTAACCATCAGAGGAGTGAAGTTCTGGAACAGCCTTCCAAGAGAAGCAGTGGGAGCAAAGGACACATCTGGCTTCAAGACTAAGCTTGATAAGTTTATGCAAGGGATGATATGATGGGATAGCCTAATTTTGTCTATTAATTGATCTTCATTTATTAGTGGTAGATATTCCCAATGGCTTGTGATGGGATGTTAGATGTGGTGGGATCTGAGTTACTACAGAGAATTCTTTCCTGGGTGTCTGGCTGGTGAGTCTTGCCCACATGCTCAGGGTTTAGCTAATTACCATATTTGGGGTCAGGAAGGAATTTTCTTCCAGGACAGATTGGCAGAGGCCCTGGAGGGTTTTCGCCTTTCTCTGCAGCGTGGGGTACGGGGCTTGCTTCCTCCTTGCTGGAGGATTCTCTGCACCTCAAAGTCTTTAAACCACGATTTGAGGACGTCAATAGCTCAGACATAGGTTAGAGGTTTGTTACAGGAGTGGGTGGGTGAGATTCTGTGGCCTGTTTTGTGCAGGAGGTCAGACTAGATGATCATAATGGTCCTTTCTGACCTTAAAGTTTATGATTCTATGATTCTACAGGACTATGAGGGAACACTGTGTTACCCTTCAACTTTTTTCCACCCAACAGAGGACTGCATGCCCTTTGTCCACAGCCCATCTGGGTCCCTCTACCTTCTTCTTGAAAGGCTCCCAAACCAAGAAGAATCATTCCCAAAGTTTTGGGAAGGTGCTGGTGGATATGGTGCTGTGGAAAGTGGCTGCCCCTGCCCCTTTCTGCATGGAAGGGTGCGATCCACATACAAACAAAAGGGGAAAAGAGAAGTGGATGAACAGGCTTTAGAAATGTAATACATAGGCACTGGAATAAACTATGTGAATGATTTAACAAAAAATTAAAAATAAGCTACTTAGATTCCAGGAGGGTAGTTAATGTTCATTTTGGGTCATTTGATAATGGTATAACCAATGTAAGGGACTAAGAAAGTACACCCAAGAAATATCAACCAGCAAGGTATTGTACACATTTTTAGTAAACATATACTGTATAATTTAAATCTACTTTAATGTACATTAGCAACAGCTTTTAAAATACCACCCTGATTTGGTTGGTTATCCTTTCAATAAGAAGGCAGTAATAATTGTCAAAGAGATGTCATACTGCTGACAGCAAGTGCTGAAAAGAAGGTCCATTATTTCAACCTTATAATTATTGCTTCATAGTGAGTAAAGTAGGCTTTTTAAAAAAGTGTTTTACTGCTTATGACATGTACTAGACTGACATCTCAAGTAGCTGAAACCTATTTAACGACAAAAGAGAAGCAAGACAGGTACAAGCACAAGTTTCCCCACATGGCCCTGCCAGGATCATTACTAAGGATGAGAGGTAGTTCAGTCTCCCTGATATTCATGTATTGCTCTCTCAACTGAGTTTATCAACAAGATGCCAGTTACTATCAGTTGGGCCTTTATGATGGGGATGCCTGCCATCCCTATGTAAATGTCCTGTAGAATTTAATAAAAAAGTATGACTTTCTTTTACGTATTTTAACAATTTAAAAGAAAATGATAACCATCCTAAAGAATTACATAGGACGATTAACAAAGAGATTATATAATTCTCTATTAAACTCTATAATAATAGACTAATTTCCATAGAACCATATTCATTTAATATGTATTAAATTCCAGAGACTTGTCCATAAAGATTCTGAAAACTGGACTGAGCCCATTTCTGGAAAATGGACTGAGTTCACTTCATGTAGGCAACAGATCATTCATCAGATGAGAGTTTTATTTTTAACTTCATTAGTTAATTAAAAAAACAAACACAATACTGTGCTTCTTGGATACATTATCCACTGTGACACTGAATGTGATGATTTTGCCTAGAAATGATTTCGATTTTCAGTGATGTATTATGTCCAAATATCCAAACTTAATGAACAGTTTGGGAAATAGTGGAGTGAATCAGTAAAAAAAAAAAAAATCACTCTAAACTGGCTCATTATTGGGTACAATGTATCATCTAAATGGAACTTAAAGCTTCTATCCATCTACTCTCCCTCTTAGAATTGAATACAGTGTGCTTTAGCTCCCCAGACAGCTCTCTGTCTCCCAAAATACATTCTGCAAAAGTGCAGAAATCACGCCCACCCAAGTCACACAACTCAGAGATTTCTCCAATTGCTGTCTCAGGACTGGAGTATTCTACAGACACCCTCAAAAAGAAAAAGAGGACTTGTGGCACCTTGGAGACTAACAAATTTATTTGAGCATAAGCTTTCGTGAGCTACAGCTCACTTCATCGGATAGTCTCTAAGGTGCCACAAGTCCTCCTTTTCTTTTTGCGGATACAGACTAACATGGCTGCTACTCTGAAACCTGTCATTACACAGACCTTGCCTCCCATCTTGTGTGAGACATCTGGTCTATGGACCCATATAGTGGCAGATCCGCCGGTTCAAACATCTCACCACTCTCAGGTCTCAGCTGTGCAGAAGGGTGCAATGAGCCATTGCGGAGCTGGACTTTGTGATGCAGACTCCCAAAATTCTGCTCTTCCAACAAAATTGAAATGCAGGGGAAGATTGGCAGAATCCTCTGCACACAGAGTAGATTTGCTCCTAAATAGAAATTACTACAACAGCAATGGATTACTGTATGAAGTTTGGTAGCCTAGACAAGGGCCTGATTCTGATCTCTCTGGCACCAGTAAAAAAAACAAACAGGAAGAACAGTTACATTAGTATAAAACTTAATTTTAACATAATTTTAAATATCAGAATCAAGCCCCAAATATTTCTTTATAGTTACAGCCTGCCAGTTGAAGGCTGCTCACATTGATGTTACTGATTTTTTTAGGCTGGAGGAATATAAGCAATGTTTCAGTCAAACACTTTGAATAATTTGGAGAAGAATCTTTTTGCTGCTGCTAAAGAATACATGGCAAATTAAGAGGTATTCTCATTGTGCACTTCTGAGCTCAGATTCTTTTTGTTACTTTAAACGTTAAACTATTAAAAACCCATCATAAATAAGTATAACAGAAACATACTTTTATCTGTTTGCAGTCATTCTGATTATACACTGTATTTTTAAAAACATAATTAGTTATAGAGTCAAAATATTGTTTTCTAGATAGAAAAGAAACCTGATCTGAAAATATCATCACGTAATGTTAAAGACTGCATATAACACAGTGAGATAAAACCTGTCCTCATTCTACCCATGCAACTCTATTCCCTGCACAGGGTTGCCGAGGTGTAACTGAGGACAGGATTTTGCCTGGAATGCATGCACTTTTACATTTAAAAGGTATATATATTTACCTACCGAAGCAGTATGTTTAGGGGCTAGAGAACAGGATTAGAAGTCAAGAGATCTGTATTGTATTTCCTACCCTGCCATTAAGGGATTGCTACAAGGGAAAATTTAATTGAATAACTATAACACCACAATTATAACACTATAGTTATAAAAAAAATTTCTCATGTGGATACTCAAGTAATTGGACATCTAATATAGTGAATGCCAGTGAAAATGAAATAAGAACAGAGGCTAAAATAGGGAAAAACAAGTTAAAAATTACTTAGACAAGTTATATGTCTTCAAGTCACCGTATCTGATGAAATACATTCTAGAATACTCAAGGAGCTGACTGAGAAGATATCTGTGCCATTAGCAATTCACTTCAAAAAGTCATGGAAGATGGGAGAGATTCCAGAGGATTGGAAAAGGGCAAATATCATGCCAATCTATAAAAGGGAAACTGAGGACAACCCGGGGAATTACAGACCAGTCTTCTTAATTTCAGTACCTGGAAAGATAACGGAGCAAATAATTAACCAATAAATTTGCAAAAAGAAAAGGAGTACTTGTGGCACCTTAGAGACTAACAAATTTATTTGAGCATAAGCTTTTGTGAGCTATAGGTCACTTCATTGGATGCTGAAATGAGCTGTAGCTCATGAAAGCTTATGCTCAAATAAATTTGTTAGTCTCTAAGGTGCCACAAGTACTCCTTTTCTTTTGCGGATGCAGACTAACTTGGCTTCTACTCTGAAACCAATCAATTTGCAATGACCTAGAAGATAGTAAGGTGATAAGTAAACAGTCAACATGAATTTGTCAAGAACAAATAATGTCAACCCTAATAGCTTTCTTTGACAGGGTAACAAGCCATGTGGATGGGGGGAAAGCAGTAGATGTGGTACATCTTGACTTTAGTAAGGCTTTTGATACCATCTCGAATGACCTTCTCATACATAAAAACTAGGGAACTACAACCTATATAGATCTACTAAAAGGCAGGTGCATAAATAATTGGAAAACCATTCCCAGAGAATAGTTATCAGTGGTTCACAAGCAAACTGGAAGGGCATAACAAGTGGTGTCCTGCAGAGATGAGTTCTGGGTCTGGTTCTGTTCAATATCTTCATTGATAATTTAGAAAATGGCATAGAAAGTACACTTATAAACTTTGCGAATTATACCAATTTGGGAGGGGTTGGCAAGTGCTTTGGAAGATAGGATTAAAATTCAAAATGATCTGGACAAACTGGAGAAATGGTCTGCAGTAAAGAAAATAAAATTCAATAAGGACATATGCAAAGTACTCCACTTAGGAACGTACAATCAGTTGCACACATACAAAAAGGGAAATCATTGCCTAAGAAGGAGTACTGCAAAAAGGGATCTGGTGGACATAATGGATCATAAACTAAATATAAGTCAACAGTGTAACACTGTTGCAAAAAAAGCAAACATCATTCTGTGATTTATTAGCAGAAATGTTGTAATCAAGACACGAGAAGTAATTCTTCCACTCTCCTTTGAGCTGTTAAGGCCTCAGCTGGAGGAATGTGTCCACTTCTGGGTGCCACATTTCAGGAAAGATGTGGACAAATTGCAGAAAGTCCAGAGAAGAGCAACAAAAATTATTAAAGATCTAGAAAACATGACCTTTGAGGGAAGATGGAAAAAATTGGGTTTGTTTAGTCTAGAGAGGAGAAGAGAAGACTGAAAAGGGACAGGATAACAATTTTAAAGTACATTAAAGGTTGTTACAAGGAGGAGGGAGAAAAATTGGTTCTCCTTAACCTATGAGAATAGGACAAGAAGCTATGGGCTTAAATTGCAGCAATGATGGTTTAGATGAACATTAGGAAAAACTTCCTAACTGTCAGGGCAGTTGTGCACTCGAATAAATTGCCTAGGGAGGTTGTGGAATCTCTGACATTGGAGACTTTTAAGAGCAGGTTAGACAAACATCTGCCAAGGTGTTTTGTCCTGCCATGAGTGCAAGGGACTGGTCTAGATGACCTCTCAAGGTCCTTTCCAGTCCTTCGTCTCTATAATTCTATGATTCCTATACACAAGTGTCCTTTTTCTTTTTGAACTTATATCACTTTGAAAATGATATAAACCAAGGCACTCTTATTCTGGAATAAAAGTCTTCACATGGGGACCATTGTACCACCAGGGCCATCCCTAGCCATATTAGTGCCCTACGCAACACCCCCCACCCCCGCCGGGAGGCAGTATGGGGCCCCAGGCCTCCACGGGCGGACAGGAGGGAAATCTCCCACCAGCACGAGCCAGCGGCATGGCTGGGAGTCAGTTGTGCGAAGTGGGCTTCCGCCTGGTCGCTGCACTTACTGCCACCCAGTGAGTGCAGGCCCGACCCCTGCTGCTGTCCTCAGGAAAGCATAGGCAGGAAGAGGCGGGGCTAGGGCAGAGCAGGGGTGGGGGCCATGGGGAAGAGGCTGAGCAGGGTCTGGAGCAGCACGCAGCTGTGTAGGGCACCAGGAAATTTGGTGCCCCACATTTTCTGGTGCCCTATGCAGTTGCGTACTTCGTTTATGGGTAGGGATGGTCCTGTGTACCACCATAGTTATGTTCGTAATTTTCACGATGTCAACAAGTCCTCACTTACTGGAGGCCCAAACCAACACTAACATAGTCAACATGATCTGTCCACTCACTGTAATGGATGCAGATCAGTACCTTTGACAGGCTGGGGATATCTCAAGTTGATCACCAAAAATCAGCAGACACTTTGGAAACTTTGATCTTAACATCATTATGCCTCAATTTTAAATTTGCATAATAGGTATTAACACTGTCCTTGCTCACATTTTTAAAGTACAATGATATTCTCTAGTGCTACTACAGGCACTATCGCCCTAATTTAAGAATATGCTGAAAAGCTGTCTAGATAGGGATGCTTTCCTGAATCGGGGCTTATGTATGTGCAGCATATTATATTTACATAAAAGCATTTGCCTATAATTTCACTTCTCCTTTTAAAAAAAGTTTGTTATTTGCATTGTTTGAATTAATTTGAAAAGTTAGGTTTCAGACTAGCAGCCATGTTAGTCTGTATTCGCAAAAAGAAAAGGAGTTCTTAGCTTATGCTTAAATAAATTTGTTAGTCTCTAAGGTGCCACAAGTACTCCTTTTCTTTTTGAAAAGTAATTCTTTCCTTAATCAATTTTACTGCATTTCCTCTCCTTTTTTCATTCAGCCTCAGTTGAACATGTTGACGATAGCTGTAATGAGATAGGAAAAAGATAATGGACAATATCCTGCTCTAAGTTACACTAGTTTGACATCATGTAACTCCATTTATACAAGCAGTATTAAATTTGATTTCCATTGGTATAAGTGAGAGCAGAATTAGACCTGATATACTTATGTTCACAAATCATACAGTCTAGCCTAATATTTCCAAAATTATTTAAAATATATATTATAGAAACTATATCTGCTATCAAATGTATGAATATTTCAATAGATTCAGTATCTTGTACAGTAACTGAATGTATCTGG
This sequence comes from Dermochelys coriacea, assembly GCF_009764565.3. Classification (NCBI taxonomy): domain Eukaryota; kingdom Metazoa; phylum Chordata; order Testudines; family Dermochelyidae; genus Dermochelys; species Dermochelys coriacea. The sequence continues at coordinate 26,753,881 of NC_050074.1, read as the reverse complement.
ATGAGAACTCTTTTAGACTGAAAACAATTAGGCTATGTGGTTTTTGTGTTGAGTCTCTTTAGATAAACCATGCAAGTAGAGCAGAGCAACTCTTTCGCTGGTGTTAAAGTACAGCGCTGTCAGTCTGGCCTCTCTGGTTAATGTCAATAGCACTGCATATAAAAGGTGACTAAAGTGTGTACAAATGTTGATCTTTGGAGAAGGCATGCCTAGAATCATACACACATCTACTATTTCATCCACCAGGTCAACTTGAGGGAGAGGGGGCAAATTAGGAATTTTCTTGCCAAAAGTTGATTCTTAGCACACTTGCTAGGCTATTCTACACAAAGCTACTTCCCCTGCTGCATTTAATCCATAATCCTGATATATTATTAAACTTGGAAATGCTTCTCTCATAGAATAGTTTCAAAAGCAGCAGGGAATGTATGTGTAATGTGTTATTGCAAACAGGTAGCTTATGCAAATAAAGTAGTTTTGTACTTGCTTTACGTGTTTAAACTTTGTGCAATGTGAATACTTGGATGTCATGAAAGTACCTGAATAGCTTGACATGGGAAATTTTAAAGTAATGTAGTGTGATCCAAGAACCCCTTAATGCCAGCTGCTAAGAGGGTTACAGGAATGTCCTGATTCTGGTATATATATTCTGGCTCACCTAATAATACCATGTGAGGTCATAAATGAAAGCTGAAGTCACATTGGTCATTAATACTGGTGTGAAATGTAAGTATAGATACTATGTAGAGAGTTAAGTATATAGATTGAAAATATGTTCTGAGAGTCTGTATCAGGGTATGAGTCACTAGAAGAAGTGAAGAAACAGGTCTTCTGTAGACAAGAGATGTTTATTCACCTCTCTGTCAGATGTAAATTAAGTATTGTAAGCTAACACTATGGATGTCCATTTACATACAAAGTTATCACAGAGATGTGAAGTCAGTAGGGAAGAGCACAAAGGGAAAATAAGCAGTAGGTGATTAATACCATCTCTAGGTACAGACAATGGATTTTGGGGAGCAAGTAGAAGGCAAAGACAACATCCCTTTATCCTGCACCTACAAAGTAAACAAGCAGTGTGTTTATTCATGAAAACATTACATTCATGAAAACAGGATCTCAGCCAACCATGGTTGAAATGCTGCTGAGGACTCTGAGGTTGGGAAGGGGATAAAACTTCTTTAGACAGGAGATTAACCTATTAGTTATACTCGCTATCATTTGAATCTTTGGTAATAAACTTATTCTTGTTTGCACTATAAATATAGCTAAATGCTATGATATTAAGCAAGGTTGTAATCCTGAGCTGATTAACACAGGCTGGTGTGTATACAGTTCCTTTGGGCACAGCAGACCCAGTATTTTTGGAGGGTTCAATGGATACAGGTCTGGACCCTACAGCAGAATGCTTCAGAGAAACTTGGAGACTGGGGTGAACCTACTGTTAACCTGCAAGGCAAAGAAAGAGCTGGCATAGCCCAGAGGAGAGTGGTTGAATGGCTAACAGGCTGGTGGAGTTAGGGAGCTGACATCCAGCTAAGCACAAACTAGTTTCCCTCTCACTGATGGTAAGGGATAACAAAAAAGTGACTCAGTACTGGAAACCCTAAGGACCAATGCACAAAAAATTTACTTTGTAGTGTTCTTACAAATTTAACGCAAATAATCTCTCTTCCTCTGTGTACTTTATTCTAAGCACTTTTGCGATATACATATTCATATATATTAGTTTGTAACTATGGCAGATCTACAAAAAACCCAATGAGTCACAAACATAATGCATGCTAAAAAAGCCCACATCGCTACTGTACATAATGCACATCTCCATAACAAATAATTGTAAATGTATTTATGCTTTTGTTATAGATCAAAGAGTAAAGTTCTTATTTTTGGTATATTATTTGTAAACAGTCCTTTTTTAAAAAAGAATTATTTGCTGCTATGCAAAGTAATTCATATTCTAAGTAGTGTTTTATGGAATTCCATTTACAGTCATATGTAAAGTACAGCAGAACACATGGGAGAGAACTAGAAACTGTTCCTCAAATTCATTATATGATACATGGCAACCCACAGAGTGAAAATCATCCAGTGTAGAAGACCCAGGGCTTGTGTATGCAGTTCTGCCATTTGCACGACAGAGGAATTGCACTCACTAGCATGCTGTCCTGCAGGTGTGAACTAAAAGTTACCTATTTTGTGTTAACACAATCCTGTTTGAAAAAGTACTACATTAACATGAATTGGGTATCTTTCATTTTGCACCAGCATCCACATGGGGCAGTTAGAGCACAGCATGCTATTAAGCACAATTCACACCCACAAAGTCAGAAATACAGGGCTGTGTAGACATAGCCTCAGACTCTTAAAACATGGATTTACATGTTTCCTTCTTTCTCTGATATTTTTCTTGCCATTTCTTCTTCAAATGGTGAAAGGTCTTGTAGAGGGCACTTTAATTTTTTTTAATTATTATTATTTTTAAAACAGGACTGTGCAGCAGCATTTGTTCAGGGTGGGCCACCTCTGGCAGAGACGAGCCAGCAGGAGTCAACATTAGAGTTAGGCAAGAAATTGTTTTCCCATCCAGCAAACATTTTTGAGATTTCACACAATTTTCCTGTTCTGCATCAGGAGAGATCCAAGGCCTTTTGGTGTTTTTTTCACAAAAAGTAAAAGGCCACCCCAGAATAACCAATAACCTGGTGGTTAGAGCACTCACCTTGACTGTGAAAGGCCCAGGTTAAAGTCCTTGCTCTACCTGATTCAGAACAGGGACTTGAACATGGGTCTCCCACATGTAAACTGAGTGCCCTAACCACCCGGGGAGTGTGGTGTGGTGTCCCTCAAGTTCTCCTGTTGGTGCTATTTGACTCTGTATAAATAATTAAATAGTCAGCAAGGCAGAAAAACTGTATAGACTGGCCATTGGAGCACTCACCTGGCATGTGGGAGACCCTAGGTTCAAGTCCCTGGATCTCTCACTCACTCTAATACCTACCCTAAACCTGAGAAATCTTTTGAGTCAGAAGTTTTGTCAAATCTGTCCCTAACCCACAAAAAAACTGTTTAAGCGAATCATCATTTTCTGACAAAACACGTTTTCTTGAAATTTCCTGACCAGCTCTAGTCAAGACTGAGGGACTTGAGAGCCTTGCCAGTTTATGTCAGAATAACAAAATATCTGACAATAAACCTCTATCACTGGGACACAAGATCCTGAGGAGTGAAGACCATGGAAGAGCACACGACTCAGCAAAAATATCACCCCCAGAATGTGACTGCAGGAACTTCACTATGATGGTAACTTGCAATCAGTATGCAAAATTCTATGACTGCTGAATAAAAATCTGGTTCTGAGCTCCCACTTAGTAAAACTATCCCCATATCTATGTATGCAGTAATAACTCTGCTGGATGAAATGGTCAGGTTCATCCCTACATCCCTTCAATAAGATGGAAAACAGTTCCCTGAAGAAGGAAGAAATGGTGCTGAGGGAGCAGCATATCTAGAAGTTGGACTGAACTCAGCAGCAGTCAGGATACGAAAAGGCAGTCTCAGGAGTCAGGAAGAATTCTGTGCGCAAGAGAGAACCAGATCTGAGTGAATGCGTAGCCTATTCTCCCTGGAACTAAGGCAGCAGGCAGTAAGCAAGGACTGAGAGGGAAGTACGAGACATTGCTATGTTGCTGCATAAAGAGACCCACAGACACAGTAACTCAGAGAGGAGCATTGTGGCAGAGAGACTGAGAACCTTGCACAGCCAAGGAACGTGCAGCTTTGCACAGACACAAAGCATGTGTATAATTACACATGGAACATGCAGCATTACAGAGTAAGACTGCAGTGAAGAACAAAGGGAGGGTGTGCAGAATTACACATACAGAACATGCAGAATTGAACGAACAATGTGCAAAACTGCTATCCCTCTTAAGATGTATCAGAGCCTCAGTTTCCTTCTGCATCCCTTCTTCTGCACATACCACACAGCTGGTATTCCAAATTAAGATCTCCTCTCTGGGGTCTGATTTATGGATCATTTCAAGCAAACATATTTAGCTCTTCACCCTTGCTTCTTGGCTCCCCCAGCTCCTTTCTGGCCCGTCCTCAGGGCTTCATGGTTACCCCTAATATAAGGATTTGGACCTTTTCCAGGACCTTCTGCTAATCTTTTTGCTGGACTCCTACTCCAGCTCCGTATGAACACAGAGCTCTTCTCATCCCATTCTGACACCCTAGCCACAGCTTTTCTGCTAGCTGCTGTGGAGTGATCTACACCAGATTTCTCCAAGTCTCCGGTTTTCATCAGATTGCATTTAAGATACTTTTGATAGAATCCTCACAGGAACTCATTTGACTCCCTAAACAACACGACTCTTCACAGTGATGTGGTCCCTCCAGTCAGGTGCTTCACCTGTCCCACCTGGGAGAATTACAGAACCAACAAATCCCTCTTTAAGAGTTAAAGGATGGAGGGCCATAATAGGCATGCTGGGGTGCATGCACACGCACAATAGAACCCACAACCTGTTAAGCCACTTCATAAAACATAACAGAGAATTGCATTGAAGCAATACAATTCTATGGGGGGAGGGGCTACAACTACAGAAAATACATCATTCTTCATTAAATACTATACTTTTTATAGAATATTCATAGAACACTACTACATTTCTGTAGAATCCTTTTGGCTTCATTCTTATTTCATTCTATAGGACTCTCTCATAAGGGGTTATGATTAGCTTTTAGCTCTTAGTGGAACAATATTGAACAACAACCACCATTTATATAGTTTATCTATTTATATTTATATATAAGCTTTTCATCCTGATGTTTCCCCTACTGCATTTCAGATTTTGTATATAGGAATCACTCACTCACAAATGAAATGGAACCTCTTTGGGTTGATCATGGTAAATATCTTCACTAGCAATAATAAACAAGTTCTTATATGGGTAACTGAAAAACAATTTCTACTATTTTAACTTAAAGGGAAATTGAAATATTAAGTCACAGTCTGGACAAATTGAAATAAAATCCAGATACTCCATGAAATTCATTGAGACTTCATTAGGACAATAATTTTTACTTCTAAGCATTCAAATACTATGGTGGGACTGGCGGTCTGAAATCCTAAAACAGGCAGATTCACAACAGAAATTTTTAGACAGACAGAATACATTCAGCAAGGCAGAATTTGGTTAGGACACTGGCAATACCATCACATATTGCTCCAAAAAATCATGGAATCTTTAATCACCATGAATCAGCAGGATTGAAGTTTTACTACTCACTTGAGTTTTTCTTTTCTTTCCTTAAAGGAGGCACTGAAGCAGAAGGGTGTCAATAGGAAAAGTTCAAATCTACAAGTTGAGATTATTTGGTCTGTTTCAAACAAAATATATAGATATTTATTCGAACATGAGCAATTTAAAAGGGCATCCGAATCTTACATAATGATGCTTAAATTGGCACTAAAGTGTTTAAATACCCTTTTATATAATTAAGTTCCAACTAGATCACTCAATAGTGAGTTTTGGACAGTCCCAAACAGTCCCAGCAGAAGGCTGAAAACAGCAGACCAAATCTCTATCCAAGCTTCCTCATCAGTCTCAGATGTATTTTTTTGATAGCAACCCTCAAAGATGACTATGTCCATGATAAGTTTCAGGTTTTAAAACTTGAAAGTATAATTTCATATAAAGGGAAAAGTATATTTTCCATCACTCTCCCCATTACTCAAGCATAGCTGAAAATATTTCATTCAAGTTGAAAAAGTGTTAGCTTTTTAGAAGAAAACAAGCATGGAAAATTTCATTTCAAAGGGTCAGTGTTTTAAAAAAGTATAAGCATGTGAAAATAGAGGATCATACTATCAGTAATTGACTTGCAACCTTCAAGCCTTTGCTCCAGGAACAGAATGTCTCTGATGAACAGAGCAACAGCAATCTAGAAAACTCTTCACACTTTGGGAGCTCCTACACAAGTTGGAGGTGCAGACCCAAGAGTGAGATGCTATTACAACTTTCTTTTTTGGAGGAACATTAACTGAGCACAACACAGAGTTCATGCACAAATATACGTACTGCTCACTTTGTAAATTAATGCTTCCTTTCCTTTGTACTGTCATTCAGGGTCTTTGCACTAACACCACACAGACCAGTTCAGAAAACTCTATGCCCAAGCTGGGACTGGACATCGGGTGGAGCTAGTCAGTGAAAGAGTTGGACTAGAACTCTTAGAGTCCTGGTTCCCAGGCCAGCGGCCTGTTCCATAAGCAAAGACATGTTCTGAAAAGGAAGCAACTATAGGAAGCTGTACCTTTTTCCAGCTCATATATCTTCCAGTGCCCCACCTTCACTCCTTTTTCTCTTGAAACAGCTGAACAACCAATTTTCTTGATTTTAAAAAACTGACTCTGGACTTAGATTAAATATCAATAAAGTTAAAATAAGATGAAAAATGACTACTACAATGGAAATGTTTACACAACTTTAAAAATAGGCAACACTATTAGAATACTCATATCATCTCATATGACCACAGCCCTGGATATCATGTTTACTATCATTATAAGGAATACTAAATGAAGTAATGGCTCACTAATTATTTTAAAGTATCATCTCTCTCTCTTTTCACGAAATATGGACATAACATTTCCTAATGATGAAGCCTAAAAAATTCTTAGGCATTGTCTACAATAAATAAAACACACATGTATTAACTGAACAATTTTAAAAACAAAAAAGAGTTTCCCATCCATCTCAAGGCAGTTAATTCCTAAATCTGATTCTGTTAATGCTTAAATTATAAGTACTGTATCAGATGGGCTGTTTGGCCTGCAAATTAGATCCAGTACATACTACATGCTACTGTAAATGAAATTTGTTGAGCACCTGATATGCATTAGAAGCAAAACCCGCAAAGCTACATTAACATGTTTTAAGAGATCTGACCCTCAAATGTTAAGTGGAGAACTGTAAAATCATATACTTTCATCCACAGAATGTCAATGAAAATAGAAACTATTAATCCCGAACCACAAGCTGAAATGTACTTTCCCATCATTTGATGGCTTAGTTAGAAGAATGACACAGGTTTGTGAAATTAGGGATAGTGTGTTAACAACATGTAAATAAGGTGCAATGACCAGCAGGTTTTACAGATATTAAAATATTTTTTCTTCATTAATTTCCAGTAAGGAGCACCATTTATATAAAATCCTTGGGTCTGAGGCTAGTCTAAATATAATATACTTGTAGGGGAAATAACATTTGCTTCATTTAGACCTCAAGCACTGCTGATGGCAGAACAAGACTGGAATGTGCAGATAATTATCTTTCAGACTAGTCAACTGCTATAAGTCCTTCATAATATCATCTTTAAGATCAAGCCAAGACATTCCAGTCTGAACCAAGGTTTATTTATTAAAGGATTTAGCACTTTTAGATCCCATATTGCCTGGAAGACCACCAATTTCTATTTCCAAATATCCAATTTCTCCAGTTTCTTTGTACATGCACAAGACCTTCAAAATCACTTCATGCATACACCTACCCCCACCCCTAAAATTCCTTTCCCTTTGTGAGGAGAATTCCATTGAAAACTCCTCCACAAGGTAAAATCTCCACAGAGACTTGTGGGAGATTTGACTGGTTTATAAAATCTCAATCATTTAAACACTAACAGGGGGGAAAAAATCACAGGAAACAAACACAAAACATAGCTGGATGGTAGTAATTTAAAGAGACATGAACCATAGGGACTGCTTGCCTCCTTTACTGGTTCACGATAGGTACAATTCACCCAAATACAGAAGGCCTCTGCAAGGTCCTTTGGACCACTTAAACCTCAGATGAAGGGGCAAATCCTATCTACTCTTCCTGAGTATGGAAGATTCCTCTTCCGGTGGACCCAACCTGTGCAGTAACACCACAGAAGGTAAAGGGATTAGTAAAGGCTGTATAGGTGCTGCAGAATTCCTAGTGGGACATCCAAGTTTAGCATGCAGAGCTGGGCTGTAAGTGTCAAACTACACAACAATTTTTATACACATTAATAGGACACAGAAGTATGGACATTTATTTCTTGGTTTGATCTCTTGCTGTTTGTCCAGATACATCTTTGTCTTGTACTGGATATAACCTGTTAGTGATTTGGTGTTAGTTGTATTTGTTAACATGTGGACCAGTGGACTTCTAACATGATGATCAGATAGTAGGGATACTATGATATCTACTGAGTATTTGTTGTGCTTTATATATTAAAATGTTACACTGGGACAGAATTGTGGATACTGAGGTACCTTATTTATCTTTGCATGTTTAACTCTTTTTTAAAAAATCTTGATTAAAAAGTAGAAAGAGATACAATTGTTACCCATAATTAGAGCACCACAGCCCTCTGACTGCAATAAATTGACATTGTGTAGAAATTTATTTTGGAATTGGTACTACTATTTTTTAAAGTTCCCTGTACAATAACAAAGGCAATGGCTTACAATATACCATTTGTTCTGTAAATGCAAGTGATAGTGGAATATTAAATAAGCTTTATGTGCAGGCACAGAAGATAAATACATGTCTTCCTACAGAAAATAGATCTGGTTAACAGAAAAACTAAACATTCACACTATGAATCTAGTTATCCAAACTTCCTTACTGTATCTAATGAACTAGTAACCTGTCTTCCTGTCTGACAATGACTCTTAATTATACAAACTCCCAATTATCCAGACAAATTTAGACAATCTGTTTGAATAACTGGCATCCTACTGTGCTGTATTAAAAATATGTATAGTGTGACCCAAGCTATAGCTTAACATTAATGTAACATTATGCGATACTCCACCCTCAGGGAGGAATGAGATAAGCCACTTCAAAAGAAAAAGGAGTACTTGTGGCACCTTAGAGACTAACAAATTTATTTTCTTTTTGCAAATACAGACTAACACGGCTGCTACTCTGAAACACTTCAAAAGAGTAACTCTTGTTGGTATAAACCCACTCACAGTGATACATGTCAATATTTAATTAGTTTATTATTTGGTATGGTAATAATGGTGCAAAGGTATTTCACAAAAGTATATGATCTTAAATTACCCCTGCCTATAGGAAAAAGAAAATAAAAAAGACCAGTATCTACTTCTCCAGGATATGTCTTTATCAGAGTTGTCACATTCATTTCTTTCCTTTGCTTTGGTTAGTACACAAGCTGCCAACAAGAGGCCCAGGAAGATATAAGATTTCCAAGTGTGAATCCTGGTAAGTTTTCCTGCATACAGGAAAGAAGATTCAGCCCTTTATTCCACAAAGGTTTTTGGAGGGCAAAAAAATCTGTTAAACTAGGTCAGGAAAGAAAAGCAGTTTATACCCTTTGATCTCATAGGACACATTCTGCTATCATTTATATTTTTTGACTTTGGCAGGGTTGAACCAGTGAAACTGAAAGCAGAATTTGGCTTGCTATCATTAATTTTCTAATCTGCATGTAAAATTCACTTACCAAACAAAAACAGTGATCATGCTAATCTTTCTTAACACAGACCTGAAGAAAAATATCACAGGTGGGCCCATGCAAACTATAACAACTAGAATTTGAAAATTGTGAGGAAACAAAGCAAAGAGAAGAATACTGCTGTTCTTATCACAGAGAACTAAATATGCCTCTCCAGGAGAAAGATATTAAAAGCATTCAGTTTCTTAGTGATGTCTGGTTTTAAGTGTATAAATTATGTGCATAAATACTCAATGCTGGTATAACCAGAATCACAGATATCATGCAACCAAAAGGGGAGGGAACCAGGAAGTATAGGAAATGTGGATATATGATACACTAGGCAGATAAATAAAACTAGAACATTTATTTGAAACACTCAGTTGTGCACATTTTTACAAAAGCAAAAACAAAAACAAATGATGTTGACTCAAGCATGAAAACTGTTAGGAATCTGCCATTAGGTCTTCTATAGTTTACTCTATTTTTCTCCTCCAGACGTTGCCAGTGGGAGGTTTTATAGGATAATGATATACTGAGAAACTTATGACAAGCATGTCCAAACAATGTAAAACATATTTTTCACAACACAGTAAACTCTGATAGCTTTAAAGCCACGGAGCCAAGGGTAGTTTGACGAATAATTATAACAGAATTGTTAACCTGAAAAACCTGTTTAAGGTATTTAAGTATTCTTGATTTTTTTCCAGAAAATACTTTTACTGCAGAAAGTAACTTTTATAAAACAGAGTAGAATGAACTATTAAAAATGATTGGTCATAAAAATATTTAAAAGAAATGTGTTTTATAGCTTGATGAGAGAAAGAATAATAGACAAATACCATAACTAGCATCGATTAGTAGCTTTTCTATCATGTTCAGCAGAAAAAAAAAGGATTGAGTGGACATGGAGCTTGCTCTACCCTCTCACTCAGAGAAGTTGTCCCTTCTAAGTCACACTTAATGTACACTGTGGTGAAATAAGAGAGTGTCCTTCTAAGGCTGCTGCTGCTCATGCTAAATTTATAGTATAGATGGAGATCTCGTCAGTCTTCAATTCTATCAATCCAACATCTTTTTCTTTACAAACACCACATTTACTTGAGAAATAAAAAATCTTGAAAAGCCCATTTTAAATATTAAAATAACCTAGCACATGCTTTAAAAAATAAAAGACCAATACAGAATGAAGCTGCACAAAAAAAAGTATTGTAAGTGTAAAAAGTTGGGCTTTTTTATAGTTTATTGAAAACACAAAATATTTCTAAGAATTTTCAGCCTCTCATAATTCAAATCCTGGCCCAATGAGCCCCTTCACCCTGGAGCCAACTGCACAGAGTTGGAAGGTTTTGTAGACTCAAAGGCCTAAACAAATCTTGAGATTCCTCTATTTTGGTGTGAAATACTTCTGAGGCTAATCAATTCTTCCACAAGCCCAGGGCAGAGTCTAAGTTTTAGCCACTACCTAAGCACTGGAAGATGATGTGAAGAGAATACTGAGCATGTACTTTGTCTCCCAGAAATTCACTTGTAGAGGTGAGGAGGTTCCTCCCTGCCTGACGTGCCAGACAGACTGATAAATAGGCCACAGGGACCAAGACATGGATTTCCAAGCAGAGATATGTAATTAAGCTGTCAGCATGCAGCAAAATCCAAGAAACTGGCCTTCATGGTGGGAGAGGACATGGTCTCCCCTCTTAGCAACCTTACATTGGCAGCCCAGCTACTACTTTTCTTTCTTTAAATTTGGAGACCCATCCATGTCTTTTGATGCCTAGGCAGTAGGACCCTCACCAGGAGAAGAGTGACATGGGTATGTGTTCAGATGGCCACAGAGAGCAGAAAGCTCATCTGCTGAGCTTTATCCACTCCCAGACAGCTGCCTGGGTCACAATCACACAACTATGTCAACCACTCTTCCTCATGATGCTCAACTGCCCTCAGGAATGGGTAGGCTGTTGGGGAGCCAGGTTTTGCACTGGCTAACATACTGAGTATGGTGCTTTAAAGTAAGGTCAGGATTTGGCCCTATATGAATAAATTAAGTATATTTTTAAGCTACTGTTTTCAGATACAGCACTGAGAGCATAACACAAATTCCTAATGCATCATTCATATTTTAATCTGTAAATTCTCTAAAGTCTGTTGTTACTGAAGTACTACCTTAAATACATATTGACTAATCTATGGTTTCATACATCAAGTGGACTATTTTTCACATACAGACTTAAATCTGGCTTTAAAATTGTAGGATGAATTGTAAAAACAGTTTAAAGTTATGATTGGCTGATAAAGTGAAACTGTACTCTAGTTCACTTGGATTACTGTACAGCTGCAAGATATAAATTCTGTGTGAGAAACAGTACATTTTTTAATGCTCTTTGAATTATCATGTTTTTGTTAAATGAAAGACAACTGGTTTCATATGCAGGTAAAGAAATATTGGCATAAGGAGTGTTATTTGATTTTAACTGAGTCATGTTGCCAGAATGCATGAAACAGCTGCTTAAGTTGAGTATCTGCCTGAGGCTACAACTACATTTCCCTCATCCCCATACCACCTGTCTGCTCTAAAGTTACTGGATGTTAGCAGGTATCAAACCCCAGTGGGATCTTTAACTACCATGATGATGAAGTGCATTCCACACTACCCTAAACAACATCTTGACACTTCCCATAGACATGCATTTTACAGTATGGGATAAGGCATTATTTCCCACCCATCCCCTGTTTTTGTTTGTTTGTTTGTTTGTTTTTAAGGAATTTCACAAATAAAGAATATCACAGACATACAAAATAGCAAGACTTAATTGAAGGTATGTGACACTGAAATTTATTTATTTAAGTCTCTTTGATACATCTATTCCATTTCATCTATGTGCTTTTATTATAGTTAGTGACACAAAATATGCAACAAATTGTCCAGACAAAACCACCCAGACTAGAAAAATACTTGCCCCAAATAATTTCAGTAACAATAAACTTCTACTTCCAATAATGCCAAATTTTTCAACTCACTCCCATGAGAAAAGGTGAGATTTGCACTATGTCGCAATGATTAACAAATTCAGACTTTATCAAACCAGAAGGGGGAAAAGGTTAGTAGGTTTAACACATTTAAAACATTAAATGAATTAGAAACTAGCTAACTGCTAGGTTTCAAAATGTAATTGTAAACAGGGAATCATCCTCAAGCAGGTGTGTTTCTAGTGAGGTGCCAGTGAGATCTGTTCTTGACCTTATGCTATTTAATATTTTTATCAATGGTCTGGAAGAAAAAAGCAGATCACTGATAAAGTTTGCAGATGACACAAAAATTAGAGGAGTGGTAAATAGTGAAGATGATAAGCACTAATACAGAGTTATCTGGATTGCTTGGTAAACTGGGCACAAGCAAATAACGTGCATTTTAATACAGCTAAATGTAAAGGATAGCACCTAGGAACAAAGAATGCAGTTTATCATTACAGGATGGGAGACGATCCTGGGAAGCAGTGACTCTGAAAAAGATGTGCGGCTCATGGTACATAATCTACTAAACGGAAGAACTAATGCAATCCTGGGATGCATAAGCAGGGGATTCTCATGAAGGAGTAGAGAAGTTATTTTACCATTCTATTTGGCATTGGTGTGACCACTGCTGGAACACTGTGTTCTGTTAATAGTGAGAGTAATTAACCAAGAGTCATGGTAGATTTTCCATCTCGGACAATTTTTAAATCAGGAGTAAGTTTTTCTAAAAGATTTGTTCTAGGAATTATTTTGGGGAAGTTCTATGGCCTGTGTTATACAGGAGGTCAGATTCAAATATCACAATGGCACTCTCTGGCCCCAGAATCTAGGAATCATTCCTCATGGAAAATGCCCTGCCAACAACTCACTCTCTTTATAGCAAGGGACTAATCACCTAAGCACCCTCGCTGAGTACAGCTACAATATACAGTGTCTCTCACATCCCAGATCACAAACCACTTAGAGCTACAGAGTTCAAAACCAACACCAAAACTCTACTCAGATGCCACTGTAGTTTATGCAATCTGGTATAGTGTGCTCTCTGTGTAAAACATTACATAATAAGCAGGCAGGCATATTCTGCAGTAACTTCAGGTTCAGAATGTTAGCCACAAATAGGATTATTTAGAACTCATTAATGAAGCCTAGTATCAGGTGACGAAGTCTTGGGCAACTGTGACAAGGTCCAGATCTGGGAAGAAAGTCAATCATTTTGTCACATACTGATGAAATCACACCTGGCCAGAACTGCTACAGTACATGATCAGCAAAGGGTTTATAAGAGTAGAAGCAAAAGTTTACATGTCATTCCTCTGCCTCTACACTTCTGCATACAGTAAGGAAAAGTACATTACATCCAACAGTTTATCATAGCAACTGGAAAAAGCATAGCAAAGATGCTAGACTGCTGCATGAAAATAAAATAAGTACTTAGGAAAGAACAAAATATACCATACATTGGAAAGGCTCGCAATGGTTATGGAGGGCAAAATGCTTAACACTGAAAAATGAGATGCCCCAGCCTGACAGAAACCAGAAGCTTGTGAACTGCCCACTAAACTCAAAGAGAAGGTCACGTATTTCCTACTCCCACGCTTTGGGAATCCTTCACTGTTCAATAGCCAGCTTTGCAAACATCTCAAGTTGTTTATAGGGATGTACTTTAGTTGCTTAAGTATGGATAGATAAGAGGAACAGACAGAAAGACTTAGGCTCCTGATGTAATAAGGCAGCAATTCTCAAGTAGGGGTTTGGGACCCCTGGGGGGCTGTGAACAGGTTCCAAGGGGGTCACCAAGCAAGGCCAGCATTAGACTGACTGGGGCCCAGGGCAGAAAGATGAAGCCCCACCTCACAGGGCTGAAGCCTGGGGCCCCGAGCCCCATCACCCAGGGCTGAAGCTGAAGACTGAGCAACTTAGCTTTGTGGGGGCCACCTGCAATGTGGGACCCTGGGCAATTGCCCTGCTTGCTACTCCCTAACGCCAGCCCTGGCTTTTATATGCAGAAAAACAGTTGTGGCAGCACAGGTGGGCTGTGGAATTTTTATTGCATGTTGGGGAGGCCTCAGAAAGAAAAAGGTTAAGAACCCCTGCAGTAAGGCACCCCATAGTACAGTCTTGTGCATGCAGCATTGCTACACAGCATTCTTGCCATGACAAAACTGCATGTTAAAATGCATACACATTGTGTCATTACCTATATAGTAACTGTGGATAATTAAAGAAATGGTAAGTGTCATATATTGGATAGCCATATTAACACTGCAGCAAACCCACAGGTCTTAAAATACCACATTACAATTCACATGGCCTATGAAACCTGACACACTGTAGCTGCCCTTTTGGATTATTTCCTGAGACAACGATAGTCCCAATGGGTTGGATTAGGGGCCTTGATTTCTGAAGCTTATTCTGGGTTTTTACAAGCCAGTAGTGACTTGCACACTGAAGTTGTTTACATGTTCAGGATGTGCTGTTGTAGAATGCTGGAAAAGTCAAAGAAATCCCTATGACTCAGTGGAATTATTCTCCAGGTACAGCAGTTTAAGACTTCTGTTTAGATTTAAAAGTAAAAACATTTCTATAGAATAGATTTCTTTCACGGCCTCTTGAAGGAATCCAAACATAATATTTCTAGCTTTTTTCCCCCCAAGTTCCATAGTTTGCAAAACCTTCCCTTATGTATTTCTGTAGCGTTTAACTAACTATAGAATTGGTTGTTGGCTGGTATGCCAAAGTACATAATTCAAGATCTTACTACTAGTTTATAAAGCCCTTTAAAACCAAGGACCTAAATAATTGAACAACCACCCCTGGCACTATGTCCTTGCCCAGCAGTTAGAGTAGGCCAGGCTTCGTCTGTATAGTAATTGCTAGTCTGTAACTGTGCTCAGAGATTGCCCACAAACAATTCCAAAAATCAGGGCCCAAATGTTAAAAATAAATGCCCTCAGTTCTGTGTTAAAACATTTTTCAACTACTGAGTGACACTACAATTTGAGACACTAGAAATTCTTGTGCTGTGTATTTTACCCTATTACGACTAGTAGTCTCATTCATTACCAGTCCTGATTCTTCTTAGCAGCTCTTGCTTTTGTCTGACAATTACACTGTTTTTTCCCCACTGTCAATTAACTTTGTGGCATATTAACAGGAGAAACCTTTCACCCCCACGTGCAACTTCACAAGAGCTTAACTGTAGGGTCTGCACTCTATTGCTCCTTCCAGGAAAGGATGCTGGAAAGGAGACAGGATAAGTGACCCATGCCCACCTATTCAGCAGCCTGAATGGACACAATAGGGAGAACAATTTGCTCTGTCCTATTGATGAAGGAGACTGTGCAGTCTCCATGTAAATGGAAAAGCCTGGGAGATTGTGCCTGGGTGAGCTCCCTGGTGCCACCCCCCTAATGCCCCCCCCACAGGATTCACGCACACACATACGCGCACACACACATCCCCCATCATGCAGCGCTGTGGCACAGATATCACAATTTAGCCTTTTGCCCTGACACCCTGTGATATATTTTTAGGTAAAAGATACACAAACATCACTTCTGACACCACTGAAATGCAGTCACTTCTGGGGTGAATGCAAAGCACTAACATCATCTACTAATACGGCACAGCTATTTAGGCTAGGAAGCGAAAACTTACATGGTATCAAATTAAAACTAAAGAGGGAATTTAGGAAGGTAGTATGGACAATAATTACTGGAGTTTTATTAGATCAGTACACCAAGATTAGCATTCCTACCCTTCAGTAAAGTGGCAAAGGATCTTAAATGATGACATGTGGTCTTCATGCCACATCTCAAAGATGGCCCATTCAGCAACTTAGGGCCCACTAAAAAAAGATCTGGGACACTACCTGAATACTGACTCGGAGGGAAATTATCAGTGACTCAAAATCAGCACTACCTTCTTCAGCTCACCTAGATATCGTGTGCAGATGTATAATAAAAGTACTGATCCTGCTTAGTTTATGAAATGTAATAGGGAAAGAGCACAGGGAAATGCAACCAAGAGAAGAAAAGAGCTGGGGGCATATAAACAACAATTCTGCTGGAAATGTTAAAAAAGTTACTTGCATGCTCTACTGCATTCATAGTGCCAAATACGGTACATATCAACACACAATGAAAATAATAATTCTTTAACAAAACATATACTGAGTCCAAGAGGAAGCACTGTCTGCAGTCACACACCAATTGACTTCCAACAAAAAAATAGTGCACCTTATATTTGCTAAATGTTCTTAATTCTAGCTCAGTCTTATTCTTAAGAATCTGAACTTTAAAGTAAGATTTTTAAAAATAACGGGTAGTAACCTAAAGCAAGAACAACAATTAAAAGAACATTTCAGGGGTCTGAATCCTGATACAAAACTGTAAAAGGAATGTAAGATAAAGCTAATATTCTGTCTTTATATTAAGGAACTGTATGTGACAGGATTCACAAGGTTGCATTCCTTATTTAGAATACTCTATTGTTCTACACTAAAACAATGGTCCAAAATATTGAAGTAACATGCGTGTAGTATTACTACTGTAGGATACTGGAATGGTTCTTTTAAGCAAGGGGTAAGCATTTGTAAGGTATATGCTGAAAAACTAAGGCACAAAAGGGAGAGTTAAGAGTAAATAATAGTGAACATTGCTTGCTTTTTTCAGTTTCAACCACAGCTTTAGCATTATTGAAACATTAGTGCTTTGCACACTCAGATTGGACATAAAGGTATTTAAGTCCTGGCACTTAGAAACATCTGAAATTACTTTTCATGGAAATAGGTTTCTTTTTTGCATATAGACATGCATCTGTTGTTCCTAAAGTCACTTTTCATACTGTATAGATTTCCTCCTTGCTGTAAATCTATATTAAATCCTTTCTTCATGTTTTGCTAGACAAACTACCCTTGAGAGTTGTTCTCATTCTAAATTATTTCATTGTCAGTCATAAAATAATTCAGTACTTCAAAGTGAGCATAGAGGAGGCAGCAGGAGGCAGTCATTGCTACAAGAGACATAAGATTTTCAAATAAAACACCCATAAGGCTGGGAGGGACAGCACAGTCAATCAGAAGAACTGGAGATAAGCGCCTTCTAAGTAGGGTTGCACTATTAAAAGAAAAATTTCATGAAAAGATACTCAAAATAAAGTTGGGAAATAGTCAGTGAAGACTGCCTGGAAAATTACTTTTGTTACTGGGCATGCAAAAATTCCCATGCTGGGGTCCTACTTTATTAAATCCAAATTAAACTTGAAATAAAGTCTTTCCCTTTGAATTTAGGGGTTACACAGCCCTCCTACTTGGGGCCTGTGTTTCTCTGGGAGCTCCTCTCCATTAGGAAAACTCCTCACTCTGCAAGTACCTCCCTGCCACTGAGCCCCAATGGACTTTTATCAGGCTCAGGTGTTCTTTATTCAAGCATGAGATAGGCGTGTTCCATGTAAATTAGCTTGTCACAGGTGGCCCTGGACACCCTGAAAGGGGCCCAGCAACCGTGACACCTTTCCACTTAACTTCTAGTTGATATATACATTAAAATATTACAAAATTAACTTTTCAAAATGAATCTTAACTTCAGTCCATCTGTGCTGTAATATTTGGCTAAGGTTGCATGTTAAATTTTCACCACTCTAATTCAAAAATTGCTTGGCTGATCCGCTTCAGACCTTAAACAGTCTGACAGCATGAGCTTAACCAGGAGAATTTTTAGGCCAAAAGGAGGCTTAATGTATAATTACTTTTGCAACCTTAAAAATGGAGCCATGAACTTAGCTCTATAATACAGACAGTAGTAAGTTTTTTTTACTTGAGCATATGATTTAAAAAGAAATAAAATTTGTTGGGGACAGCTTGATGGACTAAGAGAACTTCCCAAATCCCGTAAGGTATGTGTACTATTTACCAGATGTATAACAGTTGTTGTGCATATCTGGACTGTGGATTTGAAAGGCACTTTCAGGCCCTCAGTTTCAGGAGTTCCAAATAACAAGTAGCTTGTATCCTTAACTATACAGCCATGACTATGTCTCAACAGAAAATACATTACCAGAATTTGAGAGAGACTTATTAACAAGTGTTAGAAGTTCAATCTAGCAGTCTATTTCTATTTAGATGTCTCAGTTACATCATTTCTTATTCTAAAGCTATACCATGAGGGTTATGTTTAACCTTGCGAGAGATACCAGAAAAAAATATCGCAAAAGATAGGCACATCTTATGGCTTTTGTCTGAAATTCAGAAATACAGGTAGATATTTGACATGTTTGAAAATGTGCTATGCAATTGAAATAATTAAGGTAAAAGCAAATACAGACAAAACTCAAGAGCTTTTACTTTTGTAGCCCTCTTACCCATGCAAAAATGATTTTACTGAGTATATACATCCCTATACCCTAACAATTAGAAACACAGATCTCAGCCATGGAAAAATGAAAAGAAAAAAAGAAAGAGGGAAACTATTATCATAATTAGAGCTGTGTAAAACTTGGATGTTATGGTTTGCAGGGGTTCATTCAAACCTTTTCTTTGGCTTTGGCTCACATCCCAAATGTTGCTTTGACTTTTGGTCTCAATGGAATCCAAAAGCTCTAAATGAAACTTGGCCAAAGTCAACATATTTTTACAGGTTTGGGGTCAAAACCATGCAAACCCACCAAGTTCTTCCTACAACCATAAATCAGCTCAGGTTTGCCAAAAAGTTTGTAAACTTTTTGGCATACCAAGCTTGAGCTTCATTATCATAGTTTGATAAAATGTTACTCAAATCCATCCTCCATTTCTGTGTGCAGTCTCCTCCCTTTCTCCAAAAGTATTAAGGCCCAGTGCTGTAAAGTGCTGAGCATCCTCACCTTCCACTGAGTTCAGGGTCACTGAAGGCATTCGGTACCTTGTGTGAGGCACTCTGCATCTTGTAGTATTGGGTTTATAGTGAATAGTTAGGCATTTGGGAGTGCAACACAGAAACACATTTCAATTTTATTCCTGGTAATAATGATTAAAGTTACATAAATTGCTGTAGCATATTATCAGAGAGACAAACTGTATCTGGAGGCACCTTCAATCAATGTTTGCAATGGGGCAATATAGTTTGAAATATGCATACACTTTTGTAAGCAACGTTTGAAAAAGCAAATTCATACTTTATGTCAAAAGGCATATACGGGGGGGCCACAAAGAGGAAAAAAAGATAAAAAATATAGGTCCTTATTTAATTTTTCAGCCTTGTATGAATGTTCATCAACAGGTACTCCACCCTACCCCAAAAAAGCACCCCAAGCCTGATTAAAGAATTAGAAAACATGCCTTATAGTGATGGACTTAAGGGGATCCATCTATTCAGTTTAACACAGAGAAAGTTAAGAGGGTGACTTGATTAGAGTCTATAAGAATGCACATAGGGAACAAACATTTAATGATGAGCTCTTCAATCTAACAGAAAAAGGTATAAAACAATCTAATGGCTGAAAGCTGAAGATAGATAAATTCAGACTGGAAACAAAATGTACATTTTAAACAGTGAGAGTGATCAAGCACTGAAACAATTTACCAAGGGTTATAGTGATTCTCCCATCACTGAATTTTTAAATCAAGATTGGATGTTTTCATAAAATATATGCTTTAGCAATAATTTTGGGGAAGTTCTATTGCCTGTGTTATACAGGAGATCAGATGTGATGATCATGATGGTTCCTTTTGGCCTTGGAATCTGTACCTATGAAAAGGAGTCAAAAATGCAATACAGTTGTGAAAAAGGCTAACATCATTCTGGGGTGTATTAATAGGATGGCATATGTATAACAGAGTCCCACTGTTCTCAGCACTGGTGAGGCCTCAGCTGCAGTACTGTGACCTATTCTGGGTTCCGTACTTCACGAAATATGTGGACAAATTGGAGAAAGTCCAATGATAAAAGTTTTAGAAAACGTGACCTATGAGGAAAGGTTAAAAAAACTGGCCATGTTTAGCCTTGGGAAAAGACAACTGAAGGGGATCTAATAATAGTCTTTAAATATGTTAAAGGCAGTTACAAAGAGGACCTCAATCGATTGTTCTTTGTGTCCATTAAAGGTAGGACAAGAAGTAATGGGCTTAATCTGTAGCAGGGAGATTTAGGTTAACTATTAGGAAAAACTTTCTAACTGTAAGGGTAGTTAAGCTCAGGAATAGGTTTCCAAGGCAGGTCGTGAAACGCCCATCATTGGAGGTTTTTAAGAACAACTTGGACAAGAACCAGTCAGGGATTGTCTAGGTTTACCTGGTCCTGCCTTTATGGAGGGGTCTGACCTTGATGTCTTCTCGAGGACCCTTCCAGTCCTACATTTGTATGATTCTAGGATTCTTCACCTTCTCTATTTGTTCATACTTCAAATAATAAAACAGAAGGAGGGCATTCATTCCAAAGAAAATAACAAATTAACAATGCTTTCAAACCCCCAATTGTTTTTGTATTGAAAATACACCTACACGATTCACACAAGAGGTAAATATGCACTGTAAGAAATATACATTAGTACGTAAAAGTGCACATAGTCAGAATATAGGCATAGACTGACTAAATTTCTTTCAAGCCCTCATACTCAAACTGGTGGTGATTTTCTTTTACCTATAAATGTTCACCTATTCGTAAGCATCTCAACTTACAGTAAAAATAATAAAATGTATTGTGGCATTCTAATAATTGGAAAGAGACATTCAAGCCTAATCCTTTTTAATATTGGTTCATTTAAAATGTATTTCACATTTACTAAGTTTTCCTTAAAAACACAAATGCTATTGTTACATTGTGCCTGTTATTCAAACGAAAGATTTGGCACAGTTGTTTTATTACTTAAAAACTAGTTTGGGGAACAATAAACGTAACAGAAGCCATCATCACAGAGGATATACAAAAAACCCAGACCCTTCAGAACATGGCTAGAAGAGATGGATAGGTTTTTGCTTGTAACAACAATATATTTGGGTTAGAAGACAGATGTTCACAGTGCACATGTGGTTTACCTGTGTAGGGAAATTTTATACATGTGCACAAAACCACTGGGTAGTTATAGTTTTAAGCCTGTAATAGGAGCAAGAAAAAATGCCTGTAAGATGAGTAAATGTGTAAACCCATCACTAAATCAGGTTAAGAGAAGAGCATTTCATTTAAAAATTGGGACCTTTATGATTAGGTTCAGGTATTCAGCAAACATTTAACAATATTGTTCAACTGTGAGCATTTTAGAAAGTGCGGTTTGCTAATTTCTCATAAGGTTCCTTTCACAACGAAGAAGTGCAACCAAAACAAAAACAAATCTGCTGTAATGATACAGGGAAGCTGTGTGCTTCATTTTCAACAAGTATAATTGACTTTGACAGCACACCAGTAATTTAATGCACTAAAATCAACACTATATACCTCAACCATCTGGGCATGGAGAGGGCAAACCTACACCTATATATGAACTTTGACAATGGAAGCATTTTCAAAAATCTAAGAAACCTGATTAAAGAGAGGCAGCAATTATGTCAATATCTTCTCCAAATCAACCTTCTGCATTCAAAATCTAGAACAAGCATACATTTAAAGGCAGGCAGTTATACATCCAATATTCAGACCATTTCAATGAAAAAATTGATTGGCCTAAACTTACTTACAACTGTTTTTGTCCATTTTAAGAACTTTCTCTTTAATTAACTTGTTGTATAACTTTATTCTAAGGCACAATTACAAGAGTAAAGCAGAACAGCTCACCTCCTCCTTGGTCTTCAGGCTTCTTTCCATGTTTACTTGCTCATTGGCATATTTTCATTGGGAGAGGACACCCCTGTTTATGCCCATTGCACCAAGAATAGGGTGTGGGAAGAGGATTTGAGAAGGGAGTGGCTGAGACTCCAGAAATGCCTTGCCCTTATGTTCCCCCCCCCTTGGAGATAGGGATTCCAGTCCCTTTGGGCGGTCTGATACCTCCTACAAACAGTAATTTACTTAAAATTTATTCAAGATTTATTCAAAAGAGAAAAAAGTTGTAAAACAAAACATCTAAAACCTGTAGACCCCAGTACTGTAGGCTCCCCTTAGCTTAGTTTTAGAGAAAAGAAAAGAAAATTGTCCATTTCTGGAAATCAAGTCCCTTTGGTAATCATCCTTGGATTGGTTTGACAATCTCTCCCTATCCCTCACTCCAACCTACTCATCAAGTCTTATGCATTAAAGTTCATTATCTTATCACAGTGAGGTTACACCCATATTACCACAAGGGGAAGTTACTCCACCAAGTCCAGTATTTCAAAGGCTACTTCTCAATAGGCAGGGAGCCAACTATAAATTTACATCTCCATTGTTCTTGGCTATGGGACGGGAGGCCAATCATGCCCTCATGCTGGATGAATGCAGTTTCTATCTTAGTTAGTTACAGTGGTAACAGATTTTCTCTTGTAAATAAATATAGATTATTGGCAAACTCTAGGCCTTCTGTTACAATACTGTTGCCCCCTGCCCATGCTGAGGAGAAGCAGATTCCTGGCTTGGTATGTCAGTTACTTATTTGGAACAGAAATCAGTGATATAATCATATTTTTTTAGCGTAATTTGTTCATTTGCAAAATGTACACGAGTCCTGTTTCCATGATCAGCTGTGGTAACAAACTGCACACAAGAAACCCCTTTTTGCAAAAAAAAAAAAAAAAATCAGTTTTTTTTCCAATATCATGGCCCTGACAGTGCTATTTAAGAACTGTTCTGCATTGGGAAGGTGCAGATCTGCCCTCTTCCAGGGAAAGCCCTGGGAAGCAGTCTGCCTAAAACAGAAGGAAAGCTTCCCAGAGTTCCCGGTTGCACAAAAGCTGTGTGCCTGCTACTACATGTTCTTCTGTTGTACTGGTGTGTAGAAGGGGCTTAGCACTGGCCCTGCCTTCACAATGTTCCTTCTCAGCTTCTGTGGGGGGCCTTTGCCCTTGGATTTGGACAAGCCCCTATGCTCATTAGAGTGCTAGGACTGTAATTATCTTGGTCCTTATTGCTCATGGGAGGGGAAGAAGAAGGCTCTTTATGCCCTCCTCCACTCAGCATATTGCACAAGGGTGAGTCACAAACTGTCCCTGTATGGATTTATTTGAGCATAAGCTTTCGTGAGCTACAGCTCAAATAGCTCACAAAAGCTTATGCGCAAATAAATTTGTTAGTCTCTAATGTGCCACAAGTACTCCTTTTCTTTTTGTGGATACAGACTAACACAGCTGCTACTCTGAAACCTATCCCTGTATGATCATTACTATGTTAATAAAACCATCACTAAAAATTTAGAGCTAAATTCTGTCAGGGAGACCGCACAGGCCAGTCTCCTAATTCTCTGTTGATCTCTATGCAGACTCAAGTACAGCAGCAGAAACCCACTTGGAAACTCTTCCCTATCTGCAGTTTGGCTGTTATTGTAGTATATCGACCAGACTTTTGGAAGGTATACAGTGACCAGAAAAATGACTTGGAAAAGGAATTTAAAAGGAGTTATTGGTTAAAGGAACAGAATGGGGGGTGGGAAAGGTTGGGGCTCCTATGAATGATACGCAGGGAGCCAACCCCCCTTTCTTATAGCTCACCTATGAAGGAGGGTGGATGCTAAGGTCCCAGCAATGGTTGGCAGGGGACCTGGATTGAAAAAGAGGGGCAGTTGGCGAAAGCCCATGGGTAATTATTGAATGAACATTGGGTTACCTGCACTGTACAGTTTTATCTGTCAGGTAATCACCGACATCTAATTATAAAGTTGCAGCCTCATTAAAACCATATGAAGTGTCTCCTGTCCTTTTGGTATAGCCAGACAATGCATATACCTGCTTCTTATCTTTGGGATGCCACCTAGATTATGTAAAATTAGGGCTAGTTTTCATAGATCATAGGACTGGAAGAGACCTTGAAAGGTCATCTAGTCCAGTCCCCCGCACTTAAGGCAGGACTAAGAATTATCTAGGCCATCCCTGACAGGGGTCTATCCAACTTGCTCTTAAAAATCCCCAATGATGGAGATTCCACAACTTCCCTAGGCAATTTATTCCAGTACTTAACCACTCTGACAGTGAGGAACTTTTTCCTAATGTCCAACCTAAACCTCCCTTGCTGCAGTTTAAGCCCACTGCTTCCTGTCCCATTCTCAGAGTTTAAGAACAACAATTTTTCTTCCTCCTCCTTGTAACAACCTTTTATGTACTTGAAAACTGTTATCATGTCCCCTCTCAGTCTTCTCTTTTCCAGACTAAACAAACCCAATTTTTTCAATCTTCCCTCATAGGTCATGTTTTCTAGACCTTTAATCATTTTTGTTGCTCTTCTCTGGACTCTCTCCAATTTGTCCACATCTTTCCTGAAATGTGGCGCCCAGATCAATACTCCAGTTGAGGCCTAATCAGCGTGGAGTACAGCGGAAGAGTTACTTCTCGTGTCTTGCTGACAACACACTTGCTAATACATCCCAGAATGATGTTTGCTTTTTTTGCAACAGTGTTACACTGTTTAGCTTGTGATCCACTATGACCTCCAGATCCCTTTCCGCAGTACTCCTTCCTAGGCAGACATTTCTCATTTTGTATGTTTCAGAGTAGCAGCCGTGTTAGTCTGTATTCGCAAAAAGAAAAGGAGTACTTGTGGCACCTTAGAGACTAACAAATTTATTAGAGCATAAGCGAGCTGTAGCTCACGAAAGCTTATGCTCTAATAAATTTGTTAGTCTCTAAGGTGCCACAAGTACTCCTTCTCATTTTGTATGTGTGCAACTGATTGTTCCTTCCTAAGTGGAGTACTTTGCATTTGGCCTTATTGAATTTCATCCTATTTACTTCAGACCATTTTTCTAGTTTGTCCAGATCACTTTGAATTTTAATCCTGTCCTCCAAGGCACTTGCAACCCCTCCCAGCTTGCTATTGTTCACAGACTTTATAAGTATACTCTCTATGCCATTATCTATATGGTGAAGATATTGAACAGAACCAGACCCAGAACCAATCCCTGAGAGACCCCACTCATTATGCCCTTCCAGCATGACTGTGAACCACTGATAACTACTCTCTGGGAATGATTTTCCAGCCAGTATGACACCACTACATGGCTAAAGAATGAGTGTAAAATTCCTTTCACTAAGTTGTTGCTATTCTGAAGTATTATTAAATAAATGTTAGCTAAACCAAGGAACAAATGCAATCTTTACAATATTTCCAGTTAGTGCAGGCATGTCCCTAGAATACCCTCGTAGACATAGAGAGGAAAAACTAAAAAAATTATTTCTAAGAATGCAGTACAATAAAACCTTTAACTAACCTTCAAAGAAAAATGGAGACAAATTAATTCACAGTTTTAAAACAGGACCATCTTGAGGAATTCAAAGTGTAAAATCATATGCAAATCTATATCAGAGGAACATAGCACATTAATGAAAAAATTCCAAGTGTACAGTTTTGTTTCTTTTATTTGAAAAGTTAACAAGGATTTTAACTGTGATGACATTTAATTTAACTAAGGATACACTGAAATCTTTACATATTAATTAAGTAAACCTTTACCCCTTCCAATGGGAATTACTTCACAGCTAAAAATAATCATAATAAAAGCAGGCTATTGTATATAAATTCTTTGCCCTCCATGTACATATAAAACAGTAATTTTACAACTGAAAGTTGCTTTTTCAGTTGTTACAATTCATTTTATTTCTTTGGGACTGGCTTTTGATTTCCGATGTTTAATTTAACACCGAGATACATTTTTATTAAATTCATTGGAACTTGATAAGGGATCCCAAGTGGGCCCTTTCCTCTGTATGCTGGATTCCCCAAAATGCCATTTAATATGTGAATCCATTCAGCAACATTCTATATGGTTTAAAATTTTAAAAAAGTTAACATTGCTACAGACTAGTTATATACAGGGTAAGCTTTTTAAACTGGTTCATCTCTTTTTAAACTGCCTGTTCTCTCCGCCAGTGGCCACAACCACAGACACTGGCGGCAAATCCTCAGCTGATGTAAATTGTCATAATTCCATTGTTTTCAATTAAAATTAATTTATTAATTTAATATAATGGGAATATTACAATTTACACCACTTGAGGATCTGCTCCCATATATTTCTACTCAGGGAGTCTTTTTTCCCCTGAAGGTTAGATACAGCATACAATGTTTTCCAGATCCAGTTAGGAGCCCTAATGTCTTCCCTAACATTCCTCTACTCATTCCGCTCTCTCCCTTCCTCACTAGCAGTTACTGTTCTTTCATGTTTTCCTGTTTGCTCTTTACGCAGCCTCTTATCACATTAGATCAGTACAGTCATACAGGAAATTCTAATAATCCAATACTCCATAATTCCCATTCCTGACCAGGTCCCTTACAGGGTTCATAAAACAGTTATATCTCTGCATTCATAACAATATTACATATCAGCTTCACATCTGTCCATTATATGTTACCAACTCTATTTTTGCCATACAATTCTACTTTGGATTTTTTTAAAATGAATTTGTCTTCCTTCCATAATGGTAAGTTATAATTTATTCAATGAATAAGAAAGTCTGATACCAGCTATGACCCTGCATAACTTATCTACCAATCACAGTAGCAAACCAGATAGAAAGGTTAATTATCAATAACTGAAGTTATTTAAGGTTTCAGAGTAGCAGCCGTGTTAGTCTGTATTCGCAAAAAGAAAAGGAGTACTTGTGGCACCTTAGAGACTAACAAATTTATTAGAGCATAAGCTTTCGTGAGCTACAGCTCACTTCATCGGATGTAGCTCACGAAAGCTTATGCTCTAATAAATTTGTTAGTCTCTAAGGTGCCACAAGTACTCCTTTTCTTTTTTTGAAGTTATTTAAGTAGATTGTCAATGGACATCCACCCCATTCTTAGGATATAACTGATGTTGCACCAAAGCTCGCAATGCTCTGGAAAGCTTTGATCACTGGAGAGATAGGGACTTCAACTCAAGCTATGGGATGTTGTAGGAGGCACAGCTTCCCACTTTTTCAGAAATCAATGAACATTGCAAAACAACTGGGATGGAGTGTAGATGGTGTGGATCTGTGCTACTGATAATCTAC